>NW_027256893.1:3502500-4102500 GCF_029215685.1 Pituophis catenifer annectens
TATGCTATGCTATTCTATTCTATTCTATTCTATTCTATTCTATTCTATGCTATGCTATGCTATGCTATGCTATGCTATTCTATTCTATTCTCTGCTCTGCTCCTATTCTATGCTATTCTATGCTATGCTATGCTATGCTATGCTATGCTATGCTATGCTATGCTATGCTATGCTATGCTATGCTATGCTATGGTCCTATTCTCTGCTCTGCTCCTATTCTATTCTATTCTATTCTATTCTATTCTATTCTATTCTATTCTATTCTATTCTATTCTATTCTATTCTATTCCCTGCTCTGCTCTGGTTCTATTCTATTCTATTCTATGCTATGCTCTGCTCTGCTCTTATTCTATGCTATGCTATGCTATGCTATGCTTCTTTTCTATGCTATGCTATGCTATGCTATGCTATGCTATGCTATGCTATGCTATGCTTCTATTCTATTCTATTCTATTCTATGCTATGCTATGCTATGCTATGCTATGCTATGCTATTCTATTCTATTCTCTGCTCTGCTCCTATTCTATGCTATGCTATGCTATGCTATGCTATGCTATGCTATGCTATGCTATGCTATGCTATGCTCTGCTATGCTATGCTCTGCTCTGCTCCTATTCTATGCTATGCTATGCTATGCTATTCTCCTATTCTATTCTATTCTATTCTATTCTATTCTATTCTGTTCTGTTCTGTTCTGTTCTGTTCTGTTCTGTGCTGTGCTGTGCTGTGCTGTGCTGTGCTGTGCTGTGCTCCTATTCTATGCTATGCTATGCTATGCTATGCTATGCTATGCTATGCCATGCCATGCCATGCCATGCCATGCCATGCCATGCCATGCCATGCCATGCCATGCCATGCTATGCTATGCTATGCTATGCTATGCTATGCTTCTATTCCTCTTCTCTTCTCTTCTCTTCTCTTCTCTTCTCTTCTCTGCTATGCTATGCTATGCTATGCTATGCTATGCTATGCTATGCTATGCTATGCTATGCTATGCTATGCTATGCTATGCTATGCTATGCTATGATCCTATTCTCTGCTCTGCTCCTATTATATTCTATGCTATGCTATGCTATGCTATGCTATGCTATGCTTCTATTCTATTCTATTCTATTCTATTCTATTCTATTCTATTCTATTCTATTCTATTCTCTGCTCTGCTCCTATTCTATGCTATGCTATGCTATGCTATGCTATGCTATGCTATGCTATGCTATGCTATGCTCTGCTCTGCTCCTATTCTATGCTATGCTATGCTATGCTATGCTCCTATTCTATTCTATTCTATTCTATTCTATTCTGTTCTGTTCTGTTCTGTTCTGTTCTGTTCTGTGCTGTGCTGTGCTGTGCTGTGCTGTGCTGTGCTGTGCTGTGCTCCTATTCTATGCTATGCTATGCTATGCTATGCTATGCTATGCTATGCTATGCTATGCTTCTATTCTATTCTATTCTATTCTATTCTATTCTATTCTCTGCTCTGCTCCTATTCTATTCTATGCTATGCTATGCTATGCTATGCTATGCTATGCTATGCTATGCTTCTATTCTATGCTATGCTATGCTATGCTATGCTTCTATTCTATGCTATGCTATGCTATGCTATGCTATGCCATGCTTCTATTCTATTCTATTCTATTCTATTCTATTCTATTCTATTCTATTCTATTCTATTCTATTCTCTGCTCTGCTCCTATTCTATGCTATGCTATGCTATGCTATGCTATGCTATGCTATGCTATGCTATGCTATGCTATGCTATGCTATGCTCCTATTCTCTGCTCTGCTCCTATTCTATTCTATTCTATTCTATTCTATTCTATTCTATTCTATTCTATTCTATTCTATTCTATTCTATTCTACTCTACTCTACTCTATTCTATTCTATTCTATTCTATTCTATTCTATTCTATTCCCTGCTCTGCTCTGGTTCTATTCTATTCTATTCTACTCTATGCTATGCTCTGCTCTGCTCCTATTCTATGCTATGCTATGCTATGCTATGCTTCTATTCTATGCTATGCTATGCTATGCTATGCTATGCTATGCTATGCTATGCTATGCTATGCTATGCTATGCTATGCTATGCTCCTATTCTCTGCTCTGCTCCTATTATATGCTATGCTATGCTATGCTATGCTATGCTATGCTATGCTATGCTATGCTATGCTATGCTATGCTATGCTCCTATTCTATTCTATTCTATTCTATTCTATTCTATTCTATTCTATTCTATTCTATTCCATGCTCTGCTCTGGTTCTATTCTATTCTATGCTCTGCTCTGCTCTGCTCTGCTCTGCTCTGCTCTGCTCCTACTCTATGCTATGCTATGCTATGCTATGCTTCTATTCTATGCTATGCTATGCTATGCTATGCTATGCTATGCTATGCTATGCTATGCTATGCTTCTATTCTATTCTATTCTATTCTATTCTATTCTATTCTATTCTATTCTATGCTATGCTATTCTATTCTATTCTCTGCTCTGCTCCTATTCTATTCTATGCTATGCTATGCTATGCTATGCTATGCTATGCTATGCTATGCTATGCTATGCTATGCTATGCTTCTATTCTATTCTATTCTATTCTATTCTATTCTATTCTATTCTATTCTATTCTCTGCTCTGCTCCTATTCTATTCTATGCTATGCTATGCTATGCTATGCTATGCTATGCTATGCTATGCTATGCTATGCTCCTATTCTCTGCTCTGCTTCTATTCTATTCTATTCTATTCTATTCTATTCTATTCTATTCTATTCTATTCTATTCTATTCTATTCTATTCTATTCCCTGCTCTGCTCTGGTTCTATTCTATTCTATTCTATGCTATGCTCTGCTATGCTTCTATTCTATGCTATGCTATGCTATGCTATGCTATGCTTCTATTCTATGCTATGCTATGCTATGCTATGCTATGCTTCTATTCTATTCTATTCTATGCTATGCTATGCTATTCTATTCTATTCTATTCTATTCTCTGCTCTGCTCCTATTCTATGCTATGCTATGCTATGCTATGCTATGCTATGCTATGCTATGCTATGCTCTGCTCCTATTCTCTGCTCTGCTCCTATTCTATTCTATTCTATTCTATTCTATTCTATTCTATTCTATTCTATTCTATTCTATTCCCTGCTCTGCTCTGGTTCTATTCTATTCTATTCTATGCTATGCTCTGCTCTGCTCCTATTCTATGCTATGCTATGCTATGCTATGCTCCTATTCTCTGCTCTGCTCCTATTATATGCTATGCTATGCTATGCTATGCTATGCTATGCTATGCTATGCTATGCTATGCTCCTATTCTATTCTATTCTATTCTATTCTATTCTATTCTATTCTATTCTATTCTATTCTATTCTATTCTATTCCATGCTCTGCTCTGGTTCTATTCTATTCTATGCTATGCTCTGCTCTGCTCTGCTCTGCTCTGTTCCTATTCTATGCTATGCTATGCTATGCTATGCTTCTATTCTATGCTATGCTATGCTATGCTATGCTATGCTTCTATTCTATTCTATTCTATTCTATTCTATTCTATTCTATTCTATGCTATGCTATGCTATTCTATTCTATTCTCTGCTCTGCTCCTATTCTATGCTATGCTATGCTATGCTATGCTATGCTATGCTATGCTATGCTATGCTATGCTATGCTTCTATTCTATTCTATTCTATTCTATTCTATTCTATTCTATTCTATTCTCTGCTCTGCTCCTATTCTATTCTATGCTATGCTATGCTATGCTATGCTATGCTATGCTATGCTATGCTATGCTATGCTATGCTATGCTATGCTATGCTCCTATTCTCTGCTCTGCTCCTATTCTATTCTATTCTATTCTATTCTATTCTATTCTATTCTATTCTATTCTATTCTATTCTATTCCCTGCTCTGCTCTGGTTCTATTCTATTCTATTCTATGCTATGCTCTGCTATGCTTCTATTCTATGCTATGCTATGCTATGCTATGCTTCTATTCTATGCTATGCTATGCTATGCTATGCTATGCTATGCTATGCTTCTATTCTATTCTATTCTATTCTATTCTATTCTATGCTATGCTATTCTATTCTATTCTATTCTATTCTCTGCTCTGCTCCTATTCTATGCTATGCTATGCTATGCTATGCTATGCTATGCTATGCTATGCTATGCTATGCTATGCTATGCTCCTATTCTCTGCTCTGCTCCTATTCTATTCTATTCTATTCTATTCTATTCTATTCTATTCTATTCTATTCTATTCTATTCTATTCCCTGCTCTGCTCTGGTTCTATTCTATTCTATTCTATGCTATGCTCTGCTCTGCTCCTATTCTATGCTATGCTATGCTATGCTTCTATTCTATGCTATGCTATTCTATTCTATTCTATTCTATTCTATTCTATTCTATGCTATGCTATGCTATGCTATGCTATTCTATTCTATTCTCTGCTCTGCTCCTATTCTATGCTATTCTATGCTATGCTATGCTATGCTATGCTATGCTATGCTATGCTATGCTATGCTATGCTATGCTATGCTATGCTATGCTATGCTCCTATTCTCTGCTCTGCTCCTATTCTATTCTATTCTATTCTATTCTATTCTATTCTATTCTATTCTATTCTATTCTATTCTATTCTATTCTATTCTATTCCCTGCTCTGCTCTGGTTCTATTCTATTCTATTCTATGCTATGCTCTACTCTGCTCCTATTCTATGCTATGCTATGCTATGCTATGCTTCTTTTCTATGCTATGCTATGCTATGCTATGCTATGCTATGCTATGCTATGCTATGCTTCTATTCTATTCTATTCTATTCTATTCTATTCTATTCTATTCTATTCTATTCTATTCTATTCTATTCTATGCTATGCTATGCTATGCTATGCTATTCTATTCTATTCTCTGCTCTGCTCCTATTCTATGCTATGCTATGCTATGCTATGCTATGCTATGCTATGCTATGCTCTGCTATGCTATGCTCTGCTCTGCTCCTATTCTATGCTATGCTATGCTATGCTATGCTATTCTCCTATTCTATTCTATTCTATTCTATTCTGTTCTGTTCTGTTCTGTTCTGTTCTGTTCTGTTCTGTTCTGTTCTGTGCTGTGCTGTGCTGTGCTGTGCTGTGCTGTGCTGTGCTCCTATTCTATGCTATGCTATGCTATGCTATGCTATGCTATGCTATGCTATGCTATGCTATGCTATGCTATGCTATGCTATGCTATGCTATGCTATGCCATGCCATGCCATGCCATGCCATGCCATGCCATGCCATGCTATGCTATGCTATGCTATGCTATGCTTCTATTCCTCTTCTCTTCTCTTCTCTTCTCTTCTCTTCTCTTCTCTTCTCCTCTCTGCTATGCTATGCTATGCTATGCTATGCTATGCTTCTATGCTATGCTATGCTATGCTATGCTATGCTATGCTATGCTATGCTATGCTATGCTATGCTATTCTCTGCTCTGCTCCTATTATATTCTATGCTATGCTATGCTATGCTATGCTATGCTATGCTATGCTATGCTATGCTATGCTATGCTATGCTTCTATTCTATTCTATTCTATTCTCTGCTCTGCTCCTATTCTATTCTATGCTATGCTATGCTATGCTATGCTATGCTATGCTATGCTATGCTATGCTATGCTATGCTTCTATTCTATTCTATTCTATTCTATTCTATTCTATTCTATTCTATTCTATTCTATGCTATTCTATTCTATTCTATTCTATTCTATTCTATTCTATTCTATTCTATGCTATTCTATTCTATTCTCTGCTCTGCTCCTATTCTATTCTATGCTATGCTATGCTATGCTATGCTATGCTATGCTATGCTATGCTATGCTATGCTTCTATTCTATGCTATGCTATGCTACGCTATGCTTCTATTCTATGCTATGCTATGCTATGCTATGCTATGCTATGCTATGCTATGCTATGCTCTGCTATGCTATGCTTCTATTCCTCTTCTCTTCTCTTCTCTTCTCTTCTCTTCTCTTCTCTTCTCTTCTCCTCTCTGCTATGCTATGCTATGCTATGCTATGCTATGCTATGCTATGCTATGCTATGCTATGCTATGCTATGCTATTCTCTGCTCTGCTCCTATTATATGCTATGCTATGCTATGCTATGCTATGCTATGCTATGCTTCTATTCTATTCTATTCTATTCTATTCTATTCTATTCTATTCTATTCTATTCTATTCTCTGCTCTGCTCCTATTCTATGCTATGCTATGCTATGCTATGCTATGCTATGCTCCTATTCTCTGCTCTGCTCCTATTATATTCTATGCTATGCTATGCTATGCTATGCTATGCTATGCTCCTATTCTATTCTATTCTATTCTATTCTATTCTATTCTATTCTATTCTATTCTATTCTATTCTATTCTATTCCCTTGCTCTGGTTCTATTCTATTCTATGCTCTGCTCTGCTCTGCTCTGCTCTGCTCTGCTCTGCTCCTATTCTATGCTATGCTATGCTATGCTATGCTATGCTATGCTTCTATTCTATTCTATTCTATTCTCTGCTCTGCTCCTATTCTATTCTATGCTATGCTATGCTATGCTATGCTATGCTATGCTATGCTATGCTATGCTATTCTATTCTATTCTATTCTATTCTATTCTATTCTATGCTATTCTATTCTATTCTCTGCTCTGCTCCTATTCTATTCTATGCTATGCTATGCTATGCTATGCTATGCTATGCTATGCTATGCTTCTATTCTATGCTATGCTATGCTATGCTATGCTATGCTTCTATTCTATGCTATGCTATGCTATGCTATGCTATGCCATGCTTCTATTCTATTCTATTCTATTCTATTCTATTCTATTCTATTCTATTCTATTCTATTCTATTCTCTGCTCTGCTCCTATTCTATGCTATGCTATGCTATGCTATGCTATGCTATGCTATGCTATGCTATGCTATGCTATGCTATGCTATGCTCCTATTCTCTGCTCTGCTCCTATTCTATTCTATTCTATTCTATTCTATTCTATTCTATTCTATTCTATTCTATTCTATTCTATTCTATTCTATTCCCTGCTCTGCTCTGGTTCTATTCTATTCTATTCTATTCTATGCTATGCTCTGCTCTGCTCCTATTCTATGCTATGCTATGCTATGCTATGCTTCTATTCTATGCTATGCTATGCTATGCTATGCTATGCTTCTATTCTATTCTATTCTATTCTATTCTATTCTATTCTATTCTATGCTATTCTATTCTATTCTATTCTATTCTATTCTATTCTATTCTATTCTATTCTATGCTATTCTATTCTATTCTCTGCTCTGCTCCTATTCTATTCTATGCTATGCTATGCTATGCTATGCTATGCTATGCTATGCTATGCTATGCTATGCTTCTATTCTATGCTATGCTATGCTATGCTATGCTTCTATTCTATGCTATGCTATGCTATGCTATGCTTCTATTCCTCTTCTCTTCTCTTCTCTTCTCTTCTCTTCTCTTCTCTTCTCTTCTCTTCTCCTCTCTGCTATGCTATGCTATGCTATGCTATGCTATGCTATGCTATGCTATGCTATTCTCTGCTCTGCTCCTATTATATGCTATGCTATGCTATGCTATGCTATGCTATGCTATGCTTCTATTCTATTCTATTCTATTCTATTCTATTCTATTCTATTCTATTCTCTGCTCTGCTCCTATTCTATGCTATGCTATGCTATGCTATGCTATGCTATGCTATGCTCCTATTCTCTGCTCTGCTCCTATTATATTCTATGCTATGCTATGCTATGCTATGCTATGCTATGCTATGCTATGCTCCTATTCTATTCTATTCTATTCTATTCTATTCTATTCTATTCTATTCTATTCTATTCTATTCTATTCTATTCTATTCCCTTGCTCTGGTTCTATTCTATTCTATGCTCTGCTCTGCTCTGCTCTGCTCTGCTCTGCTCTGCTCTGCTCCTATTCTATGCTATGCTATGCTATGCTATGCTATGCTATGCTTCTATTCTATTCTATTCTATTCTCTGCTCTGCTCCTATTCTATTCTATGCTATGCTATGCTATGCTATGCTATGCTATGCTATGCTATGCTATTCTATTCTATTCTATTCTATTCTATTCTATTCTATTCTATGCTATTCTATTCTATTCTCTGCTCTGCTCCTATTCTATTCTATGCTATGCTATGCTATGCTATGCTATGCTATGCTATGCTATGCTATGCTATGCTTCTATTCTATGCTATGCTATGCTATGCTATGCTATGCTTCTATTCTATGCTATGCTATGCTATGCTATGCCATGCTTCTATTCTATTCTATTCTATTCTATTCTATTCTATTCTATTCTATTCTATTCTATTCTATTCTCTGCTCTGCTCCTATTCTATGCTATGCTATGCTATGCTATGCTATGCTATGCTATGCTATGCTATGCTATGCTATGCTCCTATTCTCTGCTCTGCTCCTATTCTATTCTATTCTATTCTATTCTATTCTATTCTATTCTATTCTATTCTATTCTATTCTATTCTATTCTATTCTATTCTATTCCCTGCTCTGCTCTGGTTCTATTCTATTCTATTCTATTCTATGCTATGCTCTGCTCTGCTCCTATTCTATGCTATGCTATGCTATGCTATGCTTCTATTCTATGCTATGCTATGCTATGCTATGCTATGCTATGCTATGCTATGCTATGCTATGCTATGCTATGCTATGCTCCTATTCTCTGCTCTGCTCCTATTATATGCTATGCTATGCTATGCTATGCTATGCTATGCTATGCTATGCTATGCTATGCTATGCTATGCTCCTATTCTATTCTATTCTATTCTATTCTATTCTATTCTATTCTATTCTATTCTATTCTATTCTATTCTATTCTATTCTATTCTATTCCCTTGCTCTGGTTCTATTCTATTCTATGCTCTGCTCTGCTCTGCTCTGCTCTGCTCTGCTCTGCTCCTATTCTATACTATGCTATGCTATGCTATGCTATGCTTCTATTCTATTCTATTCTATTCTCTGCTCTGCTCCTATTCTATTCTATGCTATGCTATGCTATGCTATGCTATGCTATGCTATGCTATGCTATGCTTCTATTCTATTCTATTCTATTCTATTCTATGCTATGCTATGCTATTCTATTCTATTCTATTCTATTCTATTCTATTCTATTCTATTCTATGCTATGCTATTCTATTCTATTCTCTGCTCTGCTCCTATTCTATTCTATGCTATGCTATGCTATGCTATGCTATGCTATGCTATGCTATGCTTCTATTCTATGCTATGCTATGCTATGCTATGCTTCTATTCTATGCTATGCTATGCTATGCTATGCTTCTATTCCTCTTCTCTTCTCTTCTCTTCTCTTCTCTTCTCTTCTCTTCTCTTCTCTTCTCTTCTCTTCTCCTCTCTGTTATGCTATGCTATGCTATGCTATGCTATGCTATGCTATGCTATGCTATGCTATGCTATGCTATGCTATGCTATTCTCTGCTCTGCTCCTATTATATTCTATGCTATGCTATGCTATGCTATGCTATGCTATGCTATGCTATGCTATGCTATGCTATGCTATGCTATGCTTCTATTCTATTCTATTCTATTCTATTCTATTCTATTCTATTCTATTCTATTCTATTCTATTCTATTCTCTGCTCTGCTCCTATTCTATGCTATGCTATGCTATGCTATGCTATGCTATGCTATGCTATGCTATGCTATGCTATGCTCCTATTCTCTGCTCTGCTCCTATTATATTCTATGCTATGCTATGCTATGCTATGCTATGCTATGCTATGCTATGCTATGCTCCTATTCTATTCTATTCTATTCTATTCTATTCTATTCTATTCTATTCTATTCTATTCTATTCTATTCCCTTGCTCTGGTTCTATTCTATTCTATGCTCTGCTCTGCTCTGCTCTGCTCTGCTCTGCTCCTATTCTATGCTATGCTATGCTATGCTATGCTATGCTATGCTATGCTATGCTTCTATTCTATTCTATTCTATTCTCTGCTCTGCTCCTATTCTATTCTATGCTATGCTATGCTATGCTATGCTATGCTATGCTATGCTATGCTATGCTATGCTATGCTATGCTATGCTTCTATTCTATTCTATTCTATTCTATTCTATTCTATTCTATTCTATTCTATTCTATGCTATTCTATTCTCTGCTCTGCTCCTATTCTATTCTATGCTATGCTATGCTATGCTATGCTATGCTTCTATTCTATGCTATGCTATGCTATGCTATGCTTCTATTCTATGCTATGCTATGCTATGCTATGCTTCTATTCTATTCTATTCTATTCTATTCTATTCTATTCTATTCTATACTATTCTATTCTCTGCTCTGCTCCTATTCTATGCTATGCTATGCTATGCTATGCTATGCTATGCTATGCTATGCTATGCTATGCTATGCTATGCTCCTATTCTCTGCTCTGCTCCTATTCTATTCTATTCTATTCTATTCTATTCTATTCTATTCTATTCTATTCTATTCTATTCTATTCTATTCCCTGCTCTGCTCTGGTTCTATTCTATTCTATTCTATGCTATGCTCTGCTCTGCTCCTATTCTATGCTATGCTATGCTATGCTATGCTTCTATTCTCTGCTCTGCTCCTATTCTATTCTATTCTATTCTATTCTATTCTATTCTATTCTATTCTATTCTATTCTATTCTATTCTATTCCCTGCTCTGCTCTGGTTCTATTCTATTCTATTCTATGCTATGCTCTGCTCTGCTCCTATTCTATGCTATGCTATGCTATGCTATGCTATGCTTCTTTTCTATGCTATGCTATGCTATGCTATGCTATGCTATGCTATGCTATGCTATGCTTCTATTCTATTCTATTCTATTCTATTCTATTCTATTCTATTCTATTCTATGCTATGCTATGCTATGCTATTCTATTCTATTCTCTGCTCTGCTCCTATTCTATGCTATGCTATGCTATGCTATGCTCTGCTCTGCTCCTATTCTATGCTATGCTATGCTATGCTATTCTCCTATTCTATTCTATTCTATTCTATTCTGTTCTGTTCTGTTCTGTTCTGTGCTGTGCTGTGCTGTGCTGTGCTGTGCTGTGCTGTGCTGTGCTCCTATTCTATGCTATGCTATGCTATGCTATGCTATGCTATGCTATGCTATGCTATGCTATGCTATGCTATGCTATGCTATGCTATGCTATGCTATGCTATGCTCCTATTCCTATTCTCTTCTCTTCTCTTCTCTTCTCTTCTCTGCTCTGCTCTGCTCTGCTCTGCTATGCTATGCTATGCTATGCTATGCTATGCTATGCTATGCTATGCTCTGCTATGCTATTCTCTGCTCTGCTCCTATTATATTCTATGCTATGCTATGCTATGCTATGCTATGCTTCTATGCTATGCTATGCTATGCTATGCTATGCTATGCTATGCTATGCTATGCTATGCTATGCTATTCTCTGCTCTGCTCCTATTATATTCTATGCTATGCTATGCTATGCTATGCTATGCTATGCTATGCTATGCTATGCTATGCTTCTATTCTATTCTATTCTATTCTATTCTATTCTATTCTATTCTCTGCTCTGCTCCTATTCTATGCTATGCTATGCTATGCTATGCTATGCTATGCTATGCTATGCTATGCTATGCTATGCTATGCTATGCTCCTATTCTATTCTATTCTATTCTATTCTATTCTATTCTATTCTATTCCCTGCTCTGCTCCTATGCTATGCTATGCTATGCTATGCTATGCTATGCTATGCTATGCTATGCTATGCTATGCTATGCTATGCTATGCTATGCTATTCTCTGCTCTGCTCCTATTATATTCTATGCTATGCTATGCTATGCTATGCTATGCTATGCTATGCTATGCTATGCTATGCTATGCTATGCTATGCTATTCTCTGCTCTGCTCCTATTATATTCTATGCTATGCTATGCTATGCTATGCTATGCTATGCTATGCTATGCTATGCTATGCTATGCTTCTATTCTATTCTATTCTATTCTATTCTATTCTATTCTCTGCTCTGCTCTGCTCCTATTCTATGCTATGCTATGCTATGCTATGCTATGCTATGCTATGCTATGCTATGCTATGCTCCTATTCTATTCTATTCTATTCTATTCTATTCTATTCTATTCTATTCTATTCCCTGCTCTGCTCCTATGCTATGCTATGCTATGCTATGCTATGCTATGCTATGCTATGCTATGCTATGCTATGCTATGCTATTCTCTGCTCTGCTCCTATTATATTCTATGCTATGCTATGCTATGCTATGCTATGCTATGCTATGCTATGCTATGCTATGCTATGCTATGCTATGCTATGCTCCTATTCTCTGCTCTGCTCCTATTATATTCTATGCTATGCTATGCTATGCTATGCTCCTATGCTATGCTATGCTATGCTATGCTATGCTATGCTATGCTATGCTATGCTATGCTATGCTATGCTATGCTATGCTCCTATTCTATTCTATTCTATTCTATTCTATTCTATTCTATTCCCTGCTCTTCTCTGCTTCTTTTCTATGCTATGCTATGCTATGCTATGCTATGCTATGCTATGCTATGCTATGCTCTGCTATGCTATGCTATGCTATGCTATGCTCTGCTATGCTCTGCTCTGCTCCTATTCTATGCTATGCTATGCTATGCTATGCTATGCTCCTATTCTATTCTATTCTATTCTATTCTGTTCTGTTCTGTTCTGTTCTGTGCTGTGCTGTGCTGTGCTGTGCTGTGCTGTGCTGTGCTGTGCTCCTATGCTATGCTATGCTATGCTATGCTATGCTATGCTATGCTATGCTATGCTATGCTATGCTATGCTATGCTATGCTTCTATTCTATTCTATTCTATTCTATTCTATTCTATTCTATGCTATGCTATGCTATGCTATGCTATTCTATTCTATTCTCTGCTCTGCTCCTATTCTATGCTATGCTATGCTATGCTATGCTATGCTATGCTATGCTATGCTATGCTATGCTATGCTATGCTCTGCTATGCTATGCTTCTATTCCTCTTCTCTTCTCTTCTCTTCTCTTCTCTTCTCTTCTCTTCTCTTCTCTTCTCTGCTATGCTATGCTATGCTATGCTATGCTATGCTATGCTATGCTATGCTATGCTATTCTCTGCTCTGCTCCTATTATATTCAATGCTATGCTATGCTATGCTATGCTATGCTATGCTATGCTATGCTATGCTATGCTTCTATTCTATTCTATTCTATTCTATTCTATTCTATTCTATTCTATTCTATTCTATTCTATTCTATTCTATTCTCTGCTCTGCTCCTATGCTATGCTATGCTATGCTATGCTATGCTATGCTATGCTATGCTATGCTATGCTATGCTATGCTATGCTCCTATTCTATTCTATTCTATTCTATTCTATTCTATTCTATTCTATTCTATTCTATTCTATTCTATTCTATTCTATTCTATTCTATTCCCTGCTCTTCTCTGGTTCTTTTCTATGCTATGCTATGCTATGCTATGCTATGCTATGCTATGCTCTGCTATGCTATGCTATGCTATGCTCTGCTATGCTCTGCTCTGCTCCTATTCTATGCTATGCTATGCTATGCTATGCTCCTATTCTATTCTATTCTATTCTATTCTGTTCTGTTCTGTTCTGTTCTGTTCTGTTCTGTGCTGTGCTGTGCTGTGCTGTGCTGTGCTGTGCTGTGCTGTGCTGTGCTCCTATTCTATGCTATGCTATGCTATGCTATGCTATGCTATGCTATGCTATGCTATGCTATGCTATGCTATGCTCCTATTCCTATTCTCTTCTCTTCTCTTCTCTTCTCTTCTCTTCTCTTCTCTTCTCTTCTCTGCTATGCTATGCTATGCTATGCTATGCTATGCTATGCTATGCTATGCTATGCTATGCTATGCTATGCTATTCTCTGCTCTGCTCCTATTATATTCTATGCTATGCTATGCTATGCTATGCTATGCTATGCTATGCTATGCTTCTATTCTATTCTATTCTATTCTATTCTCTGCTCTGCTCTGCTCCTATTCTATGCTATGCTATGCTATGCTATGCTATGCTATGCTATGCTATGCTATGCTATGCTATGCTATGCTATGCTATGCTCCTATTCTCTGCTCTGCTTCTATTCTATTCTATTCTATTCTATTCTATTCTATTCTATTCTATTCTATTCTATTCTATTCCCTGCTCTGCTCTGGTTCTATTCTATTCTATGCTATGCTATGCTATGCTATGCTATGCTCTGCTCTGCTCTGCTCTGCTCCTATTCTATGCTATGCTTCTATTCTATTCTATTCTATTCTATTCTGTGCTGTGCTGTGCTGTGCTGTGCTGTGCTGTGCTGTGCTGTGCTGTGCTGTGCTCTGCTCCTATTCTATGCTATGCTATGCTATGCTATGCTCCTATTCCTATTGTATTCTATTCTATTCTATTCTATTCTATGCTATGCTATGCTATGCTATGCTATGCTATGCTATTCTCTTCTCTGCTCTGCTCCTATTATATTCTATGCTATGCTATGCTATGCTATGCTCCTATTCTATTCTATTCTATTCTATTCTATTCTATTCTATTCTATTCTATTCTATTCTATTCTATTCCCTGCTCTGCTCTGGTTCTATTCTATTCTATTCTATGCTATGCTATGCTATGCTATGCTATCCTATGCTATGCTATGCTATGCTATGCTATGCTATGCTATTCTCTTCTCTGCTCTGCTCCTATTATATTCTATGCTATGCTATGCTATGCTATGCTCCTATTCTATTCTATTCTATTCTATTCTATTCTATTCTATTCTATTCTATTCTATTCTATTCCCTGCTCTGCTCTGGTTCTATTCTATTCTATTCTATTCTATGCTATGCTATGCTATGCTATGCTATGCTCTGCTATGCTCTGCTCTGCTCTGCTCTGCTCCTATTCTATGCTATGCTATGCTATGCTATGCTATGCTCCTATTCTATTCTATTCTATTCTATTCTATTCTATCTATTCTATTCTATTCTATTCTATTCTATTCTATTCTATTCTATTCCCTGCTCTGCTCTGGTTCTATTCTATTCTATTCTATGCTATGCTATGCTATGCTAGGCTATGCTATGCTATGCTATGCTATGCTATGCTCTGCTATGCTCTGCTCTGCTCTGCTCTGCTCCTATTCTATGCTATGCTATGCTATGCTATGCTATTCTCCTATTCTATTCTATTCTGTTCTGTTCTGTTCTGTTCTGTTCTGTGCTGTGCTGTGCTGTGCTGTGCTGTGCTGTGCTGTGCTGTGCTGTGCTCCTATTCTATGCTATGCTATGCTATGCTATGCTATGCTATGCTATGCTCCTATTCCTATTCTCTTCTCTTCCCTTCTCTTCTCTTCTCTTCTCTTCTCTTCTCTTCTCTTCTCTGCTCTTCTCTGCTCTGCTATGCTATGCTATGCTATGCTATGCTATGCTATGCTATGCTATGCTATGCTATGCTATGCTATGCTATGCTATTCTCTGCTCTGCTCCTATTATATTCTATGCTATGCTATGCTATGCTATGCTATGCTTCTATGCTATGCTATGCTATGCTATGCTATGCTATGCTATGCTATGCTATGCTATGCTATGCTATGCTATGCTATTCTCTGCTCTGCTCCTATTCTATTCTATTCTATGCTATGCTATGCTATGCTATGCTTCTATGCTATGCTATGCTATGCTATGCTATGCTATGCTATGCTATGCTATGCTATGCTTCTATTCTATTCTATTCTATTCTATTCTATTCTTTTCTATTCTATTCTATTCTATTCTATTCTATTCTATTCTATTCTATTCTATTCTCTGCTCTGCTCCTATTCTATGCTATGCTATGCTATGCTATGCTATGCTATGCTATGCTATGCTATGCTATGCTATGCTCCTATTCTCTGCTCTGCTCCTATTATATTCTATGCTATGCTATGCTATGCTATGCTATGCTATGCTATGCTATGCTATGCTATGCTATGCTCCTATTCTATTCTATTCTATTCTATTCTATTCTATTCTATTCTATTCTATTCTATTCTATTCTATTCTATTCTATTCCCTGCTCTGCTCTGGTTCTATTCTATTCTATTCTATGCTATGCTATGCTATGCTATGCTATGCTATGCTATGCTATGCTATGCTATGCTATGCTATGCTATGCTATGCTATGCTATGCTCCTATTCTATGCTATGCTATGCTATGCTTCTATTCTATTCTATTCTATTCTATTCTGTGCTGTGCTGTGCTGTGCTGTGCTGTGCTGTGCTGTGCTGTGCTGTGCTGTGCTGTGCTGTGCTGTGCTGTGCTCTGCTCCTATTCTATGCTATGCTATGCTATGCTATGCTATGCTCCTGTTCTATTCTATTCTATTCTCTTCTATTCTATTCTATTCTCTTCTATGCTATTCTATTCTATTCTATTCTATTCTATTCTATTCTATTCCCTGCTCTGCTCTGGTTCTATTCTATTCTATTCTATTCTATTCTATGCTATGCTATGCTATGCTATGCTATGCTATGCTATGCTATGCTATGCTATGCTATGCTCCCATTCTATTCTATTCTCTTCTATGCTATTCTCTTCTATGCTATTCTCTTCTATGCTATGCTATGCTATGCTATGCTATGCTATGCTATGCTATGCTATGCTATGCTATGCTATATTCTATTCTATTCTATTCTATTCTCTGCTCTCCTCTTATTCTCTTCTCTTCTCTTCTCTGCTCTGCTCTGCTCTGCTCTGCTCCTATGCTATGCTATGCTATGCTATGCTATGCTATGCTATGCTATGCTATGCTATGCTATGCTATGCTATGCTATGCTATGCTATGCTATGCTATGCTCCTATTCTCTTCTGTTCTGTTCTGTTCTGTTTTCTATTCCTATTCCTATTCTCACTCACATTTCTACCCTTAAGTCTTCTGAAAATACACCCCACCCCCCAAAAAAACACCCCTGCTGTTTTAGTCCATTTTAGCCAGGGAGGAAGTGGGGCGCTGGCTTCCTGGAATCTTCTTGGTCCGCCATCTACCTGATTTTGAGTGGAGGAAAATGGATATTAAGAAAAAGGAGACGGGGTCTTTGGCTTTGCACTGGTGAAATCCAGTCATTTTGCCACTGAGTGTGGGCAGGACAATCTCAGGGAATTGCCCATCATGTCATAGAGTGTTATGTGAACCAGACTACTTAACCGTAGGGTGGGTTTTCTTTTGTCTTAGTACATTGTTTCTCCATCTTGGCAACTTTAAGACCTGTGGATTCTCCAACTCCCAGAAGCTATGCTGGCTGGGGAATTCTGGGAGTTGAAGTCCACGTTTTAAATTTGTCAACATAGAGAAACCCTGCCTTAGAATGTAATGTGAACCATTTCATTGTGTTCTGGTTCCATCTTGGCACACTTGCAAATGCGCCAATGCTTCTCCACTCCAGGACTCTAAACAGAGCTTCTACCGTGATTTGGCTCTATGGTGCCCATTTTTTCGGGCAAAGCTTTGCTGAGCATTGTACCCCAAGTGGGGAACCCCATTTGTGTGAATTTACCCTCGGTAAATTCACGGTGGTGGCTCAGCGACTAAGACGCTGAGCTTGTCAATCAAAAGGTTGGCAGTTCAGCGGTTCAAATCCTTAGTGCCGCGTTACGGGGTGGGCTCCCGTTCCTTGACCCGGCTTCTGCCAACCTAGCAGTTCGAAAGCAGGTAAAAAATGCCAGTAGAAAAACAGGGACTACCTTTGGTGGGAAGGGAACAGCGTTCCGTGCGCCTTTGGCATTGAGTCATGCCGGCCACATGACCACGGAGACCTCTTCGGACAGCGCTGGCTCTTCGGCTTTGAAACAGAGATGAGCACCGCCCCCTAGAGTCAGGAACGACTAGCATATATGTGCGAGGGAAACCTTTATCTTTACTTTTACCTTACCCTCTCTGGAGCACTGAGTTGAGCAGGGATCGGGGAGTTCCTTTCTTGCCCACTCAGCAGCTTCCTGCTCCACCGCAGATGTGGACGAGTGCCAGCTGTACCAGTCCAACTACCACACTCGGATCTGCCTCCACGAATGCATGAACCTACCTGGGTCTTATCAGTGCACCTGCCCGTCAGGCTATCGGTTTCAGGCTGAGCAGAACATATGCAGCGGTGAGTCTTTCCCACCCTCGTTAATAAATTGTACAAATATAGACCATTCATTTTACCCTCCTCATCAGGCAGGGCTGTGTGAGTGGTACGGTGGCCTAGAGGTTGAGCTCTCGTCTCACAATCCGGAGGCTGTGAGTTCGATCCTAGGTAGAGGCAGATATTTCTCTCTCTGGGCACAATGAGAATATATCTGCTGAAAAAAAAACTCCACATTGGTGACAGGAAGGGCATCCGGCCAGTAAACACTCAGCTCCATTCAGTTGCCCAGACTACCCCGCAAGGGATTATGGGGTCATTAAAAGATGATGATCAGGCAGAGCTGTGTGTATGTGTGTGTGTGTTTTAAAGTACAGGTAGTCCTCGACTTATGACCACCACTGAGCTCAAAATTTGGTGTTAAGCGAGACATTAGTTCAGTGAATTTTGCCCCATTTTACGACCTTTCTTGCCACAATTGTTAAGAGAATCACTGCACTTGGTAAGTTAGTAACCTGGTTGTTAAGTAGCAGGGGGTTAACAGGTAGTTCTCGACTTATGACCACAAAATTTCAGTTCCTAAGTGAGACATCTGTTCAGTGAGTTTTGCCCCATTTTACGACCTTTTGTTATGAAGTGAATCACTGCAGTTGATAAGTTAGTAACATCGTTGTTATGTGAATCTGGCTTCCCCATTGACTTTGTTTGTCGAAAGGTTGCAAAAGGGGATCACATGATTTTGGGACACAGTAACGGTCGTAAGTATAAACCAGTTGCCAAGCATCTGAATTTTAATCACATGACCATGGGGATGCTGCAATGGTCATAAGTGTGAAAAACGTTTGTAAGTCACTTTTTTCAGTGAATTTGTCACTTCAAACGGTCACTAAATGAACTGTTGTAAATCAAGGATTATCTGTATTAAATAGCCACATAGATTGGCAGCAGAAGATGGTTACATAACCATAGAGCTCAAACAAAGTGTAGAGTCACAATAGGCCTTGCTGCTTAACTGTCTTAACTATCATAGATTATAATCATAGAGGCAAACTAAACACTGCCATCTACTGGCTGAATAATTCTGTTCCTTTTGCAAAACGAAATACATTCCAACATGTATTCCAACACTTTTGCTTGTCCAAAGGTTGTAAAAGGGGATCACATGACCTTGGGACACGGCAATGGTCATAAACAGGGGTGAAATCCAGCAGGTTCCAACAGGTTCTGGAGAACTGGTAGCGGAAATTTTGAGTAATTTGGAGAACCGGCAAATACCACCTCTGGCTGGCCCCAGAGTGGGGTGGGAATGGGATTTTGCAATACCCTTCCCCCAGGAGTAGGGAAGGAATGGAGATTTTGCAGCATCCTTCCCGTCATGCCCACCAAGCCACACCCACCAAGCCACACCCACCAAGCCACACCCACAGAACCGGTAGTAAAAAAAATTGGATTTCACTACTGGTCTTAAAGGAACCGTTGTAAGTCGAGGACTACCTGCATGAAATGCAAAAACATGGGGCTGAAAGTGTTGGCCCCGTTCATTCCAGAGGTACCAGGAGGCTGGACTGCCCTCAGCGCATAGATGCCACAACCCTGCCCCTTAGTAATCTCTTCGGAGCCAGCGTGTAGATTGTTATCAGTTGCAGTGGGGAGTTGCACAGAATTGGCATCCGACCGTATCCCTGCCTATTTGCTGTAGGTTCTTGCTGGGATTGAAGTGACACAGAGCAGTTCTGACCCTCCGCCAAATTCCTAGAGCAGGGTGAGGGTCTGTAAGGTTTGCCAGGACACAGCAGGGCTCCAGACCACCAGGATTCAGACAGGCAGACATGACTCTGTCTCTTGTCTTTGCAAGATGTGGATGAATGTGCCGCAAATCAAGACAACTGCAGCCGCGGACAGATTTGCGTCAACGTCTTTGGGGGCTTCCGTTGCGTGAAACCCGAATGCCCCAAGACTCAATTCAACACAACCTACGTCAAGACATCGGCCTCGTAAGTAGAAACTCCAGGAATGAGGATGGAGGGCTGGGTCCTTAGCAGGAGGGCTGCCCGTGGCCACCCAAACAGCCGTTCTGTCCAGAGGCAAGCTCCCTCCTGAGAGCCATTAGATGTTAGGATGCTTTCCCCCAATTCAGACGTATCTTTGGGCACTTAAGAGATCTTTAAACGCTTGGTAGCCGGTGGCTCAGTGGCTAAGACGCTGAGCTTGTCGATCGAAAGGTCGGCAGTTCGGCAGTTTGAATCCCCAGTGCCGCGTAACAGGGTCAGCTCCCGTTCCTTGTCCCAGCTTTTGCCAACCTGGCAGTTTGAAAGCACGTAAAAAATGCAAGTAGAGACTTCCGGTTTCCTTGTCTTCGGCGACGGCGGCGCTCTTTGAAGCTCCGCCAGCCCCGCCGCCCGTAGAGCCGCTTCGAGACGAAGAAGCGGCTCGAAAACTTCTAAATCCTAAAGGATTGAAGAAGAGAGATCGCAGGGCACAGGTTGAGCCCCTGTAACCCCCCAGGGAAGTTTCTGGGGAGAGAACAGGCGTGGCTCCCTCCCAACCTGCTGAAACTCCGGGCGACGTGGGACGATTCTGCTTTTGCAGAACAAGCCGGCTGCAGGAAACTTAAAGCGAAAGAACCAGCTTTAATAAACAGCGAAACTACTGAATCCTGAAATTTGGAAACGCAAGTATCAGCACTTTATTGACTTTCAATTTGAGAAATGCGAGTGAGTGAAAGTGCTTTGAAAAAACATGGCGCCTAGCCTCAGAGTTAACGAGCCAGCGAGTGTGGATTGGTGAAGTTATCTTGTTTTGTTACAAAGTTTCCAAGTTGCTACAAAGTTGCCTTGTTTGTTATAAGAGAAACAACAATTTCTCCCCTTTTAATACTGGACTTTGCTTTATTTTAACCCTTATTTGATTAAATCTGGGGGACTTTTTTAGAAGTCTTTGTGCAGGAGGGAAAGGAAAAGGAACTTCCCTCTTTAGAAAAACCAGATCACGAGCCAGGATGGCTTCAAAGAAGCAGGAAGGGAAGGCATCGGGGGGGGATCCCCCACACACAAACATGAAACGCAACTTCCCCCTGCTCAACAGCTACAAACTCAGAAAAAAGAATTTGATGTGGGAGATTTAAAAGAATTTATTTCTAAAACTTTGGATGATAAATTTCAAAAATCTCAACAGGAGATAGATGATAAACTTCAAAAATCACATCAGGAATTTATGCAGGAAATTAATGAAGTTAAAGACATGGTGAATCAGAATCAAAAAAAGGTGACCAAAAAAATATCAGAAGTGGCGTCTGGCCTGGTAGGATTTATTGGGAAAGTTGATTTTAAAGTTGAAGAATTTAAATCAGAAGTTAATGTTAAGATGAAAGACAATGATTATAAAATTGATGAAGTTGACAATAAAATGCAGAGAATTGAAGATGAGATTGTTATGATACAATTCCGGGCGATGGAATTTGCCATACGGCTTCGGGGAATTCGAGAGGAGGAGAGACAGGATCTGAGACAAGTTTGCTCTGAAGCCTTGGCTAAGATTTTACAAGCTAATCCTGATTTGGTATTTCATAAAATAGATAAAATTTACAGAGTGAACTCTTGGGTGGCCAGACAAAGACAACTGCCCAGAGATGTGGTCATATATTTTACTGATAGAGAAATTAGAAATGATATCCTGCAAAAATCTTTTCATACTTCTGTACAAGTGGGGGGTTCACGACTTGAAATTTTTAAAGAATTACCTCCTAAAATGCTGAAAGCCAGAAAAGAATTTGGTTTTCTTGTTAAGGAATTGAAAAATTTACAGATACCCTTCCGGTGGGACGCACCAGCTGGGATAATTTTTAGATATAAGGGAGAAGGATATCGGCTGAATACCGTGGAGAAGGCACAACACTTTTATAGTACTATTCTTAAGGAAAGAACACCATCTCCACGTACATCTATGGTTTTGGAGATTAAGGAGAGTGAAGAGAGGCAACTGAAAGAACAGTCTAAGCAGGAATTAGAAACAGTGCAAGGTGCAGAAGGAGGTTTTCTGAGTGAGCCCTTGCTGGACTCTTCTCCAATTTTGGATTTGATTCAGTTGGCTGAAGTTAAAGATCAACGTATAACTAGAGCTCAATCCAAGCTACTTAAACAAAAGCAACAACAACAACAGGAAAGACAAGACAAGAAGGCAGTTAAGACTACCGTACAAGAGAGTGGCGCTATGGGAGGAGCGAGATCGAAGCTCTCGGATGAACTTCAAATATTTTGCTCTGCGCTCCAGAAAGAGGCTGATGACCTTTAAGTGTTTATCTTGGAATGTCAATGGGTTGAATTCAGCACAGAAAAGGAAGAAATTATTTACATATTTGAAACAATTTCATAATGATATAATATGTTTACAAGAAACGCATATCACAACTCAAGATCAAAAATATTTGATAAATTCAAAACTAGGAGCACATTTTATATCTTCAACTTCGCAGAAAAAGAATGGTGTGGTTATTTATGTAAATAAAAAATTAACAGCGAAAGTTATAGAAGTAGATCAAGATGGTAGGTTTGTAGCAATTGAATTGCTTACAGCAAATGGCCAAATTCTTCTGATTGGAATTTATGCTCCCAACCAACAACAGGACTATTTTTATAAGATGTTACATACTAAAATATTGCAATGGGACTATAGATCTATTTTAATTATGGGAGATTGGAATGGAGTAATTGATTCTAAACTAGACAAAAAGAGCTTGGCAAAGTCTAGAATTAGACTACCACAGACTTTTTTTGATATGAAAGAAGATATGGAACTAAAAGATGTTTGGAGAATACATAATTTAAATGAATTGGATTACACTTTTTTCTCTGATAGACATAGATCCTTTTCTAGGATTGATTTTATCCTGTTGTCAAATGATCTACTTGTCAAGACAAAAAGAACAAAGATTTTTCCAAGAACTTTGACTGACCATAGCCCTGTATGGATAGAAATTGAGATGGACAAGGTTGAGAGACGCTCTTGGAGATTAAATGAGAACTTGTTTAGATATGAAAAAAATATAATAGAACTTAAAAAGCATCTGAAAGAATTTTTTGAAATAAATTTGAATAAAGGTACTCCAATTGAAATTGTTTGGGACGCAAGTAAAGCTTATATGAGAGGGGTACTTATCTATATGAATTCTAAACATAGACTGTTCCGACAAAAGAAAAGACTTGAGTTGGAAATGGAGATAAAGAATAAAGAACAGTTACTTATTAAAAACCCAACAGATGAAAGAATTCGAAGTGCTATAAAACTTTTGAAAGACCAATTTCAAATGCTTATGGCGGAACAAGTTGCAACAAGTCTACAATATGCGAAGCATAATACATTTTGCAACGCTAACAAACCGGGCAGATGGTTGGCTTACACATTGAGGAAAAAACAAAGTATACGGACTATCGATAGTATTGATATTGGAGGGAAAGAAATTTTTCAACAAAAATTAATTAAAGAAGCTTTTGTGGACTATTATACTAAACTATATGCTAAAGAAGAGGTGCAGAATGGACTTATAGAAAAATATTTAAATGATAAGAGAGTTATAAAAATTACTGATCAACAAAAGGAAAGAATGAATTATCCTATAACAGAGGAGGAGATAACAGTAGCAATTAAACAGTTAAAAACAGCCAAAGCTCCTGGCACGGATGGTTTGACTGCAGTGTATTACAAAACTTTACAAGCTGAAATGGTGGGACAACTTAGAGACTTATTTTGTAATATTCAACAAGGGGGTAAAATACCCCCATCTTGGACAACTGCTTATATATCTTTGATACCAAAAGAACAAGTTGGTCCTAAAAAACCAGAGAATTATAGACCAATATCTCTTTTGAACACAGACTATAAAATTTATGCGAAGGTATTAGCCAACAGGTTGATGCCAGTAATCCAAAAGGTGATTCATGAGGACCAAGCGGGATTTATTGAAGGCAGATATATGAAGGACAATGTAAGGCAAGTAATAGATTTATTGGAATATCTTGATAAGAATAAACAGATTCCTGCAGTGCTGGCTTTTTTGGATGCAGAGAAGGCCTTTGATAGAGTGGATTGGAATTTTCTACTAAAGACTTTAAAAAAGATGGATTTTGGGGACCAATTTATACAGGCGGTCTCAGCAATTTACCAAGAGCAAAAGGCACAGATTATTATTAATGGAAGTTTGACGACAGAGTTTAAAATTGAAAAAGGAACAAGACAGGGATGTCCGTTGTCCCCACTTTTATTTATTTTAACATTGGAAGTCTTGCTAAATACAATACGGGACTCTAAAATTTTGAAAGGCATAATGATAAGGCAAGAGGATTACAGAATAAAGGCATTTGCAGATGATCTGGTTGTTACCCTATCACAACCAATGGAATCAATAATCTTGATGAACGACATTATACAAGACTATGGTAGAGTTTCAGGCTTTAGACTGAATTCAAAAAAGACTAAAATGATAGTAAAAAATATGACACAAGATCGTAAACATGAGCTTGAAAGGAGGGCAGGTTTTGAAATTGTACCTAAGGTAAAATATCTTGGAGTTCAGGTTGCAGAATCAAATATGAAATTGTTTCAAAATAATTATGAGGTGTTGTGGCGAGAGGTCCAGAAAGATATGGAGACTTGGAAAAAGCTGCAACTGTCTTTACTTGGAAGAATAGCAGCAGTTAAGATGAACATTTTGCCAAGATTTCTGTTTTTGTTTCAAATGATTCCGGTGCTTAAAAATGATAAACAACTGAAAGTTTGGCAGTCTGGTGTGAATAAGTTTGTCTGGAACGAGAAGAAGCCGAGAGTGAAACTGAAAATTATGCAAGATGTTCCAGAAAGAGGAGGCCTTAAACTTCCAAACCTACAGTTATATTATGATGCAGCAGCTTTAACTTTAACAAGTGATTGGTTTGGAAGTAAAAAGACTGGAATACTGAATGCAGAAAGTTTTGATCTTGAATTTGGATGGCATGCTTATTTATTTTATGACGACAAAGCAGATAAAGTATTTAAAAGTCATATACTTAGAGATTCTTTGATGAGAGTTTGGAAGAAGCACCGACTCAAATGGGATTATAAAATACCGTTATGGCTGGATCTTGGTCATACTATGTGGAATACAAATATAATGTCACTCGGGGGGTTTTTATATAAAGAGGTTCTTTTTATAGATGCAGGCAGATGGCAGCTGAAGACATTACAGACACTGTTGGATGAAGGAATTAACTTAACTTGGTTACAATATAATCAACTACAATTGAGATGGAAAGAGGACCAAAAAACTGGTATTATGTTGCATGAGGAAGAATTGGTTAGACATATAAGAGAGAAAGGTCCAATGCATATTAAAAGGCTTTATAATGTTTTGCTAGAAAGGGATTCAGAAACTGAATTAGTTAAAGATTGTATGATTAAGTGGGCACAAAATTTTGAAGAACCAGTGATGTTGGAAACATGGGAAAAAATTTGGGTTCAGAATGTTAAATTTACACAGTCGCAGAACCTGAGGGAAAATTTTTATAAAATGTTTTATAGATGGCATTTAGATCCCAAAAAGTTGTCATGTATGTACCCTAATGTTCAGCCAAAATGTTGGAGATGTGAATGTTTGGATGCTACGTATTATCATGTTTGGTGGACCTGTAGGAAAGTTAAGGCTTTTTGGATAAAAATTTGGTGGGTCATGCAGAATGTTTTGAAGAAAAAAATTAAATTTTCTCCACAATTGTTTTTATTGGGTATAGTTAAGGGTTTTACACGGGGTGAAATAAAACTAATATTGTATATGATAACAGCAGCAAGATTGTTGATAGGTAAATATTGGAAGAATGAAGCTTTGCCTACTATCGAGGAATGGACTTTGAAGATGGCTAGTTTTGCAGAGATGGCGAAGATTTCGGCGTATTTAAAAGATTGTTCACAAGAGACTTATGAATGGGAATGGAAAAGGTGGATAGAATATGTTCAGAACAAATACCAAACTAGAAAGTATCAAATAGCTTTTATTTGAAAATAATGTATTAGAAATATTTTAATGTAAAGAGACAAAGAGGAAAAATTATATAGGGGGAGGGATGGGTTCCGGTTTATATATTAGTGTTATGAGTATGTAATAGGGAAGTCTGGGGGGGGGAGGGTTAGGGAGGGTTAGGGAGGATGGGAAGTTTGGGGAGGGAGGTGGGGGGATGAAAAAAAGGGGTGAAAATGTAATTGTAAAACTTTTGCAATAAAAAAAAAATGCAAGTAGAAAAATAGGGATCACCTTTGGTGGGAAGGGAACAGCGTTCCATGCGCGTTTGGCGGTGAGTCATGCCGGCCACATGGCCACAGAGATGTCTTTGGACAGCACTGGCTCTTTGACTTTGAAACAGAGATGAGCACTGCCCCCTAGAGTCGGGAACAACTAGCACATATGTGCGAGGGGAATCTTTACCTTTACTTTCGCCCTGACTGGGCATTTCTTTTCCACCTCCTTTTTGCAGGCAGTGTGAACGGAGCCCTTGCCCCATGGGCAGCCAAGCCTGCCAGAAAGCCGCCCATGCCATCTCCTTCCACTACCTGCCCCTCCAGTCCAACCACTCCGTGCCCTGGGTCCTTTTCAAGATGTCTACCAGCCGCTCTCTGGGGGACAGCCTGCGCTTCGCCCTCCTGGGGGGCAACAGCCAGGGGAGGCTTGCGGTCCAGCGCTCGGACCAGCACACGGGGGAACTGGTGCTGACCCGCTCAGTCCTGGGCCCAGCGATCCTGGAGGCCGAGGTGGAAATGAGCGAATTTGCCCAGAAGATCCTTCTAGGGAAGCACATCTTCAAGGTCACAGTGTTGGTTTCCCAGTATGAATTCTGAGCCCCTTTGAAACCCCGTCGGGCCTTGGAGAAGCCCAGGACCAGATGTGGCAGGAACTTTGAGGGTGCAGTTTTCTACGCCAGGGGTCTCCAACCTTGGCCACTTTTAAGACTTGTGGACTTCAACTCCCAGAATTCCTCAGCCAGCTTTGCTTTCAAGATTAATTAATGGGGATTGGTGTCTCCGGACTTTGTCCGTAGCATTTTTGAATTTCTTGAAGGACTCCCTGATCTTCCTCATTTTACTGACAAACCAGGGTGATCAGTTCTCTGGGAACAGATGCCCCAGATCAGGGGGTCTCCATCCTTCGCAACGTTAAACCTGGTGGACTTCAAGTCCCAGAATTCCCCAACCAGCTTTGCTGTCCAATTGAAGTCCACAAGTCTTAACGTTGCCAAGGTTGGAGACCCCTGCTCTATGCAGAATGGGCCATAAAAGGCCAAACAATCCTTGATCTGCTGAACCGGACACTCCTCTCTCCTGTCCACGTGGCTGGACCCTTTCCCCACGATACAGTCCCTTTGAGAGGCTTTGTGGAGAAGCGATGGATGGGAAGCCCCTGGAGGAAGACCAGCCACAGCAACTGGAGTTCTTGCAACAAGCCGGTAGAAATAGCTGGGAGGATGTTCTGTCCCTGTACCACACATGCACCCCCACAGACGGCCACACGACAAAACTCTTTGAAGATAAAGCTGGCAGCAACCCAGTGGCTAGCTGCCAATTCAGACTTTACTCACACAAAACAAAGATTAGACTGCAAGCATTCCGATGAAACAGGCAGAGTTTCAACAATACAAGGATTAATCCAAATGCAGTCTGATAAAGCAGGCAAAGTCCAATAACGCAGAGATCATGGATTATTTCCAGTTTTTGCTCGTCACAAACTGAACCAGCCACCACACCCACATTAATACTCTGTGGGGTGTGGTCCAGTGACTCAGCTAATCTCTGGCATGCCTTCCCCTCTGCTGCGCACGCTTTTCCCTGCGCCTCTGGCGAGGGTCCAGCCAGCATTTATCTTCTTCGTTGCTGTCCACCTGCGGCTGTGGGGACGTGCTTGGCTCTGAGCCTATCTTTTGGCCTTTGGTGTCCTCCGGAGGCATTGCCAGAGAGGAGGGTCCTGGAGAGGGAGGCCTTGCCAACTCCTCTCCCTCACTCTCAGAGTCTGCATCTGTCGATAGCCCAGGCTCAGGCAACGGAGCCACAACAGAGGCACATAAATCCTTTGCAGGCAAGAACAACTCCCAGGAAGGGTCAGTGGGCTTTACCAGATGTAGCTGCTCCCCTCAGCCCGAAGGCAAGTTTTTGTGCTGCTTTTAAGCACAAGTAGGCCAAGTGGCACAAAGACCTGCAGAGCTTGGAAATCCAGCTTGGGATGTGGGTATAAAAAAAGCCGTTCAGGATTGCAACCTTTTCGGCCTGGTCAGAGAGGACACTGCTAGCATTTATTCCCCATTTGGGTGAAGAGAGACGGATACTTTTCTGGATCATCATAATTCCACATTCCCTCAAGAGCTGGGTGGCTCGACACCTTTGGGCAGGAATTGGTTTGGTGGTTTTTGAATAACTTGCCTCCCATCCTAGCTGGGAATCGTTTACAGCAGGGGTGGGCAAATGTGGCCCTTTTACAACCTGTGGACTTCAACTCCCAGAATTCCTGAGACAGCTTGGCTGTCTCAGGAATTCTGGGAGTTGAAGTCCACAGGTTGTAAAAGGGCCACATTTGCTCAGCCCTGGTTTACAGGCATCTGCGTTAAAACAGCCTTGCTCAGACATGATACAAGTGGACCAGAGGTGGGTTTTTCAGCAGGTTCTCCCCGGTTCTTGCGAACTGGTAGCAGAAATTTTGAGTAGTTCGGAGAACCGGTAAATATCACCTCTGACTGGCCCCGCTCCCATCTATTCTCTGTCTCCCGAATCCCAGCTTATCGGGAGGAAATGGGGATTTTGCAGTATCCTTCCCCTGCCACACCCACCAAGCCACGCCCACCAAGCCAAGCCACGCCCACAGAACCTGTAGTAAAATAATTTGAAACCCACCACTGAAGTAGACTTTGTTTATAAGCAAACCAAATTTGATGTATAGATAGCCGTTATTAAAATACAGTGTTTTGTCGTCATCCTGTGTCAAATACTTTGGCTGTTGTAAAAAATTGTGGCTTATCGCCCGATGGACAAAAAATAAGATGATTACGTTGGGATTAAAAGTAAAAGATGAGGATGATGTGCTGTGATAAATAATTAAAAATGATTATGATTATTTGTAAATTAGGATGATTATGTTGAGATAAATAGTAATGAAGAGGATAGTTGAGTGATAGTTAAGATATTGTTTATGATAATAGTAATGATTCATATTTTTAAGATACACTCATTTAAATAAAAAAAGTAATGAAATGATATTGAGTTAGGGTTTAAAGATTTAAGTAACGGGTTCTTGGATAATGGTATTATAAAGTAGATAGAATTTAGGGAAACAATTGTGTAAAACATTAAGTTGTGTTATTTGGAAATTAAGATTTGAGGTGAAATAATAGAAAGGTAATTGTTTTGAGCGAGTTATTGTGTTTTTCTTTCTCTGTTTTATTTTTTAATTATTTTTATAAGATGATGATTAGTGGAGATGAGTCATTGTTAAAGATGAATTTGTGATTGTACCAATTTATGACCGGATCAATGCTTCGTTCTAAAAAGATGTATTTTATGTTTATGTTTTAAAAAAAAAAATTAAAAAAAATACAAAAATAAATAAATAATCAAGATCGGAAGCAAGGTCATGAGATTGGGAACAGGTGTTCAAAAAAGCTGGTGGCAACCACAGCTATGCTATCCAAGGCCCACATCTTTTTGGCAAGCATTGCTCAGTCATGGTCATCTTAACCAAATGTGCAGGTACCTGTAGCTGCGTTTGCAAGACAGAACTGCCTTTGGTTCAAAATCAACACCTTTTCCGATTGTCAAATTACCTGTAAGTTTCTGAGCTGTTTAACTGAAAAGGTGCTACCAGAGTTGATTTTTATTCCCCCACTGCAAACTAACCTAGTTCTACTCTTAGGCCTACCTGTGCATGGTTTATTTAATTCAGTTTTCTGAGTTAGCCCAAGACAGATCCATAGCTGACTACATTGGCTGGTTATTGTACGTAGTCGGTTAATTTAAGGCAACTGTGTGGAATGACTACGGTAGGTCCAAATAAGAACAAAATTGTTTTTTCTTTGTAAGGTGGGCTCACAGGAAAATAGCTTTATGAATGAAAGAAAGACCTTCCAGAGACTTGGTCGTATGCGTATGCATTGCGGGCACATGAGGGGAAACTGAGGCTGCAATTCTGCAGATCAACTATTGGGGCTCCAGCGCATGGCAGAACAAGCGGATCTTTTCCCCAAATGCCACAGCAGTGCAGAGTTGCCTCTGGATTGCCCCCATCCCCATCCGCTGTATATACCTAACTTGGTTGCTTAGCCGCTTGAGCCCCCAAAGGCAGAGCATCTAAACTATGACAAGCCATTCTGCTCAGCAGGTGCAGGATTTGGACCAGTCGTGGCAAGGCACTGGGAGGCAGCAGACTGGCCAGCCGGTGTCTGAAAGGCCACTCCTCTGTCCACGAGAGGGAAAGGAGGAGATGGGCATCTTGGATAAATGGCTGCATTAATCACACTGAGGAGTTTTCAGGGCTGTGGTTAAAGCAGGGTTCCAAAGCAGGAATTCCGTCACCACATATACACAAACACACACAATTCCCCACTTGCATCCTCCCCAAATGGGGACTGAGCCAGCATTGGATTCACAGGCTGCTCAGAAACGCCTCTCCCTAACCCGAGATGCAGAGGCTGGCAGCCCAGCCTAGTTATTTGGAAGGCTCCAAAACCAACATCCAGACTAGCTGGCATTTGTAGCTAATCAAGTCTTTATTGATGTACAAACATGGTGGCCTAAAAAAAACAACTCTGGGACAGGCGTTCCTTGCAGATAGGTTGTGTGCTGAAGCAGCAGCTTCCCAGTTGGAGAAGGGCAGAACTGGGGGGTGGGGGGGGGGGTGGGGGAAGCTGATGCTCCCATGGGGGGCTTCAGGCCAGGACCCATCTGCTGAAGAAGACCTGAAGAGTTCAGACAAGCACATTTCCCCAGCGAAGTCTGCCAAGATACTTTGCAAAGCCAGGAGGGTTTTCTGTGTCTCAGCCATCGGTGTCCGGATGAGTCCAAGGCTTTTAGGCACTAAACTGGCTGAGACGGGGCAGAGGGCAAGGCCGAGCTAAGCCCCTCCATGGTCACATCGCGAGCGTAAGGCACTGTGAAGAGGAGGAGCAGCAGCGATGGCGGCTTCCTCAGCTTCAGCCCATGTGGAAGTAGCTGCCCAGGGAAGCTTTTTCGGCTTTCGTAAATGATCACGACGTATTAATAACAATGATGTTTCCCTCCATCGATTTGGGAGGCGAATTCTAGAAAGAAACCCAAGATCCAGGGCGGAGGGGCAAATTCAACGCCAAAGTGGAGGAAAGGTTCCTAAAGTGCATTGGAGAATGGCAAAGGAGGAAGGGGCTGCAAGGGAAGGAGGGTGGCAGAGGGACTTGTGGTTCCTGGCAGGAGTCTCCCAGCATTTCCCCAAAAGGCAGGAGCAGCTAAGCCAGAAGGCAAAGAAACACGAGAATTACATGGAAGAGTTTCTGCAAAGAGAACGTCAGCCTGGACAGACTCACAGGGAGAAGCTTAATAGGCAATGCAAAAAGTGAGGAGGGGGGGCGGGGAGGTCTTCACTCAAAACTCTTGCAAGGCTGATGATGGAAAAGGCAATGAAGGAGCAGATCTCTTTGGCACAAGGACGAAGGGGGAAGAGCTTTGATAGGCAAAAAACAGACCCCTCAACGGGGATAGGTGGCGGGAACTGTAGTGCAACCCAACCCGAGGGGCACCCACTGGGAAGGCTGGTGGTCCCTCTCTGATCCTCCTGCCCCGTCTTCTCCCAGGTTCTCAACCTGCAAGGCAGTGGCCAGCAATTCTGCCCCTCTTCCCAAGCAGACCAAGCCAGCCTTCAGGGTGCTGCAGCCTAGCCAGCTTGAAAGGAAGAGGCACAAAGAGGATGAGGGTCTCGGGGCAACCCCTGAGCTATTCTCAGCAGGCCCTTATGGGCTTCGGTCGGTGCTGCTTCCAAACTGCCCTTGTCCCCGGGAGCCTGAAGATGCCACCCTGATTCGTAAACAAGGCCTGAGCAGACTCTCAGGATGAGACAAAAGTCCCCGTAAGGGGAATTTTTGACAAACAAGGTGTTTGGAAAACACTCTTCCCTACTGCTCATCCCAGGATGGGAAACTGGCAGGTTCAGAGGTGCAGGTGCTACACACACCTTGACTGGCAGAGGGGAGAGATCACAGGTAGAACAAAGGAAGAACAAAATGTCTCCGGAAGCCAATGAAGAGACCCTTGGAACAGAATCACTTTCCCCAACTTCTCCTTCCCAGCCTTCTTCATCCAGAGGGAGGCTAAAAAGAGGAGGATTAGAGCGAACTAACTGGCTAGGAGGGAAGAAGACCTACAAAGTGGTCGCTTATTCCCCTTTTTTTCTTTTTTTTTAAATTTGATTTATATGCCGCCCTTCTCCGGAGACTCAGGGCGGCTTACAATGCGTTAAGCACTGGGGAGAGAAGAGGCTAGGTGTCCAAAAGAGCCAGCCTTCCTGGCCAAGAATTGGTGAGAGACCCACCCCCCCGCCCCCCCTGTGGGTGGCCGGGATAGGAGAAAAAGAGGCAAAGCGTTAAGCCTGCCAGAAGCACCACAAGAGGACTTCATCACTGCTCATCTGGACTTCCCACCAAGCAAAAAGCTGCACTGCTGTGGCCTTTTGGGTTTGTGGCAGAATCTTGGTGGGCCTTTGGAGCTCCAAAAGTGATGGGGAAAGAAGCCTCCAGGTGGGTTGCGGAATTGCCCGACCTCATGCTGATGAGATGATCACCAGGGTTGAGGGCTGCAGGGCTGGCATCATTTTGGGCCAAATACGAAGTTTTTGTGGGGATGAGGGGGAACAATGGTTAAATCCCAAAGCGAGCTCCATGTTGGATCAGCCTTAAAAATTATGGAGCAAGCTGCTTACCCCAAAGTCTGAAACACCCCCCGACCCCCTCTCACCCCCCCGTCTATTGCACAAGCTGCAGATATGCAAGGAAACGGCTTCCTCCGGCCCAGCTGCCTTGCAGTCTCTCATTATCTCCCATGTCTGTGCCGAGAATCCTGGGAGCTGAAGTCCACGTCTCTGGAGGGCACCCAAGAAGGAGTTGGCCATGACAGGACAACGACCCGAGAGGCAGCAGAACCAAAAGCAGCTCTCATGAAATAGGTCCTGAAGAGGGAGCAAAGGGCTGCTAGGAGGAGATGAGTAACCTCAGGCGGCTCTATTCCTATCTGAAGGACTTCCTGAGGGTCCCATAGATCGATGCAGATGCACGCCAAAACTACCAAGAGCCTCTTGCTAACAGAATGCCCCATCTCCTACGCTGGAGATAAAGATGAGATAATCCTCTTGCCATTTCTATTGACCCCTCTTGAAGGGAGGCTGGTAGGACCAGAATGTTTTCATGTTAGCAGGTGCCCATAGCAAGCAACAGGTCTCACTCTGCAGGCCATTCCAGATCCCAAGGGGTCCCGCCAAATTCCCCAGACCTCGAACTCTCCATGATGGCTGAGGGATCCCAAGGAAGTCTCTGCTTGCTCCGGAAACAGAGGGTCGCACCTCGGCCTCATAAATACCCCTTTAGGTTGGGAGCTGCAGGATCACTTTGGGAAAGGAAGGAAGGAAAAGGATTAAAATATAGAAAATGTAACAGACCAGGAAGTCTTAAGAAGTCCAAAGAGCAATGTGGGAAAAGTCTGGCGCTTCGTGGGATTATTTTCCCTGGAAGCCGCTGAATTCCATCTCGTCCTTGCGCCGGCGGGAGGTGAAGAGGGAGCTGAAGGGATACAGCTTGGCCTTGGCTTGGAAGCGCTGTCCCGCAATGTCAATCTCATATTCGCCCCGGTTGACAAAGTCTGGGGTGACCAGCTGCTCCTTGCCGGTCTCGGGGTCCAGGTTTTGAACGAAGCCCAGGCAGACATGCCGCTCCAGTGTGTAACTGTAAGCGCTGCTGGTGGTCTTGCCCACGTAGCAGCCGTTGCGATAGATGGGTTCCCCCCACCAGGGCCACAAGTCCAGGTCGGTGTTATGGTCTTCCAGGATGAACATGGTGAAGCGCTTGTAGACCCCTTCCTGCTTCTGAGCCATCAGCGCGTCCCTCCCAATGAAATCCATGCCCTGATGAGAGAGAGAGAGATGTCAGGAGATGGGATTCAACCCACTTCAACTCTTTTGTCCACTTACTGCTGGGAAAGATCCACTTGGCCACCAACCCACTGACAAGTGTTTTAACAAACTGCATTATTGTTTGGTTCGGTGGCTGCTGTGCCTCAGATAGAAAGTCCCTACAGAGAGTGATGAGGACAGCGGAGATTATAGGAAGCTCGCTTCCTGTTATTCAGGATGCTGCTTATAAGCACTATGTGCTTAGAGCTCAAAGCACTATTAGAGACCCCACACACCCACTTTACAGTCTGTTTCTGTTGCTCCCCTCTGGGAGGAGGTTTCAAAGTATTTCTAGCACGACTACCAGATTCTGTAACAGCTTTGTTCCCATGGCATCCGTCTGGTAAACTCACAGGATTCGTTTCTCTTACCATGTACATGTATACATCCGAACTAGAGTGTGTTGTTTCTCCGTGTCATATAATATATGTGGGTATATGGATAATTTTGTATTTATTTATTTAGTCATGTTTATGTAGTGTATATTTGAGGCATACCCACTGAGAGCTGTATGCAACAAAATTTCATTTTAATGTATGCCAATTTGTGTATATTCTATTCTATTCTATTCTATTCTATTCTATTCTATTCTATTCTATTCTATTCTATTCTATTCTATTCTATATTCTCCTTTCACTCCTCTCCTCTCCTCTCCTCTCCTCTCCTCTCCTCTCCTCTTATTCTATTCTATTCTATTCTATTCTATTCTATTCTATTCTATTCTATTCTATTCTATTCTATTCTATTCTATTCTATTCTATTCTCCTTTCTCTCCTCTCCTCTCCTCATTCTATTCTATTCTATTCTATTCTATTCTATTCTATTCTATTCTATTCTATTCTATTCTATTCTATTCTATTCTATTCTATTCCAAAGTTGTTCGTGATGCTGGGATTTTCATACTTCTTAGAAGCAAACTGTCATGGCTGCCTCTCTCCTATCCAAGCTTCAGGAACTGACGGCCTGACATTAGCGATGGAGGGGAGGGGGGAGATTGGACTGTAAGGAAGTAGGGGGGGATGAAAGCCCAGCTGAGCCTTGTGAGAAGCTTCAGCCAGCCAAGGTCAACTAACAATATACAGAGCTAGGAACCCAGCGCCTGTTTCCTAAACAATATACAAGCACCTGATTGGCTGTTTACAAATAACAGAGGGATTGCCAGGGGATGGAAGAGGAGAATTTACTTTGTATTGTTGGTGCGTGAAAACCTCAGATTCAGCTTTGCTACTTCTATAACCCTTTAAGCTTCGGTAAAGTGTACTCTTGGCAAAGACGAACAGCCAGGGGTCTTTCTTTGCTAGACGACTCAGTGGGACGGTTGACACATACTTGACATGAAGTTTACTTCGTACGTCTCACAAGAGCATGAAGCAAGTTAATACCGTTTTCGGGGGGTGGGGAGAGAAGGGGTGGGGAATGACAAACATTTTCCCAGGCCACCCAAAGAATCTGTGGTTGTAATGCAGAAGTTGGCTACAACTTTTTTTTTTTGGGGGGGGGGGGGGACATGACAGTCCTGGAACAGCTGGGCTGAAATGTTGGGTCTGTTTCAATCCCCTAATTCTTGAAGATTAACACCTTAAATGCTCCTGCCATGGGGGATGTTGGGCTTAAAGTAAGAGCATCCAACCTTGGCAACATTAAGACTTGTGGATTTCAACTCCCAGATTTCCCCCGTCAGCCATGCTGGGGAAGTCCACAAGTCTTAATGTTGCCAAGGTTGGAGACCCCTGGCTGAAAGGAATAAATACCCTTAAAGTATTTTGAGGAACATAAATGGTATGTTGAGGACTCCTTTGTGCATGGCCCACTCTCAACCCACAAGCCTAACTTGGAACCTTCTGTGTTGGCACCCTAAGGGGGCAGCAACTGGAGGTGGCGGGAGGCCGACAGCCCCAATGCTAGAAACTGGGGCCCTGTTTCTCGAGGCTACTCACTCCCACCAAGCCTGCTGTTAGAGAGACCACCCCTCCTCACCTTGTCCAGCTTCACCCGGAATTCTCGCCCGCATTCCATAGGGGTGGTGAAAGCGTCCAGGTCTTGTCCCCAGAAGGCAAAAAACTTCTCAATGCGCAAGCTGCGGAGGGCGTAATAGCCAGAGTTCCGGATCCCATACTTCTGCCCCACGCTCATCACCTCATTGTACACGTGGAGGGCATACTGCAAAAGGGGGAGAGAGAGAGAGAGAGGAGAGGGGTGTTGTGGCTGCCAGCGGCCAGCAGATCTGGCAACAGATTCGGACAGTGAGGAGGTTGGGGAGGAACATGGGCCAGTCCTGGAGTCTGGAGAAGGCTCTGATTGAGGGCCCTGCGTCGGAGGCAGAGAGGGGGCCAGGGCCGTCTGACAGTTATCAGCTGCCTTCGGAGTCAGACATCAGTGAGGCAGATGAACAGCTGGAGCCTGTTCCCAGTGTGCGCATGCACAGAGTTGCCAGATGAAGGGAACAGCTAAAGAACAAGGGTTGACTCGGGAGTAAGGCCACAGGTGGACGATGAAGGGCCCCTCCCAGAGGGAATAAAAGAGGAGCGAAAGGGGAGTGGAGTTTGCAGGAGACAATCAATTTGCTTAATTGGTTCGTGACTCTCAGAGACTCCTTGCCAAGTTTTGAAGATATCGGCCTGGCAGCTCTCCAAGCCAGATAAGGTCTGTGATTGTAAATTCACCCTTGAAAGACTTTTCTGGATGTGAATGAGAAGAATTCACAGTAACTTAATAAAAACAGGTTTTTGTCGGGACAAGGAGTCTGCTTCATGCTCTTGGGAAGCCTAGGTCAGAACAAGGGGCATTTAAATAACCAGCCTGGAAACCGAAGGCTGATAGCGTTCCGTGGTCACTTGTCTCTTCAAGACGTAAGTCTTGGTCAATGACCTCCGATAACACGGCCGACGAGCTGAGCATAGACCGGCCTTGCCCAACGTGGCCTCTAAGTGCCACTTCCCCAAACCAACTTCCCTGGCTTAATTTAGGAACCTGAAAAGATGATACAGGCACCGTCTAGGCACAGGTAGTCTTTGACTTACAACAGTTCATTTAGTGACCATCCCCTTTTGCGACCTTCTGACAAGCAAAATCAACGGGGAAGCGAAGATTCACTTAACAACCGGGTGACTATCCTTATCAACTGTAGTGATTCGCTTAACAAGGGTGGCAAGAAAAGTCGTAAAATGGGCCAAACTCACTTAATGAAGTTTTCACTAAAGCAACATAAATTTGGGCTCAACTGTGGTCGTAACTCCAGGACCACCTGTACTTTTTAGTACAAAAGTTCTTAAACAAATATTGTGGATGACGTCATGCTATCTGGGGATTAGGCCCTCTTAGGTATAAGCCCCCCCCCCAACAGAGTGAAGATGGACCTTCAAACCACACGCCCCACTCACCTCGATGGGGATGTAAAGCATGAAACCGGGCTCTCCCGTGTGCGTCATACTCATGACACGGATGCCGTTGGCATAGCCGACACTCATCTCCTGCAGAAAGAGGGACAAGCCAGTTTATACATCCAGAACAAAATTCCAAAGACAAAGGAAAGCTGGGGTTCACTTGACCATAGTTAAACCAGCAAGGAACAGATTTAAATCGGGGGATGACACAAACTGACATTCTGCACCAGAAGAAACTGGGCCCAGCGCTTAAGATCAAAATGTGGGTGACTTGCAGAATGGAGGAGGGGCATGTCACTGGGTTTTTGTATTTACCAGATGAGCTCATATTTTTGGACTCTAAGACTTTCCGTAGCTTGCCAAATTTCTTATCAGTAAGCTAACTACACATGTCCGCATTCCTTTCTTTCTACTTCACACTTCTCTTTGTTCTCTTGCCAAGAGGTCCGACCACAGAGAGATGGCCGGTAGGAATGTTGCCAAAATGTAATTATTTAGATTAGTAAGATGTTTTATTTTCTTTATAACAAATAAATGAGTTTTTCTTAGAAAATATCTTCGGGGTTCATTTTCTTAAAGTATGCTTCAAGGGAAAAGCCTCGATCCACGTCTCTAAATCAAGGTGCGATTACCCAAAAGCAGAATGGGATTAATTAGTGCCCTGACAGGGCACACCTCTTCTCTAGTCTTAGAACGTTTTCTAGGCCAGCGTTTCTCATCTCTGGCAACTTTAAGAAAGGTGGACTTCAACTCCCAGAATTCCCCAGCCAGCTGTGCCACACTCCCCAGCACACACACACCATCCCCTGTGCTCCTTAACTAAGCCTCCCGCCTCTTCCCACTTAACAACCTACATGGTCATGAGGTTACAGTCGCAACAGGGGCTGGCAGGATTGTTGTCGCTAAGTGATACAATCATATGGTGTCACACTTTGCAACTGCATCATTTAGCAAGGGCAATCCCAACCTGAACTGCCATCATACTCAAGGATCACTCCTACCGAGGTGAGCCGTGGTGGCACAGTGGTTTGAATGCAGTATTGCAGGCTGACTCTGCCGACTGCCAAGAGTTTGATCCTGACCAGCTCAAGGTTGACTCAGCCCTCTATCCTTCCAAGGTTGGTCAAATGAGGACCTAGATTGTTGGGGGTTAGAGGCTGACTCTGTAAACCGCTTAGAGAGGGCTGGAAAGCACTGTGAAGCGGTATATAAGTCCAAGGGCTGTTGCTATTCATTCCTTCCTTCCTTCCTTCCTTCCTTCCTTCCTTCCTTCCTTCCTTCCTTCCTTCCTTCCTTTCTTCCCTTTCTTCCTTCCTTCCTCTCACCCACCCATGGTGCACAGTGGTTAAAATGCAGTATTGCAAACTAACTCTGCCCACTGACAGGAGTTCGATGCTGACTGGCTCAAGAGGTTGACTCAGCCTTCCATCCTTCCGAGGTCGGTAAATTGAAGAGCCAGATTGTTGGGGCCAAGAGGCTGACTCTGTAAAACCGCTTAGAGAGGGCTGGAAAGCACTGTGAAGCGATATATAAGTTTAAGTGCTACTCCTTCCTCCCTCCCTCCTTTCTTCCTTCCCATCCATCCATCCATCCATCCATCCATCCATCCATCCATGATGAGCAGTGGCTAGAATGAAATATTGCAGGCTAACTCTGCCCACTGCCAGGAGTTCAATTCTCACTGACTCAAGGTTGGCTCAGCCTTCCATCCTTCCGAGGTCGTTAAAACGAGGACCCAGATTGTTGGCGGCAAGAGTCTGACTCTGTAAACCTCTTAGAGAAGGATGGAAAGCGCCATGAAGCAGTATATAAGCCCAAGGGCTGTTGCCATGGCTACTGATTCCTTTGCACAAAGGAAAAGATGGAAGAGTAGCTACAAAAAGCCCATTTGTTCAATGAGGCATCTTATAACTGAGGCAAGCTGGCTTCCGACAAGCAAAACCAATGGCGAAGCCTGCAAGCAAAGTTGCAAATATCAACCGTGTGGATTCCTCACTTAATGACTGCACTGCTTCATGATGAATTTTCTGACCAACTGAAGTCGTAAATCGAGGACTACCTGTAAGCATCTGCATAAGAAGGAAGAAAGTCCCCTACCTTACAAAAGAGGGAAGGGAAGTGTTCGGGCGTCATGGGTGCATAGGAGAGCTCCGACAGGACATCCATGGCCCGTGGGCCAATCAGATTCAAGGCTGGAGGAAATAAAAGGAGAAGAATTCAGCATCCGAGGCAACTGCAGAATAGGAAGCCTTGCCCCATTACTTCCCTCACTCTTCTCTTTGCAGCTTCTCAGCGCAACACAAATCAGCAAAAGCTGGGAAAGGATTCGGAATCTGCTATCGGATTTCATCTGGGTGAGAGGAGACCACTTAAATGGGAAAAGATAAGGCAAGTTCTTAGATCTTTTCCAGCCTTCCAAAACAAGCACCCACCTCTGCCAAACGCTGAAGCCCATGTTGAGCAACTCTTCTCAGCCAACTTTTGGGTTAGGCCTCTGGGATATGAGAACAACATCAACTGTCCACCCCATATCATGGCAGCCACGGATGGGAGAGCCGGTTTGGTCTAGTGCAGGGGTCAGCAACCTGCGGCTCTGGAGCCACATGCGGTTCTTTGGCCCTCTACTGTGGCTCCATGTCAGGTGATTCCACCACTGGCTAGCCCCACCCCATCCCTTGCCCTCCCCTCCCAGTTACTTCTTGCCAAGCCTAAGAAGGTAAGGATGACCGTGGGGGATGGAGAAAGGGCCAGGGCAGAGACAGAGAGATACAGAGAGAGAGGGAGAGGGGGGGGGGGAGGGAGGGAGGGGAGAGAGAGATATGTCAAAAGGGTTTTGTGGTTCCCGGTGTTTTTTAGCAACTGGTTCTCTGCCCTAATGACCGGCTGGGTAGGCGTGGCTAGGTGACTGGTGGAAGTGAGTGACATCGAGTTGGCCAGGCCCAGCCAGGTTTTGTGGCTCCCGGTGTTTTCTTTTATATTTATATTATATTTATATTTATTAAATTTTTATACCGCCCCCTCTCCCGAAGGACTCAGAGCGGTGAACAGCCAAGATTAAAAAACATACAATATAAACATTAAAATACATTTAAAACAAAATTAAATCCAAAATGGCTCCCCAATTTAAAACGCCTTACCCATAACCCTATAATTAAAACAAATTTAAAATTTCCACATTAAAAGGGGGAAGATTTAGGCCAGGCCAGCTTGATGAAATAGAAGAGTCTTAAGCGCACGGTGTAAGGTGCGCAGATCCGGGATCCTCTGTATCTCCGGGAGGAGCTCATTCCAGATCGTAGGTGCCCCCACAGAGAAGGCTCTCCCCCTAGGGGCCGATAGCCAACATTGTTTGGCCAATGGCACCTGGAGGAGCCCCTCTCTATGGGAGCGTACTGGCCGGTGGGAGGCTATTGGTGGTAGCAGGCAGTCCCGTAAGTAACCAGGTCCTAAGCCATGGAGCGCTTTAAAGGTGATAACCAGAACCTTGAAGCGCACCCGGAATACCACCGGGAGCCAGTGCAGCTCGCGCAGGAGAGGTGTTACCTGGGAACTCCATGTCGCTCCCATAACCACCCGCGCGGCCGCACTCTGAGCCAGTTGGAGCCTCTGAGTGCACCTCAAGGGGAGCCCCATGTAGAGAGCGTTGCAATAGTCCAGACGAGAGGTAACGAGGGCATGAGTGACTGTGCGTAGGGAGTCCCGATCTAGAAAGGGACGCAACTGGCGGATCAGGCGAACCTGATTTTCTGTGGGAAACAGGTCCAAATGGCTCTTTGAGTGTTTAAGGTTGCAGATCCCTGGTCTAGTGCTTAAGGCACCAGACTACAAACAAGGAGATTGTGAATTATAGAGCCGTGGTGGCACAGTGGTTAGAGTGCAGTACTGCAGGCTAGTTCTGCTGGCTGCCGGCTAACTGCAATTTGGCAGTTCGAATCTCACCAGGCTCCAGGTTGACTCCAGGTTGGGTAAACTGAGGACCCAGATTGTTGGAGGCAGGAGGCTGACTCTGTAAACTGCTTAGAGAGGGCTGTACATAAGACTAAGTGCTATTGCTTAGTAATAAAACCAGGCTTAATAGCAGTAACTGTGAGAGGGATCTTGGAGTCCTAGTGGACAATCAGCTAAATATGAGCCAGCAATGTGCAGCTGCAGCTAAAAAAGCCAATGCAATCCTAAATTGCATTAACAGAGGGATACAATCAGGATCAAGGGAGGTACTAACACCACTCTATAAAGCCTTAGTAAGGCCACACCTAGAGTCCTGCATCCAGTTTTGGTCACCACACTATAAAAATGATGCTGAGACTCTAGAAAAAGTGCAGAGAAGAGCAACCAGGATGATGAGGGGACTGGAGACTAAAACATATGAAGAACAGTTACAGGAACTGGGCATGGCTAGTCTAGTGAAGAGAAGGACCAGGGGAGACATGACAGCACTCTTCCAATATTTGAGGGCTGTCACAGAGAGGAGGGGGTCAAGCTGTTTTCTAAAGCACCTGAAGGGCAGACAAGGAATAATGGATGGAAACTGATCAAGGGGAGATTCAACCTAGAAATGAGAAGGAACTTTCTGACAGTGAGAACCATCAACCCATGGAAGAGAAGTTGCCTTCAGAAGTTGTGGGAGCTTCATCACTGGAGGCTTTCAAGAAGAGACTGGACTGCCAGTCAGAAATGGTGTAGGGTCTCCTGCTTGAGTGAGGGGTTGGACTAGATGACCTATAAGGTCCCTTCCAACTCTGTTAATCTGTTAAGTGCTATAGTCCTGCCTTAGGCATAAAAGCCGGCAGGTGATTTTGGGCCAGTCACTTTCTCTCAGCCCAACCCACCACACAGAGTTGTTTTTGTGGGGCAAAGAAGAGGGATGTGTATTGGATATGTTCGCTGCCTTGAGTGATTTGTAAAAATAATAAGGGAAAGAGACAAATAAAGGCGCCAACTTGGATCTGCCGCTGACACGCTAACCAAGAGACACAACAAGCCTTGCGTATCCGTTGTCAGTTTAAAACCTATTTGCTGTATTTATGGTTTTTGCTCTGAAAAATGCTAAAGGTGAAAAGGCCCAGCAGGAAACAAGTCATTGCTGAATGCCTGACTCGCTCAGTTTCAGGAACCCAGAGAGCTGAGGCTCCTCTGGATGGATGGTCATTGGCTCAGAGATTCCAACCAAGTGGGCAGGGACACCGATTCCCCTGACTGGAGATCTGTTCCAGATCAGTGTCATAGATCCCTATCGGGACATTGCCATTCTGGTGGGGAGGAGGCCTGGGTGCATTCTTTATAGTTTATAGCCTTTTTCCTGTTGTCTATCTATCCTGTACTTATCTTCTGGTTTATCTTCTTGGGAATGTAAGGGGGGGGGGGGTAGGGCCATCTGTTTTGTCTCAGCTCCGAAGCCTCCAGCAATCTTATCACCTTCTCAGCCTTCTTCTTCTTCCTCTTCCTCTTCTCCTTCTCCTTCTCCTCCTTCTGCCATATCCATCATCCGACGTTGGCGATCATGTTGGCAATCCTATTTTTGCCAATAGCCGTATGAAAAAGTGCTGCTGAGTTCTGTCCAAACCGGTCCCTTAGGTTTTGAAGCCATGATGTTCTTCTTCTGCCTGGATCTCCTTTGCCTTCAATCTTTCCCTGCCTTCCTTAAGTGAAGGATGCCGAATTTTTCTGGGTGTCGCATCCCATGTCCGAAATATTCTAACTTTCCCTTTTTAATGGCTTTGATGATTTCTCTTTGCTTTCCCAGGCGGCTTATCACCTCATTTGTGATTTTGTTAACCCAGTTTATACGTAATAGTTGTCTGTAAATCCACATTTCAAATGTTTCTAGTTTCTTCAAGTGGTTTTCTGTCAGAAACCTCCGTAGAGCAGGATAGAAAAGATGTAACATCTGACAAGCCTGATTTTCAGCCTTAGGCTTATATGTCGTGACTGCAGAAGATCTTTTTTATTTTGAAGAATGCTGCTCGAGCTTTCTCTGTCCTTGTCTTTACTTCACTGATCATGTCCCAGCTTTCAAGTAAATTAGAACCGAGGTAGGTGAACCTTTCAACTTTTTCTAATGGTATTCCTTCCAAATTTATCAGTGGTAAATTAATGGGTTGTTTGCTGACGACCATGATCTTGGTTTTTGAGGTGTTAAGCTTCAAGCCATATTTTTCAGATATTTCTGAGACTCTGTTGATGAGGAGCTGAAGGTCTTCATGCTTACTGGCAAGCAGAACTGTATCATCAGCATATCTTAAATTGTTGATCTGAACACCATTTACTTTGAGGCCAGCATCAATGTTTTCCAATGCTTCGTTGAAAATTGACTCAGAGTAGATATTAAATAACAGGGATACAGCCCTGTCTGACCCCTGTTCGTATTTCTGCATCATCTGAGTATTTCTGGCCTAGTCTCACATTTGCTACCTGATGCCAATATAGATTCTTTATGATTCGGATGTCTTTGTCATCTAGTCCCACTTGTTTCAGGATTTGTAATAGTTTGCTGTGTCTTATTTTATCAAATGCTTTTTCAAAATCGATGAATCACATGTAAACACTGTGACTGGCATCTCTACAGCGCTGCACAAGAACTTGAATGCTGAATAGGGCATCTCGTGTACCAAGATTGTTTCTGAAAAAAAAATTCTTCTCAGCCTGCAATTCTCAAAACAACTTTGCACCTGCGGATTGGCTTATTCAACACCAGTCTGAGGGGAGGGGTTTCTAATTAGTTTAACCTAATGGAATTGCATGGGAATCCTCAGATCCTGCTTCCTTTGTCGTGCTATCACTTTCCTTCAATAAAAGGTTCCTTTTGAAATGGTAATTGTTTCAAGAGTTCTGCTTTCTTGAATGGAGAGGAGAGGCAGGCCCGGCAAACAAAACAGCAGGCCAGCCTGCAGAATCTGAGGTTCCCTTGGAGCAGTGTTTCTCAACCTTGGTAGCTTGAAGATGGGTGGACTTCAACTCCCAGAATCCCCCAGCCAGTGCGCTGGCTGGGGGATTCTGGGAGTTGAAGTCCACCCATCTTCAAGCTACCAAGGTTGAGAAACACTGCCTTGGAGAAAGACTCCGCCCTGGTCCAGAGGAGTTCCAGACCACACCAGCTGGGCCAGCAGCTGGCAGCTCCCCTCACCTGTGTATTTCCAGGTTACGTCTTCCAAGAAGAGGTTGCTGTCTTTGGGCATGTGCTTCTTCAACCAGGCCCAGCAGTGAACCTGCTGGTCTGTGGGGGAAATCATGAAGAAGCTGCAGTATGAAACACAGAGAAGCGCATTTAAACCCAAAGAGGACCATTTTTATACAAAGTTTTCCGAAAAGATGCTGTCAGATAACACTTCATTATTTATTCCATCAGGCAGAGTGTTATGCCCAGGATGCTGAAGATGCTGCTCCAGCAAAAGTCTGTGGAATGTCAGCCTCAGGAGAGAGAAAGACAGGAATCACCTGTAGCACCTGGTCAAGTCAGGCACCACCTGAGCACCTGGAACAATTGGACAATGTAAGGCTTCCCAGTCCCTGCCTCCAGAGAGGAGGACAGAGATGTTCTATAACAGGGGTCTCCAACCTTGGCCACTTTAAGGCTTCAACTCCCAGAATTCCTCAGCCAGCAAAGAACTCTGAGAGTTGAAGTCCACAAGTCTTAAAGTGACCCAGGTTGGAGACCCCTGTTCTATGAGGTTTCTTCTTATTTATTTATATTTTCTATTTCTTAACTGCCCTTCTCCAAAAGCAAGGGCAATCCCAAAATGAACTCCAGGAGGGAGAGGGGTTCTTGCCAAGCAAGGGAGTAAATCTCTTGCTTAATGACAGCTGATTCCAGCCTGATTTTAAGAGGCAATTCTTGACCCATGTTTCCTTTGCCAGAAACATCTATCTGATCTCTGGCACCTTATGTGGCATCTGTGCAGCTTCTGCTTATGAAATTCTGGACTAGCTGATAACCCTGATCCAGCTCTTGGATCCTTGGACTGATTTTGGACTATTCCTCTGCACTCTCCTTTTAAAAAGCTAACCATTCAGGGCAAGCATTTGTCAGAGACTCTGCTTTGATTTGCAGGCTTTGGCTGTTGTTATCTCTTAGACCTTGAGTAAAATATGAATTACATAGCAAGGGTGTGTGAGTCAGTATTTGGAACCAGGAGTAGGACACAAAGTGTGGCAGCACCTTTTCCAAATAACCCATTTTATTAAAGAGCATAACTGTCTTAAGAGCCAGCCAATGAAAATGGCCAGTCAGGTGTTCATTATCCAATTCTGATCACAACAATTGCTTAACGCATTGTAAGCTGCCCGGAGAAGGGCGGCATATAAATCAAATTTTTTTTTAAAAAAAAAACAGGTTTCTATTTCATTTAGCAACTTTCTTGCTTGTCTCATTTCTGGAAAGGCACCTTCCATACAATGAGCACCTTATATATTCTACAGTATTCAGTTCTCTAGGCGTGCACAAGGCCCCAGTTGTGTATATCACACTATCAAAAGACTGCTTAACCATAATTTATCAGATAAACCACAGGTGACTGGCCTGACACTACAGGTTACATGTGTCAGGCCCTATACATTGGGACGCTGCCATTCTGGTGGGGAGGGCCTGGAGGCATTCCTCACTTTATAACCTTTTTCCTGTTACCTGCTTATCCTGTACTTTGATTTATCTTCCAGGAAATGCAAGGGGGGGAGGGAATGAATTGAAGGCCATCTGTTTTGTCTCAGAACTGGAGCAACTTATCACCTTCTCAGCCTGAAGTTGTCAAAACAACTTTGCACCTACGGATTGGCTTGCCCTGCACTGGACTAGACTGAGGGGAGGGGTTTCTATCTCTTTTAACCTAACGGAATTGTGTGGGAATCCTCAGATCCTGCTTTGTCTTGCTATCACTTTCCCTCAATAAAAGTTTCCTTTTGAAATGCCAATCCTTTCAAGAGCTCTGCTTTCTTGAGTGAAGAGGGGGAGGCAAGTCCTTACAACATCACTGATCAGAGTTTAAGGAAAAATAACCAGGAACGTGCAACACATTTTGGCTAAGCAAAGATAGAAATTCCTGGACTGTCTTCTGAATCTGTTTATATGGAATTAAAGTATGGAATGGGGAAAGATGCCTCCTTTTTCAAGTTAAACTCGGGTGATTCAATTTCTTTTTGTGCCTGCAGCCAAGGAGACAAATGTTATATAGAAACCAAGGGAAACCACAGCGATGGTCCACTAATATCATGAGCTGTGACATAATCATGCAAGTGATGCCACATTGAGTTTATCATTCTGACATCATCATGGCTTCAATCAGATTCTGGGTATGGATGGCAAGGTCACCAAAGGCCCCAGAGGCCGAAGCCAGGCTGTAGCTGGGAGACCCTACCTGCGTTTGTTCAGGCGGGCTATGCTGCAGTCGTTCTCATACCCTCCGTTGTGATTGAGCATCCCCGTATGCACAATATGCCCAACTGGCACATCCAAGTCGTTGGAGAAGAGATACTGCAGAATTTCCAAAGCTTGTCCTCCCGTGGACTGCAGCAAGTGGGAGAAGGAACACAAAACGTAAGAACAGCTTGACAGAGGTGGCCTAGACACATCAGACACCCGCATTTTAGTACTCGCTGTGGCCAATCTGATGCCTATCAGCTGCCTGCAAGAGGAGATGGAGACATGGTGTCTCCTGGCACTATTCTGCTGTAGAGGCATTTGGAGCCAAACCGCCTCTGATCCAGAGATAACTTGGTACCTGGATATTAACAGCCACCAAGGTACCTGTTCAGTGTATCTATGAACAATTTAAATAGAAGTTCCACATCCAGAGGAAACATATTGTCAGCGTTCCAGAAAAACCCCCAACTCCAAGTAAAGACTCTGAAGCAAGCATTTTTTTAAAGTTCTATTTACTAGAATAGGTAAACTGGCACATCTGGGAAAACCCGAATCTGAGAGGTCCAGGTTTTCCCTCAGTAAATCAAAACCCCCCAAACCATCCCCTCACTCCTCAGACGATCACATGCTCCAATCAACCGCTGTCCCATCTCGAGACATCACTCCGACCACTCCTTCTCCAGATGCAGGATAGCCCTGACTTTGGAAGAATGCTATTATGTCTACAGACAACCCCTCTACTAACACCCCCCCCTCCTACTTCCCCACACAGGAGAAGAAAGTGGCAGCATGGAAGCTTCTGGCCTAATATGGCTTCCAAAGCTGACACCTATTTGTGAACCACTGGTTCTCAGGAACAAGAACAAAAAGAAACAAAAAGGAAGGAGCTAAAACTATGAAAAGTCCTTAACCTTAAAACCAAGTCTGGCAGATCACAATGTTTGTGTTTTGAACTTGTCTAAAAATAATCTCTACCTTCTCAAGGCATAGAATGGCTTCACATGTTACACAAAGTTAGGACTTGCAATTAAAAGTTTTACCCTGCCCCAAATTGGTTGGATTGTAAATGACACTAAGCAATAAAGACTTACTACATTCATGCCCCACTGCTTACATTGACAATATGCTACTAAGCCAAAGTCAAAGCTTAAAAATTTATGTCTGAAATCAGGTCTCTGTGTCAGACCTGCATCAACTTGGGCTTCTAAGTAAAAACGATCCTTAACTCCATTTATTGAGACAGGTATAGTTTACTAGAAGTCAAGTGAGTTACAGAAGCGTAAAGCCAGAGCTGAGATTTCGCGCCAGACTTTTGCCAGTTAACTTTCCTCCCTTGGTCCCTTCCCATGGTGTGTCTCTCATGGTCCAATCAAGTTTAAAAGAGATATTTCGGAAACGGTCACTCTACGGGTTGGCATTCTTCTCCCAGGGAAACGACCTTGGTTCTCACAGTTTTCAGTTTTCCTTTCCCCCAGGCCAGTGGTGGGTTTCAAAATTTTTTACTACCGGTTCTGTGGATGCGGCTTGGTGGATGTGGAAGGGGAAGGATACTGTAAAATGTCCATTCCCATCCGACTCCAGGGGAAGGATACTGCAAAATCCCCATTTCCTCCCGATCAGTTGGGACTCGGGAGGCAGAGAATAGATGGGGGCGGGGCCAGTCAGAATTTTTACTACCGGTTCTACTCAAAATTTCCATTACTGGTTCTCCAGAACTGGTCAGAACCTGCTGAAACCCACCTCTGCCCCAGGCCCTCGCCTGCCCTTCCAGCTTCCCCCCTTCATGGCAGACTGGCAGGGAGGTGGCACTTCTGACACCCTGCAAACAAACACGGAATGCTTCCAAATGAAAAGGAAAGCTCTGGAGGAAGACGCACTTACGCTTATCTCGAACTTGGTGAAAGAGGACATGTCAATGACACACACGGCCTCTTTGCAGCACTTGACCTCTGCCCCCACAATGTCAAACCAATCCGGCTTGTAAAACGTCTTGCTCTGATCCAGAGCCAGCAAATCTGCAGGAGAGGAAGCACAAGGCTCAGGATGGGCCCCCAAACGTGGCTCTAGGGTTTTGGGGTGCATCCAGGGGGAAATCACTCTCACCTTTCCCTGGAGGGACAAAGAATTTTGCCCTCTCAAAGCCATGCTTCTCCATCCATCGCGCTCCCTGGGCGTCCAGCCTGTCGTAAAGGGGAGACGTGCGGAGTTGCCGGCCAGTCTGGAAATCCCAGCGGGGAACTTTTAAGTCGTAAATCAGGGCTGGAGAGGGGCCACAGAACCACAGAATCAATGTGCTGGAAGGGACACAGCGCATTATCTTCCCAATCCAGACCGAATATCCTTTTACAGTCACCCAAACACCCAGATCAACCTTGAACAGTAAAAAAGACCACCAGGATATCAATCCAAACTCAAAAAATTCCTTGTAGGGAATGACTTTTGGATTTGGAACAGTTGTTCCTTCTGTTCTCTAAAACATGAACTAAATGTGTGGAGTCCTCAGTGCTCTCCGAACTTGGTTGCTTCCTTCCAGACCAGTATTTGATTCTGGGAGTTGAAGTCCACCCATCTTCAAGCTACCAAGGTTGAGAAACACTCTTCCAGATGTTTCAAGGCCTGAGTAGGTAACATCTTCCCAGCACAATGCTCAGTGTCTCAGAGAGCACCAAGGACTCCACAATTCAATCCTGAGCTACATTTTTTTTTCTTCTACAGGTACTTTTCTAATCTCTTAAGACAACTTAGGTAGTCATGAAGAAAAGCATGTACCGTATCTTTTGGAGTATAAGACGCACTTTTCCCCCCCCTTAAAAGAGGCTGAAAATTTGTGTCTTATACTCCGAATGTAGCTTTTCTGAAGCTTTTTTTCAGCCCTAATGAGGCGCTAGCAAGTGTACTGGTCTACTAGGGTTTTAACTGATTGCAGAGCTGTACCGATCTACTCATTTATTTTTGCAGGCACTGGTCTACTCATTTGTTTTCTTTTAACACTGATCAGCTGTAGGGCAGCCCTTTGAAGCCCCACAGCAAGAGTTTAAACAGTTTTTTTCCCTCTAGCCATCAGCTGGGACTCAGGAGGCAGCAATAGATTGGGGGTGGGGGACAAATAAAAGGTAAGAATAACACGCCCCCCACCCCCAATAGATTGGGGGTGGGGGGCAGGCAGAACCAGTTCGGTGATGTCATATCGTCACCGCTACCAGCTCGGCGGAACCGGGTGGAACCCACCACTGAACTATGGTTAATATGAACCTTCCTAAAAACAGGAGGAGAATGTGATTCCCCAAGAGGTTCCAAACCACTGAAAAGGCCAAGAAGAGTTTTGGTTGCTCTTTCTTGGCGATTCAGTAATAATGATAAGCAAAGTTAACACCAATAGCAATAGGCGCCTTGGGTGCAATCTTGAAACATCTGGAGCACCACTTGAACACCATCGGCATTGATAAAATCACCACGTCAGTTGCAAAAGGCAGCTGTAATCAGAACAGCTTACATCCTGTGGTGTTGTGGCCCGTGCAGCTAGTAGCTGATTCCAACAGCGAGGAGGCTGGTGTGCAGCTGGCACTCGAGTCGGACAGTGAGGAGGCTGGAGAAGATGTGGTGCCAGAGGCAGGGATTCAGCCAGGGCCTTCAGAACCTCCAGAAGCTCCCATAAGTGAAGAGGACGAAGAGGAGGAGCCTCTTCTCGATGCACGGGCGCGCAGGGCTGCCAAAAGGCAGGAGTGGCTCCTCAGGAGGAGGTCTCCTCGAGAATAAGGCTTGGGGCTAATTGGCCACTCCCTTAGCCTATTTAAGAAAGTACACAGCTGGTAACAAGCTGCAGGAAACAATTTTAGTTCGCTAATCATCGCGTTGGGATGTCTCTGCAAACCTTGTTTCTGGGCTTTCTACCAACTCCAGTTAAGACTCTGAATATCTTATCTGTGGAATTCTGGCAGGCTATTAAGAATGCTCATTAACAGCCGGCATTTGCTAAAACTGCGTTATTTGAGTAAACTAAGTTTTGCTCAGAGTTTGTGTGTGCTGTGTTCTTTGGGATTCGTAGCTGGGGCAGAACATGTGGCAATGCCATCAGGCAGCAACATTTTCCTATCCCAGACCTTTGGGAAGGACCTGATGGGTGGATAAAAATGCCAAATCCAGTCTAGGCATTTGGCTGACTGTGCAACCAAGGAAAATAATAAATTAAATATTTCCACCCATGGAGAAACCGCTTCCAAAGTCTTGAGCTTCATGGCATGGCTGTCCTGAGAGCCTCTAATGAATGAACCACCAGCTGCCAGCCAGGACACGAGCTCAACCCCTCGCCCACCTCCATGAGCCACGTGGCGAGTCCTGGGAACACGAGAGGCAGGCAAAACTTCAGGGCTACTTACGCATCACTTCCATGACCCGATGACGGAGGAAGGTACGGCTGCTCTGCAGAGCTCCAAAGCGCTTCAGGTCCAAGGGCCAGACGTTGTCGGAGGGGTAGCCGTTCACCATCCATTCAGCCAGGAACCTGTTATCAAAAACACACAGAGCTGGAAAGGGCTGCGAAGGCCAACAAGTCCGTCCATTTGCAGCACAAATTGCATCGAAGAGCCTGTTTTGTTTTTTTTTTTTATTTGATTCATATGCCGCCCTTCTCCGGAGACTCAGGGCGGCTTACAGTGCGTTAAGCAATAGCCTTCATACTTTTGTATATTTTATACAAAGTCAGCTTATTGCCCCCACAAACTGGGTCCTCAATTTACCTACCTTAGAAAGGATGGAAGACTGAGTCAACCTTGAGCCTGGCAAGATTCAAACTTACTAATTGCAGACAGCTGGAGTTAAATTACAGTGCTTAGTCTGCAGAGCTATCCAGGCTCCCTATTACTGTTATGGTCCGCCAGCGGAGTCGGAGAGCGATGAGGCTGTGGAGGAACATGGGCCAGTCCTGGAGGCTGGGGAAGGCTGAGGGCTGAGGGCTCTGCGTCAGAGGCAGAGATGGGGCCAGGGCCATCGGGGAGTGATGTGCAGACTCCGGAGCCTCCAGAGGCTGACAGTAGAGAGGCAGAGGAACAGGAGGAGCCTGTTCCTAGTGCATGTATGAGAAGAGCTGCCAGAAGGCAAGAGCAGATAAAGCAGAGAGGACAACTCGGGAGTAGGGCCAAGAGATGATTGGCCACTCCCATAAGGCTTAAAACAGACCAGCAATGGCTCTTGGCCTCTTTGCTGGAAAATAACGTTGATAAACTTGGTTATCATCTTGCTCGGCATCCTCTGCTTCTGAACTTTTGCCAAGTTTGCCTAATTATACCAAGGTTGGTGATAAGACTTTATGAAGACTTTGTTTGATTTAGTTTGGACTACGCTGAGAATGAGTTAATTCTCAGCTGTTCTAATAAAGTCTGTGTCAGCACTTCAACCTGCATTTACTCTAGTGCTGACATAAGAAGGAGAAGCGAAGGCGTCTGGAAAGGGACGTTTGACTTTTCACCTACTTATTTTCCCTGGAGATAATATCCCCTAGGAGATGGGATGGGAGGGGGGAAATTCCTTTGAGCTGGAGTAGATTAGGGGTAGAATGACTTGGAAGATGGCCAATGAGTGCAGGGGAGTGGGGAACGGAAAGGGAGGGTTTTGGGGCTGGACGTCAGTGTTGGCTTCGTTTGGAGTCGAGTTAGAATGTTGTGCTTAATAAATAGGAGTTTTTCTTCAAAGACTTTGTTTGAAATAAAATTTATTTGAGACGACCTCGAAACTTGACAGTTTGTTTGTTTTCGAACTGTTTGCGTCGATTACTACCTACTTGGGCCTGGGTCACAACAGAGCCCCCACCCACCCCCCGGACAGGTGGCTTTCGAATCTCCTGAAGATATCCAGAAAACCCATCACTCCCGAGTCACAGATTCCAAACCGCACAATGAGAAACGCGAGGAAAACCATAAGAGGAACTCAGAAAAGTAACTCATAGGTCACAAGCCTAGCATTTGGGGCAGCAACCCAGAGTGGTTAGGAGTGCCACTTTCTGCAAAGAAGGATAAACACAAGTCTTGTTTGCAGAAACTAGAAAAAAAAAGAAAAGGGACGTATCCATGATCTGGTTCCATACGTACCCACGATCTAGAAAAAAAACATGTGATTCAACTACTTTGACAACTGAAGTCAAATAAATGAAAGAAAAAGAGTATATGTATGTAAAAATAGGAATGCTCGTTGTAACTACCTTGACATCTCATAAACAAGTCCATAAAACTTAACTAGCTTTTTATTATAAAAAAAGGATTGCGAAAGCCTCTTCTTCTCAGTATAGTGATGTAGGACAATGGCCCCCAACTTTTTGGGCATCAGCAACCGATTCCGTGGAGAGAGATTTTCCTGCAGGCCGGAATGGGTGTGATTTTGTGTACTGCCTGCATCCCGCGGATGGGCCTTTGCTTGTTTGCACGGACCAGTTTCTGGCATGCCGCAGTTTGGTGTCAGCCCATGGATCGGGGATTAGGGACCCCTGGTGTACGATTTTAGCCTTTCAGTGAGTTAAGGGATGTGGTGGCTCAGTGGCTAAGAGGCTGAACTTGTTGATCAAAAGGTCGGCAGTTCAGCAGTTTGAATCCCTAGCGCCGCGTAACGGGGTGAGCTCCCGTGACTTCTCCCAGCTTCTGCCAACCTAGCAGTTCGAAAGCACGTAAAAAATGCAAGTAGAAAAATAGGGACCACCTTTGGTGGGAAGGGAACAGCGTTCCATGCACCTTTGGCATTGAGTCATGCTGGCCACATGACCACATCTTCGGACAGCGCTGGCTCTTTGGCTTTGAAACGAAGATGAGCACCGCCCCTTAGAGTCGGGAACGACTAGCACATATGTGCGAGGGGAACCTTTACCTTTTAAGTTAAGGGGAAAAAAGAAAGGAGTCCTTGCGGCTTTTACTCCGTTCAAATATAAGGAGGGGTAGCGCTCATCTTTGTTTCAGTAAGTTAAGGACTGAAAAAAACCATTTTCCTCCAGAGAAACCACCTGGAGCTTTCCCTCCCCACGTCCTTCCTCGACAGGAAATGAGTCCACTTACTTGCCTGCACCACCTCCAAAAGATGTCCCAGCCGCATTCATTCCTGCTAGGACGAAGTAGCCCTGTCTGGTGGGGGATTCTCCCATGATACACCGCATGTCTGGAGTAAAGGATTCTGGGCAATTCACCAGCTGCACTATCTCCAGGGCCTCCATATCCGGCATCCTCCGCAGCAAGGCACTCAGCAGTGGCTCTAATCCCCCCAAGAAGAGCAGACAATGATCTCCATCAATGGCAGAGAAAAAGGGTAGACAGCCACATCTCCTCTCCCACCACCCCAAGAGAGTGCCAGGCCTCCAACGGTGACACTTTCAGATGTTTCCTCAGAGCAAAGCATGTTTCTAACCCAGCCTGCTTTCTACAGGTAGTAATTGAAGCAGTAAAGAGAGCAAGAGATGATGGATAGAAAGAATTGCCTTCTAAATATTAAAGTAGCTTGACTGTAAGTTGGAGAAGCAGAAATAAATTAGATAAGGGATTTTTTTTTCTATAGAATAAAAAAATAATAGATAGAAAGATTAAAGGTTTATAGATGCTCGGCATTTTTTAATGTATGTTTAAATAATATAGAGGATTGTTTAAATTTGATAAATGTGAAAGAATATTAATATTATGGTAAATTAGATCAATATGAATGATGCTCAGAACTAACACTGTTCACACATAATATGGATGTATATTTATACATACATACATACATACATCTATGTATGTAATGTATATTCGGAAAAGACCTGAATACACCAAGCGTATTCGGGTCTTTTCCCATGTAAGATTGAGAGTATCTTGGTGACGTTTTGACAAGGTCCCACTCGTCATCTTCCGGCTGGTGTCTTCGGCTTCATGCCTGTGCGAGCAAAGCATGATCGGAGATGCCATCTCTCTATAAATATTGGTAAGGAGATATGAAGTGCTGGCTCTGTTGCTGCAGGCGGGTTGATTGGCTGTTTTGTTACATCTTGTTTAGTTGATATTAGTATTTATAGAGAGACGGCATCTCTGATCACGCTTTGCTCGCACAGGCACGAAGCCGAAGACACCAGCCGGAAGATGACGAGTGGGACCTCGTCAAAACGTCACCAAGATACTCTCAATCAGGGGTGGGTTCTAAATTTTTTTACTACCGGTTCTGTGGGCGTGGCTTATTTTGTGGGCATAGCTTGGAGGTCATGTGACTAGGTGGGCATGGCTAGCTGGTCAGAGTCATTTCTGGAAGGTCCTCGCACTTACGACCAGTCCTTGCACTTACGACCCAACTCATTTGTTTGCTTTTAACACTGATCAGCTGTAGGACGGCCCTTTGAAGCCCCGCGGCAAGAGTTTAAACAGTTTTTTTCCCTCTAGTCATCAGCTGGGACTCAGGAGGCAGCAACAGATTGGGGGTGGGACCAAATAAAAGGAAGAATAACGTGGGTGGGTGGGTGGGGAGAACCGGTTCGGTGACGTCATATTGTCATCGCTACCGGCTCGGCCGAGCCGGACCGAACCGGGAGGAACCCACCACTGCTCTCAATCTTACACGGGAAAAGACCTGAATACGCCAAGACTTGCATACCTGTACCCGTGAAAATCTATGAAAACATATATATATATATATATATATATATTTATACAGGTAGTTCTCGACTTACTGCAGTTCATTTAGTGACAATTTGAAGTTACAACAGCATCAAAAAAGTGATTTATGACCATTTTTCACACTTACAACCGCTGCAGCATCCCCATGGTCATATGATCAAAATTTGGATGCTTGGCAATTCATATTTATGACGATTGCAGTGTCCTGAGGTCAAAGATCACTCTTTGAGACCTTCTGACAAGCAAAGTCAATGGGGAAACAAGATTCATTAGAACTGTATTATTAACTTAACAACTGTTGAAAGAAAAGTCATAAAATGGGGCAAAACTCACCTAAAATTTTTTTTTTTAACAACAGAAATGTTGGGCGCAATTGCAGTTATAAGTCGAGGACAACCTGTATTCTGCTCAGCAGGGTGCCTTAGCAACATCACAGTGTCTTAAAAATGACAGATAGTCCTGGATTTACAACAGTTCATTTAGTGACCGTTCAAAGTTACACTAGTGCTGAAAAAAGTGACTCATGAACATTTTTCACACTTACAACCTTTGCATGCTGCAAAGGTCACGAGATTTATATACAAATGCTTGACAAGTGGTTCACATTTATGACGGTTGCAGTGTCCCTGGGATCACGTGATCATGTGACCTTTTGACAAGCAAAATCAATGGGAAAGCCAGATTCACTTAACAACCGTGTTACTAATCTAACAACTGCAGTGATTCACTTAACAACGGTGGCAAGAGAAGTCGTAAAATGGGGCAAATCTCATTTAATGAAGGTCTCACTCAGCAACATACATTCTGGGCTCGATTTTGGTCGTATGTCGAGGACTACCTGTACTTACACAGCAGGAAAAATACCTCGATCCTCTGAAAAATAGGGAAAGTGGAAAAGAGAGACCAGGATATATGCGCAAAATTCCTCCAAAAAACAAAGGACATTGCAATGCAGCCCCTTCATTCCCCAACTTGCTTTGCTCAGGCATCCAGAAAATTCCTTATTTTTGTGAGCTTCAATTTTGATGGGCAGCATCAAAATGGAGTAAATAAAGAAAAACAAATAAGTAAAACGGGCATTCCTTCACACCAGGGGTGGGGAACTACGGTCCCTTTGTGTTCTGCCCCAGCTATGGACCCCAAAGAACACAGCACACACAAAATTTGTACAAAACTTAATTTACTAAAATAACTCAGTCTTTTTTCAAAACAAAGGCTGTTAAGAAACTTTCTTAACAGCCTACAAGAAACCAAAGATAAAGTAATCACAATCTTACTAAGGTTGGCAGAAAGCCCAAAAGCAATTTGCAGGAAGCTGATAAGCAAGACAAGACACGAAGGTATGTGAACTAAATTGTTCCCTGCAAATTGCTTCAGTCAGCATTCTTCCTTAAATAGGCTAAGGGAGTGGCCAATTAGCCCCAAGCCTTACTCTCGAGGAGACCTCCTCCTGAGGATCCACTCCTGCCTTTTGGCAGCTCTGCGCGCCCGGGCATTGAGAAGAGGCTCCTCCTCTTCTTCCTCTTCACTTATGGACCTTCTGGAGGTTCTGAAGGCCCTGGCTGAATCCCCGCCTCTGGCACCACATCTTCTCCAGCCTCATTGTCCGACTCGGATGCCAGCTGCACAAGCTGCTGGCGCAACACTACACCAGCCTCCTCGCTGTCAGAGTCAGCTACAATCCGCACAGGCCACTGACGGGCCACAACACTTTGTGACTTGTGGACTCCAATTCCCATCATTCCCGAGCCGCCTGGAATGCTGCCTCGGGAATGATGGGAGTTGAAGTCCACAAGTCAGAAAGCGGCCGTAGTTCCCCCCCTCTGCTTTACACCAATGGTTTGGCCGCCTTACCAAAGTGATCCCAGTCTTCCTGCAAGTTCTGTATCTCCAGCTGATTCTTGCCCTCGGTGAAAATAGGCTTGGGGTTTTTCTCAAAGCCACCTGAGAGGATGCCCCCCTGCCAGCTGCGGATGTAGATCCTCCCATCCAGGTCCACAATAGCTGCAGAGGAGAGAAGCAAAGGCTTGAACCCAGGAGGAAAAACAGGATGGGGGGGTCGGGAGAGAGGGGAGAACCAACCCAAAACACAGAGGGAGGGAGACTCTCTTTGTTTGCTAAGGGCCTCAACTGCACACAGGATTCCTGCACCCAGGGCCAGGCTGCCTTCTCATGCAACTAGAAGGCCCGCTTGGCACAGAGTTCTTTGGGCTACCACAGTTACTGGTCTGGCCAAGGAGGCTGTACCACCACGGAACTGGGAAGGACTCAACTTTCAGCCTCTTGGAAGCAGTGGGGAGATGTCATCTCTGTGACACTGTCATGGTTTGTAACTGATTTTATGTCGCAAACAAGCAAAGAGCACTTAAAGGTAAGGAGCAGTGGTGGGTTCCAACTGGTGTTACCACCGGTTCTCTTCGTGCATGCACTTTGTGCGCTCCACGCAAGTGCAATAGATTTCTGCCCAGCTGAGGCGCAGCAATCCATTCTGCTGTGCCTATCAGCTGGGCTAAAAAACGAGAAATAAAGGTAGATATAATGTGCGGGCTCAGCTCACAGTCATAGAGAACCGGTTCGCTGACGTCACATCATCACCACTACCGGCTCACCTGAACCGGCCCGAACTGGGAGCAACCCACCCCTGGTAAGGAGCTAAGGATTTTTTAAAAAAAAAAAACCACATGGATCCAAGAAAGCCATCAGGGTTGTTTTGCAATCTGGGCCTAAGAACCTCTTCAGAAATCTCAACCTAGCAAGGCCATATGATATGGCCTCCTCTCGCTCACTACGAAGAGCACAGCACGGCTTTGAAAAACACAGTCCTCTGCAATGCCAACTTCAATTCATACCATGCCCTCATGCCAATGCCTTTTGCTGTCACTAAAGGGTGAAAGGGGGCTCCTTCTCATGCAGAGAAGAAGGGCTGCTGCCCAGACCTTCTCTAGCAAAGGGAACCCCAACAGGAACCCTGTAAGAGCCGAGGTGGCACAGTGGTTAGGGTGCAGTACTGCAGCTACTTCATCTGACTGCTAGTTCAGCAGATCAGTGGATCAAATCTCACCGGCTGAAGGTTGACTCAGCCTTCCATCCTTCCGAGGTGAGTAAAATGAGGACCCAGATTGTTGGGGGCAATATGCTATTTAGTATGCTGTCTTCGGTGTAAGCCACCCAGAGTCCTCGGAGAGTGGGCGGCATAGAAATATGAATAATAAAAAAAATAATTAAAAAACCCATCTAGGTGAGATGTCCCTGGAATGCTCTGGTGGTGCCCTCTGCTCAAGCAGGCCACTTCCAAGTGTTAGCACAAGCAAAGGGCACCCCAAAAGCTATCTTCACTCTTCTCCAGAGCAGCTGGGGGCTTCTTCAGAACTACAGCTATTGGGCCAAAGTATTCCTCAGCAATAGCAATAGCACTTAAGACTTATATACCACTTCACAGTGCTTTTACAGCCCTCTCTAAGCGGTTTACAGAGTCAGCCTATTTGCCCCCAACAATCTGGGTCCTCGTTTTACCAACCTCAGAATGAAAGAAGCCTGAGTCAACCTTGAGCTGGTCAGGATTGAACTTTAGGTTTGGGGCAGAGTTTGCTTGCACTACTGCATTCTAATCACTGCACATCATGGATGGATGGATGGATAGATGGCAATAGACTTATATACCGCTTCACAGTGCTTTACAGCCCTCTCAAAGTGGTTTACAGAGTTGGCCTATTGCCCCAAACAATCTGGGTCCTCATTTTACCCACCTCGGAAAAATGGAAGGCTGAGTCACCCTGGAGCCTGGTGAGGATCGAACAGCTGGCAATGAGCTGAATTAGCCTGCAATACTGCATTCTAACCAGTGCACCACCCCGGCTCCAGGAAAAGTTGGAAAGGCAGCTTCAACAAGCTTCAAGAAGCCAAGAATCTTCTCTAAATGGAATCAGGCCATGCCCAATACTGTGCTGCCTGACTCCCTTAGGTCTCGGGTCAAGGCCTTTTAAGCCTGTTCATACCCTTTAAACTCAGGGATGTTGCTGTGGCTTGTCAGCTGCCGGCCCTTCCAGCAAACAAATCAGAGGAGGAGGAGGAGGAGGCGTGGGAGTCAGAGTCAGCATCAGGGCAATCTGAGAGCTCTGAGGGGGAAGAGGGAATGGGGCTGGCACACAGAGAGAGACAGAGGTGGAGCCTGGACCATCTGTCAGCCCTCAGATGGAGAGTCGACAGCCCCCAGGTCTGGAGGTGGCTGATGAGGAAGAGGAGGATCAGCTGGGTCCAGTGCCTGACGCACGGATACGCAGAAGGCAGAGGAGAGGAGAGCAGTGGAAATCTATGGGCTGGTCCTTGGGACGGAAGAGCCACTGCTGCAAGTGAAGCCCTACCCCAGCTCTGGGGATAAAAGGCAGGGGGTGGAGATGAATAGGTGTAGCTGACAACTATTCATCTCTCTGCTGGACAGACTTGTTAGCCTGCATTGAGAAACTTTTTGCAGGGGCTGCCGGCACTCCTAATAATCATTTATTTAATTTCAGAGGGTTTGTCGTGTTTGGGGTGCTGGGTCAGAACAGATGTCCAACCTTGGCAACTTTAAGATTTGTGGACTTCAACTCCCAGAATTCCCCAGCCAGCCATAAGTCTTAAAAGTTACCAAGGTTGGATACCCCTACTCTAACTCAGACCAGAAATCTCTGGGGCTCCCAGTATCCAACTGGGAGACAGTCAGCCTGTACTCAAGCCCCCCGTCCCCGGAGTTGATAGCCCCTGAACACCTGGGGCTCCCAACCTTTGCTTTGCATGTGGATGCCAAGCACCTATGCAGTAAACACCCACGGCCTGCCATTGTGCCAAAGCCCAAGCACCTGCAAGACAGCGCAAGAGAAGGTTCCTCACTTGGAGTGCTACTCTCCAGGGGGGTCTTCAGGGGACGTGTCAGAAGGTAGAAGTGCTCGCAGGCATGCAGCGGGATGCTGACCGGCTCCTCGTTGGAAAGGCCAAGCTCGTAAGCCCACTGAAAGCAAAGGAGGGAATTTAAGGGTTGATTGGTTTTACGTCAATGGGACTCATTCTTCAACTTGTGCTGCACTGTTTCAAAGAAATATTTCAACCCACTGTTTAAATGCAGGAATAAAAGACACCATAATAAAAAAACCTCACATTTTATAGGAACGAATAAAAACCCAGGCAATTTAGAAGTGTGTGTAAGTTGGTTTGTAACCTCGAGGACTGAAACAACTGTTAATTTTCAATATTTTGTTCCAAAAGGACTCTTACATTTAATCCATTAGGAATTTCTTTCATTAAATTGAAACTATAGAAACTTAAATGTGAGTAAAATAAGCTTTAAACAAAGTGCTTCAAAACAATTTTAATGTTATTTCCCATATTTTTAGATATCACTGATGTAAAGAAAGAGTATTTTGCTACAATGAACTTAGCAGATAATAACAAGTAGTGAATTAATTTTTTTATGCTGCATCGTAAGGGCTGGGGGAAAATTACCGGTAAGATTGAGTTAAAATGACTTATCAATTTTAATTGCTTTATCATTTTTTTCCAAAAAATAAAATAAAATTCAAGCAGAACAAGAAGATATCGATTTCAGAAATAGAACCATGAATATGATTACAACTTTTCTAGTTCTAACAAGAATTACTGTTAGTTTAAGAAGCAGCTTTTTTTTTCAATTTTTTTTTATTGTAGTTTTTTTCCGTTTTCCAAAATTGCAGTACATAATCGATCAGTGTTACTTTTCCCACAGGTTAGATTAATTATTCCTATATATTCTATAACTCCTAAATATATATATATTAAACTTTATACTAATCTTTATCCATTTTTGATTCGGCTATCCATCCACCTGTACCAATTATCCCACACCGTATAGTATTCTGAATCCTATTTTTCATTTAGTTCTAATGTTAGTTTATTCATTTCGGCACAATCGAATATTTTTTGAATACTGGATTCCTCTGGTGGTATATTGTTTCCTTTCCAATGCTGTGCATATGTTATTCTCGCTGCTGTATGTGTATAATTAAAATTAGAAGCAGCTTTAATACCATCTATAAACTCTTTTTGGTCAATTCTGGGATTTGCTCTAATAGAGGGGAAATTTAGCTAATGGGATTCTTATTGTTGCCAAAGAAACAGCAGTGATAATATATCTAATATGTAGCACAGGGAAGAAAGATTGCAGGATGGACGTGAAACAACTGCCTGGGGAGAGGCTGCAAGGATCTGTTCTTTACACCTCTTGTCACCAGAGGCAAAATATATAAGGAACAAGTTATTCATTATTTCGTTTTATAGCCTGTTTTCCAACTGGTGCAGCACACAAACGGTTAGCAAATATTGGCTAATATGGTTTAACGCTCTGAGCACAATTCCATGCTCTGCATAATTAGTGAGGATCACAGAACTCAAACAGAACAGTGAGAAAAGCAGATAGATAACTTTCTCATGAGCCCCTTCTGGTCTTCCGGCAACCATATGCCTACAACAAGGAGCCGTCCACTCGCCCCCTGCCCTCCATCCCACCAGCCACCCCATTTAGCACAACTGCAACTGAGTCTAACCAAAGAGAGAAGCAGCCTGGGATTAAGGAGAAACTTCCTAACAGTGAGGACAATTAACCAGCGGAACAGCTTGCCACCAGAAGTTGTGGCCGCTCCATCACTGGAGGTTTTTAAAAAGAGACTAGACAGTCGCTTGTCTGAAATGGTATAGGTTCTCCTGCTGGAGCAGGTGGCTGGACTTGATGAGCTCTAAGGCCCCTTCCAGCTCATTTTCTTCTATTCCCCATCTAATAACGTGAGCAGCTTGCCAACTTGAATAAGTGCCTCTTGTTTGTTGCACAAAAGGCCCAGCCCCTAAAATCTGCTCAGGAAGTCTACTGTGGACAGTCCCAGAACACCCCCCCCCCGCCAAAGAGAGGACCCAGCAATGGTCAGGCCCACAAGCCCTTCAGCCCCACGGTCCAATCAGGGCCTCACCTGCCCAGCACAGTTAACGAAGTATGGGCACTCAATCATCCCTCTGTCCGTCTCCACTCCACTTACGCAGCCCTTCTGGCCCAAGACGTGGATGACACTGGTTCGTTCATGGATTTGAACACCTGGGGAGAACAACAGGGGAGAGGAAGTTGGGTGATCTCTGGTGATCCATCGCAAGGAAAGCTGCAAAGAGCCCCGATCTTTCACTGTAACTCTTGGACTCTGCTTACCCAAAGTGCCACCCTGCAAGGAACACAACTCAACAGACACGCAACTCAATAGAACCTCACGGCCACTCACGCTCCTTGACAAGCCCAGTCTGACATACGGAATGCTGCCTTCAAAAGGATATCGTCTCACAGCAAGACACCTTGACACAGATGTAGGCAGAAGCCCCGCTCAAGTCCTGCCCAGAAATCTTGAGCAAATTCTGCCAGAATCAGTAAAGACTAACTTTGACCTGACCCAGAAGGGCAGTCTGGTGCTCTTAAGCAAAGGTAGGAGTTTGGGGACAGGATCACAGATCCAGAACTGCATCTGTAGGCAAGAAGTTCTTTTGTGGCATTCAAAACTAAAGAAACTTAAGGAATTCAGTTGCAGCAATGAAACAAATTGCAAACATGGAAGCAGGATAATTGTAGAGCCTTGGTGACGCAGTGGTTAGAATGCAGTATTGCAGGCTAATTGTGCCGACTGCCAGTAGTTTGATTCTGACCGGCTCAAGGTGGACTCAGCCTTCCATCCTTCCAAGATGGGTAAAATGAGGACCCAGACTGTTGGGGGTAAGATGCTGGTTCTGTAATCCGCTTAGAGAGCACTGTAAAAGTACTATGAAGTGGTATATAAGTCTAAAGAGATATTGCTATTACTGAGAAGAAGTTAGTTAAGCCTTAATTTAAGAGCTTTTCTGCAAGTAGGAGCCCCACAGAGCCATGGTGGCACAGTGGTAAGAGTGCAGTACTGCAGGCTACTTCAGCTGCCTGCTAGCAGTTTGACAATTCGATCCTGACCGGCTCAAGGTTAACTAACTTCCATCCTTCGGAGGTGGGTAAAATGAGGACCCAGATTGTTGGGGGCAATAGGCTGACTCTGTAAACCGCTCAGAGAGGGCTGCAAAGCATAGTAAAGCAGTATATAAGTCTAAGTGCTATTGCTTTTCCTTCCTTTCTTTCCCCCCTCCATTCCTTCTTCCCTCCTTCCTCCTCCCTCCCTCAGCCTTCCATCCATCCAAAGTGGGTAAAATGAGGACCCAGATTGTTGAGGGCAAGAGGCTGATTCTGTAAACTGCTTAGAGAGGGCTGGAAAGCACAGTAAAGCAGTATATAAGTCTAAGTGCTATTGCTATTTCTGCAACTAGAAGGCCCACTTGGCACAGCGTTCTTTGGCCTACCACATTTACTGGTCTGGCCAAGGGGGCTGTACCACCACTGAACTGGGAAGGACTCAACTTTCGGCCTCTTGGAAACGGTGGGGAGATGTCAGTCATCAACTATGTCGACACTGTCATTGTAACTAATTTTATGTCACAAATAAGCAAAGAGCATTTAGAGTAATGAGCTAAGGATTTAAAAAAAAAACAAAAAACAGATGAGTCTAAGAAAGCCACCAGGGTTGTTTTGCAATCTAGGCCAAAAAACATCTTCAAATTCTATGGGACTTCTTGATATGGACTCCTCTTGCTCACTACGAAGAGCACAATACTGTTTTGAAAAACTCAGCCCTCTGCAATGCCAACTTCAATTCATACCATGCCCTCATGCCAATGCCTTTTGCTGTCACTAAAGGGTAGAGGAGGGCTCCTAAAAGCCTACAGGCAGCCACCTACTCCCAATGAGGTTCCCGCAGAGATAACAGTGTTCAACTCTCACAACCTCTTGCCCAGAGGATGCCCAACCTTGGCAATTTTAAGACTTGCTGGCTGGGGACTTCTGGGAGTTGAAGTCTACAAATCTTAAAGTGGCCAAGTTTGGAGACCCAATACGGTCAACGACAGACACTTTCAAGCCAGAGAAAGGTCTTCTCCACCACAATGCTCTGACCCTTTTAGCTGGAAAGTCCCAGAATGAACCTGTTGTGGCTCCGTTGCCTGAGCCTGGGCTATCGACAGATGCAGACTCTGAGAGTGAGGAAGAGGAGTTGGCAAGGCCTCCCTCTCCAGGACCCTCCTCCCTGGCAATGCCTCCAGAGGACACCGAAGGCCAAACGATAGGCTCAGAGCCAAGCATGTCCCCGCAGCCACAGGTGGACAGTGATGAAGAAGATAAGTGCTGGCTGGACCCACGACAGAGGCGCAGGGAGAAGCGTGCACAGCAGAGGGGAAAGTGTGCCAGAGATTAGCTGAGTCACTGGACCACACCCCACAGGGTATAAATGTGGGTGTGGTGGCCGGTTCAGTTTGTGACAAGCAAAAACTGGAAATACTCCATGATCTCTGCGTTACTGGACTTTGCCTGCTTTATCAGACTGCATTTGGATTAATCCTTGTATTGTTGACACTCTGCCTGTTTTATCGGAATGCTTGCAGTCTAATCTTTGTTTTGTGTGAGTAAAGTCTGAATTGGCAGCTAGCCACTGGGTTGCTGCCAGCTTTATCTTCAAAGAGTTTTGTCATGTGGCTTAATAACTCCAGGCCGTCTGTGGGGGTGCGTGTGGGGTACGGGGACAGAACAGAACCTGCAGCCCAACCCTTGAAATCACACATGCAGGGCTGGGCTTTTTCATGCCACTCCAGTCAGCAGTGAAAAGAGATCCTACCCTTCGTCCAAGAGAGACCATCTAAAAACCTGATCCTGTTTAGAGTGAAAGCACAGGACGCAATAATTGCATTACTCCCCATCAGCTGATGCTTCCTGGTTTTCAGGATATGGTCTAAAATAGTTTCCTCTATATCCATCAAATGGAACCTGCTTCCCACAAAATGCTCACAAAGCAACATACACCCAATGTGTTCTGACCCAGTTCCCCAAACACAACCAATCCTCTGAAGTTAAATCAATGATTCCTTTAATTAGAAGCACCATCAGCCCCAGCAAAAGTTTCTCTCTCAACACAGGCTAACAAGTCTGTCCGGCAGGGAGATGAATAGTTGTCTGCCACATCTATTCATCTCTGCCCCCTGCCTCTTATCCCTAGAGCTAGGGTGGGGCTTCACTATTTATTTTATTTATTTTATTATTCATATTTCTATGCCGCCACTAACAGCGGTGGCTCTTCTGTCCTGAGGACCGGCCCATAGATTCCTGCTGCTCTCCTCTCCTCTGCCTTCTGTGCATCTGCACATCAGGCACTGGACTCAGCTGGTCCTCCTCTTCTTCATCAGCCACCTCCAGACCTGGAGGTTGTTGACTCTCCATCTGAGGGCTGATGGAGAGCACAGGCTCCGCCTCCCTCCCTCTCTCTCTCTCTCTCTCTCTTTCTCTGCCAGTGCCATTCTCTCTTCTGCCTCGGAGCTCTCAAGTTGCCTTGATGCTGACCCTGACTCCCATGCCTCCTCCTCCTCCTCTGATTTGGCTACTGGAGGGGCAATGCCCACCCCCTGAAAAAGGAAGTCCCGGCAGGACACTGGGGAAGCTGGGTCATACCGTTTGCTGCAGCAGCATTGGCCAAAGCAAGGGTCACGTCAGCAGATGATATGACGGCGTCCTCGGGCACATGCAGGGCCCCCACCAGGTCGTGGATGTTGATAAAGGGGTGGAGCTGGGCCACTCTCTTTGGCGGGATAAGCTCGCAGGGAATACCCATGATTCTGCCGGAGACACACAAGAACTGTTACACTTGTTCCACCCAGGCTGATGCCGCCCCACCAGATGTGCATATACGCCAGCTTACTTGAGTCGCGAGGCTATGCGCTTCAGCGAGATCAGCCGGTCTTGGGTCTGAGCTAGTGAGATGGAGCCCGTCCTCATGTAACCTGGAACAACAACAAAAAAATAGCCCACTCTCAGCCTGCGGGTGGTCCCACCAAAGACATTTCCTGCATTTCTTATTCTTGGATGGGAGAATAATGGAAGGAAGCAGGCGTTAAGCACTGTTTCCCAAACTTGGTGAATTGAAGGTGAGTGGACATCAACTCCCAGAATTCCCTGCAATGGCTGTGCTGGTTGTGGAATTCTGGGAGTTGAAGTCAATACACCTAGAAATGGCCATGGTTGGGAAACCCTGTGTTAAGAGGAAAGAGCTTGGACAGGAGAATCTGTACTTCCAATCTCTGCGCAGCCATGAAATGAAGCGAGTTTAAACCACACCACCATTGTTATACAGGCAGTCCTCGACGTACGACCACAACTGAATCCAAAATTTCTTTTTTTTAAAAAAAAAAAAAGGCTTTTTTATTTTTTTTAAAACACAAACATAAAACACATCTTTTCCAAAACGAAGCATTGATCCAGTCACAAATTAATACAAATCACTAACAATTCTTAACTTCCAATTAACACAACTTAATATTTTACTCAGTTACTTCCCTAAATTCTATCAATTTAACTATGCCATTATCCCAAAAACCCGTTACTTAAATCTTAAATCCTAACCAAATATCATTCCATTTTTCTCTTTCTTTTTGCTTGAATGGATATATTTTAACAATATAAATCATTACAGTTATTGTAAACATTTAAAAAATATTTGGCTGGGATTAACAGCCAAAAAATAAAAATTATTATGCTGGGTAGGACAGCAAAAACAGGGAGGAGTATGTTGAGATTAACAGCAAAAATGAAGTGTATAAATTAGATTTAACAACAGAAATAAAGACGATAATGATGAGTTCAATACTAAAATAAAATGATTATGTTGGCATTAACAGCAAAAAATAATGATTATGTTGGGAACAGTAAAAATGAAATGATTGTGTTGGGATTAATAGTAAAGCAATGAAGATGATTATTATGGGAGTAATAGTTAAAATATTTTTAAAATGTTTACAAAATTTCTGTTACTGAGACATAAGTTTTGCCCCGTTTTACGACTTCTCTTGCCATGTTTGTTAAGTGAATCACTGCAGCTGATAAGTCAGTAACCCGGCTGTTAAGTGAATCTGGCTTCCCCGTTGACTTTGCTTGTCAGGAGGTGGCAAAAGGGGGGATCACGTGATCCCAGGGCGCTGCAACGGTCATGAGTCAATTGCCGAGCATCTGGATTTTGATCACATGACCATGGGGATGCTCTAAGGGTCGGTTAAGGGTCAGGCTAGTCCAAAGAAAACAAGAATTAGGGGTGATACGATAGTAGGATTCCAGTATTTGAGGAGCTGCCACAAAGAAGAGGGGTTCAAATTATGCTCCAAAGCACCAGAAGGCAGGACAAGAAGCAATGGATGGAAACTAATCAAGGAGAGAAGCAACCTGGAATTGAGGAGAAACTTCCTAACAGTGAGGACAATTCACTCGTGGAACTGCTTGCCTCCAGGAATCATGGGCGCTCCATCACTGGAGGATTTTAAGAAGAGACTGGGCAGTCACTTGTCTGAAATGGTGTAGGCAGGGTCTCCCGATTGAGCAGGGGGCTGGACTAGAAGGCCTCCAAGATCTTTTCTATTCTACTCTACTCTACTGTACTCTACTCTCCCCCTACTCCTCCTGCAATTGGAGGGTGCCAACAAAATAGATACGAGATGCCTTCTTTCCCCAAACTGACACTTCCGGTTCTTACCAGTTTTCACGCCTGTCTCTTGTTCGAGTTGCTGATAGAGCTTCCTTGAGTAATCAGCCATCTTCAGCTCAATGGACAAATGCCGCACTGTGCTTACGACGCCTGCGCAGAACCGAGTGGAACCGGCTGCCAGCCTGAAAGGGAAAAGCCAGAGAGCTGAAGAGAAACTCCAGAACCCGAGAGGGAGAAGAGAACAAGAAATCGCAAAGCTCAATTTACAAGTTATACATACAGGTAGTCCTTGAATTACAACCATAATGGAGTCTGCTCATCGCGGTTGTAAGTTGTGATGGCCACAAAATGGGTTGGCGATATGGGTGCCTCGACTTACCGCCATCATGACATATGATAGAAAGTCTGGGCTCTATTACAGTCATAAGCTAAGTACTGTCTTTATGGTAAAACAAGCAGAGATGCGGTCCAGAACGAACAGTGATGTCAAACTGGATTTCTTCGAGGGCCAATCAGCATATTAATTCTCCTCTGCAGGCCAACCGGGGGAGGGGGGGAGGGAGGGAGAGACATGACGGACACCTCCCGCAGCACTTTGCCGGCCAAAACGGGGCACGGGGGGGCCACACAAACCCCCTCCACATCGCTTTTTCTGCCTGGATGTCCACACAGCACCCCCCCACACACTGTTTTGGCCAGCAAAGTGGCGCAGGAGGCCATCCACGCAGAAAACGGGGTGCGGCCCCGCACACTGTTTTGGCTGGCAGAGTGCTACAGGAGCCCGTCCAGGCTGAAAATGGGCCACGAGGGGACTGTGTGAGTCCCCCCCCCCCCCCGGTGCCCCGTTTTGGCTGCCAGAGGCACCGAGGGTCAGTCCTTTGCTATTTCCCACAGAGTTGGTCTCCTCAGGGTCCCATCAGCTAAACAATGCCGGCTGGCGGGCCCGCGGGGAGGGCCTTCTCTGTGGCTGCCCCAGCTCTCTGGAACCAGTTACCTCCTGAGGTCCGGACCACCCCCACCCTATTGGCCTTCCGAAAAGCGGTGAAGACCTGGCACTTCCGGCAGGCCTGGGGCCGTTGAACATGCTCTTGCGATCCGGCGAGATCCGGCCATGAATGGTGTGCATGGACTTTTAATGTTTTTAAAACGTTTTTATAATGTTTTTTAATAATTTTCCTATGTTCTTTGTTGTATTATTTTTTGCTGTAAGCCGCCCAGAGTCCCTTGGAAGTTGGGCGGCATAGAAATTTGATAAATTAAATTAAATTAAATTCCAGGCTGGCCCCGCAGGCCAAATTTAAGCACCCCGTGGGCCTTGAGTTTCACACCCCTGGAACAGGGGATCAATTCATTCATTCATTCATTCATTCATTCATTCATTCATTCATTCATTCATTCAAGGCACTGTCTATCCACTGCAGAATGGAGTCCTCTTCCACAGGTTTGCAACCCAGATGATCCTGAGCTTTCTTTTGCCAATTGGGCCCGCCATACTTGCTGATGTCATATCTCCATCTTGTTTTAGGTCTCTTTCGTGGATTCTTTTGATCAAGTGGAATTCATTCTATGACCGCCTTGGTCCACCTGCCCTCAGTTCTTCTTGCTATGTGACCAGCCCATTTCCATTTCTTTTACTCCCAAAAAAGGGCTCCATGAAGGTATACGTTATAGGAAAGAAGCACCCAGTGAAAAAAAAAAAAAAGGCAAAGTGAGGAAATCTGATCGTTTATAGAGAATAAACGAAGATTCATTTCAGAACAAATGGTGGATGGTTTGAGAGGAGGAAGACCAAGGAAGTTATGACTGGCCAGAGTTGGTGACATTCTCAAAAAAAAAACATAAACCTTTACCTGCCCTGCTCCAGTAAGACAATGTCCTTCCACCCTAGCTTGGAGAGATGATATGCCACTGATGTGCCCATGATTCCACCACCACAGATAACGACTTGTGCTTGTGTTGGCAGGGGCATCAAGTGAGATTCAGCTCCATTGCTGCTACTGTGCCGGAAGCCAAACAGCTTCCACCACGTCAGAGTCATTCTTTGCCACTGGAGGTCCAGCAGTCGTCGGAGAAACATCATGCTGACCGTTAGTCGGTTCTCCAAAGACGCACAAATAAATCTTCACAGCTGCTGCTAGCTCTGCAAAAGAAGAACACGCTTTTCATTAATGCTTGGAATACAGCTTCAGCAACCTCAATGAGATCGGTCAGCATCACCCTCTCCAATGTGAAGAGACCAGGGTTCCTAACGTTTTTGGATGGGTGGGAACCTGTAAAAGTTTAAGTACAGGATCTGGCCCTTTTTGGAAAATGATTGCAGTGATAGTTCACCAGAAGCCCTTTTTTATTACTTTAGTATTTGGAAGCCACGAATTGAAACAAAGACATTGTCTCTGCTTTTTAAAAAATCAATTAATAAGAAATGTTGGGGCAAACCATATAATACCACCAAAATAAAGAATATGAGCACAACAAAAATGCATTCTGCAAGTACAATAATCCCTATTCGCTACTTCCACTGGGAATATTGGTGGAGTGATGGAAGCCCCTCATATACGGAAATATAAGAGCCTTGGTAGTACAGTGTTCTAAAGCACCCTGTTATTAAGACCAGCTGCCTGCAATTACTGCAGGTTCGAATCTCGCCAGGCTCAAGGTTGACTCAGCATTCCATCCTTTCTAAGGTAGGTAAATTGAGGACCCAGATTATGGGGGCAATAAGATGACTTTGTATAAATATACAAAAGGATGAAGGATATTGCTTAGTGCATTGTAAGCCGCCCTGAGTCTCCGGAGAAGGGCGGCATATAAATCAAATAATAATAAAAAAAAAAAAAATCAAAAGGATACAAGTTCAATGGCTGAACCTCTTCTCCTTCAGCCTCATATAGATACATTTACATAATATACTTGATCCCAAGTCCAGTTAAGCAATCATACAATGCGCCCTAGTATGTATTATACACCTTAGATGTGATGCAAACAGACCCAGGTGAATTTAACCTGCCAGAATGGGACTTTTTGTCTTGGACACTTCATTCTCCTTGGGCGTTTCTCCTCAGGTGATTCTTCCCCGACTTATCTCCTCAGCTGGCACGCCCCCAGCAATTTGCCCTGGGGAATGGGCCACCGTCCACTGTGTCCCACACCCTTCGACATGGCCCAGCATAACATGGCAACTAGCGTGTGTGTGTGTGTGTGTGTGTGTGTGTGTGTGTGTGTGTGTGTGTCTGTGAAAAAGGAAAGGAAGGCAGGGTGCAGAGATAAAAGGCCATTTCACTCGATCACACTCCAGAGAGCAGTTGTTCCTTGTCTGAACTGGAGCCCAGGCCATTGGGAGTGGGGGAGAATAAAATAAAGGAAGATCAATGTTGTTTTGAGGAACAGTTGGTTTACTCGGAAGTAAGTCTCACTAAATTCAATGCTAGGATCACAGCGTGAAGTAACAGCGTCCCTGTATTTATAGAAAGACGAACCTTCTTTCTGCGAATGGGCTGTGTCGAAGGGTGTGGGACACAGGGCGAATGGCTGGGGGTGTGCCAGCTGAGGAGATAAGTCGGGGGAGAATCGTCCGAGGAGAATGAAGAGTCAGAGATGAAAAGTCCTAGACCCTAACTTGCAACCCATCAGAAACCATGTTAGTTTGATCTAGTGTGAATCGAGCCAATATGCTGTGCTTTGGCACAATTCCATGGTTAAAACAATTTACCCATTGAATGCCAAAAGCACATTTACTGCCACAGGGCAGCACCGACTCAGTCACACCTTGCCCTTAAGTACAAAAGTGATCTCCTAGAAAAGACTCACAATGTGGCAATAAAGGGAAGAGAAGGCAAATATCTATAAAAAGCCAAGTTTTATATTTTTTTTAAGAAAGAGCTCAACCATTCTTTCCTTCTGATTTAAAAAACCCTGGATGCAACTAATCTAATAATTAGAAATAATCTAATTTGAATGCCTGCTACCTCCTCCTATTTTCAACCATGGGGCTGACTAGCAAGTCTCCCAGAGCCATTTGTATTAACTGCCCTATAGGAAAAATCCTCAAATGTTTCATTTATTGCACGGTAATTTATAACTGGAGAGCAAATTCAGCATAGCGGTTAAGGCATCAGGCTAGAAACTGGGAGACCGTGAGTCCTAGTCTCATCTTGGGTACAAGGCAAGCTGGAGGATCTTGGGCCAGTCGCTTTCTCTCAGCCCTAGGAAGGAGGCAATGACAAACCACTTCTGCAAAACTTGCCAAGAAAACTGCAGGGAGTCTCCAATAACCTGATACAACTGAACAAAAGAAATAGAATTATTTCTATTGCTTGAAATACTCAAGATATAAATAACTGCTATAGTGAAGCCCCTGGATATCTTTTTATTATGATTACTTTTTATCCTGCTTTTTAAAATATATACGTATATATGGTGGAAAAACATTGCTAATCCGCTTGGTTATTTTCCCACAAGGACACTATGGAGTGAGTTGGTCCCAAGGTCACTCAGCCAGTTTTCATATCTGAAACTTTCTTTTTTTTTTTTTTTTCAAAACCAGAACATATTTTTCTTTTCTCACAGCACCATTATAATTCTCTTCAGCATGAAGTTATCTTTTCCCCTTCTTTTTGTGCTTGATCAAAGAGATCTGGTTCCCCGGAGGAGCCATCTCAGCCCAAGTTTGTCCCACCCACCCCAGTCAAGAGACGTACTTGGATCCCTTCTGCCAAAGAATTTCGGCTGGTGGAGTCCAGGAGAAGAGCCCCTTTTTTTGCTGTGGCCCTTTGGACTCTTCTCCTATGGGAGGTGGGGTGGGACGAGTCCCCACACTCCTGGCCTGCTGGAAGACCCTTAAAACCTGGCTCTGCCAGCTGCCCTGTGGCCCCAGTGGGATGCTCTCTGCTGGGACTGGCTGATAGGATGGAGATAAGATCCCAGCCACCCGCCCTATTATGTCATCCGTCTTCTTAACTTTTCAGTCTTTTATTTAATCTTTCTTAATTTTCATGGTTCTGTACAGATTTGCATGGTGGATTTGAATCCAAGAAACCAGATGCAAATTCAGCCATGAATCTCTTTGTGAGATTTTCCACTAATTTGGTCCACCTATTCGACATTTGGTCCATTTTTTTCAGGTAGTCCTTGGTTTATGCCCGCAACTGAGCCCAAAAGTGAGACATTTGCTAAGTGAATTTTGCCCCATTTTACAATCTTCCTTGCCACTGCTGTTAAGTGAATCACTACACTTGTTAAGTTAGTAACTCGGTTGTTCATTGTATCTGGCTCCCCCGTTGCCTTTGCTGGTCAGACATTTGCAAAAGCTGATCACGCGACACTGCCATCGTCATAAATCTGAGTCCCTTGTCTAGCGTTTGATCCCGACCTTGGGGGATGCTGCAGCGGTCATAAGGACGACAAACGGTCCCAAGTCACTTCTTTCAGTGCCATTGTAACTTTGAACCGCCACTAAATGAACTGTTGTAAGTTAAGGACTACCTGCCTTACCTTATACATCATTTGATAAGCCACCTAGAGCTGCTGCAAAAATGGAATGAACGGCATACAAATTTAATAGACAAACCCAGTAAAAATGGGGGGGGGGCTATCTACCTGCCTGGCAGATCCTTAAGGCCAAGTAACCCCAGGGGTGCCACCCTACTAGGGAGGGGGTCTCAAATTGCTCTCTGAGTCCTGCCCCTCACAAGGGGGGAGTCGTTGGGGAGCGAAGGAAAGAGAGGGGGGTTGACCTGTGGGGTCCAGAGCCCGACAGGTGAGGAAAGGCGGCGGGGGGGGGGAGAAGGAGCAAATGTCCTCCCCCAAGAAAAGCCCTGAAGCTTAAGCCACCTAAAGCCGCTGCAACAGTGGGATGGGTGGCATATAAATTTAATAAATAAACAAATAAACTTAGTAAAGGTCTTTTTTGGGGGGGGCTATCTACCTGTTGGAGCAGGTCTGTTAAAGGCCAAGGAACCCCAGGGTTGCCACCCTATTGGGGAGGGGGTCTCAAATTGCTCTCTGAGTCCCGCCCCTCCCAAGAGGGGGGTTGTTGAGGAGCGAAGGAAAGAGAGAGGGGTTCACCTGTGTGTCTGGAGCCCGACAGGTGAGGAAAGGCGGGGGGGGGGGGAAGAGGAGCGAATGTCCTCCTCCAAGGAAAGCCCTGAAGCTTAAGCCACCTACAGCCACTGCAAAAGTAGGATGGGTGGCACATAAATTTAATAAATAAATAAACTCAGTAAAGGGGGGGGGGCGCTATCTAGCTGTTGGAGCAGGTCCTTAAGGCCAAGGAACCTCAGGGGTGCCATCTTATTGGGGAGGGGGTCTCAAATTGCTCTCTGAGCCCTGCCCCTCACAAGGGGGGTCGTTGAGGAGTGAAGGAAAGAGAGAGGGGTTCACCTGTGTGCCTGGAGCCCACAGGTAAGGGAAAAAAAAGAGAGGGCGAATGCCCTCCCCAAACCCCACTCCCAAACGACCCCCCCAGGAAAGGCATTTTCTTCGACCCCCCCCCATGCGGAGAGGCCTTTCCCAGAGCCCGGGAGGGGAGGGGGGAGAGAGGAGGGGGCCCTGGACTATAAGGGCTGCAAGTGGGGGGGGGGCGTCGCTCCTACCCTTCGGAGTGCAAGGAAGGACAGGGCGAGGCGGTTACCCTCCCAGCCGGCTTTCATCTCGGGGCCGCCTAACGCCCCCGGTGCCCAGCCCGGCCGCCAAGGACCCACCTGTGCGGCCTCCGGCGCGGCGCTCACCTGAACGCGCTGCCTGGAGGCTTTAATTTGCATCGTCGGCCCCGCCCCGCGGCGGGTCATCTGCATACTCGGCCCCGCCCCCGCAGGTATCGTCGCGGGAGGTGGTGGGAGGGGGGGAAAGGAAAGAGCGGCGCGCGACCTTCCCCTTCTGTGTTGTTGTTGTTTTTTACGCCCGCGCTTTACGGCCAACCCCGCGCGCGACAAAGTCGCGCGGCTGCTCCCCGTGCCGCAACCCGTCGGGCGGCAGCCAATCGGCGCTGGGGGCGGGAGGAGGGGGCGGGGACAAGGGGTAAAAGAGAGAGCGCAGGCGCGCTTTGGTCGAGCCACGCGACCGGCCACGAGGAGCGCCGGCGTACTGCGCTTGCGCACTCTTCCCTTTGTAGGTAGGGTGGTTTGCTTGGATGCCCGTGGAAGTTGGGCGAGTTTTTAATGGTTTTTTTTTTTTTTTTTTTTTTTAGCGAAGCCGGAGGATCGTGTCAAACGCAACGCCCGCTGCCGCCAGTCCGATCAGCTGCCGATCCTACTTGGCAAGAACCGGAGCCAAATTAAGAAGAGACTAGACAGCTTCTCCTGCTCGAGTAGGGGGCTGGACTAGAAGACCTCCAGGGTCCCTTCCAGCTCCTGTTCTGCTCTATTCTAATCTGCTCTATTTATTTTTATTTATTTATTTGAATGGGAGTTGGGGAAGGAAAATGTTCCCATTGCCCATCTCCAAAATTCTCTCGTAAGAATTTTGAAGACTCAGATTTCTTAACACACAAGTTACTCATGCCCTAGTCATCTCCCGTCTTGACTATTGCAACGCGCTATACATGGGGCTAGGGATGCGGTGGGTCAGTGGCTAAGACGCTGAGCTTGTCGATCGAAAGGTTGGCAGCTCGAATCCCTAGTCTCACATAATGGGGTGAGCTCCCGTTCCTTGTCCCGGCTTCTGCCAACCTAGCAGTTCGAAAGCACGTAAAAAATGCAAGTAGAAAAATAGGGACCAGCTTTGGTGGGAAGGGAACAGCGTTCCGTGCACCTTTGGCGTTGAGTCATGCCTGCCACATGACCACGGAGACGTCTTCGGACAGCGCTGGCTTTTCGGCTTTGAAACGGAGATGAGCACCGCCCCCTAGAGTCGGAAACAATTAGCACTTATGGGCGAGGAGAACTTTTACCTTTTTATACATGGGGCTTCCCCCGAAAAGCATCCAGAAGCTCCAGTTGGTTCAAAATGCAGTGGCCCCACATGGTTGTGTAGACTTCGGTGTGCCCGTGTTGCCTCCTGCAGGAGCTGCATTGGTTGTTGGTTTGCTTCTGGGTGCAATTCAAGGTGCTGGTTGTCACCTTTAAAGCCCTTCATGGCTCAGGACCAGGTTATCCGAGGGACCGTCTCTTGCCAGTCACATCAGGGGTGAAATGCTCCCGGTTTGGGATAGCGATGGCGGATGGTTCGGAGAACCGGTAGCAAAAATCCCTGCAAACCCCCCCCCCCCCATGCCCAGCTGAGCCACGCGATCATCAGAGGCTTTTTTTTTTTTTTTTACTTTTAAAAGCATATTTTCTACAACCTCTTTGGCCGAAAAAATGCTTTTAAAAGTAAAAAAAAAAAAAGCCTCTGATGATCGCGCGGCTCAGCTAGGATTGTCAGAGGCTTTTAAAAGCATTTTTTCTACAACCTCTTCACCCGAACAGGTTGTAGAAAAAATGCTTTTAAAAGTAAGTTAAAAAAAAAAAAGTTGGCCATGCCTGTCACATTACCCCCCCCCCCCCCACCAAGCCACACCCACAGAACCGGTAATATCAAATTTTAGATTTCACCCCTGAGTCACATCCACCTGATACACTAGAATGGGGTAGTAAGGAACGTGGCATGTCCCGTCCCGTAAGGAGTTCCAACTGATGAGACCCAGAGGAAGGGCCTTCTCCGTGGTGACTGCCTTTCTCTGGAACATCATCCCACCTGAGATTAGACTGGTCCCCACTCTGACCCCCTTTCGGATGGCCCTGAAGACCTGGTTTTGCCAGTGGGCCTAGGAAACCCAGAGTGAGAGGGAGCCCATCAAATGGCTGATTTGAGTGTGGTGTTGTTGCCAGGTTAAAATAACCCTTTATTTTTTAATTTCTTCTACATTGTGTTTTTATTTTCTCTAAGCCGCCTAGATCGTGTAGGCGGCTATGTAAATTTTCCAAAATAAATAAAACATCTCACCCAGCAGCCTCCAGCCGAGGTTGTTTTCAAGCCTTTGCTGTGTGGCCCATTGTTGTAGGTCAAGGTTTGGCCCATCGTACCGTGTTTCCCCGAAAATAAGACCCTCTCTTATATTTTTTTGAACCCCGAAATAAGCGCTTGGCCTTATTTTCGGGGGTCTTATTATTTTGGGGTGCGTGGAGCAAGACGGGGCTCCTCTTGCTGTCTCACCTGATTTCCAACTCTGCGTTTAAATATTTTTGGGGAGGGCTTATTTTCGGGGGGAGGCTTATTTTAGTGCAGGCGCTTAGAACCCTGATTGGACTTATTATCAGGGGAGGTCTTATTTTCGGGGAAACAGGGTAGTAGCCTGGGGCAGGGGTCTCCATCCTTGGCAACATTAAGACTTGTGGACTTCAATTGGACAGCAAAGCTGGTTGGGGAATTCTGGGACTTGAAGTCCGCCAGGCTTAACGTTGCCAAGGATGGAGACCCCCTGATCTGGGACATCTGTTCCCAGAGAACTGATCCCCCTGGTTTGTCAGCATGATGAGGAAGATCAGGGAGTCCTTCAAGAAATTCAATAACGCTTAAGGGCAAAGTCCAGAGACACCAATCCCCATTAAATAACCTTGAAAAGTAGCAGAACTCAGATGGGTGACCATGAAAGGCAGCGGAAAAAAATCACAGCAAAAAACATAAAACCTGCAGACTCTTTTTTATTAAATTCTCCCGTTTCATCTGTACAGAAAAATGCACATTATGTTCAGTATTTCAGTTAACAATTCAAAAATTACACAGCATGAACATGTAAAAACAAAGAATGGCCAAGAATTTGTACATAGATAAGGAAAAAAAAAAACACCAAACAATTTACAAAAAAAAAAAAATCAATATTACATTTTTTTAAAAAGAACTAAGATCAGCCAACATTTGCTGTTTTGTGTTGTTTTTTTAAAAAAATTCTTTACCATGTCTCCAATGGCTGCTTTTCAAGGCTGCAAGAAGGGCACCGAACATAACCTAGCTATGCCCTTTCCAAGTTGTTTGGTGTGTATGGGTGGGTGTTGGTTTAAAATCCAATATTTGGATCTGCAATGAAAACAAAATCAAAACCGTGAGCATCAAAGACATTAATTGGTTCTGGGCTGCCTTGCAGGGGAAATGCCTCTTGGTGCCAATTCAGGAAACTCCAGATACCTTTTCACCAGGTATGGAGCCACAGGGTGGGCCACACTGCAAATTTGAGGCAGTGGAAGGAAGCAATGCCAGTCCTACGAAGTCCCCAAATGTAGCCAGTCATTGCTGGCTCAAAAGAGTGGCAGTTTCCTCACAAATAACTATAAGGCTTAGTCCAAAACGCAGTTAGGTTCAGTACACAGCCCCTTCTGTCCTCAGCCTTCCAGCATGGGGCCAACCTGATGCTATTTGCTGTGCCTTAATTTTCTCTCACTGAGACAAGGGGGGCAGCCTGTCTGATGGAAAGAAGGCCAAATGTACGTGTTGCAGGATCCAATCTGGGTCGGTCACCAGGACCAGAAGTTTTGCCTTCTGAGCTTTCGAAGTCGTGCTGGAAGCCCATCCTCGGGGAATTTCTTCACACAGAGAAGTTGCCTGAAAATGGGCTCCAGCATAAGTCCGAAAACTCGGAAGACAAAACTTCTGGTCCCGGTGACCGACCCAGATTGGATCCTGGAAAACAAGGCCCTGCATCCTCACCCAGTTTAGGCAGAGGAGCCCTCTGTGACCAACCTGTCTTCTCCTGCAAACGGTTGCAAAGCACAAAACACAACTGTATGGAAGTGGGAGGAGGAAGGAGTCTTTTGGCTCCCAGCTAAGGAGGGTTTTAAACCATTCAAACCGGCAGACTGGCAAAACTCAAGCACTGCCTTCTCCGCCTTCCTTGAATTAATTAATCTAATTAAGCAGAATTAATCTGGTGTGGCACAGCCTGAGTGGAAATGAAGCCTAATCTCTCCTGATCTGTTTCTGAGGTTGAAAAGTAAAACAGAAGAGGCAGCCGGGGAACTCCCTGCAGAAAGTCCTGGGAAGGGAGCATGGGGACTGCAGCAACATTGGAGGCCGTACAGCCTCTTTCCACAGCAGCGGGCCTCTTAAGCCCTTGGGGCAGACCGGGCAAGCTATCTCGGGGCCATTGCTTAGGAGCCCCTTTTTCGGTGCCCTGTCTCCTCTCTCCGCAGAAGCATCGTTCCTTATCCTCAACACAACCTAAAACAGTGGAAATGCAGGTAAAGGCAACTACAATTAGCTGAGGGGAAGCAAAAATAAAAAAAATGTGTGTGTTATGTAATTTTCTAAGACACAGTAGCTAAAATGACTGCGGGGGGGGGGGAAAGGAACAGAGACTTTCACCTTTGTCAGCAAATGCGGCAAGACAGCCAAGACCAATCCAGGTGTCTTGCTGGCATCTTGCCCAATTGTACAACTCTGAATGAGACTGGGACTCTTCCTTGCTTCCTATCAATGGTTTAGCCTCTTTTAAGCGCTCTGTAGTCCATAATCCACAGCCAGCCTCTCCAAAGAGCTTCAGTGCCCTATTGCCTTCTCCCTTTCTGCGGTTCTTAATTCTGGCCTATCGCGTATCCAATTTTGTGCCAGAATCGCACATCTCAAGGTCATGGGCCAATGTCTCTAGGAGGAAACCAATGTCTGACAAAAGACTGGAGTAGTTTTTAGATCCTGCAGAGGAGAGAAGACACCTGCAGCATCCCCTGGGTTCTTAGATCACGTGTCTTTTACCAGTCCCACCTTCTAGAACAGGGGTGGGGAAGTGTGGCCCTTTTATGACTTGTGGACTTCAACTCCCAGAATTCCTGAGCCAGCATGGTGCCTTCCCCACCCCTGTTCTAGGAGATCCGGGGGGAACCCAAAAAGAACCGTGATCCAAGAACCTTTCAGGATAGCAAGAAGGAATAAAAAGGAATCAGTAGTCACTTAAAAAATAAAACACACCAAACTGCCATCTCTAGGGAAGCAAAACCAGATACCACATTGCTCATTTTCCAGTAGGAAGTCTCCTAAAGTTAAACTTTGTAGAAACACCATTCACCAACACTTCAGAGCAGCAGCAAATATTCACAGTTACGAGCGACAGCTGGTCCAGACACTCTGACCGCCTGGTCCCTTGACACAAACACCCTCCGTTTTTGGGAAGTTAAATGTTAAAAAAAAAAAAATCTAGAAAGGTAGAATCTGTCTAGCAAGTGCAATACTGGTATGAGCTGGAACATGCCAGGGGAATGGAGAGGGGCGAGCCATTAAGCTTTGCACTGGCCAGAACACCCAAATGCAGGATTCAGCCCCAGCATACGCAGGCGGAGACCTATGGCTAGCAGGTTAAAAGACTGTCCCATGTGCCAATGTAAGAGAACGTGCAGCTTCTTTTACTCCCCAATCAGGTCAAGGGTAGCCTCCAGGTTCAGACCAGGAGGGCTATCCACAGTGCTGCTGCAGAAAAGTTACCACTTCCTTTCAAAATAACAGGCAAACAGTCCCCACCAACCCATTCTTGCTTAGGAACCGAGTCCAGAAGGTGCTCCTTTCCTCCTTCTCAAGCCTGACAGAGCATGAACCCTGCTCCCCTTCTGATTAAGGCCGGATCTGCGTATCGGGGAGAAGGTCACCTGCTAATCATCACCCCAGCAAAGGCCCTCCTCTTTTGGGGGCCCAAATCTTCAGGGTCACTTTCCAAGATACCTACTTGCTTCACACACACTTGCCTCATCTAACAGCTTCCACTGGGGTAGGACGTAGCTTTATGAGGGGAACCTATAAAACCACCGGACTTCGTTTCTTGTGGTCGATATTTTATTAATCCCAAAAGACAACGGAGAAAATGAACGGCTTTTGCCTGTTGGCGGAAACTGAGGAACAAACCAGTATAAGGAAAGGAAAGGAAAGGAAAAATACACACAAACAGAACCTGGTGACAGAAAGAGAACTGGTGGGAGATGATATTCCTCTGAGACCATTTTGCTGACAGATTATGAGCTGAAGATGCTGGTTCATTGGCAAATTAGAGATCCAAACCAGGGTCGGTGGTGGTGAGCGGTAGGTAAATGTCCCATCCTTTCAAGTCCTGTCCTGCCTAAACTCAGGGCGCAAATATTTCCTCACCGAGACGCACTGCCCCCAAAATTATGCCAAGAACGGATCTTTAAAAGGTTGGCTTTAAAAACCTCCCGGGCTGCAGTTTTGTCAGTCTGGTTTGGAGCATGTCGAAGAAGGTAGTTCAACAGTACGAGAAAGGGGGGGGGGGGGGGGAAGGGAAAAGAAAGAGCTTTGTCTACAGGCAGGCAAACAACCGTGGCTAACGATGGGGTAACAAAGCTGCTGGACAGGATGGGAAACCCAGCCGACACGAGCTGCTGCTGCTGCTGCTGCTGCTGCTGTTCTAATTGGCTTGTATTGTCTGAAGGAGAGCGAGGTGGGGAGGGAGACTATACAGAGAAGACTGTACAAATCGGGCAGGCCTTCCTCCTCCTTCCCTCCGATGACCAAGGTCGTCTCTACCTGTCCTTCAGTTCTCGTGTCACTCGCTTAGTGATACGCCCGCACATCAGACCAATCAGGAACAGGACACAGATGCCTGCACTGATCACCGACAGGATGTAGTTCTTGGATGGAGACGTCACCACTTGCATGGCAAGGTCCGAAAAGCCTTCTGCGGGGGCCACCTGGCAAGAGGGAAAGGAGCCGTCAGCTACCGAGTCCAGGGAAAGACACACCAACCCAACCAAGACAGGTGGCAGAAGACAAACAATCGTCTGTTCCTGTGGAATTGGGATCGTAGAAACACCCAGGAGCATAGAAGAGTTCAGAGGCAGATGCATAAATAAATGTCTTAAACGTATTTATTCATATAATAAATCATATTAACTATGTACAACAGAGATCAAGTCTCATGAGGAAGAAACATGAAAAGAGAGAGATGGAGAGAGCGAGGTGGAAAAGGTTGGAGGGGGTTTTATACTCAGGGTAAGCCCTTCCTTTCCACATAGGGGTGGAGACACTCTCTGCCTCCACTGGTGTCTATATGACACATGTGCCAATGGCTTGCAAATACTTGACAGTTCCAATGAAGTTATGCTAATAAAAGCCTCATTTCACCTGGGCAAATTCTGTAGAAATCTCTTAAGTATCAGTCTGGCTAGAAGGTGCAACGCTGGACCTTAACAACCATGAAGCTCGCAACTAGAGAGTTAGAACATGCCCAAATATATTTCGGAGATCCCCAGTTTGCTCTGGGAAATGATTACTCTACCTTTCTTAAAACTTCCCAGGTGTGTCTAAGAATGGGAACCACATTTTTAAGGTCAAAAATTCTGTTCATCTTTGATGCCTTTTAATTCAGTGTTTCTCAACCTTGGCAACTTGCACAAGATGTGCAGACTTCAACTCCCAGAATTCCCCAGCCGGCATGTTGTCAAGGTTAAGGTACACTTCTTTAAATGCATCAAAGGTAAAGTTCCACATAAGTTTGTAGTAGAATTTTCTTCAAAGTTGAAGCTGGATAAAACCCTACTACAGCTGCTTATGGATTGATCCCTAACTTTATTTCCATCCCACTTCGTAGTGACACATCTTAATGTGCCTTCAAATCAATTTGCCATGAAAGTATTTCCTCTTTAATAAACAAAGCCAGTGAGATGCTTTTCCATGCAAAGCGCAGGCAAGGTCCAGATCATGAATACAGTAGAAATCAAATAGGGGTAGTGGTAGGAGAGAGAATGGAATGGAATGGAATAGAATAGAATAAAATGAGAAATTGGAATGGTATGGTATGGTAATGGTAATGGTAATGGTAATGGAATGGAATGGAATGGAATGGAATGGAATGGAATGGAATAGAATAGAATAGAATAGAATAGAATAGAATAGAATAGAATAGAATAGAATAGAATAGAATAGAATAGAATAGAATAGAATAGAATAGAATAGAATAGAATAGAATTTTACCATCACTTTAAATGTATACTAATCAGTGTGCAATGAAATTTTATTGCATTCAGCTCATCATTCCACTAGCCATCCAGAGCTCCACACCAACACACACACACACACACACACACACACACACACACACACACACACACACACAGAGGGAGGGGGAGGGAGGGAGGGAGGGAGGGAGGGAGGGAGAGAGAGAGAGAGAGAGAGAGAGAGGGAGAGAGAGAGAGAGAGAGAGAGACTCTCAAATCAGCAATCATACTGGCTAGACATTAGAAGAAGTCCTCCACTTACAACCATTTGTTTAGCAATTGTTTGAAGTTGAAGTTACACCACCACTGAAAAGGTGACTTGTGACTGGTTCCTGGTACATATGAACATCACAGCATCCTTAGTCAAGCAATCAAAATTCAGGCCCTCTCAACCGACATGCCTTTTCGACATCCCAGGGTCATGTAAAATGATCATTTGCAACCTTTTCAGCCAGCTTCCAGGCAGTCAATGGGGGAAGCCAGATTCGCTTAACAACCACACGATTCGCTTAAGAACCACCGTGGATTTGCTTAACAAGAAAAGGTTGTAAAATCAGACACCACTCACTTAACTGAGGGGTGTCTTAATTACTAAGCCTTGCTTAGTAATGGTAGTAATGGAAAGTCTGGTCCTAACTGTAGCCATAAGTCAAGGACGAGCTGTATGGGGATGAGACCCAACCTACCTGCAACACTTCCTAGAATCTGTTTTACCTCCCCTTAATTTCCTCCTCATTTCCAAGCACGCCAAGGGCTCTTCTCTTCCCATTTAAAAAAAGACGTTAAGTGCCACCTCACTCACCTTTGCAGCAAAGCTCCACATTTCAATGCGGTCATTAAGGCGTTTTTTGCATTCTGGCTGTAGCCGTACCCGCTTGTCCTCCAGAGCTTCCATGAGGCAGGACATCTCTGCAGAATGAAGGAAACGCCATCACAAAAGGCAGGGCTCCCTTGAAAGGGTCAGGGAAGGTCCTGCCACACTGCAAACCACGAATAGGACAGAATCTCCAGGAAGGAGTGAGGCTCCCCTTAGTGCACAGGTGTCATCACGTCACGTATCACGAGTTTTCCCCCTTCGCTAAACCGGGGGTGGGCGTGGCCTGTGTGTGACGCATCCAGCCCACGAGTTTGACACCCCTGGCTTAGTGCATGAGGCCATCCCCAAAATAAATATTTAAAAAACTCATTTTACAGACAGCCTGAAAACAAGATACTTGCAATTTGAAACTTTTCCACCCCAAAAATCATTGAGAAGCTGGTTAAAAAAATGCCCGGGCCCTTCATCTCTAGTGTGGTGTTCATAGTGCAAAGCCTCCAGGTTTGTAAGCAGCCACAATCTGGAGTGAACGGACTTTGTGGTCAGAACAGCCTAGCGGTCTCAGCACTCCACAGACCAATCAGTTAACACAAAACTTACGCCGGCCTCTTCCTGGAGTGATGGCGGCACAGTGGTGCTTGATGTCCAGCGCGCAGGCTGTGTGAAGGACGGGATCCACAAAAATGTCAGCCTTGCTTTCCTTCAGCATGTTCAGCACTTCCTGGAGAGCAGAAAGTCACAAGGATCATGATCAGATAGGATCACAAGTTGTTCTCGAGCCAATGAAAACTGAAGGGCTTTGGAGGGGGGAGGAGGAGGAGGAGAAGCAGCAGAAGAGGAGGAGGAGGAGGAGGAGGAGGAGGAGGAGTAGGAGGAGGAGGAGGGGGAAGGGGAAGGGGAAGGGGAAGGGGAAGGAGAAGGAGGAGAAGGAGAAGGAGAAGGAGAAGGAGAAGGAGAAGGAGAAGAAGAAGAAGAAGAAGAAGAAGAAGAAGAAGAAGAAGAAGAAGAAGAAGAAGAAGAAGAAGAAGAAGAAGAAGAAGAAGAAGAAGAAGAAGAAGAAGAAGAAGAAGAAGAAGAAGAAGAAGAAGAAGAAGAAGAAGAATAGTTGTGGTAGTAGTACAGACAGTGCTCATCCAGGGAGGTGGGTTCTGGAGGTACCACTAGCTGATAGTTAAAATTAATGTGAAATGAAGGTTACAAGGCTGTCTTGGTGGACGATTTGTGGCTGCATCTGAACAATGCCTCCAAGAGGGAAGAGGGGAGCCGGGGGGGGCCATTCCAGATGGAATAAAGGTAGGGAGAGACGCAAATCAAAATAAAATTATCAGTTGGAATCTCTAAAGATGCCATTTAAAGCAGGGGACCCGCAGCTCAAATCTGGGCCTTGAGCCACTGTGCTGCCGCACTCACTCACACTCGCGCGTCAGTTGTGGTTTATGGACTGTTTTGTCTTCCCCAGCAGTTCTCTTCACCTGGATTTAGAACTGCCCCAACCGAAGCCAGCCACGAGCAAGGCCAGACTAATCCCCCAGGCAATGGCCAATTAGTCCATAACACAAAGAGCAAGCTGCTCAAACAGTAAGTCCAATAAACCAACATAAAGCCCCCAGGCAAAACTTAAAGTACATCCAGGTTAGCTCACGGGTTACAGTAATTCAGAGTCCCAGGAAACACAAACGAGCACACAGCCATGACTCACACACGGTGTTTCCAGCAACGCCTCCCTCTGCCTGCCATGCTAAATAGCTCCTGGTGCATCCCATCAAGAGGGACGGGGCCTACTCCCGAGCAATCTGGCAGACCTCCGTTTCTCTGCCCTGTGTGCTCTGAGATCTACCATGGCAGGCAGTTCCTCCCCCTCCTCTTCATTGGCCTGCAAGCTCTCCCCAACCAAGGCCTGTTCTGCCGGCAGTTCAGGGTCAGTAATTCCCGATGTGCCAGGAATTATCTCATTCTAAGAGCCTCGGTGGTGCAGTGGTTAGAGTGCAGTAATGCAGGCTACTTCTGCTGACTGCTGGCTGCCTGCAATTTGGCAGTTCAAATCCCACCAGGCTCCAGGTTGACTTAGCCTTCCATCCTTCCAAGGTGGGTAAAATGAGGACCCAGATTTTTGGGGGCAAGAGGCTGACTCTGTAAACCGCTTAGAGAGGGCTGCAAAGCACTGTGAAGCGGTATATAAGTCTAAGGGCTATGGCTATTCTCTCTCGAGCCGGCCTCTGAGGAATCATCTGAGGAGTCGTCCAAAGGAGACATCACAGCCATTCGGAACCAGGCCACAGAAGTGGTGGCTGAGCATGCATGCACACATGCATCCTCCACTTGCGCAAACAGCAGACAAGCGCATGCACGCATGCTCCATTTGCAGGAGTGGCGGGCATGTCTGCCTCTCATGCAAATGGAACTGCACGTGCGCACGCTTGCCCGCTGCTCACGCGGAACCAACCAATCCCCTCTCCACCCCCCTCCCTGCTGGTCTGCAAAGCCGAAAAGGTTGTGGAGCTCGGATTTAAAGACCACAATTCTGATTCCAGATGCCTCCCAAAGGCAGACAAATGCTGCAGACTCCGAGATGCCTCCCTCCCCTTGGAAGACGAGAGCCGGTGCTTTTATCTGCGTGTCCATTAAGGCAGGACCGCTCACCTTCTTGCACATCTCTGCTTTAATTTTGAGCAAATTCACTTTCAGACACTCTTCCACCTGCCCTGTCTGCTCCTGGGCTGCGGCCTCTTCTGCACACAAGGTAAAAATCTGTAAGGATATAAAGCAGATTAGAATGTAGCCATCACAGGACAAGCTAGCAAAGTCCAAGTATTTATAAAAGAGAACAGAAACATGGAAGAGGCAAACAAGTTTTCTAAGTACGGCAGCAAACAAAAGGGAAGGGATGCTGTCCTATGGCCCATGACAAGTGGATTTGTGCTCAAAATAGTTTATCCTCGTATTCCGGAGCCAAGGGATAGAGCACCGCTATATTTAAGGGTAGAAACTTTAGCTGAGGAATGCGGCCTAGGATCGAATTTAGAAGCTAGTCATTTAAGACAATACCAGCTTGATAATAATAGGTTTAAAAACATCAGGGAATGGGAAGTGCTCAAGAGCTGAACAGGCTTTGGCAGTGTGCTATGGCCATTATGGAGGCAAATGTGATTTTAGAATTACATCAATACAAGCAGAGTTTCCAAATATGGGAAGTAATCCTTTCCATATATTCTGCGTCAGTCTAACCTCAAGCACTGGGCCCAATATTTTTAGCAAGATTCAGAGAAGCTGGAACAGGTTCACAGTCAGGCAACGTGGATCTGCAGAGGACTGGGAAAAGAGCTTAGGAAGGAAGATGGAGGGAGTCTGGTTAGGCCGAAGGAGGGAGAGGTTAGTGGAATGAGAGCCCTTCTCAAAAACTGGAAAATGTGGCCTAAAGAACCTCTGCCTTGTTCCAGGAAAACAGGACACGGAATGGGAGTCAGTCCTTCTTCCCAACCGTTTTGCTATCACTGGAGATGCTCCAGACAGCTCTAAATCTGAGGATGATAACTGAGCCCAGAATTACAGTTGTAAATCATGATGATCTTAATGTGGTCACTATGTCACCGATTTTATGACCATTTTTGCAGCAGTTATCAAGCAAGTGCAAAAGGTCATAAAGATGGGCACTTTTGCCAAATGCCCAACATTTGATCACGTGACTGTGACTGTGTTATGTGACACAACTTCAAAACCAGGTTGTAAGTAGCTCTGGGAAAGTCCATTGTAATTTCAAACAGCCACTAAGCAACTGGTCGTAAGTCAAGGACTGCCTGCAATCTGGATTCTGGCACTGCGCAGGGAGTCAAACTTGATTGTTGTAATGGCCTTTTTCAACTCAATGGCTCTAAGTATTCGCAAGTTCTTATTTTCGCACAACTATCAGAGAAACACCCACAAATATTTTTGCAGGGAGTCCTCCTGCAGTCCTGGACAGCTGTACTACAGAGAGGGTTGTTCCAGAATTCACCCCAAGAACTCAAAACACTTAAGACAGAGAAGCGGAGGGTATAAACTGAGGAGACAGCAACAACACCCCCCACCCCCAAAAAAATACTGACTGGCAACGGCATTTTGTCTTCAGTAGACTAGTTCAAACAGCAGGAATTCCAGCTTTTAGCTTTACTGTTTCTTCCGAAGTACATAGGGGAGAGTTATTTTCACAAAGATCTTAAACTGCAGAAGGACAAATTGGGGAACCAGACTCCATTAACCTCAGGAAAAAAAGGCCCTCCACTGATAAAGGAATTGAATTGTCCCAAAGATGCTTTTTTTTTTCCAAGAGGCAACTGGACTTTCTGGTTTTTCTTGGAAGATGTTTCACGTCTCATCCAAGAAGCTTCGTTAGCTTTCTGAAGCTGAAAACGCTTCTTGGATGAGAAGCGAAACATCTTCCAAGAAAAACCAGAAAGTCCAGTTGCTTCTTGAAAAAAAAAAAGCACCTTTGGGACAACCACGACCTGGAGGACTGAGAATCTCCATAGACAAAGGAATTTAATGAACAAGCTGAGTTCCAGACAGGTCAATACCAGAGGGGAGTTCTGATATATGATACTAAACTGGTTTTCCACAATGTTTCACTCCATTCACAAATGCAAATTCAACATAAATGATGGCAACTGTGACAAAGGGATTCACAGAGATTTATAGCCCGGTTCATGGCTGCTATTATTTAAATGATATGGTTAAACGTGATAAGAACTTGTCAACATATTTGGGGGGAAGGAGGACTGAATCTGGAAGCTCCCACCTCTTCTGAGCAGTGCATTTGCAACTGAGGATCTAACCGGTAATCCAGAGCAGATTCCTCAATGATCACTCGAATCTGATCCTCGCAGTCTGATGAAAGACGCTGTTCAGAAACAAGAATATGAATCGTCGTCACGCATGGATAGATTATGTGCAGAACAAATATCAAATTAGGAAGTATCAAATAGCTTTTCATTGAAAGTATTATATAAAAATAGAAATGTATGAATTTTGTGAAGATAAAAAATTATAAGGGGGTTTGAGGGGTTCAAGTTTTATAAAAAGGGGATTTTGATGGGATTATACTCTGTGGAAGTCAGGGGGGGAGGGTTAGCGGGGGTTTGGGGGGGTTAGGGTGGGGAGTGTGGGGTGGGTTGGGGGGGAAAATGGGGTGAAAATGTAATTGTAAAACTTTTGCAATAAAAAAAAAAAATCGTCGTCACGCTGGAGAAGAACCAAGCCTGATATCATTCTCGACAACTGACTTGCCATGCAGCTAAATGGAGATAAAAACTGGCCAGTTTATTGATATCTAGTCTTACAAAAGGAAAATTCTCTCCAAACAGTTGACAAGCTACATTGTAGAACAGTTGTAAAACAAAACACAATACTTATTTTGTTCAAAAGCAAACTGTCTTCATGGCGGTCGTTGAGATGGCTGGACCTGCCTTTTCAGTTCTGCTTTTTTTCCCCCTTTTGTTTTGCTTGTTTCTGTAAAGCCATAATTGCAGCTTTGTTTTGCCTTTTCAGCACGATGAGCAGGAGGATGGTGTCCAATCCTGTCTCCAAACCAATGAATAGCAATTGGCGTCATCAAGCTCATATTTTTTCAGGATTACGGAAAAACCCTGAAAACCCAGCTAACCTCTCAGGGAAAGCCCTTGAAACCCACAGCCATTGTTGGTTCCCAGATGAGACAGCTGGATTACACAAATTCACACAGTTTGGAAGCCTGATTCATAATCCAGACCACTAATTCCCACTAATGTTTGGACAAACTGCTTTATCAAGTCTCTAGCTCAGAGGCCAAGCTACCATGTTTCCTCAAAAATAAGACCGGGTCTTATGTATTTTTTTGCCACCAAAAAAGGCACCAGGTCTTATTTTGGGGGGATGTCGTCCACTGACTTGTGCGCGTTGCCCCAGGCCTCCTTTTCGCTGTCAGAAGCCTTCAGGAACTTCTTCTGCAGCTGGCAAAGCTTTCCTGAAGGCCTCTGCAGCCGATAACAGAGCTCCGGATCAATCCATCCGGCTGCAGAAGAAATGGGCCAGCAAGGCAGGTGTCGGGTGTGAGGCCTGGCTGCAACTGTTTGAAAGTAAGTAGTAGGGCAGCTCCACCCCCACTCCCACCCTAGCTTAATTTTTACCCGTGCACCCTGGAGTGGGCGGGGTCTTAATTAGGGCTTATTTTGGGCTTAAGGCTTATATTGGGTGCATGTCTAAAAATCAAGCTAGGACTTACTTTCAGGGTAGGTTGTATTTTTGGGGAAACACGGTAGCAGGTCAGTGAAAGTGCATGGCACATCAGCCTTCCTGCTTCTAGGTGCTCAGTGGGTTTCCATTCTCCAAAATTCTTAACAATGACCGAACTGGTAAGGAATTCGTAAGAAAGTCAGTGCACACCTCTGGCAGGTAGGTGGACTGGAGAAACACGTGACCTGCAAAACCCTATCAAGGATGCAAGATTGACAGAGACTTTCTTTAAGACAGTTTAATGCTGGGAATTAGAAGATCGGAACCCGCCAGCTTAGTAAGTGCATTAAAGCAGGTCTCCTCCCTGATCTCCCTTTCCTGCCATGTTTGTGTGACAGCCTAAGAGTCTGTTTAGTTGATAAGCTTGTAATGGGATCCCTCTTTGGGTTGAGACAGATTTCTTTCTTTCTGTCTTTCTTTCTTTCTCAACCTCTGCACGGTTTCTACAGAAGTGGAGAGGGAAGGACTGTCCTGCCCTCTGTTCTGGCCAACGTAAGGGACACCATTACCTGGTCTGCGTATTTCAGCTTCAGGCAGGATATGACCTGCCCTTCCAGCTCTGACTCCTCCTTGGCTTTACTCAGAATGCTCTGGCAGAATTTGGGAATGTCTGCTTTGCATGCCTTCCTGAGCACTGGATTCAGACGGTAATCTGCCGGAGAGGAAAAAGTTAAAGCAGGCTTAAAAGATTTGCAGCCCTGGGAGGCATCTCTGCAGAGCTGCACTGGGTTTACAAAGGAGCCTACAAGTGGAGTTGCATCCGAATGCTCTCTAATGGAGCAAATTACAAAGGTGTCACCTGAAAGAAAGGTCTGGAATACAGTTCCTAAACACTTAGAGACTTCGTATTTTAAGCGGCAAATGTGCACAGATTATGACTACCCAAAAAAAAAAAAAAACTAGCTTCACTGAACTGCAGACAATGCTTGCTGGGATCTCAAAAGGGAGAGGTAATGGTTGAATAAGATACTCTTTGTCTGGTTAAATGAGAATTCAAAATTACCATGATTTTATGTTGAGCGAGATAGGCTAAACCCCAGGTTCCACGGTTTTTACCCTTGTGGGTTTTTTTAATGGAAGGGGGAAGATTTCCCATTCAGTATGATCCAAGGGAAAAATGAAATAAAATGATTTATTTTAAGCAACGAAGAGCTCTCACAATTTCAGCCAATTCCAATTGGGCAATGCAATGGACATCTTGCTAGATTGCTTGCTTGCTTCAGTTACCTAATGCAAAATTCAGCGATCTCTCTCTCTTCCCGCCCTCCCTCTCTCCTTCTCCTTTTTTTGTGGTTGCATGTTCAGTTTTTATTGATTTCATCTCTCTGTCTATGCCAAAGTCCCTCCCAGCCATGCTAGTTTCTTTCAACCAGCCAAAATCCAAATTTGGAGCTTTCCATAAGCCAGGTAAATTCTTCTCCGAGCTACAACATTTCTACTTTGGGTCAAATATATTTAGTAAATTGCACCCAAGTGCTTCTGTAGATTTGATCATTACATTTCAGTTAACTTTGAAATAACAAAATGCTCTGTATGGGGAAGACAGGTCACTGACCCGCATAGGAAATTTTACTTGGAAGGCCTGGGGTAGATTTGAGCAGACATAAAATGCCCACCCTACAGAAAAGCAAGCGTGGCATTCTGCTCAGACAAGCTGTGTGGGTGCGGTGATTTCAAATGCAGAGATGCGGCTAGAAATTACAGCGCTCAGTGCTGCACAATAAAAGCGAACAACAAACACAAATAATACACTCCAGGACAAGAAAGCAGAGGAGCTTGTGTAAGGAACACCATCAAAGAAAAGTGTGGACTCCTTTTGTAGGTTTTCAATTCACTTCAAAGCCCCGGATGCCTGGCAAATAGAATTCTCCCACGAATGAAGGCAGGCCTTTCTGTTCTGGCCCCACGCAGCCACAGACCATTTTACCTGTGTTCTGGGTAATCTGGCGCTTTGTGATCATCTGCTTGCATTTGGGATCCATCACCTCGCTGTTTTTGTTCTGCTTCAAGCACTGCAGCATGTTCTTTGCGTCTGCTTCTGGGCAGAACCTCTGCCAAGGGAGACAGAGAAACATCAACTCAGCAAGGAGAAACATTTCCCATGCTTGGACATCTCCTCCAAGGAGGAAACAGTGCAGGAAGGCAAAGCCAGGCAGGGTGGAGAGCCTCCTGCCTGGACTGGCTTGGAGATCCATCCTTTCTCCAAGACCCAGACTGAGGACATGGAGCACTGGATCTCCCTGAAACGCCTGTCCCTTTTGTGTTCTCCCCAGTTATATGGGGCATGGTTTGAGAACCATCTCTATTGGAGCAAAACTCTCTAAAAGAGAATGACCTTCTTAGGAAGAGACACTCCACTGCCTGAGCGATCCTACCAAACACCACAAACTCTGGATGGAGTGTTAGGGCTCCCTATTGTGAGATTTCTGCTTGGGGGGGGGGGCAGAAATGTAGGCATGAGTTTTGGAAGGATGGTTCAGGAGCCCCACGCCTCTTTTTTGGTGCCTTCAATTCAATGTTGACTTCTGGTCTTATGCAATTTTTTTCTCTCTTTTTCAAACCATTTTCCCCTTCATCTGACACGATCCGAACTCTGCCCCACACACAACCATACCTGAAAGAGATTTGGGTGCACAACTTGGTGTATCACGAAGCTTAATTTCATACAGTATTCATTTTTCATCCTCCTTGGAGGGCAACTCAATGGCATTAAAAAGCCCACCATCTTTCAACTCTTCATCAGACCCAATGATACCAGAGACAAAGCAAGTGGTAGCCCTTGCTTAAGGAGACATTTTGGAGAGCCTGAAGTACTCCAGCTCTTCTTTCTGCCATTTTGATTGAGGCCAATAAAGGTACTGTCCTATTTAGAGATACTGGATCCTTTTGCTCACAAACCAACCCTACAACAGCTCACAATCCATACAGAGAGGAAGTGAGTATTCCATGCCCATCCCATAACACTCCCCCCACCCCCAGGAGCCATAGTGGCGCCGTGGTTAGAATGCAATATTGCAGGCTGACTCTGCCGACTGCCAACAGTTCAATCCGTCTCAAGGTTAACTCAGCCTTCCATCCTTCCGAGGTGGGTAAAACGAGGACCCAGACTGTTGGGGGCAAGAGGCTGACTCTGTCAACCGCTTAGAGAGGGCTGTAAAGCACTGAGAAGTGATATCTAAGTCTAAGGGCTATTGCTATTGCTCCTACTGTTCACTCTGCGGCCTGAACAGCCATCCCTGAAGACATTTTTTATATAAATTATGATGAACAAGTAATTACACCCATTTGCGTAGTGACCATCTGGAGTTAACAACAGTCACAAAACAGTGACTTATGACCACTACATGCACTTATGACCATCGCAGCATCCTGATGGTCACAGGACCAGAATTTGGGCACTATTTAAGATAGATACCGCATTTTGGGGTCCTGGGATCTCTGCCTGCAACTTCCCCAATCGATTTCCGACAAGGAGAGAAGCAGAAAAGAAGCCAGATTCTCTTAACAACCACATGATTCTCTTAACAACAGTCGAGATTCACTTAACAACCGTTGCAAAACAGGTCATAAAATCCGACTCACTTAACCACCACCTTGCTTAGCAAAGGAAATTCTGGTCCCAATTATGGTTATAAGTTGAGGCCTGCTGTATTACACACAAAACAGTGTGGCTACTGCAGACCTCTCACTCATTTCCCAGCCCTTTGGCTGCATTCAACATGATTATTCATCAAAAGGGACAAGAATTAGAACAGAAGCGCACTTCATCGTTTCTGATTGGGAGGAGAAAACGCTTTCTGGGAGCGCTAACAAATTAGTACCACTTCATTAAGCCTTAGTAAGGCCACACCTGGAATACTGTGTTCAATTTTGTTCACCACATTACAAAAAAGATGTTGAGACTCTGGAAAAAAGTGCAGAGAGTAGAGTAGAGTAGAGTAGAGTAGAGTAGAGTAGAGTAGAGTAGAGTAGAGTAGAGTAGAGTAGAGTAGAGTAGAGTAGAGTAGAGTAGAGTAGAGTAGAGTAGAAAATAAGCTGGAAGGGACCTTGGAGGTCTTCTAGTCCAGCCCCCTGCTCAAACAGGAGAACCTATAGTAGAGAGCAACTAAGATGATTAAAAAAAAAAAAGATGATTAAGCAGTGGAACAGTTTGCCTTCAGAAGTTGTAGGTGCTCCATCACTGGAGGCTTTTAAGAAGAGACTGGACAGCCAACTATCTGAAATGGTATAGGGTCTCCTTCTTAAGCAGGGGGTTGGATTAGAAGACCTCCAAGGTCTCTTCCAGCTCTATTCTGATTGATTGAAATCAGATTAGAACGAGTATTCAGCAGCATGTCAAGTTGTCTCCCTTTCCTTCCCAGCATTCAGCCCAAGACATTCCTGGGACAAGAACTGGTCATCTTTACCTTGATCATCTGTTTGCAGACCCGCATGAGGGTGTAATCCAGCTCTGGATCCATCATCTCTGTCTCTTGGAGTTTGAAGACTTTTTGGTGGCAGCGGCTGCTCAGTTGTTTCTTGTTTTCTTTCAAACACTCAATGATCTGCAGGGAGAGGAGGTGATTAAGAAAACATTGCACTGACTGTAAAAGGGCAGCACTGATGAAACAGAATTGGGACTATGCTCTTCGGTCAAAATGCATTTTAGTACGAAGACCCTTATGCTAGATAGCATCAAATCCAAGCCAAGCCCAAGATCGGCCTTTGCAAGGCTTGGACTGAAGGAACCGGTTGCACAGATGACATCATTGTTTCTTAAACTTGGCCCTTGAAGATGTACAGACTTCAAGTCTCAGAATTCCAGTCAGCCATGGCTTACATCTTAAATTAGCCAAGGTTGAGAAACATGAGGTATCATTCTTAAACTCTTAGTAGCAAAATGTTTAACTTGAGAGCAAGCAAAACTGTAATTTAAGAGGCAAGAAAGAATTTGAAATGGAGCCGTTTCTACCCCAGCATGGTAATTTCAAAATGAACGTTTTCAGCAACTGGTTGTTATAGAAGCACAGATTACGAAGTATTCCAGAATACTATAGAAAAGTGAGAGGCCACATCCATGGCTCGACCCATGTCCCTTGTCCCAAGCAGAAGCAACTAGAGAGAAAAGCAAGATTAAGGTATCTTCAGCTTTGGCTACACTTCAGAAATTAACAGAAAGGGCTAAGGCAAAAAACTAAGTCTGTTCATATTTTAAGTTAATTCAAATGAAATAGTGTTGGCATGCGGATTAAAGGCTTTGTATTAGCCTTGTTTATTATACATTTATCATTCTACCATTTATAAGCCATCTTATCGGTGAGATGAATGGCATATACATTTAATACATACATCTCAATTAGCAAGTCTCACAAGGGCTGGGAAAGTCAAGCTCAAATCCGGCTCAGGCACCACTGCTTTGCAATAAAATATATGAGGAGTGGAGACCAGAAATGTTACACCTTGGTGAAAATTTGATGAACGTGCACACAAACACCTGTGAATACATCTATATAAACCTATCATCACCTGGGCATTGCCGTAGGGAACATTCTGGCAGTAGTTCTTAATGTCAGTTTTACATGCTTCATGAAGATCTGGTTCCAGACGGATATCTTCAGTCTGCAAGACAAATTCAGATCCAAAGAGGAATATGAAACAGGAGCAGCCATTGAAGCTCAGAGCAAACGAGCAGCTTTTTTATTCAGACCAAACCGAAGTCACAAAGCACTCTATGCCCTGCAAGATCCCATGAAACCCTTTAATTGATTCCCGGTTCTGCAGGAGGGTGGAGGGAAGGATGACATGCATTCAAAGCACTCGGGCTTAGCCTTAAGATGCAGCGTAAAAGCATTATTTTAGACTCAGCTGTCTTCCAGTAGGAGTCTGAGTTGGGCCCAAGCCTTGCCTCAAAAACCTGCCAAGAAATGTTTCTGAGATTGGAGGGATCAGACTGGGCAACACACTGGCACCCTGGATGCTCAAGAAGACTGCCTTCTTCTGGCAAAGTGCCAGAGTGGAACACAAACTGTGAGAGAGGATAATTAGGGGAAAACACATTAGCAATGAGTGGCACTCTGTGTTTTTAACTGGCATCCCACCAGATTCCCCGAGAAACCTGTGACAGACAGACAGCACCCAGGCCTGTTTACCATTTCCAGCTCCTCCACCCGCAGCTGCTTGCGGCATTTCAGAGAGACCCGGTGCTCTTTGGCATCCTGCAGGGTATCGTTGCGCACTGTGGTGCTCAGGCAGATCACCACGTCCACCCTGAAGAAGAAAGAAGCATGATGTCTCCCACAGACCAGATGAAAGGCCGCCCCAAGCTACGGAGGAAAACCACAGACGTACTTTTTCTTGATGTTGGGACACAACTTCAGCACATCTTCCTTGCAGGCCATTTTAAATTTGTAGGAGAACCTAAAATCCTTCATTTGGATCTGAACAAAAAAAAAAGCGAGCAAAGAGCATCAGTCCTCAACTCCCCTAAATGTCTCCCTCCAGTCTAGCAAAGTTCTGGTGGAGAGAAGTAGACTCTACTTCTCTACTCCTATGTAGACCATGAAAAGTGATGTAGTTGGCCAGCCTCCAGTTAACAGCCATGGAAATATGGAATGACCATCTGGAAGGAGATGCTGGAATTGGTACGGAGAGAGTAATCACAGCAAGGAAGTCTAGAAGGAAGGGACCACAAAGAGCCCACTTTCTATTAACTGCGGTGATCCTGTCAATTTGGAAGAAGAGGGTCTTGTCTGGTTCTTAGCCCTGGTAAAGCTCAAATTCTTTTTGGCTCAGCCTTTGTTAGATCTCCTTCTTCAGGGAAAACTGTCTGCCCTACACAGTCTAGGAGGGACAGGATGTTCCAGGTACCCCATCCTGAAAGAAACTGGGGAGTTGGGACCCAGGGATGAGTTTCAACTGGCAGATCCCCTCCTCTAGAACAGCTGGCTCTCCAGTAGAATGTATTCCTAGGTTTCTAGAAAAATGGAGAAGGCTGTCCTTCTTTAAGGCAGCAATTAGGCAGGAAGGCCTTCCAAGTGATGGCAGTAGTTAAGGCATATTATTTTTATTAGTATTCTATGGATGCTTTTACACTGATATACAATCAATCCCCTGGAGTTGTTAGAACCGGCAACATATGAATGGCTGGGAATAAACGAATAAAACGGCTGTACTCACTAGCTGGAAATGCGTAACTCCAACTGCACACTTCTCATTCATCTCCTTCTGATGCTTATTCTGAACGAGACACTCCATGAGGTCTCCTGAGTCAATTTGGTTGTCTGCCATTTCCTGAAGGGGAGATGGAACAATTAGGGGCATGTAATGACTGTCTGGCAGAAACTCTCTTCCTTCTTGGCAGCTTCCACTGTCAAATTAAGGAAGGCATAAATCATAACTTGGAGAAGCTTCAAGAGGTCTTCATGAACTCAACTATCACCGTAGAAGGTGAGGGAGAAATAGCCAGTCTTGGCCCCAGAACAATCTAGTTGCCCTCAGTTGTATTTCCTCAACTCAGCACATCGACCGCTAATTCCATTCCCACTTGGGCACTGCCAACTGCCTATTGCCAAGGGAATTTAAAGTTGCAATCCAGCGCACATCCTGAGGAGGGCAAACTGGGGAAAGGTGGAGTACAAGCAGAATTAAATTTTATATAGAACATAGAATAACAGAGTTGGAAGGGACCTTGTAGGTCATCTAGTCCAACCCCCTGCCCAAGCAGGAGACCCAACACCATTTCTGACAGATGGCAGTCCAGTCTCTTCTTAAAAGCGTCCAGGGATGAAGCTCCCACAACTTCTGAAGGCAACTTCTGTTCCACAGGTTGATTGTTCTCACTGTCAGAAAGTTCCCCCTTATTTCCAGGTTGAATCTCTCCTTGGTCAGTTTCCATCTATTATTCCTTGTCTGGCCTTCGGGTGCTTTGGAAAATGGGTTTTCATCCTCCTCTCTGTGACATATGTTCCCACAAAGCCCAATTCTCTCATTAAATGCTATTCAAACCCCACAGGGACAGGGGTATGAAAATTAAAAGTCATTTCCTACATAAGGCAGAAATTCTATGCAAAGTAAAATTTGAAACTCTTTCTGGCATACAGGTAGTTTTTGACTCATGACCACAATTGAGGCCAAAATTTCTGTCGCTAAGTGAAACATTTGTTAAGTGAATTTTGCTTTATTTTACGACCTTTCTTGCCATGGTTGTTAAGTGAATCACTGCAGTTGTTAAATTAGTAACACCGTTGTTAAGTGAATCTGGCTTCCACACTGACTTGGCTTGTCGGAAGGTCACAAAAAAGATGATCACATGTCCCCAGGGACAGTGCAACCGTCATAAATATGAACCAGTTGGCAAGCATCTGAATGTAAATCATATGACCATGGGGATGCTGCAATGGTCATAAGTGTGAAAAATGGCCATAAGTCACTTTTTTTCAATGCCGTTGTAACTTCGGTCACTAAACAAACCGTTGTAAGTTGAGGCTGACCTGTATTTACTCCTATTCCAAAATGCTGGTTTTGCTTGGCTCCATTATGCAGAGTACCAAAGCATCGCTGCACGAGTATTGTCTCCACCTTCGGACAAACATCCCCCATCTTCAGAGACTCCGGCCAGTGCTGAGCAAACCATTTCAGTTACATTCTCATAGCAAGAAACCCCTTTTCTCAAGAGGGAAGAGGGAGAGGAAGGTTGAAAGGAAACTCATCTAACAAGGATGATGGCTCCAGGCATCAGACTCTCCACCATCTGCTTGCTCTTCTAACTCCATCTCTCTGCCACCCAAATGATCCACTATAACAGGGGTCTCCAACCTTGGCCACTCTAAGACTTGTGGACTTCAGCTCCCAGAATTCCTCAGCCAGCTTTGCTGGGAGTTGTAGTCCACAAGTCTTAAAGTGGCCACTTTTGGAGTTGGAGACCCCTGCACCAGTGGTGAAATTCAAATTTTTTTAGTACTGGTTCTGTGGGCGTGGCTTGGTGGGTGTGGTGTGGCTTGGTGGACGTGGCAGGGGAAGGATACTGCAAAATCTCCCTTCCCACCCGACTCCTGGGGGAAGGATATTATAAAATCCCCATTCCCACCCCACTCCTGGGGCCAGCCAGAGGTGGCATTTGCCGGTTCTCCAAACTACTCAAAATTTCCGCTATCGGTTCTCTGAACTACTTAAAATTTCCGTTACCGGTTCTCCAGAACCTGCAGAACCTGCTGGATTTCACCCCTGCCCTGCACTATAATACAAGACTGCAGATTAATTTTTTTTCTCTGTTACGTAGGTAAGTAAGAACAGTGCATTTTACTACTCTGCAGCTCCTTTCTCACCTTCCCTCAAGTGTTACAATACATATACTCTGAGGGAGATGGGCGGTTTAGAAGTAGGAAATAAAAATATAGGAGGACTCTTTCACCAGCGATTCCTTTGCAATAATTCCGTTAGTCTTCTTTCAGAGAGACTATCAAGGCAGCTAACAAAATCCTGGAATCTGAAAAAAAGCAGCTATCCTGACCCAACTTCTCCAGTCTGGCTCCTTGCAGATAGGAAGTGACTGCAATTTCCAGAATCCCTACATCTCCAGTATATTGGAGGCCATCTGTCTGTGCAAACTGCTGACAATGAGCAAATTACAGAGGTTCCAAGAAAGAACACTTAATGGAAAGGGCATCAGGAGAAGTAGATCTTGATGGGAAAGGACTTTATGTTAATGTGGTCGAAACAATGAGAGAAAAGAATCACTTACGTGGCAGAAGGTCTGGATGATGGGTTCACATGCTCGCATCAGCAAGGCTTCTATCTGGATATCCTGTCAGAGGAATCCAGAAACCAGTCAGTTCACTCCCGGTCATGCCCAATTTTTAACACAAACGATGCTCTTAGATACTTAATACTTCTGCTTCCAATACTGGCAATTCAAATGACAATTAAATAGTTACCAGCCCATAAATATTGCAGGGGGTGCCAGAGATGACAGTAATGTTATGCATGTAATGTTCATTTGTCCTCCTACGAATTTAAAACCATCTTATTTCCCATTCCCATAACATCTCTTTATTTTCCTGCACAACTAGATAAGAAGGTTCCCCTCATCCACTGAGTTTACCTATTGATTATCTTTTTATAGAAAATTGCTTTCTCCAACGGGCTCTCTTGTACCATCTCCTCTGTTTAATTTAATAATTCTTCATTCTACTTTATGAGGGAATATCTGGACATTTGTGCCAATCCCACTACTTTTCCTTAAGCATCTCAGCAAACGTTGCAGCTTATGCAAATATTACAAGAGCCTTGGTAGTACAAGGGTTTAAGGCACCCTGTTATTAAGCTGCTTAAGACCAGCTGCCTGCAATTACTGCAGGGTTCGAATCTCGCCAAGGCTCAAGGTTGACTCAGCCTTCCATCCTTTCTAAGGTAGGTGAAATGAGGACCCAGTTTGTGGGGGCAATAAGCTGACTTTGTATAAATATACAAAAGGATGAAGGCTATTGCTGAGCACATTGTAAGCCGCCCTGAGTCTTCGGAGAAGGGCGGCATATAAATCAAATTAAAAAAAAAAAAATTACATTTCTACTGGCTGCAAATAAATGCCCCTTTTTTTCGGTCAGCTCATAATATCACAAGCCTTGCACATCACAATTTGTCCTGTCCTTGCATTTTCCTTTAAGTTGTTTAAGGCACCACCAATAGAAAAAGGCTTTTATTTCTTCTTGTTTCTTCTCAGGCACTCGGATTAAGCCAAGTATGTATGTCAAGCTTGAGGAAAAAAAATAGAGACTCCTCCACTTAATTTTCTCTGCTTACTCAATCGATTTGCTCTAAAGCCAGAATCTGGATTCATTCCACTTTGGAATTCAGATTTTCTTTTCCTGACTTCTTCCACCATGCCAAGTTTGGTTCCCATTCCTTTCTGGAGGATTTTTTTTTTTTAGAGGTATAGCATTGATGGACAGATACTGGACCAAGCCTCTTCACATAATTTCTCGTTTTGGATTGGAAAGAGTCAAAAAGGCAAAGGCTACACACACCTTGCTTATTTGTTAATAGATTTGTCTGCCTAACTGCCACAATTTTATTTATTTATTTATTTTTCAGATTTCTATACCACCCTTTTCCTTCCGGACTCAGGGCAGTGAACAGCCAAATATAAAACATTCATACACAAAAGTTAAAACAGATTTAAAATAATTAAATAAAATTTGGCCCATAATTTAAAACATTTCAATTAAAATCAATATCAAATTTTAAAGCCAACCATAAAATCAGGAGAGCCTGGCTAACTGGAAAAAGTAGGTTTTAAGGGCCTGACGAAAAGTCCAGAGGTCTGGGATCACTCGTATCTCTGGAGGTAGATTGTTCCAGAGGGCAGGTGCCACCACAAAGAAGGCTCTCCCCCTGGGGGTCGCCGGCCGACATTGTCTGGCCGACGGCACCCTGAGGAGGCCCTCTCTGTGGGAGTGAACCGGCCGGTGGGAGGCTATTGGTGGCAGAAGGCGGTCCCGTAAATACCCCGGCCCCAAGCCATGGAGCGCTTTAAAGGTGATCACCAACACCTTGAAGCGCACCCAGAAGTCCACCGGAAGCCAATGCAGCTCGCGCAGGAGAGGAGTCACATGGGAGCGCCCCGTCGCTCCCATAATCCCCCGCGCTGCCGCATTCTGCACCAGTTGGAGCCTCCGGGTGCACTCCAAGGGGAGCCCCATGTAGAGAGCGTTACAATAGTTACAATAGCTAGCGCTGCTGGCTGGGGTATTCTAGGAATTGAAGTCCACCCATCTTCAAGCTTCCAAGGTTGAGAAACACTGGTCTAACCATTCTAGGCACTGGAAGATAAAGCGCAGTTTGCAATCCACTGACGATGACTCAGTGTTAAGCGCCACAGAATAGTGGAGTTTCCTCTCTTGAAGAAAGTCACCTCACCTCAGATTCCAGCTCTGTAAGGTTCCCAACAACCTCCCTGCATTCGGTTACCAGATCATCCAGATGGTCCTGTAGACATTCAAGTTCCTGCACGTAAAAAAACCCAAAACAACAACATATAATACTTTAGGCCCATTTGATTATTCCTTTGAGAATCCTCCAAATGCACAATGAAATGGCTCTGGGCTACTCATTCTTCCACAAAAATATCCCCAGGATTCTGCTATGGATTTTAGCAAGGGTGTTATATATCATTTTTCTGACAAATATAAATCCTGGCCCAGTAAGCCATAATTCTTGCTCCAGGTTGTATTGAAGTAAGAAAGCTAAGATTCACACCCCTCTGAAATACCACTAGTCTCTCAGCTGGTCATTCTTTTAGCTAAAAATACTTGGCTTAAAACAAAGAAAGTAAGGTTTTACACCTAGGCAAGAAAAAACCAAATGCATAGGTACTGAGTAGATTGTACTTGGCTTAATAGCAGTAACTGTGAGAGGGATCTAGGAGTCTTGGTGGACAACCACTTAAATATGAGCCAGCAGTGTGCTGCAGCCACCAAAAAGGCCAACGCAGTTCTAAGCTGCATTAACAGAGGGACAAAATCAAGATCTCGTGAAGTGTTGATATTGCTTTCTAGTGCCTTGAATACTGCATCCAGTTTTAGTCAACACAATATAAAAAAGATGTTGAGATTTGGTAGAGTGCAGGAAGACCAACAAAGATGATTAGAGGGCTGGAGGCTAAAACATATGAAGAACAATTGCAGGAATTGGGTATGTCTTGTCCAGGGGTGTCAAACTTGCAGCCTGCAGGCCGGATGCGTCACACGCTGGCCGTGCCCACTTCCATTTTAGCAAAGGGGGTGGGGGAGAAGTCATGATATGTCACGTGACAACCCCTGATCTAGTCTAATAAAAAGAAAGAATAGTGGTGACATGATAGCAGTGTTCCAATATCTGATGAGCTGCCTCAAAGAAGGGGGGGGGGGGGTCAACCTATTCTCCAAAGCACCTGAAGTTAAGTCAAGAAGCAATGGACGGAAACTAATCAAGGATGGAAGTAACCTAGAACTAAGGAGAAATTTCCTGAGAGTTAGAACAATTAATCAATGGAATGGCTTTGTCTCCAGAAATTGTGGGTGCTCCTACATTGGAGATTTAAGAAGAGATAGGACAGCCATTTGTCTGAAATCATATAGGGTCTCCTGCTTGGGCAGGGGGTTGGACTAGAAGACCTCCAAGGTCCCTTCCAAACTCTGTTATTCTATTAATGCAAAATGCTAAAACCAATTCTTGCATAACATATGGAATGTGCTTGGCTTCTTAATTTTAATATGCACTTATTTCCCAACTAGATTACAATATTTCTGGTTCTGAATCTTTTACTTCGCTTCCTATTTCTCTGGCTGATTAAGCAATTGACCTTGCTGGGGTAAACAGCTTTTGGGCAGCCAATCTTCACTCAAGTATGCAAGTTGCCTTTTAACTGTCTACCTGTAAGGAGCAAGTGCCAAAACCAATCTCCCCTTCATCAAACTCCTTGGAAGAAAGGCAAGATAAGGTCGCATGAATAAGCTATTGAAGAAAATATTCCTCACTTTGTTCAAATACTCATTATGCTGAATAATAAAATCAGTTTAGAGAAACCTCTTATGAAAAAGAGCCCCAAACATCTCCAGCTTTGGGGTTCTTCTTGCTCCATTAGAATTTCTACATTAACATGCTGAAGGGATGTCAAAAGGCAAAACCATCAGCCTAAATTTGCTTCTCCGGGTTTGCCACCAAGTTTTTTTCTTTCTCTTTCTTCAATTTTCAGTTTAATTTAATTTAATTTAATTAATTCAATTTATATGCCGCCCCTCTCCGAAGACTCAGGGCGGCTCACAATACATTTTAAAAAATCATTATAAAAACATTTAAAGAATTAAAAACATTAAAAAACATTAAAACTCATTCATGGCCGGATCTCGCCGGATTGCAAGAGCGAGATCAACGGCCCCAGGCCTGCCGGAAGTGCCAGGTCTTCACCGCTTTTCGGAAGGCCAGTAGGGTGGGGATGGTCCGGACCTCAGGAGGTAACTGGTTCCAGAGAGCTGGGGGAGCCACAGAGAAGACCCTCCCCCGCGGGCCCGCCAGCCAGCATTGTTTAGCTGACGGGACCCGGAGGAGACCAACTCTGTGGGATCTTACTGGTCACTGGGAGCTATGCGGTAGAAGGCGGTCTGGAAGACCGCCAGCTCAGGAATTCTGGGAACTGAAGTCCATGGGTCCTAAATTTTGTCAGAGTTGCCCACCCTTGCACTACACAGTTTCCCTTTAACATCCATAATTTCAAACATCCTTAACAATTTAATAATGTAGCCATCCTGTTTCTTGACCAGCAACCTCACAACTCCCTTTTCCTTATTACTTTCTGCTGAATTCACAATTGATTTTGCTGGTGGCAATCTGGCAGGGAAAGTCGCAAATTGCAATCATGTGACTGCAGATGTCGCAACTGTCATAAGCGCAAGCTGGTTGCCAAGCATGCAGATTGCAATTGTGCGACGGCGATGACCAGAATTTTGAGGACAGGTTATAACCACAACTCATTCGGCACCATTCTAATTTTACGTGGTTGCGGAATGAGCGGCTGCTAACCAAGCACCACTTGTAGTCTTAACTGCACTGCAGAAAACAACAATGACAGTATTCAAAATACGAAAGAGTATCTGCGTCTCCGTGGTCATGTGGGCACAATGGCTATACGCCAAAGGTGTACAGAATGCTGTTATCTTCCCACCGAAGTGGTACCTATTAATCTACTTGCATTTTCACGCTTTCAAACTTGTACAAATTCTCTTCAGCCAACACATGGTCCCACAAGTAATCAAGTTTATATTAAAAGCAGTAAGTTACAGGCATAGAAATGCTCATATTCTAAACCTGAAGAAAAGTTATGTTGACAGATTATTTAAAAGATATTTTCAGGTAATTACCACTGCTTAATTCCCAAATATAACAATTCCAGTCTAGTCTAATTCCGAAAAGAATGAATGCCATAGTTACCTGTCCAGTTTCGGTTTTCTCACTGCACCACTTCCCCAAATCTATCATGCACTTGTCTTGGAGGGCTGGATCCAGTTTCACATCCAAAGCGCGCTGATGCAGAATTCGCTGTACTTCCGCTCTGCATTCTCGCGATAACTACCCAAGACAGATAAGGACATTTGTGATGAACAAACCCACCCAACCAAACATTTGGGGGGTTGTTTCTTCCACAAGCAGATACCAATTCTCCAGCTATTCTTGGCCAAACCCAGTGCCAGGCCAAAACATTGTCTCCTCTGAGTCTTACTTTCTTTGCAGTCCCCTTCCAATTCTTACTTTCATTGATATTTGAATGGCTAAAAGGTTATTTAATCAGAAAGTACTTAAATAAATCACAAGAAGGCAGCAACTGAACTAATTGGGTCAAGCTGCAATTCTTGTTGTAGGATACTAAAAATACATCCAATCTCTAATTTGTGTTTGTGTCAAAATGCTCACAACTCCAGATTTTCTATCCTACATTTAGGAGGCTGCTTACACCAAAAGCTTCACAAACACTACATGGCTAGATAAACTGTCTAATTATAGAAAACATATCATATTTTTATCTATCATAATTATAGAAAGTCATATATCAGCAGAAGACCCAACTACTGGACAGTACAGAAATCAGATTAAAACTAATATTCCAAAAAATTAAGACTAAGTTAAATATAGTCAAATATATTGGAGAATGAAGCAGGGAAGGAAAGTAAGGGATGCTCCACTGATCCTCTGGTTTTCTATAAGTTTCTTCTATAAACCTGACTGTATGAACTTTTTTTTTAATCTACAAAATGCCACAATCTCATTTCAAAAATCCATTCTTTCTTGGAGGCAGTTATGGTTCAATTTCCCCAGATCTCAAACGCATGGCAACAAAATGATGAAACCAAGATGTAATTTGCACAAGAAAAACTTGATCAATCCCACATCCACAGCTGAGCAATAGCCTGCAAAATCTTTCCCCCCACCACCACAATTTCCATTACTCCTCTGTAACATTGGGAAAGAGAACTTCCCGTAAAATGGGTAAAATACAATTTTCCGACTTGGCTTTTTTGTCCCCACACCCGATCTCTAATTGCAAAAGGTCTGTAAACTCTACTTGTAGAGTCACCTGGGTTTGTCAAATCCAGAGGACTCTACAGTATTTCATGAATCCTGGACCACAAAACCATTACAGCTGCAGTCCAAAATACCCAGACAGCATCCAATTCAATCCAATATGGATCTCAGCCTTTCACCTCACATGCTACTGATTTTTTTTTTATCCACGATGCCATAATTGAACCTGGAATCCTCTGATATGAAAGTCCATTGCATTATGAAGTCTCACCCAATGATTAAGAGCTCTTGACCTTCTGGTGGATCCTAGCCTCATTACAGAGGCAAGGAAAATAAAAAACTGCAGGTTTTCACATATGTGAACATCCTAACATGTACATGGAGCTTCCCAGCCAAGAAGGCTGGCGTGTAAAGATCCAAACAACTTGTCCAAAAAAACACTGTGTTGCCTTCCAGATGTTCCCAGACCTCCTGCTCAGTTTCTCTGTTCCCTCAGGAAAATTCCACGACTATTTCATGAACCAAACCCCACTGCATGCTCCCACACCCTATTTATTCTCCGAGAAGCACCAAGAGGTGTCAAGATGAGAGGGGATAATGCCTACCCGTCTTCCCTGTTCTTCTGTGCGATAAGCATGTCTGTATAGGCAGGAGAAGACTGCTCCAGGAGGGATAATCTCGCTTGTTTCATTCCAACCATGGGTGTGACAAAGTCGAGAGGCATCTCCTTGGCACTTACGGTAGAGGACAGAATCCAACCTAGGGGAGCCCAAAGAGCATCAGCGTGAGATTCCTGGGTGACTTGGCTCCCCACAGCGCCAATGGACCAGGAAGGAAATCCCATTGTCACAAGCAAAGCCCCTCAAAGCCCCAATCCCGTGCACTCACTTCCAATCCCGTGAAATGAAGTACTGAAGCTCTAACAGCCGATGTTCACAATCCTCCACCATCTTCTCTGTGTACAAATGCTCCATGAGACAAGAAAGAATCCTACAGGGGAAGCAGGAGAGTTAAGACGGCAAATACAGCATCTCTGCAGCTCTCATATTAGGCACTACAACCGCTAGCCTTTCACAGGCAGGCAGGCAAACCAAACTGCCCACAAACTGGCTGCCCATTGCAACCACACAGCCTTTTCTGGATGGAGAAGAGGTCTACCTCTGGTCTACCTTTCCCTATATTGCTTATCTGTAAGGCCAACTTAAAGCGGCATTAAAAAGACAGTCTGAATCCCTGTATCTATCTACTCTTGGCAACCAACTGCATCCAAAAATCAGGATTTCCCAGAGTTTCTTTTAACAAGATAGGCAGAAAGGGAGGTAACCCTCAATTGGCAACTGTTCGTTTAGTGACCGTTTAAAGTTACAACAGCATTGAAAAAAGTTACCCGTGACCGTTTTTCACACTTACGACCACTGCAGCATCCCCATGGTCACATGATCAAATTTGGATGCTTGGCAATTGGTTCATATTTATGACAGTTGCCTTGTCCTGCATCATGTGATCAGCTTTTGCGACCTTCTGACAAGCAAAGTCAATGGGGAATCCAGATTCATTTAATATGTTACTAACTTAATAAATGCAGTGCTTCGCTTAACAACTGTGGCAAGAAAAGTTGTAAACAAACTGACTTAACAAATGTTTCACTGAGCAACATAAATTTTGGGCTCAATTGTGGTCGTAACTCGAGGACTACCTGTAGAATAAAATTATATAAATCCCAGCAGCTTTAGAGCCCAACTTATCCCTCAGAGGCTTTTTTCAAATTTTACCACTAGCCGCTCTGAATCAGCAGAAGATGGTTTATTTCCCTGAAAACTGAGGGATGTAGAAATGGCCAGGAAGATTCATGGCTCTTAAGGCATCATCACAATACGGATCTCTTCTAGTCTTTCTCAGTCCAAATCTTCCCTCTGCAAGAGACCACCTGCAATCCACCCCTCTCTCTGTGGGTTCCTCCCATCTCAAAGAAACACGTAACAAGTGCTGGCGAAAAAAGGCAGAGCTTGGTCACCTACATGGGATCTCCGGCACGGATGTGCTTGCAGGCTGTTTGTATCACTGACTCGCAGGCTTCGTTCAAAGCTCGATCGATGCGATAATCCGCCACAGGGTCCACCTCCTGGATCAGAGTCTGAAGCTGAAAGGAGGGAGAAAAACCAAAACTTAAGACCCAGAATCCTCGTTGGAACAAGCAGCTGTCTCTCCACCAGTTAAAGCCAGGGCTTGACTCTGTAAGGAGACCATGACTCTGAAGCACGGATGTCACCTCTTCCTTGCAACTACTGTGTGGCCAATAGCTCACGAAGGAGAGGTGGCTTTGGGCAAAGGGTTGTTTCAAACTAACCCAATCAAGAGCAAAGGGCTGAACTTTGACTGGGTCAGATCCTGACTATTTGTAGTTCTGCTCTTTCATTTGGAGCAGATAACTCTAAGTCAGACAGGCAAAGTGTCAGGCTACCCCACAACATCTCGAGTATCCAGACATTTGTAACCCAAAGTACCATTCCCTTCGTCAGGCCCCAGGAACCAAGGCAAGTGTGTCTGTTCTCTGTCTCATGTAATATAGGTGGGTATATAAATAATGTTGTATTTATTTATTTATCTTGTCATGTTTATGTAGTGTAAAATTGGAGATGGTGACCCTTTAAGAGCTGCATGCAACAAAATTTCATTTTTAATGTATGCCAATTAGTCTACATTCGAAGTGACAATAAAGTTATTCTATTCTATTCTATTCTATTCTATTCTATTCTATTCTATTCTATTCTATTCTATTCTATTCTATTCTATTCTATAGGTACTTCTGAGCAGTTATTATTCCTCACCTATAGAAAACTATAAGAGCCTTAACTCTTTTCTTTCCAAAAAACCTTCCCATGCTTTGCTGCCTCTTTGCCTTCTGGAAAGCAGCCCCTCCCTCTTGGAATCCAGACTACATTCCACCATATTCATTAAGCTAACTAAGATTAATCTCAGTGAGAACAACTAGAACCAATTTAGTTGGACAGGGTCTTTTCTCTTCCTAGAACTGACAGATAGGAGGGCAAGGAGAAGCCGCGCTGGGCATTCGATGATGATGGTCTTCCCCTCAATTCCAGCCATGAATGTGAGTTGCAACCTCCCATGCTTAGGGCCTGGATATTTACGGGACCGCCTTCTGCCACCGAGAGCCTCCCACCGGCCAGTACGCTCCCACAGAGAGGGGCTCCTCTGGGTGCCGTCGGCCAAACAATGCCGACTGGCGGCCCCCAGGGGGAGAGAAAACTCTCTCTATGGGAGCACCTGCCCTCTGGAACGAGCTCCCCCCGGAGATACGGACGATTCCAGACTTACGTACTTTCTGTCGGGTCCTCAAAACCTTTTTATTTCATCAAGTCGGGCTGGCCTAATCTCTCCAATTGTGTATTTTAATTTGGATTTTTAATGGGGGATTTTAACTTTCGGGCCAAAATGTTTAATTTATTTTTAAATTGTTTTTAAATTTTGTATTTGATGTTTTTTACTTCTGGCTGTTCACCGCTCTGAGTCCTTCGGGATAAGGGCGGTATATAAATTTAAATATTAAATTAAATTAAATTAAATTAATCTGAAACAGTCTTCAAGTAAAGAGTGTTTGGTGTGAATGACAGCCTAGGAATTAGTGCTCTTAGCCATTTCATTTGGGATGGGAAGAAGGCAAAATATAAGCCACTGGACCCAAATAAAGCAATTATGGAAAACATATTCCAGTTTAATACAGGACAACATTAACAGAGAGATGGCCAGCTTCCAAAGAAAGCAAATCAGAGTGCAGTACTGAAGAGACCTCAACGCTTATTATCCGTTCCTGGAAAGAAAAGAATTCAGTAAAAGGTTCTTGTAAGGAAGCAGATTTATATTAAAGCCTTATCACTTGATGGTTTTCTAAGGAAACAATGCCAGCTTTTAACATTCTACATCTCGAGTCAGCAGAGAGGAAATTGGCCACAGACACCTGTCCGTTATGGACTTGAGACCGCAATTAAACCACAATCTTTCCAAACCCTCGCACCATCTTTGCAAGCTAAGGGAGTTCCCTATTTCTTTGGAAGCAAAATTCTTCCTGCAAACCCAAAGGACCATCTGCCAGGTAGTATGGCAAATGGGGAATCAGCTGAGCTGCATCCCAGCTACTACTTTCCCAGCTGATATGCTGCAAGTCCCTTAATGAAAACCTATCAAGAAAATCTGGATGTTGGAAGGCCACCACCCACCAAATGCACCTATTAAACAGAGGTGTATACCCGACAATGGAAGTCTGCAGGGGATACCAGCATAATCTGTGTCTGTCTGGGAAATAAATCTGTTGTTCTCTCCACTCAAGGTACAAAACCGAGGGATTCCCGTTTGTCACACCGAAACACGAGGAAGTTTTCATTTCAGTCACACACACAATTCTTTGGTTTTCTTTCGTTAATCTTGATTCTGCTTATCCTCCCCCGGCTCGAAACATAAAATGATCAGAGCCCTTCTTTTATATACAACCAGCAAATTCTTGGCAGAATAAGAGTCTGTTATTGAAGAAGAGGGAGAAAGCAGTGATAAAAGATTAATGTTGCTCCCTTTTATCGTTGTTAATTCCTGCAACTATGATGTATTTGGAAATACTAGATGGAAACACTGTGCCGGAAAGATATGTATGCACCGGAATAGGAGAGGTAGCAGCTACATAGAGCAGAACCAAGGCAACATACCCTGAACCTAAGCTACCACATTCCCACAGTCGTGTGTGTGTGTGTGTGTGTGTGTGTGTGCGTGTGTGCGTGTGTGTGTGCAGGCTAGCTGCTCCTGGTTTTTATGCTTACTATATAGGGAAAAAAATGAAATTTAGAATGTTAGTTTGAAGATTCAATAATTGTGTAAGTTATATAGAACTTGTTTGTAATAATTATAGGTAATGGAAAAAGTTGAGGTTATAACTGTACATATAGTCCTCAACTTACAACAGTCCGTTTAGTGACCGCCTGAAGTTACAGCAGCACTGAAAAAAGTGGCTTATGACCTTTCCATACTTACGACCATTGCAGCATCCCTGTGGTTACGTGATTTACATTCGGATGCTTGACAACTGGTTCACATTTATGACAGTTGCAGAGTCCCAAGATCACGTGATCCCCTTTTGGGACCTTCTGACAAGCAAAGTCAACGGGGAAGCCAGATTCACTTAACAACTGGGTTACTAACTTATCAACTGCAGTGAATCACTAATGGAAGAAAGGTCATAAAATGGGGCAAAACTCACTTAACAAATGTCTCTCTTATCAGCAGAAACTTTCGGCTCAACTGTAGTCGTAAGTTGAGGACTACTTGTAATATGGATTTGCCTGGCTGTTGCCCCATTTTAGGTCAGAAATTGTTTAATAGATTTTAAAGGAAAAAATATAATTTAAAGATAAGAATGTGTTTCTGAATTACATACCCAAAATCTGGTATCTATCATTACATTAAAAGAACTATGGATTGAGTCCCACCCTGAATTGATGGTGTGTTTGCTTTCTGTTTATAAACTGGCCCTCTGGTGACACAATGGAAAGATCAATCAATATCATTCTGGGTAGCCACGCTGCATGATAGGTAGATAGGTAGGTAGGTAGGTAGGTAGATAGATAGATAGATAGATAGATAGATAGATAGATAGATAGATAGATAGACAGACAGACAGACAGACAGACAGACAGACAGACAGACAGACAGACAGACAGACAGACAGACAGACAGACAGACAGATGATACAGAGATAGAATGGAATAATAGAATGAGCTGGAAGGGGCCTTGGAGATCTTTCAGGTTAAGCCCCCTGCTAAAGTAGGAGAACCTATACTATTTCAGACAAGTGACTGTCTGGTCTCTTCTTAAAATCCTCCAGTGATAGAGCACCCACAATCTCTGAAGGCAAGCTATTCCACTGGTTAATTGTCCTCATTGTTAGGAAGTTTCTCCTTAATTCCAGATTGCTTCTCTCTTTGGTTAGTTTCCATCTGTTGTTTCTTGTCCTGCCCTCCGATGCTTTGGAGAATAATCTGACACCCCCCCCCTTCTTTGTGGCAGCCCCTCAAATACTGGAATGCTGCTATCCTGTCCCCCCTAATTCTTCATTTCTCTAGACTACCAAATCCAAATCCTGCAGCCATTCTTCATATGTTTTAGTCTCCAGGCCTTTGATCATTTTAGCTGCCCTCTTAACCAGAGTTCTTTTTGTTTCCCATGCTGCTGGAATTGAGAAAGCTGAAGAAGAGGTGGATGGCGTTTCAGGAGAGCCTGCAAGATTGGCAGCTCTTGGCTGCTGCTGCTTCTTCTTATGAGGATAAGACTTCCTTTCCTCTCCTGTTCTCATTCCCTTATCTTACTATTGTAGCCCATTCATTTTCTTGAAAAACCATTCAGAGACCATGACCCTTTCAGTGCCAAGACTCCAACACAAGGTGAGGTTGAGGGAGGGAGGGAGAAAAGCACACAAACTGAGCTTAAAATGCCAAGTCAGCTTCAGTGAAAGCTGTTCACTGTGTTGCCACTGTGGCAACTGGAAAGGAATTAGCAATAGCAATAGCTTTTATTTACATCCCACTTTAGTGCTTTCCAGCCCTTTCTAAGCAGTTTACAGAGTCAGCATAGTGAATCCCATCATCTGGCTCCTCATTTTACCAACCTCGGAAGGACAGAAGGCTGAGTCAACCTTGAGCCAGTGAGATTCGAACTGCCAATTTGCAGGCAGCTGGCAGTCAGCAGAAGTCGCCTGAAGTACTGCATTCTAGCCACTGTGCCACTGCGTTGAATTAGGAATTCAATGGACTTGGGTCCTTTAAGGCAGGGGTTCCCAACCCCCAGGTTGTGGCCCACTACTGGGCCAAGGGTTGTTCAGAACCAGGCTGCAGAGGTGGAAGGCGAGCACGGATGTGTGTGCAGCTTGACTTGCGTGAGTGGTGGGTGCATGTGTCCACCGCTCACTCAAATGGAGCTGCATGTGCTCACCCGCTGCTCGTCAGAACCATCCCATTCCCCCCTCCTCCCGGCAGTCGGCAAAGTCAGGAGATGGTTGCTTTAAGGGGCAGAATTCCTGCCAAACAGCCCACTGCTTTGTCCACAGAAGCCAGACGGGATATGCCCAAGATGCTAAAATTCAGCAAGCGCCAAACGGGCATGCGTTGTGAGGAAACGGTAGGTGAAGACTCCCCCCCCCCCGCCAAGCTTACTGAATGTTGGCAGCTGTCCCCCAAGTTGCCTTTCTCTCCCCGAACCACTTTCATCAGGCAGTGCAGAGTGCGGCCCTTTCGATGCAGCCCCGAGCAATGGTGTTCGATTTCGGTGCGGCAGCCGAGGATGATTTCTGGGCTCAGGGAGAAGTCCTCCATCAGCATCCGCCGGTAGTCCAGCATTTCTCCCTGGCATTCGCTGCTTACCTGCCGGCCTAGGGCAAATCAGAGGAGATTCAGGTAAGGTGGAATAGAATCCCAGCCACACACAAGTTTGGATTGTTGGAATGACATGTCGGAAGAATTGCTCCGGCTGTGACTCATGTATTACACAGACATTCTTGTTGCAATAACAAAAATTGGGAAAGGATTTTCCACTTGGAAATTTTACATTTACTTCAGCATCAGAAAGCTGTTAAAAATTAAAAAAAAAAGAATGATTCTACTGAGTGAAAGGGATGGAGCTGAAGCAGGCACCAACCCAGCTAGCAGCAGTTTTAGTGTTTTCTCACTTAAGCCTTTTCCTAGTAGAGCCTTTCTTTAAATTACTCACATACATATCCGAGCACGTTTTGTTTTGAGTCTGCCACCTCTTTTATTGAACGCTCTAAGCCAACTTCTACTGTCTTTGTTGGGAAAAGTGCATGGAATTTTAGATTTGCTTATTGGACAGACTTCCTGCAACTGGCAATGACTCCATCCTGCATTTTAGTATAGATGTATTATGGTCAATTCCTCTTTACAGAAATTCTTTGATTCGTTGATATCTGGAGCTTATCTTGCATGGCTGCTCATGTCAAGTGACACTATAACATCTCAGGTGGGTTAAAAGTCAGGGCTTTAACTTGCCCTTCCAAAACATAAAATTTCTTTTGGCCCAGGCAACTGTCATGGATTCATTTGTGCACACGGAATTGTTGTTGTGCTGCATCAGTTACATCTGTATAAGCTTCATCTCACAGAAATACAGCCTGACATTCTCCTGTAGAATTTGCTGGTATTATCCAGAATCAATTGCTCACTCAGCCATTGAGAGCTGCACAGCAGCCCCAAGCCATGATACTCCCACTAGCATGCTTCACAGTTGAGTGAGGCTCTTTTATTGAAATGCAATGTTTCACTGTCTCCAAACGCAGCATTTCTCATTAATGTTCAAAAGTCCTGCTTTGTCAATCTCAGCTACCGACACAATATTGTTCCAACTGCCTGCTGGGTCATTCAGGGGGTCTTTGGCAAACCTGAGACAGACAGAAATGCAGTTTTTTTATCCTTAATGTCTTCCGATGCAGACTATTCTTCAGTGTTGTCCTGTTGGTAGACTCATGAACGCTGCGATAAGGTAACACAAGGGCCAGGGTTCTTTGGGCCCCTTGATCTTCGATGATCTGTTCTCGGAAGAATAACAAGGTGCTCTATTTGTGTACTATCTGCCTGACTGGAATCCAACATCTCTGGAAATAGCTTTGTAGCTCTCTCCAGCCTCATGAACGTCACCAGTCTGTGTTCCAAGAACCACGGGGCTCTTTTTTAACCGTGACATGATTTATTGCCACTATTTTCTCCTACGAAGAGAAGTTCGAGCTGCTCAAACGTGCCCCGAAACTCACAATTGTCTTCTGATGGATGACTTTGCTTACACTTCCCAATTGGCTCAAAGTGTTCAATAAAGCTACCTCTTTAGTCAGTTTCTCTTTATCTATTAATAGTCTTAATAGATCAAGCTCGGATTGTTTTGAAGGTCACAATTCTACAGGATTACGGATGGATCTAAAGAAGCATTGTGTGGACTTCAATTCCCACAATTCTGGGAGTTGAAATCCACACCTCTAAAAGTTGCCAAGTTTGAAAATGCTGTACTAAAGTTTTCCCAACTTTGGTGTCACCACTATACATATTAATTCAGGGGCAATCAGGTTGGCTCCAAATTAAATTCAAAATATAACATTGGTTTTAATTCTCTAAATAGCCTAGGGCTCAACCTTCTGACAAAGGCTGATAAAAAATGTTTTGTTGACCAATGTCAATATCTGACCCGTCAGATGCAAGGAATTACGACGACACTGATAGTGGATCAGAATGGTATGTTTTTTTTAACTCACCTGTTTACAAGAATTTTGCTAAACTAAATGCACTTTCTAGAGAAGAGACAGATAACCACTCCACGGTTGGGGGAGTGGGGTGTCAGTTCTCTGTGGCTTCCTCTCCTTCAGAGATTCCAGAGACTGACATGATTTTCAAGAACTCATGCAAAAAAAATTCTGAAGTCTTTTTTACATTTCAACTGCTACACTTCTTTAAAAATATATTATCATTTAATGTGTATTTTCCCCCTATGGTATCTAAGGATTTTGCATGCATCCCATTGACAAGTGTAGCACCCACAGATTTCTTTCTGTTCTGTTCACCAACTAGGGTTTGACAGTACAGCAAAAAGGATAAACTCTACCTCTGTGCACAGCAGATTCGAGACACATGAGCAGGTAAGAGAGACGGGCTTCCCGGGTACGAGGCAGATTCTCAACATTGCAACGGTACTTCTTCAGATCACTTTTGCAGGATTTTGCCAAGGAGTAGCTGACTTTGTAGTCCTGGGCAATCAACTTTTGCCGAGTTGTCAATGCATCCCGACACTGAAGAGGGCATGCAAGAATTCAAGTCAACTGACCATTCATCTTTGCTTTATATTGATTTATGACATAATTAAAATTTTGTACCGATTAAAAATGGAAACGCATCTGAATTAGATTACAAAATGTTCCCTGGTTCCAGTTTTCTATATCACCTCAATCCAATTCTTTTGGGAATGATCCAACGGTTTTTCTGGTTATAAATCTTCTGGAGCAGGAAGTGGCCCTTAGAAATTATGAATTCCTGTTCCAAAAGATTTATATGTAGACCAACCCTGGAAGGGCTGAATCAGTATGTATCTGGAAGGAAAGCAGAACATTTTCTTATTCCCCAGAACAGGCAAACTTAATATCAATACACCACCACTTTTGTCATTCAGAATTTTTTATTTTTTTTTTTAATTTGATTTATATGCCGCCCTTCTCCGGAGACTCAGGGCGGCTTACAGTGCGTTAAGCAATAGCCTCAAGAAATTATCTTGACTTTCACTAGACCAATGACAGAAGTATTCCAACGGACTAGCACAGGGTGCCCTTTGAACTTGCTCTGTCCAACAAGTTGACTAGATGACATTTTTGCCCAAAATCAGTGTTTACTTCCAGTTTCAGGCAAAACCGGGCCCATAGCCAATGAGTTAATTTAGCAACTGCCAAGTTCACTTAATAATTGTCACATTCGCTTAATGATTGCTGCAAAAAGTACACTGAAAAAAATGTACTACTGTAATTTCCAAGTTTAATTACGATCGTAAGTCAAGGACTGTTGTGCTAAGTTCTTATGCAATTCAGACCAACTTTCCCCCAGACCACAGAACACGGACAGAGATGCTTTAATACTAACCCCATCCTTCCACCTAAATCTCCTCCCCTTTCCACTGTCCTTCCACCCAGCTAATATGATCTCCATAGATCTGCCTGAGTGGCCTAACACAAACTGGGAAGTTTGTGGTTCAGCCTATTTTAGGAATCCAGCCATGGTCTCAAAGGTTGCATGAACTACCTTATCTTTTTAAGACGTAAGGTGATTTAGTTGAGTACAGTGTGTTTATGTGGATAAACAACTGCAGTGTGTGAACTCCTGACTCTAGTTAGTCAGCCGGCTTGTTCTCTCTTGGGTGCATAAATAAGAGAAAGCCAAGAGGTGACTGAGAAGCCAATCTTTGGGTGACGGAGGGGACAGCAACTAAAAGGCTGAATCCAGCATTTTCTCTTGGAGGACACTCACCTTTTCACTCATAGCATCTTCAAACTTGTGGTTAAATAGACACTTGTATACCCTGCCTTCACCTGCTTGAGTCTGTGAAATAAAGCAACAACTCTTTTAGTAGGTTTCACCAATATATTTATAATTAAAATATATTTATATTATAGTCACTTCCAAAGATCTGATACACATGTTATTCACCATATACTGTTTCAATAAACTCATGAAGACACAGTGAAACACCATTATTGTCAAAGCCAAGTCAAATGGAGCTTACAGCATCAGCTACGCTCCATTTTACTAATGTATTTTTATTCATTGCACCTCCCTGAATGCTTTTTGATTATAATGCTGTACTCTCTAGTTTACAAGTCTGTTGTTATTTACAAGGTAGCATCCTCAGTAAAAATGAAATCAATGTTGAATCAAGTTTGTTATTTTGTAGTGTTTGTTTATTTTGTAGTAAAAAGTAATCTCCTTAAATCAAGCTTGACTTTTTGTTGCCTTCATGACTGTGTCCAATAAGTTTCCCTGGCAACAATGCAGGCCATATTATTGGCTTTTTCCTCTTCTTTCTTTTCTGTTCATTGCTGGGCTGGAGGAATCCCATCCCAAAACAGGCCATTCCAAACTACATAACCATGGTTTAGTGGGCTTATTAATATTCTCCAGCAATTCCCTTCACCAAAAACCCAGCCACAAGCAGACCAATGCTAGTCCACAGAGCAAGGGCCAAAGAGTCCACAAGGCACTTGAAAGCTTCCCAAATGAGATAAACTCACCAGACAAAATTAAATCCACAACACAAGAGGGTTGACAAGACAAAAAAAAAAAAAAAAAAAGGCCCAGAGTTCACAAGGCACAATCCAAATCAAAATGTCAATCCAAAGCAAGGCAGGAATCACAACCAGCAGAAAACACACTGCTAGGAAACGAACACGTCATTCCCAGCATTGCCTCCATCTGTCTGCTGTGTTAAAAAGCCAGCTTCTGCTGCAGCCCATCAAGCAGGGCGAGGCTGCCTCCTTGCAAGTAATCTGGCTGACCTTCTCTGCTCCTGCCTTTTCTCTGCCTTACTGTTCTTGGATCAGGTGCAGAAGACAGTTCCTCTTCCTCATCCCTGACTGGCTGCAGCTGCATCCTTTCCCCACCTGAAGCCCCAGGGCTGCCCTGCTGCAGCTGTGCTTCAGCCAAATCCCTCTCAGATGGCTGCTCAGAGCCATTGACCAAATCTCCTCCTGAAGTGCCTGGAACTGGTTCATCCTCCCCCAAGATGACATCTGGAGAGGTATTTGGAGAAGCTTGGGGGGGGGGGGGGGGAGAAAGTCATCAAGCCAGCCAGATCTGCTGAAGGGGGACATTTTAGCTAAGGAGGACGAGAAAGCTAAGCAGAAACTTACAGTTTCACAAAAGTGTTCCCGATCATCTCGGCAAGCAAAATAGAGATGCCGGTCCAGGTGGAAGTCATCCGATGACAGCTCCGCCACTCGGAGAATCGCCTTCATGCACGACTCTGAGACTTTGATGCGATGCTCGTTATCCTCTGCCACTTTTACCAGCCCTTTCTCCAGGCAGGCTACCACTTCCCCTTGAGAATGGGCATCCTGCACGCGGAAAATGAAATTGTTCAACAGAAAAAAAAAAATTGGTACAATTTATAGGCGGTTTTTGACTTACGGCCATTCATTTAACCACTGTTCAAAGTTACAACAGGACTGAAATAAAGTGAATTACAACTATCGCAGGAGCCTCATGGTCACATGATCAAACTTTGGGTGTTTGCCAACTGGCGTGTTCATGACCGCTGCGGCATCTTGGGATCATCATTTGTAACCTTCTCTGAGAGCTTCTGACAAGCAAAATCAATGCGGGGAGCTAGATTCACTTAGTAACTATATGGTTCATTGAATGACTACAGTGATTTGCTTAACAATATATGGTGACCAAAAAAATTATAAAATTGGGGGCAACTCACTTAATGACCATATCATTAGCAATAGAAATTTTTATCCCTACTGTTGTCATAGAGAACTACCTGTTTTGAAAATAAAACCAAACACCAATCCCAATGATAACTTCAATCTAAGGGCATTCTCAGCCAATCAAAGGCTAACTGACTCTTGCCATAAACATGTCCAGATAATAACACAAATTCCATATAAAAATAAGAAATCTAGCCATTATCTTCTAAAGGTGCTTTTTCAGGAGGCAACTAGACTTTCTGATTTTTTCTTTGAAGACATTTCACTTCTCATCCATGAAGCTTCTTCAGCTCTGACTGGATGGTGGCAAATGGAAGGATTTATATTCCTTGCAGACAGCTGGTCATTTGCATCCTTTTAGAGGGTCACTGAAGCACTGGGAGGTTTATCTGTGTCCTCAGGGTCACTTGAGTGGTGCAAATGGTTCCTGTAGTCTGCAATTGTTTTCTCTGGAAATCCATTCCTACTCCCACCAGGGCTGTGGAGTTGGGAGATAAATGTTCCGACTCCGACTCCTCAATTTTTTGTACTTCCAACTCCGACTCCAACTCCGACTCCGACTCCACAGCACTGACTCCCACACCACTCGAAGGGTGTTCATCCCAAATTGAATAGCTAAATCCTTCCCTTCCCTACCATCCAGTCAGAGCTGAAGAAGCTTCTTGGATGAGAAGCGAAACGTCTTAAAAAGAAAAAACAAGAAAGTCCAGTTGCCTCCTGAAAAAGCACCTTTGGGACAACCGTGACCTGGATGACTGAGAATCTCTACAGACTTTTAGCCATGATCTTCCAACTGGCTTCTTCAAAGCAGGTTAGAGAACTTCCTTCTTTAGAGAAATGATGCTCCTCCCCAAAATTAATAGATAAAGAATCAAAATAGATTTTCAAATAGATTACCTTTTCTCCCGGGCGAATACTGCCACACTTCAGGAGGTTAATATCAGACCTGCAGTGATCCATAAATCCACAGATCAGGCGGTAATCGCTGAAAATTATGGCTGTCATTTTGGTGATGTACTGGTGACACTGGTATTCGGTGATGTTTCCTCTGTGCTCCACCAAGCAGGATACCAAATAACCTTTTCCAACTGGTTCATCAGCACACTCTTTGATCTGTTCAGAAAGATCCATGATAAAATGAACAGATGCCTTGCTTGGATCTTGTGGAGAATTTAGTTTACCAAGTTCCCGGTCCATTAGTTTTCAGTACAGAGTAAAAACCCAGACTCCAATTTTCAGAGAAAAGGGCTAGAACAGATATTAAGGCTTTAGCAGTCATGGATTCCCTACAAGTATTCAGAGAATGAAATGTTAACATGTCAGTTTGGTTGCTCACTCTGAGAAGCCCAGATGAAACTCCAGAATTAGGGTGTCCAACCTTGGCAACTTTAAGACTTGTGGACCTCAACTCCCAGAATTCCCCAGCCAGAGATGCTGGCTGGGGAATTCTGGGAGCTGAGGTCCACAGATCTTAAAGTTCCCAGGTTGGACATCTTTGCTCTAGAATGAGCAACCTCCGCAGAGGTGGTTTTGAAGTGACTGGTGGCTTTTATCATTACTGTCCATGAACTAAATCCAAGGGGAAATATCACAGTTCTCCTCCAAGGCAGGAAAAGACCAGGAACCTTGAAGCCATTCAACCAAATCCAGAGACTCAAAGCAATTGCCTTGATGAGTAAAGTCAGGAGCCCAGTGGTACAACTGACCAAGTCCAAGAGTAAATGGGAGTGACTAGTAGAACCACTTAACCACAGAAAGATTATCTAAACCACAAATGGATTACCTAGTCCTAGTGAATATTTAGAAATAGGTATTAATTGTGGAATCACACCCTTAAAACAACTGTAATGAGGCATCACAAATGTCTGCAATTGGAAAACTTGTTTAAACAATGATAATTTTAATTCTCATCAAGTAAACCTTGACCTAATACAATCATTACATTCACTCTTTTTATGCTACAATTTTAAAAGCAATATTTCTAATTATACAGAACTGGGTTTACACAAAGGCAAGAAACCTGATCTGCAATAGCCTTCTCATTTGTCTATAAAGGAAACCTATTATATGAGGGGTTGCCAACTCCCGGCCTGCGACCTGCCAAGAGCCAGGCCGCGCAAGCGAACGAAGCCCCATCTGCAGATGTGCAGGTCTCAGGATAAACCACACCACTCCCTCCCACAACCGTCCGTCATAGAATCGGTCCCTGGCACCCAAAATGCTGGGGCCACAGCTGCTGCATTATATAGTGAAGTGGCAGTGGCCCTTCTTAAACTATCCTGTTTAAATTCAGATTTTATCTGTTTGCACCAGGGAAAAAGAATGATCTATTTTGTACTCGTGCCTTAGTTGCAAAGGTACCCATGCAAGTGAATGTATTCTTGGAAAAGGACAGACTTTTTTCAAAAATGAGTAGTTTCAAAAGAAATGGAGGGGCCAACTCAGATGGAATGCTGTGATTGCAGAAATTTCAATTAGGTGGTGTCATGTATTGAATGTCTGGAGTATTTTATAGCTGCAACAAACACAAAAAGAACAAGCTATTTTCCCATCTTCCTACTAGACAATACAGAATAGGTTCCCTGAAGGAAGAAATGTTGGGGGGGGGGGAAACCCCACCTATTATACTGAAAGCTGAACACCAAGTTCTCTCTTACAATTCCTCTTTAATAAAAACTATGTGTGTGACTATTCTTGCAGCGGGGAAATTAATCAAATAAAACTATTGTGTGCAGTTGGTGTTGCTAATCCAAGTGCATTTTTAAAGAATCATTTACTGGTGGTTCTGCTGTCAACGCCTGTCTCACCACTAGAGACAAGTTGCATAAAGCATTACCCAACTAAAATCCTCAATTGTCTTTTTCGCATTGAGAAGTTTTTCGCTTAGAGTCAGTAAACAATATTTGAGTAAAATCTCTCCTGGGATATTTTATCTGATGACAAATAGCCTAAAAACAACTCGAGGGTGAAGTCATGAAATGGCCGAGACCTAAACAATCAGTACAACCTTTGGTCAACTTAGTGGTCAGCTACTGGCACTGTTTTATGACTTAATATTTAATTTATTGGACCAAACAAAAGAGAATTAGCTAACTATAATATACAAATGATTACCAGAAGACTGGTAATTCCATGGGGCATTTTAGCCTTCAAAACCAACTCTTGGCTCCGTGCAAGATCCAAATTAAAGATTTTGCAACAGGTGATAGATATCCTCTTCCTTCAGCAGCTACTGGAGAATCTGGGGCTCTCTTAGAAACTCCACTTGTACTGTTGAGAGGATCACAGCTTTGTGTGTATGTTTCCATTAAATCCTGCTTTCCAGTTCGTCATACATTCAGTTGCACGCATGTGCGAAAGACGATACATCCTGGCTATGTCTGTGCCCAGGATTTTTCATTATCGTTCGTTGAATAATAGCAATAGCACTTATATACCGCTTCACAGTGCTTTACAGCCCTTTCTGAGCGGTTTATAGAGTCAGCTTATTGCCCGCAACAATCTGGGTCCTCATTTTATCTCAGAAGGATGGAAGGCTGAGTCAACCTTGAGCCAGCCAGGATCGAACTTTATTAATTTATTAATTTATTATTTATTATTAATTAAATTTGTATGCTGCCCCTTTCCGAAGACTCAGGACTCCAAAGACTCAGAACTGCTGGCAGTCAGCAGAGATTACCTGCAATACTGCATTCTAACCCACTGCGCCATCATGGCTCTGAAACAAGCCAGAGTCACTGACTTAGGTATGGCTTGCTCGGCTAATTTGTTTTCTCAATTGCTTTGACTAACAGCCAGAAGGAACAAGCAGAACACAAAACAGAAGGTTTCTGCTGAGGTAATTAAGACCTCTGGCCATGTTATCTGGAATCCCTTCTGGTCTGTGGCCTATGATGAAGTAGAATGGCTGTTTCTGTGGTTGTCTGCAGCCATTTGCGGACTTGATTGTGGCTCTTTGGTGGATTTGACAGGGCTTTAACAGAGTGAGCTGGGAGAGTCAGTGCCTTCATTTGAGAAGGGGCCATGCCAACAGCCTTGAAATTTGGCAGACCTGCTTGCCATGCAGCTGGGCAAGCTCAAGGATAGGAAAGCTACCCAGATTTGAGTAAGGTCTCATTTAATGCTAGCCTGGAGCAGGGGTGAAATCTACTTACCTTCCTTACTGGTTTGGAAGCACACACGCATCACGTGCGCGCACAAAACCTTCTGCGCATGCGCAAAACCTTCTGCGCAGAAGGTAAAATACACATTACTTCCTGGTTAAAACCAGGAAGTAATGACACTAGGCGGGTGGGCGGAGCGTCGATCCACCATCGCTACCAGATCACCGAACCAACGGCCAAGATCGCTACCAGACCAGGCGATCCGGTCCGATCTGGGAGCATTTCACCCCTGGTCTGGAGGTAAATACAAAATCTAGAAAGCTGTAAGGGGATTTTCCTACCTCCAGGAGTTCATTAATATGACGTTTCTTGAATGATCTGAAATGCTCCTTCTCGGCTTTCTTGCCACCTGGGTTAAACTAATGAGATAAGGTGTTGACTGACCCAGCCTCTGCCTCCTGATTGTTTATAATTATTTTCTTCCAATCCTTTCCCAGCCTCCTCATAACCCTCGACAATGATCACCATGGAGGAAGATTGCTGAGACTGTGGCTGCCTCATTGATTGTTGGCCTTTTATTTATTGTGCTCCTAATTCTTTAACGTTCTTCTCTAGCTCTTCGTAATCTCTTGTTATTGTTTTCAGCTTCACTATTGTGTCATTGGTCCCCACATGTAGGAGAAGAAAGGGGTAGTAATCTGTGGGGTTGATTATTTTAGGAAGGTACTTGATTTTTGCTCCAGGTTGACTGCCTGGTCTGCAGACTATAGATTCTGTTCCCCTAAGCACTGAACCTCCTATCACCAATATTTGCCTTTTCCCCCTCCCCTAGGAAAGTCTGGAATACCTTCTTCCTGTCGCGGGAATGCTGGGTTGTGCCTCCTTTTTAGAAATTATTGACGAATGCTCTTTTGTGAGTGTCTGTATATTTTCTTCTAGGGCAGGGGTCTCAAACTGGCGGCCCGCAGACCAGATAAGTCACATGTAGACCACGCCCACCCCAGCTCCATGAATGGGATAAATGTTGCAAAATGTCACGTGACAGCAACGCACCGCGGAGAGTTTGACACCCTTGTTCTAGGGGGAGGCTATGAAAGAGACTGTTCAGTTCCAGAGGGGCTTCATTGGAATAGCTTCATTCACTACATTAGTGTCAATTAAACAGCAGAAATAGGTATACTGTTCATCTTCATCTTAAGAGACCCTCCCAGCAATTTCACACAAATGCTAAAAGATGGAGCCCTATAGCATTCATGGATAAATGACACATATTTTTAATCAAGAGCCTTGGTGGTGCAGCAGACTAAAGTACTTTTAAGTAGCACTTAGGTGCCTGCAATTACTGCAAGTTCAAATCTCACCAGGCTCAAGGTTGACTCAGCCTTCCATCCTTCTGAGGTAGGTAAAATGAGGACCCAGATTGTGGGGGAAATAAGCTGACTTTGTATAAAAAAAGAACACCACTTGGGGGGGGGGGGGCGGCGAAAGCCCTACTAAGCAGGTATATACAAAAGTATGAAGGCTATTGCTTAATGCATTGTAAGCCTTCCTGAGTCTCCGGAGAAGGCCGGCATATAAATCGAACCAATCAATCAATCAAATCAATCAATCAATCAATCAATCAATCAATCAATCACTTTTTTCTTCAACTTCCCTGCAAGTTGACACCTATATTGGATGCCAAACTCAAACAAAAAGACTCCTCACACCTCCCAGATTCCATCAAACTATGATCAGTGGCACCACATACTTCTGAATAATCCAAGCAATTAGTAGCTTTGCACTGATTCCACTTCCCCTTTCAGAGAATAAGTTCCCTACTTTCCCTAGCAGACTACTCAAGGTGGCTGCAATTCGAAAATTAAAAACAAAATCAAACTCAGCACAGCATTCCGGTGTCATCAGTGGCACACACTGGCACAGCACTAGATGTACCCAGTTATCCACTCAAGCACCATGCCAAAAAAGGGCAGTTTGTAAACAGTACCAGCTGGAAAATCTGGTATGGTTCATGGAGATATTTTTAAAAACATGATCTCACAACTGCCTCCTCTGAGGTAGCCAGTACATTTTCTTAGCAAGCCCTCATTATCTCTAACACTTAAATAGACATTATCAACCCTGATAAGGACAAAGAGAGAAAGGTGCAGCCTGCAGGCGCAATATTAATGTTCGAGGAAGAGATTTCAACTCTTTCTCTCTTCCTTGCAGTTGGCATTTAACCCTCTGTTAAAGTCTGTTAAGGAGAATCTTTGTAATTCTTTGGCTCAGATTTTGGGTCTACGACAACTTGCTACGGCCCACTCACCACTTGTCCTGTGACAACTCGCCACGGGACAAAAGTTAAACTAATATCAAAGAAATGGTGGAATAAAATCATTAAAGAAAGGATGCCAAAAGAGGGACAAAATGAAACCAGAATGACCAAAACTAACATAATTTTTAAATTACTTCAAGTAATTAAATTGAATTGTTGAACTGTTCTGGGAAGTTGGCCATGGTGAGTTGGCCATAGCAAGTTATCCTATTTTGTCAGATTTTGAAGCTCCATGACCACCCATACTGGTCCAGTGTGAAAACTATAGTACATCTTAAAAGCAGAGCTTCTCAATCTTGACTGCTTCAAAAATGATAAATGAATTGTGCAACTCCTACTCCCTCCATCCCAAATGCATAAAATTAATTGTGTTCACTGGGGATATAGTCGGACAAGAAATAAATGCACCATATTTAATGACAAAGATCCTGAATCGCAGATTGAGAAAGGAGCTTGAAATTCCCATTACTTTTTAATGCATTGCTCTCACATTTTTCATAACTAGCAAAAAAGCATAGACTAAATCTGGAATGGAGGTTAGTGGTTTTTTAAAACATGTTTCAAAAAGAAACAAAATCAATTCAGAAGATATTTATACCAGGCTCACCAGGCTCAAGGTTGACTCAGCCTTCCATCCTTTCGAGATAGGTAAAATGAGGACCCCGTTTGTGGGGGCAATAAGCTGATTTTGTATAAAATAGAACACCGCTTAGGGGGGCCCAAAAAGCCCTACTAAGCAGGTATATACAAAAGTATGAAGGCTATTGCTTAACGCATTGTAAGCTGCTCTGAGTCTCCGGAGAAGGGCGGCATATAAATCGAACCAATAAATAAATAAATAAACAAATAAATATACTTTTTGGAAGAATAACTCAATGCTATCATTTTTTACTCTCTGTTTTTCAGAAAAAGGTAGTCAGGTTCCAGCCTCTGCCCACCTCCCTCCGAAATCAAATTACCTCTGATATAGTGGATTTGCAAACCTCTCTAGCCACTGATTCAAATTTTGGATCTGTAGTCAGGTTCAATTTGTAGTTCCACAACAGCTAAAGGGAAAACAAGAAACAAAAGACAAAACTTAGCATTTAAAAATGCTATTTTGGGATCTTTTTTAAAGCAATAGCTCAATCTGATCTAACATAAATCTGACAACATTTTTTCCTGTGATATCAGAGCTTTAATTTAGATTAATTTATTGAAAACATTTATGTAGTTGCCAACTCTGAGCAACTCCCAAAATGTATTTTAAAAAACTCTGGGCAATTCCAAAATGTACTGTATAAAACAACATTTTCTGCATATTAAACTTTGCATTCTGATCTTTAAGAATAAGGCAGCGTGTAGATCAGATTTTTTTTCTTTCTGAAGGTAAATGAAATTTATTCTTTGTCTCTACATGACAGAAAGAATCCAAAAGCAAAGAAAGTGTAAATTGGATCAAGACTTAAGCTTTTGTATTAATGATCCTACTGACAACTATTCCATCTTATTGCCATGTCAGTGACTATGGTAGTAAGTTGTGACTACCAGTATGTGAGTATTTTTTTCAAACCTGGCCACTTTTAAGATGTGTACATTTCAACTCCCAGAATTCCCCAGCCAGCGATGTTAGCTGGGATCTCTGGGAGTTGAGGTCCACACATCTTAAAGTTGCCAAGGTTGGCAAACATTGGTGTATATGTATTTCCATTCCTTATTTGTTGATATGCTTTAATAGGTTTTACTATTATAAGCCACTGAGTAATTGTTGCAGGCAAGTCAATGACAATTAGCATAGAGAACTTTTAGGGGAACAATTTGTGCCCCTAAATATAGATGATAAGGGAGCTGTTTTTTTTTTTTTTTTTACATGAACCTCTTCCAAAAGGCATCCAGCATAGAGCAGCAGACATCAGAGGTGAACTGGAGCAAGAGATTAGGGCAGCAAAAGGAGAAATGACAAAACAATGAGCTGACTGAACAGAAATTGTTTTAGAGCACAAACTAAGTAACTGCTAAATGCAGGGAAGTTTATTCGGTTGCATTCCCCTCAGAAGCTTAAAGGAAAACGATAATGATTGATTGTACGCCTAGGAAAGGTTTGCCTTTCGAGCACAATGCCTTTCCAACAATATTTCCCAAGAAACAGAATTCTGACTTGCCTAGATAGGCAGCCATAGAAAAGAAAAAGAAAGCCGTTTCTTTACTTTTCTTTACGTTTCCATTTAGAGGAGTTAGTCAGGATCCCATGAACTTTCCTTTTGTCAAAACAAATGAGCTCAGTGCTCTTGAAACAATATGTGCCAAGCCTTTTTTTCAAAAAGCACACTTACGTGGTTGCAGTCAGAAGAGATTTCGTTATCCGGCTAGAAATAGAAAAGAAAACAAAATGGTATTAATTCAGAGGTCAGGATACCCTGCTTTCCTTCCCCGCAAATCAGCCAATGCTATTGTCTCAAAGTAATGTGCATGAGCAAACCAACCTAGCAAACTGCTCTCCCAAAGTGAGCAGCCCGCAGATTAAATACCGGTTTATCTTGTCTAATCAATGGCTACCACCAAGGAATTAGCTTCAACGCAAAGGCATCAACTAAGTTTCCTTTCCGAATGTTCCACTTAGGTTGCTTTTCCACAAGTCTTATTTCACAAAGCAATCTACTTTAGACAAGCTGGAGCTCTAAGCAATAAAGGCCAGCAGGATTTCGCTAATAAAGCTTCAGTTGTTCTTAAGATGGTGGAACACTTCACATTTTTTTCCTGACCATCAGTCACAATTGCAATTACGAATTATCGTTTTATGGGAAGGAGAAAAACTGACAATGATGAGAGCATCACACCATCTGCTTTTGATCCGATCTAAGCAAAAGACAAGAAGTCATCTCAATTCAACAAGCATCTTAAGATAAATGGATTCTTTCCTCCCCCTCCCAGATGTGACTGAAACAAAGGACCAAACTCAAGGAGATTCCACTGTACACATACCCAGCCGAAGCAGAACAAGTTTTTCTCATATGTCTTTGGTTTATATTCCTTGTCTATTTGGGGTACCACTTCACTACCCTGAAATATTTTCAACCATGTTTAAAAACGTATACATTTGCCCCTTGATATCCTTCATTTTTCTTATGTCTACTACGTTTTTTCCTTTCGTCAACTAGGCACATTCCTGGGCAAAGGACATCCTAAAATGTTTATAAATTTAATGCTGGATTCCAACCTCCATCAATTCCCTGTCAACGTCGGTCATGGGACAAGGACTGCAATTGAAGCTATCGTTGAAACCTCTGGAGGGCATCATAGTGAGGAAGCATACTGTCCACAAACAGCCCAATTATTAGCTCAGGAGCCCACTGAAGTTTGCCCTGACTCTCAGGCCTCCCCCTTTCCCTATTATTTATTTATTACAATTTATTGGCCGCCCATCTTACCATACGGTAAATCTGGGCAGCTTACAGTTACAAAATACAGTTAAAACAGAAAAAATTAAAACCAGACATTAAAATCAAGGACACACAGGGAGGGTGGGGGCCGAATGGAGGGAGATGAGATCTGTTATTACTCAATCAACCACGTCCATTGTGTTGCACTGGTGCCCCAAGCCAACTGGCACAGCCACGTCTTTAGGCCCTTACGAAAAGATAGCAGGGTTAGGGCCAACCCCACATCAAAGGGGGGGGGGTATGTTCCAGAGGGCAGGAGCCAACGCAGAGAACGCCCTCCTCCTGGATCCTTTGGGCTGACGGGACCTGTAGCATGCCTCCTCTGCCAGCACGAGTGGTATGGGCCAATCCCAGTGGGGTGAGGTGGTCCCTCACGTAATCTGGACCCATGCCATGAAGGGCTTTGAAGGTGGTCACCAATACCTTGAATTGCACCCAGAGGCAGACAGGTAACCAAGGGAGTTCGCGGAGTAGTAGTATTAAAGGTGCCATTCCTGGGGACCCCAAAACTACCCGAGCTGTCGCATTCTGTACTCGCTGTAGCTTCCAAATGCTCTTCAAGGGTAGCCTCATGTTCAGCGCATTACAATACCCCAACCATGAGATGACCAAGGCCTGAACGACTGAGCACAGGCCATGTCCAACCAACAGGGTCAGCAATTTGGAATTGTGGGAGCTCAATCCAAAACATCTCGAGGAAATCCAGTTTAACGGTATACAGTATGACCAAAATTGAACCCAAAACGTATGTGGCTAAGCAAGACAGTTAAGTGAATTTGCCCCATTTTATGGCATTTCTTGCAACAGTTGCTCAGTGAATCACTGCAGTTGATAAATTAGTACCGTGCCTTCCCCATTGACTTTGCTTGTCAGAAGGTCGCAAAAGGGGATCACATGACCCCAGGATACTGCAATTGTCATAAATATGATCCAGTTGCCAAACTGCTGAATTTTGATCACGTGACCATGGGATGCTGCAAACGGTTGTAAGTGTGAAAAACGGTCTTAAGTCACTTTTTTCAGTGATGTTCTAACTTCGAACAGCCACTGTATGACCATTGTAAGTCAAGGACTACCTGTACAGGTTTTAGAGCAGTGTTTCTCAACCTTGGTAGCTTGAAGATGGGTGGACTTCAACTCCCAGACTCCCCCAGCCAGCATCTTCAAGCTACCAAGGTTGAGAAACACTGTTTTACAGCAACAATTCCGAATGTTTCAGACTTCCTACAAGCCAGACATTTGCTACCATTTTATCCAAACAACTTCTTGGAAGGAAATGAGTAGGAAAGGAAGAAACCATCCTATGTCAGAGGAAGTTTGAAGTTTACGAAAGTCAGGTGGATGACTTTGAGCCAGTTACCCTCTCAGCCCAACCCACCTCATAGGGTTGTGGGAGGGGAATAAGAGGAGGAAGGAGTATTAGCTATGTCCGCTACCTTAAGGTTTTATAAAAATAGTAAAGGTGGGATAAAAATAAAGAAAATGTTCATAACATTGCAGAGGTCTTCAAACTTGGCAGCTTTAAGACTTGTGGACTTCAACTCCCAGAATTCTGGGAGTTGAAGTCCACAAGTCTTAAAGCTGCCAAGTTTGAAGACCTCTGACATATTGTAAACAAAGCACAGGGTGATTGTTTTTCAATGCACACTGTGGGGATCATCATTTTAACTTGTTAACCATTTGTATATCTAAGAATCCAGATAGTTGCTCTATGACCTCGGCTCTGAGACAATGGCCATCATTCTAGAGAAAAGAGAAATGCAAGGTTATATTTCATTTTACTTTTCTACGTCCAGATTAGGGAGTGAAGTAAGACATGCCTTATATAGTCTTTCAATAAAATCCACATCCCAGCAAACAGGATGTGATATTTATAAAAGCAAAGTAGTTCACTTCTCCATAAACAATTTTGCCACCGCTTATTAAATATAGTTTGTGAGCAAAAGAAACTGCCGGTCTAAATTTTGACAGACCTACTGAAGGGTATCTCTCTTCTGGCACAAGGCAAACCCGTCCCTCCCTCCCTCTGTGAATAAATGTTTAGTCCTGTCCTTTCTTCAAAGACTAACCAGTTATGATTTTATATCAGCATAATGCTATTTATGCAACAATTTTAAAGTTCATCTAGCAAAAGCTTACAATTAAGGTAACAGTAAATCAATTACCCATAATTTAGCTCTTGGTTCTTGCTTCAAAGACTAAGTGCAGGTTATGGAGGAATATATTCAGAATTTTTACTCACTCACAGTAGCAATTAGAAGCTTCAGCCACCAAGCACCTAGAAATTAACTAGCCTTACTAACTTGTCCATACACGATTGGTCAAAAAAAAAAATGACTCTTCCTGGGTTCTTGTGGTGCCTTGCTAAATTTGTACTTCAAAAAAGAACATGACAACCTGGGACTTCCGATGGCTCCGTGATCCCCGATGGACACTCCTTTACGAGCTCCAGCCCCGCGATTCCATTTGTCGCTAGAACAGCGGAAATCAGCTGTCTAGTGGCTCGAAACTCTCCCCCAGGGAAAAAGGGGGAGAGAAGAGCAGAAGGGTCTGGGTAGAGCTCCCCTAGACCCCCAGGTTTTTTTTTTAAGCCTGGGGTTTGCAGGGTGAGAGCTCCCTGAAAGCCCTTCAGTGCTCCGGATCTGGGACAAGTCTGCTTTATGCAGAACAAGGGGTCGCGACCACACCAGCAATGCAATTTTAAGGATTATAAGAAACTTCGACCCTGGATGCTGGCAGAGCAAAATCAGGAGAACAAAAAAAAAGAACATGACAACCAAGTTTTTATAGCCACCAGGAATATCATTCAATCTGGATTCCACAGATTATAAACTCTTCCTTTTAAGTGAGGACCTCACCTTAATATTAACTTAAGCTAACAAGCAGGTTAGCTCGCTCGCTCAACAGTGAGACGCTGGCGAGGTGGGCAGGGCAGCACCTGCATTTTCTGTGTCACCTGAGAAGACCACGTCTTCTTTCTCCTGTCCTTACCACTTTCTATAGAGGATGATTGAAAGCATCCTGTCGTATTGTATTACTGTGTGGTTTGGAAGCATTACAGCTTTGGACAGGAAGGCAGTGTAGAGAGTGGTGAGGACGGCAGAAAAGTTATTGGAAGTTCACTTCCTTCTATCCAGTACATAGCATATAAGCAATGCTTGAGCAGGGTCTGCAGAATTGTCTGGGATGCTACACATCCTTACCATGACCGGTTTTCCTTGTTACCTTCCAGGAGGGGGTTTCGTGGTATCCAAAGCAGAACTACTAGACTGAGTCCCAATTTTGTTCCATATAGAATTAACCCTCCGAGCTCTCAAGTTTCCTCTTTATGTATTCAAAATGGACAGAGATGTGTGTGTGTGTGTGTGAAAGCGAAATACCATTCACGCATCATCACAAAATCTCCAGAACCATAAAGCCTACGAACTTGAAATTTGCCACATATGTTTCTCTTGGCTTCTAGGTGCTCACTAAGAAAGGATTTTTCGAAATGACCATCAGAGCATTAGTATTTCCTATTTTATTATTATTAACATGCTCTGATGCTAAGGAGTTCTACTCCCCCTCCCCACCTGAAAAGAAATCTGTTCCAAATGCAAAAGCACAAGCAGAGGAGTTTCAGTTTCAGTTTTACTTTCACAGCAGCAAGCAGCTTTACTACAGAACAATTGAGCTAAGCTACGCCCAGCCTCCTTCCTGTCTCCTTCTTGCTCACACAACAAATACTGTTTGTGTTTCCAAACACCCCTCAACTCTCTCACATACTGACAGGACGCTAGCCAGATGAATACCAATAGAGGCTGGTAGGCAGAGGCAGAATTCCCCCCCCTTATTTTCCTCCTCAGTTTATTGTTGTTAAATTTACAATTCTGTCATCTGTAATAGAAACTTAGCTACCATCCCTAACAAAATAATACAGTCACTTTTTTAACTACTCATTGATTTTCAAACTTTAAGTGTCAATTTATCAAGCCCCATCACATAGTTTCGTAGCGAAGCACGGGTATCCAGCTAGTTTGTGTGTGTGTGTGTGTGTGTGTGTGTGTGTGTGTGTGTTTTCTTTTGAAAGCGGGCAACAGAATTTCATTTTTAATATGTGCCAGTATGCTCACAGTAAAAAATGACAATAATCATATCTTATCTTATCTAATTTACGGGCTAATTTTAATCCTAAATTAGCCCATATCACTGATACACATTTTGAACTGTAGACCAAACTGGCTTCCAACGGCAATCTAGGAAAAGGATGTCCTAGGTAACAAGAATGAAAAGCCCTGACTTCCGGGTTGGCTCCGCAGCGCCATTGACGGTCTTTTTAGACCGCCGCCCCCGTGATTCCGTTGAGCCGTTCTGACAGCGTTAATCAGCTGTCAAACGGCTTGAAAATCTCCCCTTCGGGAAAAGAAGGGGAGGAGAGCAGGTGGGTGAGGGTAGAGCTCCCTGAAAACCCCTGGATTAATTCCAGGGGTTAGGAGGGTGAGAGCTCCCCGTTCAGCCCACTGAAGCTCCGGATCCGGGGGGACTCTGTTTTTTTTTACAGAGCTAGGTGTTGCGTCCAATTTCTGCTGTCAAACAGAAGATTAAATGATTTCAAAAAAGCAGGCGGAACAGAAGCAGGAGGACAAGCTTTTTGCAAGTATAACACTTAACTCCGGGGATACAATGTTTCTAATTGGATTTTCTGAGCTGGAAGTTAAGATGGCGTTTCTTTGTTGCGATTTTAAAAGGGAAAGTTAGAAAAAGTTTTTGCTAATAGACTCGTGCTCAGAGACTGGCTTTAAGTTGCTGGAATAGATTTTGAAGAGCTGTTTGGGAAAAGATTGTTTATAAAGAAATTGCTGAATGCTGCTCAAAAGGATGGCTCTGACTTTATGATTTTATGGTTGTGGGAAGAAAGAAAATTTCTTTAAAATAAAATGGCTTCTAAGAAAGGAGATCTTGAAAGCGCTGGATGCTATTTGGAGGTGTCAGAAACGAAACAGTTGTCTGATTTACAGAGTTGTAAGGATTTTGATGCAGAACTTACAGAATTTATAAAAGAAGCCATGAATAATCATACTGCAGCTATAAGTAACCAAATAGCAATTCTTAAAGGGATAACAACAGAAATGACTGAGGAAACCAAAACAACTACGGAGCATGATGACAACTCAGGAGATATTGCAGCAGAGAGGGTGGAAGAATTTTCTCAAGAATTTTCGAGCTTACTCTCTGCTCTTTTCAGAAAAATTGATAGAATCTTTCAAAATTATGACTTGGTTTGGAAAAAAGTAGTAAATGACCAGACTTTCGAAGTTTCAGAAGATGAAGGAGACTTGTCAGTGGCATCTATACATTTAATAGAAAAGAAACAATTGAACTTTTCTTCACAAACTCTTGACAAACTTTGGTTTTACAGACGAAGGAATGAACTGATTTATATAAGCATGAAGAGGCGATTTGGGGGCTCTAAATCAGAGGAAACTTTCTTAAAAAGGGGACAATCTTTGCAGTTATATCAACCTCAAATTAAAATGAAAAACCTCCTCAAAATAGAAGTAGGAGGGATGCAGAAAGATTGGAAAAAATATAAAAAGAAAGCAAGAATGGAAGATTAACCTTTTCTTTTGGCTTTGTAGTTGTTATGAGATTTCAAAATAAGAAAGCAAGAATGGAAGATTAATTTTTTTTTTTTGGCTTTGCAGTTGTTCTACTCATGGTTTAAATTGATTATGTTTTAGGTGTTATAACTACTGAGGGGGAAAAAGTATAAAGTTGAATATTGATTTTTAAATATGATGTATTAATGGTTGATTAATCTTTTTTGGTTTTCTAGTTAATGTACTAATGGTTAATTATAAAAATGTAGAAATTTAATTAGTGAATATCTAAGGTTTATTTTTTGTTATGAGATTTCAAAATATCTGAACTTTGAGAAAAGTAGGAGGGGGAAAAATGTTTTTAGGTTTGAATGTTTAAGATTTGTTAATGGTTTTAAAATTCTTAGAGTTATTGGATTACATGTTACTTTGTGTTTATATAAAGGGAGGTTGATGAAATTGTAAAAGGGGAGTTAAGGGGTCTTGGGAGTTATTAAATCTTGCAGTTAGCTAGTTTATTTTAGCGAATGTTTGGTGAAATCTATGCCCTGTTTTTGTTCTGGGAAGTCGGGGGTGGGGGGTGGTGAGGAGGGGTTGAAGATTGAGTTTACCAAATTGATTTTTTTTTCTTTTTTTCTGATGATAGTTTGAATGATTGTTTATATTGTATACTTGTTGGATCAGAAAATAAAAACTTTTTTTATATTAAAGAATGAAAAGCCCTGAACTATAAATCTGGCTATACTGCTGCTGCAGCAGCCTTGAACGGCAATAAAAAGTGGCTTCTCTTCATAAGAAGGACCTATGAAGGATGTCTCCAGAACAGCCAATCTGCTTCCTGAAATTGCCACCACTTCCAGAGTATCCAAGGCTAGTAATTTAGGTCACTTTTTAGTAGGCTGTAATAATAGGCTTCAGGGCTTTCTAAAATGGTTGAAGATGGAGGTATCTCCTTCCAGATACTTAAGAAAAGCAAGACTTGCTGAAACCAGGCAAGCTAAACAGCATTTCATGTCTTAACAGAAAAAGAAGAGCTGATGTCCTGCAGAGAATAAAGCATTTAATTTCATTTATTTTACAATATCTATAGCCCACTCAAATCCTAGCTGATCTGGGCAGGGTGAAACACTCTACAAAAATGGGGAAGCATCACCCTGAAAATGGTTAGGAGATTAACAACAGTTCCCACCTCCTCCTCCCCCCCCACCCCCCACTCCTCCTACTCCCTCCCTCCCCATCTTTTAGTTATAGTTGATAAATTGCATTTTTATAGCATTTTATTCTTTTTAACACTGTAAACCTCCCAGAGTCACCTCATGGTGAGATGGACGGCAAACAAATTTAATAAATAAATATCATCAAGTATAATAATAATCACCTACTTAAAAATCCTCTACTCTATCAAAAGTGCCACTCACTTAATCTAAAGGCCAATAGCTTTCTTTGCTCTGTTTTTAAAATATCTCTTGGCAACTTTAAAATGTGTGGCCTTCAACACCCATAATTGCACAACATGCTAGCTGGGGAACTGTGGAAAATGAAGAAGGCCAGGTACCTTAAAATTACTGAGCTGGAAAATAAGGCTTTTAGAATACGGGCCACCCTTACCGCTCAAGAAAGAGGGTTCCATAAAAAGGAAGCCACCATAGCTGGGGATTGCTGGCCTAATCCATGATTCATGAACCTAACAAGAGGGGTGCACAACAGCCCCTCCTTAAAGGAGTGGACCAGATCAGCAGATTCAATCTTGGCAAAGCACTGCCTGATATATCCCTAGTACTGCACCATAAAGGCTGGGGAGAAGCGTTCCCTCTTTTTGACTGAAGGCCCAATGGCATCAGAGGTGATAGCAGGGGTGGCTTCTACTTACCTTTACTACCGGTTCGCAACGGGACTCCGCGCACGCATGCGCAGATCACCCATGATGACGTCGTGGCGGGTGGGTGGAGCCTCCTGCCAGTTTTACTACCGTTCTATAGAACCGGACCGAACCGGCAGCAACCCACCACTGGGTGATAGGTAAATATACAGAAAAATTGTAGTAAAAGGGATTCTAAATCTTGAAAAGACATTTCAACAGCTATCTAGGAACACCTTCCAAAGAGTACCAGTATTTTTTTTGCCTCCTATTGAACTAGAACTGCTGAAAAAGTGGAGGTTGCCCAAAGTTGCATGTCTTTGTTCACTTAAATCAAACGTACTGCTGAAAAACTATCCATAATAGCCCAGCACCATTCAAGTCAGTTGCTTGTAATTAGGAAAAGAACATAGATGAGGTTATTCTCTATCCTAGGGGTGTCAAAACTCGATTTCATTGAGGGCTGTATCAGGGTTGTACTTGACCTCAGGGGAGCCAGGGTGGGCGTGGCCAGCTCGTCACTCGTGTCAGGAGCGCCTGTGGCGGCCCGAGTGCTCCATCAGCGAAAATGGGCTCCCGAGCTCCATTTTCGACCGCAACAGCCTCCTGCAACCCTCTGTCAACGGAAAGGGAGCTTGGGAGGGTTGAGCTCCGTTTTCACTGGCAGAAGCACTGCGAGCCGGTCCTTTACTTTTTCCAGGTCAACCCCATGGGCCAGATCTAAGCACCCCACAGGCCTTGAGTTTGATACCCCTGCTCTATCCTGTCCTATCAGGGCTGCAACAGAGAGCAGCATCTAGCCAACCCTGAAAGAGACTAAACAGGGGAGGGAGGGAGGGAGGGAGGGAGGGGAGGAAGGAAGGAAGGAATCTGACTGGAAAACTGAACATTCTTTATTCGAAAACAGAACATTCTGGAAAAAAGGCAATAGTCAATGCCTTCTTTATTGCCACATAAGTCAAATTCAGCTTAAAAACAACTTTATCTTCCAATATTAAGGAAAAGCTGTTGCTTCCTTTCAGGATCCTCAAGAAAGTGAAGGATCAATGAAATTTGCAAACTATCAAGTTTAGTTGTTGTTTTTTATTATATGATATTATGGTATGATAAATTATCTGAAAAAAGCATGACTATCTGATCAACAAAAGAACGAAATCTTTTCTGTCAATGAGCCCTAAGGAATATCAATTTATCTTCATGAAGGATTATTCTGAACAGTTCTCAAATATTTACGTCACAATAATCCCATTAGTTTTTAGGATTCACTGGAAAATATTTAGTGAAATCAGTTAAAAGGGCAACCTAATTAAAATACACTCCTTCCCCTCCTCTCCTCCCCTCAACGTAGGCAGCCATTCATTCAGGTTATATGTGAGTAAATTCAATCTGCTTTTTACCCAGAGGAATAACTGAAATTACCTTAAAATTCAATTCCAAGGACATAAGAAAGACAGATAAAAGCTGATTTTTTGAAGTATATCAATAATTGCAATTTCAATCACTTGAATTGGGTTTTACCATTTTCTTAAAGCATTGTGGGGATAATGAACCCAGCACCAGAATGTAATAAATCGTAATCACAACATCTACACACAGTCTGTGAATATGCTCATTAACTGAGCTGGTTTATCCTTGTGCAGGTGGATGAACAAGCAAAGCACGGAGGGTCCAGCCTTTATCACCAATTCTCGGTGAATACGGGATTTGACGATAGAGTAGATCCAAGCGACATTTATATAAATGGGAAGGCTGGAGAAAAGAGCATGGAGGACTTCTTCTGGCAGCCCTGGAGAAAGCAAGACTGAATGTCCATCATTAATTATTGAATAGAACACTTTCACCACATCAGAGTGCAAAGGATCCCCTTCTGGGATTGTTTTAATGAAGTTCCGGTCACTTAAGCGCTCGAATTTGCAGTCTACTGAAACGATAATCTGGCTCCTAACAGCAGTTGCCTCTTCTGAAGATGCAAAGGGAAATGTTTCCTTTTCCATGGACTCCTAAATTCTCAACTGGGAAAAAATGTACGGAACTGAAAAGGAAAAGATCTCTATTTTGCAGAGTTAGAATAGTAAAACTGCACCCCTACAAACAGGCACCAAATACTTCATGTATGTTTTCATATGTGGATTATCTTGGAATGTACTCATTTTTCCCCCAATTCATGTACAGCCATGGTTAAGAAAAGAAACGCTTCCGTGTTGTTTAAATAATGTTTTGGTGATTTGTTGAGGAAAGGCTTATCAAAATAGATAAGCTTATTGCCACACATAAAAGCCTCTTTAGTGATTAAAGAGATAGTTTCCCTATTACTACAAGAGCCAGTTTGCTGCCTAATGACATGCCAAGCATGTATCTGCTTTGGTACCAAATAAAGTTATTCTACTATCACCTCAAAACATCTGAGCTAACAATTGCTGCATAATGTGCGCGCCTACCTTCTGAAATTGAAATCTACATCAATCACAGAAAAATAATTAATATGCATTAAGGTTATATCAGGCAAGAAATACTTTCTTTTACTGAATGGATGATTAAATAGAACTCTTCCGACAGTGACTTAAATCATTAACATTGAGTTTTCTTGAGCAGGGTTTTAAACCATGATCTAAATCAATTTTGCTTAAATTAAGTCTTCCTCCCACAAGATAATGCCAAAATGCCAAACGCCAGCACAGCCACCTTCTTCTGAAAAGCTGGACTTGGATGGGATGGTTCTCCTTCTCACAAGACGCCTGATAAGGGTCAGCACAGACCCCCCCCGGGGGGGGGGCTATGACTCACTCCCGCAGACAGGCTTTGCAAATGCTTATATTGGCCTTTGAGCCAGAGGGTCCCACTACAACCACTTTAAAGAAATATCCTGGTAGATCCTGAGCAGATCTACTTGGATGGTTGCAGCTCCCTTTGCCAAATGAAAAACCTGGGTTCCTGCTGCAGATTTCTCTAGGTCTGCAATGTGAAGGGTGCCCCCTCCCTTCTGGCTTCACCCACCCCTGAGCCCTCTCAATCAGAAAGCCAAGAGAAGGGCAGCCCAGTCTGGATGTACAGGTAGTCCTCGACTTACGACAGTTCGCTTAGTGACAGTTCAAAGTTACAAGAGCACTGAAACAAGTGATTTATGATTTTTCACACTTGTGACCGTTGCAGCATCCCCATGGTCACGTGGTTTATATTTGGATGCTTGACAACTGACTGATATTCATGAGGGTTACAGTGTCCCGGGGTCATGTGATCCCCTTTTGCGACCTTCTGATAAGCAAACACAATGGGAAATCCAGATTCACTTAATGTTACTAACTTAACAACTTCAGTGATTCACTTAACCACAAGAGCAAGAAAGTTAGTGAAATAAGGCAAAACTCACTTAACCAATTTCTCACTTAACAACACATACATTTTGGGCTCAATTGTGGCCGTAAATTGAGGACTACCTATATATAAATACCAGCATTTGATTTGCCCTCTTCTTCTGGACTTGGAAACATTTCTTTTTTTTCCTCATTTTTCCCTCCAGTTCCCTTTTCTTTCCTCTCTTGCCTTTGAGACCAGGAGCTCTCTTGTTTTAATCAACCTGAGCTGCTCTGGGAGAAAATGGTTGCCTGATTATCAAGATGAAACCCCCTGAACTAATAATTCTTGCAGCACCTTGCTCTGCAAGCTCAGATGGGTATTTAACACTGTTACTTCAGTATATCTTCCCCAGGTATTTATTGATCAGCACTTCCTTTAATACTTACATATTCAATACTCGGGAAGATAAACTGAAGTAACAGTTTACTATCACAGGAAGGCTAATTACTGACTTGCATTACTTTTTTATTTCTGTTTGTTTATTTGTTTGTTTGTTTGTTTGTTTAAATACAGAAGCCATTTTTTGGAAATTTTGAAGGAAATGAAAAATCACATGGGGGGAGGGGTGGTCGGGAAATTAAATGCACGTGCTTCTGTTTTTAAAAACCCTCACTTTATTTATAAAATAAGTAGGCTTGCTTAAAATTAAAAAGGTTAGTTTAATTCACAAAAGTTATAAATCTGCTGATAGAATTTATAAGATGATGAATTGTAAGGAAAAGAATTCTTCCTTTTTGCCTTTCACAAGAAACATGCAGTCAAAATGTTATCAAGGAAAAAAAGAAGAAACAGTGAACACTGTAAGTTATATATTTTTAGTTTTGTTCCCCATTGTGCCAAACGGACAGGAAGTGAGCTGACAAACGAAGGGGAAGAAAGCTCAGAATACAAATTCTGAGACACGAGGCAAAAACTGAATCTGAAACACTATCACTTTCAGCAGTTTTCGTTTCTTATTTTTTAAAAAACTTCTTATCATTTTCACAGACTTCTAAAAACTGTTTCCCTATGCTGAGGCAAGAATAGAAATACTTACTGGTACATCTAAACCGATGTCTTAACTATTTCATATAAAACGAAATATTACAAGCCATTTTTTTAAGAACTTCCCTCCCACCCAAAAAAACCCACAAGAGGAAAAAACAAATAATAGAATGCTAATATTAGAAGGCACCACTGAGGCCACGAAGTCCAGTCCTTTCTTCAGGCAGGAACCACATCAAAGCATCCCTCATGGATGACTGTCCGGCCTCTGTCTAAATATGGCCAGCAAAAGATGCCCAACCACTTCTTTGACTAAGTGGCATCTTGTGTTTCTGTCTAGAGCTTTTCATCCCAGTCCAGTTTCGGTGTCTGGTACTCTGGCCGTGGGCACTGGGCAACTAGTTAACGCCCAAATAATGGGACACAGCCCTCTCTCCTGTAAATTATTTCAGTTCTATCCCACTATCATTTGCAATGTTTTCCTCTTTATATTGTTTGTTTATCATATTTAAGAATCACCCTACACGTGTTATTTGGATACAGTGGTTTTTCTAAACTGTTTCCTGGAAATTATTAACATTCTGATGGTTAGATAACTTAGACCCTTTAACGATAAAGAAAAAACGTGTATGCTAATATTAACTATGATTTCAGATCTAAAGCTAAGCCATCAGTTGCAATTTAACTCAGCTACATAACTAGGCCTATTATTGGTCACCTCTGTGTAATCATTTATCTGCAGGAAGTAAGAACAGCCAACTTTCTTCTCATATAGTGCAAAAATATGTTTCTGCATGATTGCCAGGGGACAATTACTGATTCTTCTTGGGGTTCTGAATATCTGTTTGCAAACACAATTTCACCTCCACCAAATAGGCCTCAATTTCTCTGAAGGATTTTCATGTAGTTCCTTCACACAAATGAAGTGAGCCCATAGCAAGGCTCCTTTTGGAAAATACCCAGGAATTCAAGTTATCTAAAATGCTACAGAACCAGGTCGCCAAAAGCGATCCTGTTGCAGCAATTACAATGTCTTCTTAGTTGTTTCAGGATTGTTCTCTTCCTTTTAAGGCTGAGAATCCAAGGAAGCCACACTGTCTATTCCAAGCTATTTAGTTATAACAAAGGAACATTATTCAGCGGTTCTTCCCAGGTTTGGGGGGGAACCTTTGCAAAAGTATCATATTTGCATACATCACAGTAACTTTAAATAGGCTTTTGTTTTGTTTTTTTAAAGAAAGTACCTTATTGCCCTTTTAAAAAGTATAATCATACTGGCTTTCATAAATATACAGATAAAGTGAGATTTGGAGATTAGTTTTTTCCCCTTTGTTTTACTTTTTTTTAAAAAATATTTTATTGAGTTTGTACACGAATATAAAATAACATTTCCATTAATATCGGATGCGCAGTGTTTATACATATATACAAAATATATACCTGGTGTCACTTAGGCTACTTTTTCCTTTTATTTAACACACCTTTTTCTCTTTCTTTCATTTTATCATTCATTCATTCATACCACCTTCCCCACACAGTATTATATTCTGAATTCTCGTCATTGTTTATTTCATGGGTTAGTTTACTCATCTCTGCGCAGTCCAGTATTTTGCTAATTATAAGTTCTTCTGGTGGCAGAGCTTTCTCTTTCCAATATTGTGTGTAGGCCAGTCTAGCAGCTGTAATTATATGTATTATTAGGTGATTCTTTTTTCTTTCCATATGACCTCTTTACTATTCCCAGGAGAAATATTTCCGGTGTCAATTCAATATCTTCTCCAATTATTTCTTGTAACCATCCCCTAATCTTACTCCAATATCTTTTCGCTTCAGGACATGTTCACATGTGGAAGAAGGTACCCTGACCATAGCCACATTTCCAGCAGTTTGGGTGTATATTAGGATACATCTTTGCTAGCCTAGCAGGGGCTAAATACCACCTGTGGAGCATTTTGTAATGATTTTCCTTATACATCGCAGCTCTGGTCAATTTATAATTTTTATTCCATGCCTCTTCCCATTCATTAAAATTTATGCTACGTCCAATATTTTTCTCCCATACACTCATTTGGTTTTTAGTTATATCCTCACCTCTGTCCTCATCTAATAGATAGTTGTATAATTTAGCCAAAATCTTTTTACCTGTTCCCATCAGGACTTTATCCAGCCCGTTATATCCTAGTTCTATGCCGCATTGTTCTTTGTCTTTCTGGTACCTGGATTTTATTTGTAAATAGGCCCACCAGTCTAGATTTATTCCTTGCTCTCTCCCCTTTGTTTTACTTGTGTCCTATTGTGATCCAATAACTTTGTAACCAAGTGGTATGTAAATTGCATAAACAAACAGAAAAATCAACCTTTAGAATGCAATTCAATTTCATCAAACCAAACTATACATTAAGGAGAAAGAAAATCTTAATGTAGAGAAACATTTAACATAGTCTGTTAAAAAATGGAAAAATTGATAGAGTCAGAAAAAAGAAAAAAAAGATGGTCCGATCTGTATATTAGCAGGAAGGCAGGATTCAGTTATAACTTCAGTGGCTTTGGTTTTCCCTTCCCTTCTCTCTTGCCTTGTGATTTGCCAGATTGTGGTCAGATGAAGCAGTTTATTCCTTATTTTTGCGAGCCATATCACAAATGTGTTATGGCTTGCAAAAATTTCACAGCCAGGATGGCTTTTTAATCTTTCAATAGTTTTGAGAAACACAACTTGCTTCACATAACAAGCCAAAATGTTGTGACCCTGGTCAAGGTGAAGAAAGATTAATTTAAATTGTAATTGGTAAGCCTGTTTGGCCAGTTGCTGCAATACAGGGACACCAGAGGTCTCTGCGTAATTAAACCATAAGGAAGCTTTGCAAGGCAACTGATGCCAAGCCCAGAAGCACAAACTGCTGGGAAGATTTGGGGAGGGGGATCCAACCTGACATCCCACAGTACTTTCAGACAGCCTGGCCTAAATTGTCAATCCTTGGGGACGAGTTATAGTTTGTAAAAAAGGCAACAATGGCTTAATTAATACGGGTTACAGTGTTGGAATCTTTTCAGACAAAAACATCTAATTTAAGCAGACTGATACATTTAAAAATACCAATTGAATCACATTTTAGTTCAAATGCATGAGAAATATCACAAGCTGGCTTGAAATATAAAGTAATTCTGCCTACAATAGACACATCCCCAGTTATGCTCAGTCTAACAACTTGTGCAGCCCAAACTGACTTTTATCAAAAGGAATTTACATGTTTTTAATGTAAAACTGACCAAAACCAGAAGATTTGGGATCAGAATTTCCTAATCTTTAGCCAGTACTGAAGACCATCTGTTTCTGAGATTTTTACAAGTCCCGTAGACTTAATCAGCGGGATATAAAACTAATTCAAAATCATTATAACCTGTCTTATCTCTTAAAATCAAAGACAATAGTACAAAAACGAGTACAACAAAAAAGCAATATAAATAATAAAACGTCCTGCCAAAATAACAAGGATAGTAAATAATAGAATTATATTAGAGGTGCCCAGGAGCATACAAGTATAGTAAATCCAATGAGTTGGCAGATCAATAATCTACAGCAGAGATCTCCAACCCCCACTCTGTGGACCTACATTGGGCCGTGGCATGACAGAAGCCGGTCCGCGCAAACAAGCAAAGCCCCATCCACGGGATGCAGGCAGCACACAAAACCATGCCTCCTGTGGTCCGTGGAAAAGCCCCTCTCCATGGAACCGGTCCCTGGGGCCTAAAGTTTGGGGGCCACTGATCTTCAGGACAAAGCAATTTTCTCTACTTATTTTCAGCATTCTCTTTTTGATTGAATTAAGTACATGTGTAAGTTCTCTTCATATACAGTTCAGCCTTCAGTCCCTCTACAAACAACAGAGTTGTTGATGTGTACAAAATATTGTCCATTTCATTTTCAATCAAACTTTAAGCATGTGCTGAAAGATAACAATCCAAAAGTAATATCAAGGGCCAGCATTCAATGGATTTGAACAGAGAAAAAGGAAACTACTTATTGAAAGAAGAGCCCTAACTTTTAACAGTATTTAAAATCTTCCTTCTTGCGAGTGGACAAACCAAGCGCCAGAGGTCCTCAGGACCTCAGCAACCCAAAATGGCATTTGCCTCTCCGTGTCATCTTGTGCTCCCAGCCAATGTGGTGAGTTCTCTCTCTTTGTCTAGCAGATGAATGCTCACTCCACCCCAGTGGCTCTTAGCACACATTCATCTGTCCCCAAATACACAGGCTTAGCTTCTGATTCACCAGGACAATGTTATGCAGATCGCTGATTTGGTTCAGATGCAAAAATAGTCCTGGAGCAGCTTAGAAACGTGGAGAGAATCCAGACTGGTGTCCAGCTGTCACACTTCCTTCCTACTGAATATTCATATTTTAATGGGAAATGTAATCCTCACAATGTGGGTTAACCAAAGATGTATCAATCAGTGATAAATTGTGGCTAGGACGGAGAAAAGAAAAGGGAGAAAACAGATTCACTATGTTTTATTCTTCCAATGCTTAATTAGTACAAATGAAACAAACACAGGAAGTCCTCTACTTACAGCCACAGTTGAGCCAAACATTTCTGTTCTTAAGTGAGACCATTTGTTAAGTGAGTCACTGCAGTTGATAAGTTAGTAATACCTTGTTAAGTGAACCTGGCTTTCCCATTGGCTTTGCTTGTCAGAAGGCCACAGAAGTTGAATAACCTGACCCCGGGATACCGCAGCCATCGTAAATATGAACCAGTTGTCAAGCACCCGAATATAAATCACATGACCATGGAGATGCTGCAATAGTCATAAGTGTGAAAAAGAGTCATGAGTCATTTTTTTCAGTGACGTTGTAACTTCGAACAGTCACTAAGTGAACTGTCATAAGTCAACGACTAACGGTACATTGTTTTGATCCTTGACCAAAATCACACTTGCAAAATGCTCTCAATCACAAGCTCTTTAAGATCAAAGACCAAGATAGGCAAATACCCACATAGTACACTTTGTGTTCAAAACCATTTGTGGGTGGTTCTAGGGGAAAGAAACTATATATTTTGTTCTGGTTCAAACATAAAGGTTTTGGCAAGAATTTAATCTTTTTTTTTTTTTTATTTGATTTATATGCCGCCCTTCTCCGGAGACTGAGGGCGGCTTACAGTGCGTTAAGCAATAGCCTTCATACTTTTGTATATTTTATACAAAGTCAGCTTATTGCCCCCACAAACTGGGTCCTCATTTCACCTACCTTAGAAAGGATGGAAGGCTGAGTCAACCTTGAGCCTTGGAGAGATTCGAACCAGCAGTAATTGCAGGCAGCTATGTTAATAACAGGGTGCTTAGACCACTGTACCATCAAGGCTCTCGGAGGATGAGATGAAAACTCTGGGTGCAGAAGGGCAAAAGACTCTCACCAGGGAAGAACTAGGCCTCTGGAATGGGACAACTTGCCACAGGACAATTTAACAATTCAATTTAATTATTCAAAATAAATTTAAAAATAATTTTAATTTTTGTCATTCACATTTAATTCTGTCCCTTCTTTGGCATCCTTTCTTTAATGATTCTATGCCACCATTTCTTTGATATTAATGTCACTCTGGAACCATAGTCCTGCAGCAAGTTGGCCGTGGCAAGTAGACCATCACCGAATTGTCCTAGACCTCTATGCCTCTGCTATTATTCCTCCTCACCCAGCAACACTTAAAACCGGGAATCTGAAACTAAACTGAAGTCCACAACTGATGAAGCAGAAAAACATAGCAGCCAAGAAATAGTTCGGGGTTTCTGAGCTAATGGAGAACATTTCACACAGCATTTCTTTCCGTAGAAGATGGAACTCCACAAAATATCAGCCAATGAACTGTGGCAAGCAAAACAAAGATTCATTTTTGTATCCTGGTCATCAACAAACACAAGATTATTGTTAAAGCCTGGTAACTCACTCCAACGTTTACCGACAGCACGATTTTCGGGATGGCTGGAATGATGAGATTAAAGGAAACTGGAACAAAGGCCTTGGAGAAGCAGTGTGCTTCTGTCTACCTGCTCAACGTTCTTCTACAGGTAGTCCTTGACTTACGACATTCATTCAGCAACCATTCATAATTGTGATGGTGCTGAAAGAAGGGACATATGGCCTGTACTCAACGCTATGGCCTCTGCAGTGCCCCCGAGGTCACACACTGAAAATTCAGGAACTTGACTATCCCCCTGCTCTTATGACTACAGGTAGTCCTCGACTTACAACAATTCACGTAGTGACCATTCAAAGTTACAACAGCATTAAAAAAAAGTGACATGGTCATTTTTCCCACTTATGACCGTTGCAGCAACCCCATGGTCACCTGTTTTACATTTGGATGCTTGACAACTGATTCACATTTATGACGATTGCAGAGTCCTGGGGTCATGTGATCCCCTTTAGCGACCTTCTGACAAGCAAAGTCAACAGGGAAGCCAGATTCACTTAACAAGCATGTTACTCTTTGAATCAATGCAGTGATTCACTTGACAAACGTGGCAACAAAAACTCACTTAACGAATTTCTCACTTAGCAACATAAATTTTGGGGCTCAATTGTGGTCATAAGTCGAGGACTACTTCTTCAGTGATGCTGCAACTCTCCTCCATCTGGGTCACAGAGTCCTTGGGCCTCCTTCCTGCCTCGGCATGCCTTACCTCTTCTGAAGACTGCCTTTCCAAAAGCACGTCCAGCCAACGCAATGCACAGCCTTCCTCCAGAGAAGCCCCTCACACTATCCCAAAAAATGAACGAAATTCTGGATCTGTCCACAATTCTTCTGATCTCAGAAGGGCACAATTTTTCAAATCGCACAATTTGGAATGATGATGATGATGATGCTGTCCTTCTGAGAATGCACAAATGGTGCCCACTTCCAGAATGGCACAAGGTTGCACGTCGCATCAACTGGGTGGCTCTTTCAGAAAGGCGATTTTTGGTAAGTGGAGCAAAGCGTGATGGGGCAGGGAGGAGTCCCAAGGCCTGAAGGGACCCAGAAGCAAGCCCAAGGCTTGTGGGACCCTACAGGGTAGGTAGCTATGCAGGGGGGGGGGGGTGCTCAGTGGGCGGGGAGACCCAGCATAGCCCAATTGAGAGCAGTGGCCTGGGCCTGCACCGGGCCTTCCCACCCTCCAGGCAGCTGCGCTCAGCTTAATGACCTATGCATTTGCTTAACAGCCAGCACAAAGAGAGCTGGGACTGCAGTGGATGAATGGGCCAGTCACGTGGACATTTCGTTTAATGAACACAATAACTTACAACCATAATTCCAGGTTCAATTTTGGTCATAAGTCGAAGATTTCCTATATTTAGCGACTTGTTTTGCATCTTAAAATTTCCCCAAAATTGTAGTTCTCCCATTTTTTTGCAAGAAACTCCTCCTACTTCCAGCAAACCTAAATACCAGATGAATGACAGGAAATGGATATAACTACAGGCAGAGACTTGAACCGTATTGCAAAACTTTTTTTCACACCTCAGCTCTTTCAGAAGAACAGTAACAATTAGCTAACAGTAACTCCAAGATCTTTAGAAAGTTTATGTTAGCAAAAAAACCAAAAAACCCCAACCCTCTCTCAATTATGCAGAACTTAGGTAAAAGCTGTAACTTAGCTTCTCAAAATTTTAAGATATTGTTTAGGAGGAACATGAGAAACCGGCTGATAAATGCAGGTGGAAATATTCAGTAGACAGAAGTACAAAGAATTTGCTAGCTCTGAAATTGCTCTTTGAAGGAAAAATTAAGCCTATTTCATCGCTGAACACCAGGCTGCAGCCCAAGAGATACATTATTGACGATTCTGTGCTTTTTGATACAGATATAGCTGTTATTCAAAGAGAAGCAGAAAGGAAATTAAGCAATTGTGAATCCAGCAAAAAGCCTTTTCTCAACCACCAGATCACAACCTCACGTTCTCTGCATCCTCATTTTAATTTGAAAGTTTTGCTTAAATCGGAAATATTTTATGCTGCCAGGCCAGAATCCCAGGCAAATTGTAGTGACTCTTTTTTTTTTTTTTTTTTTTTGGGGGGGGGGGGGGGACAAAATAGGCAGCGTGTGCAGGGACTACCGTCTAGTTAAAACTCTGTTAACAATAACGAAGGCTGAGACTTCCAAAGACTTACGCGCACATTTAATAATGCAGAAAACAAAAAAGCCAACCGAGTCTGGCTGCTTTCTGGGGAGCGTCTTCTATATATACAGATGTATAATGACAAGTGTGACATCTCTTTTTTTAAAAAGTGCTGCGTGAGCACAGTGGAAGCAAGGATGGTTTGCGAGGATAGAAAGAGGTATGCACAGTTAATAACGTTGATGTAAACTAGATTTAGCAGCCCATCTTTTTCTTAAGGTTGGTGTGTTTATTATTTCAGACAGTCTTTCCGCACTTTGCATAATATTGCCTACCCCGAAAGGGGACAGCGTGATAGTTACAGAACACAGAACAAAGACACGTATGTGTATGTATGATGCCAGTATCTTTCTGTAGTTAACTATAATCTCAGCCTTTACTTTCAGCCTATTTCCTCAAACTGTCGAGACTCCCCTGCCAGGTCTAGGAAGCAAAAGCAGGCTCCCCTGCATTGCAAGACTGAGTCCATGAACGGCAGTTTCTAAGATAGGTATTCAAAAACCGAATATGCAAATATAATGGAAGCGCTGAAGGTAGCTTGGAATAAAACCACTCGGGCACTCAAGGCTCCGCAGTTAAAACATAAGCATGACTCATCACCGCAGCTATTTATTACACTCTGGTTACAAAAATGCAGAGGTAGGGATGATCTGCTTAACTAGGTTTCTCTTTAAAAAAGAGAGAGAGAGAGAGATAGGGAAGGCATCCTGTTTGAGGCCACCTTCCGGCCCAATCGGAGTCTGTGTAAGAGGCAGACTTGGGAAGCCTCAGCCATCTTGGTTTGAGATCCGACAGCTCCAGCAGGGTTGCCCACATCCTGTTCAGGCTCTGTTGGAAATAGGTAACTACCTGTTTACTACATTTTTATTGGGAGGCACTCATTAATGAGCCTTAACTAATGAGCTAAACAGCTGTACTAACTGCTTAATGACTGAAACTATTCTAGTGATATTGCTGAAGAACTCCAGGTGCCATCTGCTCACCGCAATTTCCAGGCAGACAGTAAATGATAATGTCTGTCTGATCACAAAGTGCGCAAGAAAGCCGAAGTATTTGTTTTAAAAAGCAAATAAACCCACAAACCATTTTGAACCAGCGTTCTTTGTGCAACAAATAAACAAAATGCCAGCTCTAAAAGAACAATGGGGACTCATACAAGGATTTTCCAAACTTTCTACTCAGCTGAAAGTATAAGTACAGTATGTAAACATCTGGGAACATCCCACATTTGGGAATGCTGCTACTGGTCCCAATTTTGCTTAACCCTTCTAGAACTTTTTTCCGCAGCGACAATTCCCAGAATGAGACGTTCCTGTCTGATACAGCAACTGAGAAATCTTTTTTATTATTCTTAATGCTCCCTCCACGCGTAGGAAGATCACAGCTAATGGTCAATCTTCAAATTTTAGGGTGGAATGAGGGTTGCTGAAAGACAAACTGTAAAGCAGGAAAGAGATCACAGGATAAAGAGATAGCACAAATGCAATAAATACTTTTCGAAGTTCCTATCGTTGTTTCACATCGGGTTATCATCTTCATTATTTTCATTAGGTTAATGTTTATGCATCTGTGATCAATATGTAACTCCTCCATTGAGTCAGTAATGCTTTGAAATAAGGACACTTCTATGAGAAGAGCTCATCCAGAAATCTTGTCTGTCTCTGCAGCACAAAGCCGAACACGAAATGCAGCAAAGAAAGAAAAAGCCCTTTTAATTCTACATCGATGCTTCTGATCTTCCCAACGGAGGGAGGACAGTGGAACCTCTTAAGGACTTATATTTCATTATGCTGGTTCCCTCCGAGGAAAAGAAGTGTCCTTAACAGTCCTCCATTGTATTCACACCTGCACGGCTATAAATTACACAAACAGCCTTCAGGCTCAGCATGTTTATTGATCTAAGATCAAATGAAGACTTACAGACTCAATTCTCATCAACAGCCCATCTCCTAAAAATTTATCAGGGATACAGAGCGCTTTCTTCTCAACCACAGCTAGACACCGGGGTGTCCTCCAGATGTTTTCAAGTAAAACCATCCTTTGCCACCAGCTACACTGGCTGGGATTGACAACTGGATTTACCTACTAGTGCAAAGTCAAATCTAAATGTGAACTAGTGTTAAATATTTTTGTCTAGACATTTCATATACATTCCCTTTTAATGTCCATCTAATCAAAGCTGCTGTTATGTAGATAAAAGAGAAAGCCATACTAAACTTGCCTTGAGCACTTTAAAAAAAAAAAAGGGGGGGGGGAGATACAAAATCAACAAATACAGATAGTCCACAATTTACAACCGTAATGGAGTCTGCCCATTATGATTGTAAGTTGTAACAGTCATAAAAATGAGTCATCCATGTGGTCAGCTCAATTTTATGAAATTTTGCATCGGTTGTAAAGTGAATGTCACAGTTGTAAGGCAAACCCATTGTTTGCTATGGGCCGTTTTGATCAAAAATAGGAAATAAATACCAGCTTTCAGCAAAAACAAAACCCTTGTAAAACCCAGTCATGTGACAGCAGGTTGCTGCAAATGGTTGTATATGCAGGCTGGTTGCTGAGCACCCAAGATGTACTCACATCAGATGCTCAGAGGGTGGGGAGGAAAGGGAGACCACAGGGGGAGGACACTGTCAGAACTTTGCAACCAGATCATAGATATTCCCAGAAAGTCTGTCATAACTTCAAATGGACACTAAATGATCAGACATAAATCAAGAACTACTTGTACTCCACTATGTCAACTTTTCATTTTTAATTCTGGTCTTCACAAAAACTGGATCTATTAACCTTATCTAGTGTGGTAACTGAAAACTTGGTATTTTTATTTATTAAACAAAGCCTTTCTATTCTGATCTCTCAGCTTGTATTTTTTTAGCTAAAGCTCTATACACTTCACTGTTATTTTAGCTTCCCTGCATTTCCTTGTTATTTGCCATTTTAGTCTTTCAGTTAGCTATTTATCCTGGCAAGTACAACTTAAACTTTAAAGTATGCCAGAACCACACAAGCCACAATCAAGAACTATATGCCAGCCACACAACAGTTTGAAGGGCTAATAGACTTCACATATTTTAAAAGAGCATATTATTTACAGAAAAGGATTTTTTTAAAATGAGTATTTTTACAAACGGTACTTAGCAGGGGACAACAGTGATCTAATTCAGTGTTTGCATTCTTGATTCAAGCCAATTTGAGATTTATTGAACTGAAAAGGAATTAAGAACCCCTCCTCTTGGCACAGAAGGCATGGTCTAGGTATTCCTAATTGTGTACTCGGAAACAGGTTTAAGGAACCAGGTGGCCTCTTCTATGGTTGGATGCAGGGAAAGAGGCAGTCTCTAAATCTTGCTGCTTTTCCTCATTCATAACCTGAACTGCAGATTAAAGAAAGCTCTGCAAACTCTGTTATTATTCAAATGGTGACTCCAACCTTTACCTGTTTTGCCTGCAAGACTAAAGTTTAATTTAATCTACAGCTGTTCCCAAATACTACAAACAAAACTGATCACAGCATGAGGGACAAGACCAGAAGCCATAAAAATTGAACTATTTAGGCAGTGCCTTCCTTATCTATCAGAATTTGAGAATACCAATGCATCTCCTAACTTGGAAGAGAAAAAACAGAAGACAATGAACTAAGGCCTGAGATTAGAAGCAGCAGAATCTGGGCGTAACGTGTGTTAAGGAGTATGATACTGAATCCTATCTGAACAAAAATAAGTCCTGTATCCAGGCAAGTAAGAAATCAAACTCATGTTTTATGCTTTTATCCAAATTATCCCACCAGCTTAAGACCATCTAAATGGATCATTCCTTCCTGCATAGGGATATAACACCTCTCTGGAAGTTTTCAAAATCATGCAAAAAGTTTTAATATCTTAACTCATAACAATTAAAATAAGGGGCATGGAAGATGACAGGAACAGAAACAGGTAAGCCTAACTGTATAAATATTTAATGAGAATTTTCATTTAATAAGATTAATTACTCCCAGGTAATTTCTGAATTCAATAAAAGTTACTGAATAATGAAAAAAGATGAAAACTATTATATAATAAACTTTTTAAAAAGATACAAGGCAATACAAACTAATATACTCCCAAACCGGTGTTAACATATAACTTGAGTCATACTGGAAAAAACAAGGGGGAAATTTTAAAACAAAGGTCTTGCATAGGTTTCGAAAATCATAAATCCACAACAAAGTAAATAGCCATTTTCTGGATTTGACTGATTTGCAAATTTAGAATAGAGTTGCTGTTCCTAAAGACCACCCAGAAGCTTCAACTGGTCCAGAAGGTGGCAGCTTCACAAGCTGCACTGGATGAGATAAAATTCAAGGTGTTGTTTGTTACCCACAAAGCACTACAAGGCACAGAGCCTGGTTCCTGAAAGGACTAACATCTCCAATAATATATTACCACACTGATTCAATCCTGCAGAATTAGGGTGCTTCAGGTTCCTTCAATTAAACTATGTCATCTATCAGGACCCCAGAAGTGCACCTTCTCTGTAGCAGTGCCTGCCCCCTGGAAAAAAGTCGTCCTGTTTCCCCCGTCCCACCCTCTCAATCCAGACGGCTCTGACTCTGCTGTTGATCAAATGAGCTGTGAAGATCTGGCCCTTTGGAGAAGGAGGGAGACCACTTGCTTCCTCATGCTTGCCATCTTTTATCTTTTATTGTTTTTACTGGTAATTTTTAATGCCTGGTTGTTGTGACTCATATAGTTGTTCAGTTCATGCAGCATACAAGTTTAATAATGTATTATTGTTAAATAAATGAGCTATAATTCAATTACCAATCTAGAGCCAATTATTTCAGAGGGATTACTTTAGGCAGGGCTCAATCTGGATCCAACCTCATGTGTAGAGATGAAAGAAATCTATTTCACTTTAATATCTGACGTTTATATAATATAATGAGATAGGAGCATATTTAAACTTTTTCAGATTTTTCATAATCCTTTCTTGAACACCTTGTAAGAACCAAATGACATGGAACTGACACGAAGCAGGGGGATGGACTAGAAGACCTCCACAGTCCCTTCCAACTCTCTTATTCTGTATTCTGTATCCCTTTCTCATGCAAAGATTGCTACTGATCCCCATTTAAAAGCAAGAGACTTTAGGAGTTGTTGTCCAACATATCTGACCATTGCAATTTACGGACAGCTGGATTAAATGTTACAAAATGCTTGGAAGACTAACATCAGAACAAATGCTCTTCCATTCTCTGGGGCTTCAGCTGTAGAATGACAGAAGGGTTGAAGTCTCTCTCTTCAGCTCATAAAACTGTCATTACATGTAAGATTTCCTACATGAAGCACGTTTCATATTAAATCCTAATAAGAAATACTTCGAAGGACTGGACCCATTTCAACTTGTTAAAGATAATGCCTACTCTGAGGTCTTGGAAACAAAGAGAAGTAGCGTCTCCAGGCTTCTTTCTGAATGTTGGACTTCTCCGTCTAACTGGAGGGTCTGGTCTTTCTCCAAGTATTAAGAAGGTCCACTAATTCTGCTTCATCAAAATCAAAATTCACTTGATGCTGCCACTTTGCTATCTTAAAACTTTGTTTCTGATAATACAGCCAGCAGGAATATCCATAGAATATGGTGTTAAAAAAAAAAAAGTCAAGATGGCCATAGATGGTGCAATCGAAGTTCTATACTAGGGGTGTCATGCTCGCAGCCCACGCGCCGGATGTGTCACACGCTGGCCACGCCCATCCCTGGTTTAGCAAAGGGGGAGGGGAGTTGTGATACATCACGTGACAACGTGTCGTCACAGGTCTGACACCCCGGCTCTATACTCTATATGGAGAGAAAGGAGGAGGCATCTTCAAAAGATCTCCAGGAATCAATCACAGAAAACTATAAGACAACCAATGCAGTATTCCAATGGCACATGCAAATTGTGTTAACTGGTTTTAACTCTAGAAGAACAAACTTGACTGCTACTACAATATTCTAGAATACACAGTACAGCAGATGGGGCATTTCATAAAGAATTCCAGGTCACAAAAAGAGTTACACAATTGTATCCTTTAAGTACTAGGGCATTCCCTAAAATTCAGTGCAATCAGTTCCCTAACCATTCAAGTTCCTTCTAAACTTTCTTTCTGACAATAAGAAAGCAAAAGAACAAATTCCAAAACTCAAGAAATATCTTAAGCTGACATATCTGTGCTCATGGTTTACATGGAAGTATCATATCTAGAAAACTAACTGTAAAACCAGAATTCCTCAAGAATTCCTCTGGCTACCTAAAAGATTTAGGTAGCCAGAGCACCTGTCTCTCTTATTATCATAGAATCCTAGGTACCTTGGAGGTCTTCTAGTTTCCAACCCAATCTCTCAAGGAAGGAGACCTTATACCCTCCACCGTTACTGTCTTACATCATCCCACATTTGCTATGATCTTCTGCAATATTCTTCCTTATATTATGTACGTGTTAAGATTGCAGTTACATGATGGTACATCTAAAACATTCTTTTGAAACAACTCTACAAATTGTAAACTAAAAATCTAAAACAACACCCACAATCTAAAAAACCCACACAATCCACTGGCTCTATCACTGTCATTCACAATAAATATTATAATTCACTACAAGCTCACAAAGATCTACTGTTTGAACAAACAGGAGAACAATCTAAAACTTAGGTTGCAACTTTTAGGGGCGAGGGGATCATTTGGAAGTCTAAGACAAAACTGTGAGTGTTCAAATAGCGACTGCCATCCCATTTCTGACAATTCATAAAAGAGCTCCCACAGTGTGTGTGACCAATCACAAAACCACCATTTACCAACCAGTGAACTGGTGAGGTTGCCTTCCTTCATCTTTCTAGCCTCCTGAGATGCTGTCTAACAAACCCACTCTACCACTGTCCATTCTCTGGGGGAGAGGCCACCCTTCCAAACGATACGCTAAAGCACAACTTGGTTTTACTTCCTAAGGACATTTTGAGGCCCACTTGAGGCATTTTCAAAATAGAGACATGAGAGAAGCTGGTGTTTTATGGGAAATCGCTTTAAATGTCTCTCTGCTTTAAATTAGAAAACCCAGCAACTATATTAAAGTCTGGGAAGGTAGGCAGGCTGGTGGACACCAAGGGAGCTAGCTGTCTGCAAGTACACATTCACATTGATTTCCTCAGTAACTAGTGATTCCTTCCATATCGCTTTTGCTTCCTTTACCATAGTTCAGCCAGAAAGTGAGACATTTCCCGATTTCAGAAATTCCCCCCCCCCCAGTGGTTTTCATATTCATGGTTTTAAAATGAAAAAAAAAATCAGGAGGAATCTGGTAACACCTTTTCTGACCAACAAATTTGACTAAAAGGCGCTAAGCTTTTGTAATAAGCCTTTTAATAAAATGTGTTAGATAAAAGGCTTGAGGCTCCTCCTGTTTTTTGGTCACTGTAGACTACCACAGCTTTCCTACAATAGCAATGAAAGGAAACCCAAAGTAGTCTGTGCAGATAAAAGTTGTCAGCACACTATTGTAACTGTTAGTACTGGACACTTTTCTAACCGAACAAACAGATAGGAAACAATTCCACATCAAAATCTAGAATTTAGAAACAATTGGCCTGGTTCACACTAAGTTAAAAACCTGTTTGTAAGCCTTATTTTTCTTCCTAGAAGGATTTTCCATTTCATAATTCAAAAGAAAACTAAATTAAGTGGTCCTATGTGCTAATCAGTAGGAACGCGGTGGCTCAGTGGCTAAGATGCTGAGCTTGTCGATCGAAAGGTCAGCAGTTCAGCGGTTCGAATCCCTAGTGCTGCGTAACAGGGTGAGCTCCCATTTCTTGTCCCAGCTTCTGCCAACCTAACAGTTCGAAAGCATGTAAAAGAATGGGAAGGGAACAGCATTCCGTGTGCCTTTGGCGTTGAGTCATGCCGGCCACATGACCATGGAGATGTCTTCGGACAGCGCTGGCTCTTCGGCTTTGAAACGGAGATGAGCACTGCCCCCTAGAATCGGGAACAACTAGCACATATGTGCAAGGGGAGCCTTTACCTTTTATGCGCTAATCAGGCTCTTGATTAGCATGAACCACCATCTCACCTGAATTTACAATTTTGTGACTCTGATCCCTGAAAGTAAACCCAATGAAACAAAGACATTTTTCTCCTGCTTAACCAAACTCAGGATTCTACCGTTTCCCCCAAAATAAGACATCCCCTCATAATAAGCCTAATCGGACTTTTGAGCGCATGGCAATAAGGCCAAGCACTTATTTCAGGGTTCAAAAAAATATAAGACAGGGTCTTACTTTCGGGGAAACACGGTATGTGATCAGGTAGTGAGTGTCCTTTTTAAGCAGAACATGGTATCTTGCCCCACAGAATGTCTTGGACTTCTTTCAAAAAATTGAGGACAGACTTGGGGGGGAAGAGTAAACCTCCACCTCGAGTTAAGCATGTCTTCCCATTCTTACACTCAGTCAAAAAGGATCAATTATAATCTTTTCACTGAGACTTTTTCCAATGTTGGTATTATTATTAAAAGTACCATCCGCCCTGAGTCTTCGGAGAGGGGCGGCATACAAAGTGAATGAATGAATGAATGAATGAATGAATGAATGAATGAATGATCTTACTGACTTCACAACACCCAACAGTTTTGAAGTTATTCAAATATTTGAGAAAAAAAAACCCAACAAAGACAGCACAAAGGTAAATTTCAGCTTTCTCCGGTAAAACCTATCAAATTTGGCTGGTTTGTGCTCTTAATCTAGAGCTCATTCTTTGCTTGCCCATTTCACAAATTGCCATACTTTGCATCCTTATGAATGGACACTGTAAGAATAAAAATCTTAAGCAATTTCTATTCAGAAGAACTCACAAAGGTTGAAACTTAGCCGCAATCATTTCTTACAGCACCACGAAACATCCAAATAACATACCTTTCAATTTAATCTGTGTAGCAGACATCTGTGGTTTTAAATGCCTAAATTCAATTGTCTATTTGGCTAACCAAAGTTAAAAATGAACCTAGTCAAGAAAGGATAAAGGAGCAGATGATACACCACTAAAAACTGGAAAAGCTGATACCCCAGATAACCTTTACAAAATCCAACTTCTTCATTTGGCAGCGGTATAATGGGTCCCCCACTTTTTTTTTAATTCACCAGGGAGATGGGAATCAATCTTCCTCCTTACTGCTGCTTGAATGAACTTCCAAAAGTTCTGATGAACATCCACAAGTGTTTCTGGGCCAGCTGCGCCCACCTGACTTTGTCAAGCATCAGTTCTTTTGGGGCAAACTTTGCACAATCAAAGAGGAAACAACTCCGGCTTTTAGGAAAGCTTTTTTTTCCCTGGACCCCTAAAGACCACCTCATCTAGCCCAGGCCAAAACCTCACAGGTGGGATGTGGGTCTACCTCTGAGGGGCTAGATCCTTCCAAGCGAAGCTCTGGGAAGCACAGGAAGACAGGGGGTGGGGGGTGGGGTGAGACCCCTATACAGAAATGGGGCTGCACCCTAAAATCCACATCAGGACCGAAAAAGCCGTTATCAGGACCTTTTTTGTGCCCCCCCCCAGGGCCGGTTCTAACCCCCCCCCCTCTAGATAACCAAGTGTCCCATAAGGCTCGGCCAGTAAGGATGGGCAAGGAAGCCCAAAGGGAGGGAGCCTAATGCGCGGCCAGGTTGCCTCAGGAACGCCCGCCGAGGTCCCGTCAAGCCTGCCTAAGTCAGCCTAGCGAGGTCCCATCATCCACGGCCGCCTCAGGAAGGCCTGCCAGCCCGGTGGTCGCGCCTCCTCTTTCACCCCCCCGCCCGCCCGGGGGTCCCGCTGACCTCGCGCACGTCCTGCAGGCACTCGAGGACGGCCAGGTTGTTGGCCCAGCTGTGCTTGGGGCAGACGCGCATCACGTCTTCGCGGCACACCGGCTCTTCCGCCAGCTTCCAGCCGCCGCCGGAGGAGCCAACGCGGGGCACCCGCCCGCCGCCGCCGCCAACGCCGCCTCCCACGGCCGGCCCGAGCTGAGGCGCCTGCTGCTGTTGCTGCTGCTGCTGCCCCTGCGGCTGGGCCCCCAGTCCCGGCTGCCCCTGCGGCTGCCCCTGCGGCGGGAAAGCGGCGGCGGCGGCCCCGGCCGGCTGAGCCAGCGCCGGCCCGAGGGCCACGAGGAAGAGGAGGAGCAGAGGGCCCGGCCCGCGGAGGCCCCGGGCCCCGACACGTCCGCACGGCGCCATCTTGGATGCGACTCCTTCGCTCGGGCCGCCCCGCCCACCGCGACGACGACGATGACGCGGCGCCACGCCCACCGCGTACCTTGCGCGCGGCGCCACGGGGGCGGAGACGGCCGTTTCGGGAGGGCGGGGCCGCGCCTCCCCCGTCGCCGGGGCAACCGCTGGGCCCGCCGAGAGATTTCTCCGGTTCGCGCGCGCGCCGCTGCTTCCGGTTGCGAGCCGATCGTCCGTGTAACAGCAAGAACCGGTTGCATCCGCTAACTCTCTTTACTGACGGGTTGCATCAAGAAGCCGTTCTCTCCTCTAACCATGGTTTATTGTGGAACTGTGTTCTTTGCAGATCACAACGGCTGGGTTCGCCTTAAGCCGAAAGGAGGAGGGAGGGAGGACAAAACACAAGGGGTGGGGGGCTGTTTCAGAATGAAGCGCATCGCACGTTGATCGCTTTTTGTATCTTGGGTAGCTGGACTTCTAGGCTGGCGAATGGGAACAACACACACCTCCCCGCAGCTTTGTCCTGGTTTGCTAACTCAGCCAAGTTGGACTCCTAAAGATGGGCAATATTGAATGTAGAATGGAATGGAATGGAAGAAGAGAAAACAGAACGGAATAGAATATGAAATGAAATGAAATGAATAGAATAGAATAGAATAGAATAGAACAGAAAATAGAATGGAAGAGAAGAGAAAATGAGAAGAGAATAACAGAATGGAATAGAAGAGAAGAGAAAAGAGAAGAGAAAATGAGAATAGAATAGAATAGCATGGAATGGAATGGAATGGAATGGAATAGAATAGAAAATAGAATGGAATAGAATGGAATAGAATAGAATAGAAAATAGAAGAGAAGAGAAGAGAAGAGAAGAGAAGAGAAAATGAGAAGAGAATAACAGAATGGAATGGAATAAAATAGAAGAGAAAATAGAAGAGAAAATGAGAGTAGAATAGAAAATTAGAATAGAATAGCAGAATGGAATAAAATAGAATAGAATAGAAAATAGAATGGAAGAGAAGAGAAAATGAGAATAGAATAGAATAGAATGGCATGGCATGGCATGGCATGGCATAGAATAGAATAGAATAGAATAGAATAGAATAGAATAGAATAGAATAGAATAGAATAGAATAGACTTTCTGGTCACTTTGAATGTACACTAATCGGCATACATTAAAATGAAACTTCGTTGCATTCAGCTCTCAAAGGGTCACTACCTCCAATATACACTACCTAAGCATGACAAAATAAATACAAGATTATGCATACACCCACATATATGACACAGAAAAACAAACCCAGTCCAGTGTGCATGGCAATAAGACCGAACCTTGTGAGTTTAGCAGAGGGATGGCATAGGGAACAAAGCTGTCACAGAATCGGGTATTGAGATTGAGTTGGGGAGGGGGTTGTCTTCCAAGGGCACTAAGCTCCATAGGGAAAAGGGATGCACAGAGAAGCTGCAAAGAAAATACTGGTCACTGGCAGGTGAAGAGGACAGGAGCCTGTTAGCCCCTTTTCCGACCTGCACCTTTTATTCTAAGGCATTAGCTTTCATGAACAAACAAAGCAAGTTCTCATCTGGGTTTCTAACTTTGTTGTTCTTGCCGAAAAGGAAATTGCAATCCTACCTATTGTGACCCCTTTGGGAAAACTCCCCATTTGTGCAAGGATCTGACCAGCCTATTAAAAGGGGAGGGGGCGTCAGCTGAACCAGTCCCTTTGTTTGAGAGTGGATGTGTTACCGAGGGCTGGTTGCAGAGACAGGAAAGGAATCCTCAAGCCGCAACACCCCTCTCAATAGCCACTTAAGACTTACACAATACTTGGAAGCACCAAATCACCTGGGGGGGGCAGGGAGGAGACAAGGAAAAAGTCAGCAGGCACTCCCATGCTTAACAACTTAGAGAGGGGTGTGTGTATGCATGTACACAAAAGCTTAACAGACTTGCGCAGGCAAGATGGGAACAATTGCAAACTTGTCCTTGGCTTTACCTGGAGAAGCCAGGGGTGGGAGGAGGGCTCAACCTCTTAAGTCCAGCAGCTGTTCATGCATGCATGCATGTATGTATGTACCGTTTCTCCAAAATAAGACATCCCCTGATAATAAGCCCAATCGGGCTTTTGAGCGCACAGCAATAAGGCCAAGCACTTATTTCAGGGTTCAAAAAAATAAGGGTCTTATTTTTGGGAAAACATGGTATGTATTATTTAGTTTGATTCATGGGGAGGTTGCCCAAATTAATTGGCGCTGGAGATTGCAACACTGCAAACTTTGACACCTCCTGCGTATTTTTTAAATTGATTCTGTTAGTGCTTTTAAAATAACAGAAACAGAAACAAAACAAAATACAAAGATAAAAACACATACATTGTTAAAGGGATTTATTCATTTTTATTTTATTTATTTATTTATTTAAAATGGAAAAAACAAAAGATAAATAGTTACAAGTCTATATATAGTTAGCTCCTGTAATTATTATTCAAGTACAACCTCATTTCTAGCACCTTTATATACCGTAACTGAATTTTTAACCAGGTGTGTTTTATACAAATGAGTCCCATATCTCAATTAATTTGTCCACACAAAGACAACATCTATAGGCAATCTGCTCATAGGTGGCAAGGGCAACTACATATATAGTGACTTCCTTGATTTTCATAATACAGGAATTAGTACGGCCATCAGAATAACACAAGACAGCACTATCCCCAAAACTAAACCAAATTCTTCCAAAAGAGCTCCATTTTACTAAGTGTTTGGAAGGCTATCAGAAGCCTTTGGGCAAGGTTTTCCAAGTTCACAATTTACAACATGCTTGCCATCTTCCACAATTCCCCTGGCTGGAGAATATTGGGAGCTGAAGTCCACTTAATTTAAAGGTGTCAAAATTGGGAAATATTGTCTTTTGGAAGGCTTCTTTATAAAACACATGGTCACAACAGGGCAACAGCTCATGTTCTCAGCAACTTGATTTCATGAAAGAGATGACCAACATCCATAACTGCATTGGCTGGGTCAATTAAGTGGAGAAAGCTGAGATTTCTAAGACTTCCCTCCGTTTCTGCAGAGGGATTAGGCCGAGTTTCCTCTGAGTTAAGCCTAAATAAAGATTTATAGTTTTCTGCTTCTCCTTAAAACATGCTTTCTTTAGTGTTGACTATTAATATTCAGCACAATAGAATTTCTGAAGCCCCGAGGCTGCAAAATTTGAGTCCAGTGGCATTTATATGTTCTCTTCTGTATGAATTCACTGAAAGAACACCGCATTGGAATTGGGCAGCCAATAAATTTAAATAAATAATAAGAAATAATAATCATTCTTTCAGATATCTAAGGCAACATTTCATGCACTTACACAGTTTCTCCTCTATATAAATTCTTCAATGCTTGGTAAGATTTGCATTCTGAGTACAGCTCTTTCCTTATTCCAGGGCTAATATGATTTCTTTACTCCGTAAATATTTGAGAAATGATGGTCTTTGTAGCAACACTACAAAGTGCAATGCCAGGTCCGTGGTAAATAAAGCCCCCCTCATTTGCGATCTTATTCAGGAGGGGGGAGCGGACCTGGCAGGTATTACGGAGACCTGGTTGGGCCATGAGGGGGGGGTTCCCCTCGTGGATATGTGCCCACCAGGTTTCCGAGCATTTCATCAGCCGAGAGCTCAGGGCAGGGGTGGGGGGGGTGGCGGTTATTATAAAGGAAAGTCTTGATCCGAGGGAGACCACTGTTCCACAGATAGCCGGATGTGAGTCCCTTTTTGTGAGATGGGGTCGTGGAGTACAGATGGGCTTGTTGATCACGTACCTGGCTCCCTGCCGCGTGGCAACGGCCCTGCTTGAGCTGCTCAACGTCATAGCTGAGGTGGCGGTTGGTACCCCCAGACTTCTAGTCATGGGGGATTTCAACCTGCCATCTGTCGGCGAAACGTCTGAGGTGGCTCGGGAGTTCATGGCTTCCATGACGGCCATGGACCTTACTCAGTTAATTCATGATTCCACTCACATGGGTGGACACACTCTGGACTTAGTTTTTGTCTCTGGTCAGTGGTCGAGTGGCCTTGATACAGGGGATATAGTCATCGAACCCTTGTCATGGTCTGACCACTCGCTCCTTCGACTGGACTTTCTAACCGCTGCACCCCGCCGCAGGGAGGCGGGACCGACCAGGTGGTTCCGCCCCAGGCGCCTGATGGACCCTGATAGGTTCCAGATGGAGCTTGGGCCATTTCCTGAGACTCTGGCTCACGACTCGGCTGAGGACCTGGTGGCCGCCTGGGATAGTGCGGCTGCCGGGGCCTTGGACCGTGTCGTGCCTTTGCGGCCTCTGACCCGGCACCGAACTCACCTAGCTCCTTGGTTCTCCGAGGAGCTTAGGGAGATGAAGCGCCGGAAAAGACGCCTGGAGAGTAGTTGGAGGACCAGCCGCTCCGAATCCGACCGAACACTGGTGAGGTCTCATATTAAGACCTACCTAGTGGCAATAAAAGCGGCAAAATCTAGCTATTTTGCCGCTCTTGTCGCGTCATCAGATAATCGCCCGGCCGCCCTGTTTAGGGTGACCCGCTCCCTCCTCCATCTGGAAGCGCGGGATGACCCCTTGCAGGGCCGAGCTGAGGACTTTGTGCAGTATCTGTATGACAAAATCGCTCAGATTCGGGAAGGGCTGGCATCTGACTGGGTATGTCCGGACGGGATGACTGAGGCAGGTCTTGAGAGTGTTATCTGGGGGGAGTTCGATCCTGTAGCTCCCGAGGACATGGACAGGGTCCTGGGACGGCTGAACGCGACCACATGTTTATTGGACCCGTGTCCCTCCTGGTTGGTACTGGCTTCCTGGGAGGTGACACAAGGCTGGCTCCAGAAGATTGTTAACGCTTCTTTGAGTGAGGGGGTCCTGCCGGCTGCTTTGAAAGAAGCGGTTGTGAGGCCCCTCCTCAAGAAGCCCTCTCTGGATCCGGCTGTTTTGGCTAACTATCGTCCAGTCTCCAACCTTCGCTTTGTTGCGAAGGTTGTTGAGAGTGTGGTAGCACAACAGCTTCCCCGGTACCTGGATGAAACTGTCTATCTAGACCCGCTCCAGTCCGGCTTCCGACCTGGGCACAGCACGGAAACGGCATTGGTCGCGTTGGTGGATGATCTCTGGAGGGCTCAGGATAGGGGTTGCTCCTCTATCCTGGTCCTGTTAGACCTCTCAGCGGCTTTTGATACCATCGACCATGGTATCATGTTGCACCGGTTGGCGGGGTTGGGGGTGGGGGGCACCGTTCTGCGGTGGTTCTCCTCCTACCTCTCTGACCGGTCGCAATCTGTGTTGACGGGGGGGGCAGCGGTCGACCCCGAGGCACCTTGCTTGTGGGGTGCCACAAGGGTCGGTCCTCTCGCCCCTTCTGTTCAACATTTATGTAAAGCCGCTGGGTGAGATCATCCGTGGCTTCGGGGTGGAGTTCCATCAGTACGCTGATGACACCCAGCTGTACATCTCCACCCCAGGCCACCCCAACGATGCCCTTGAAGTGATGTCCCAGTGCCTGGAGGCCGTGCGGGCCTGGATGGGGAGAAACAGGCTCTGACTCAACCCCTCCAAGACCGAGTGGCTGTGGCTTCCAGCGTCCCAATATAGCCAGCTGATGCCATCGCTGGCTATTGGGGGCGAATCACTCGCCCCCACGGAGAGGGCTCGCAACTTGGGCGTCCTCCTGGACGCACGGCTGTCTCTAGAAGACCATTTGACGGCCGTGGCCAGGGGGGCTTTTTATCAGGTTCGCCTGATACGCCAGTTGCGCCCCTTTCTAGATCGGGACTCTCTACGCACAGTCACTCAGGCACTAGTCACTTCCCGCCTGGACTACTGTAACGCTCTCTACATGGGGCTCCCCCTGGGGTGCACCCGGAGGCTCCAGCTGGTCCAGAATGCGGCCGCGCGGGGGATTATGGGGGCGACGAGGCGCTCCCATGTGACACCTCTCCTGCGCGAGCTGCACTGGCTCCCAGTGGTCTTCCGGGTGCGCTTCAAGGTGTTGGTGACCACCTTTAAAGCGCTCCATGGCTTAGGGCCGGGGTACTTACGAGACCGCCTACTGCCACCAATAGCCTCCCACCGGCCAGTACGCTCGCACAGAGTGGGCCTCCTCAGGGTGCCGTCCGCCAGACAATGTCGGCTGGCGACCCCCAGGGGGAGAGCCTTCTCTGTGACGGCGCCCACCCTCTGGAATAACCTTCCCCCGGAGTTACGTATAATAACAGACCTCCGGATTTTTCGTCGGGCCCTGAAAACTTATTTATTTCAACTAGCTGGGCTGGCTTGAGCTAAATTTTAAATTGGTTTTAAATTGGGTTGTTTTAATTTACGGCCAGAACATGTAATTATTTTAATACTGTTTTTTAAATTTTGTATGCTTTGTTTTTTACTTAGGCTGTGCACCGCCCTGAGTCCTTTTGGAGAAGGGCGGTATAGAAATTTAAACAAATAAATAAATAAATAAATAAACACTAAAGGTCTTCTCAGCGTTTATATTATTTATAGAGCCATTTTTCTCCCTACAGAGTAACCTTGTTGGATGCCTTTTCTATGTACATATCTTGCTTTTCTCTCTTCCATGTACATTTTGGTCTGGATTTTAAACAACTTCCATTTCTGCAACCCGATACTCAAAATTAATTTTTGCCTCTTGATACATGGCTCTTTCAAATACACTTGGCTTGGCTTGGCTCATCTGCTGGATGCTGCAATGAAAAGGGATCTGGCCTTAAGAGAGCTAGAGAAAAGAAAACACAGATCTGGAAACAATCCAAGAGCCTTGGTGGCGCAGCAGATTAAAGTACTGTTAAGTAACACCAGCTGCCTGCAATTACTGCAAATTCAAATCTCACCAGGCTCAAGGTTGACTCAGCCTTCCATCCTTTTGAGGTAGGTAAAATGAGGACCCAGATTGTGGGGGCAATAAGCTGACTTTGTATAAAAAAGAACACCGCTTAGTGGGGGGCGAAAGCCCTACTAAGCAGGTATATACAAAAGTATGAAGGCTATTGCTTAACGCATTGTAATCCACCCTAAGTCTCCGGAGAAGGGTGGCATATAAATTGAACCAATAAATAAATGAATAAATGAATAAATAAATGAATAAATAAATAAATCCAACTGTATTATTTGGAAAAAAGAGAGAGAACACCTAAGTGTCTCTTCCTGGCCAATGGAATCTGCTCTGAAAACTGTGATTATGGTTGGTTACAGTCAACTAGATGTTTACATTGGATTTGGCATTTTATCTCTCTTTTGAGTCGTTCCCAAGGACCTGTTACTTGATGGGATCACCGAAGATGTAAGCTGTTCTGAGAAAAGCTGCTTTTTGCAACTGACTGATAGGGGTTTTGTCAATGCTGATGGTGTTCAAGCGGTGCTCCAGAGGTTTTTGAGATTGCACACACAAGTTACCCTTTAGTATTGGTACTATGTTTGTTTTCTTTTGCCACTGTCATCCCACCTCTATTTGCAGATTTAGTATTAACTGGAGGGTCAGACAAATTATTCATTCAGGTTAAATCTCACCTTTTCTCCTGGAGCTCAAAGGTCCCTCCATCTTCCCTCACAACAAGCCTACAAAGTAGGATGGACAAAGATGATCATAAATAGTTCAGTTAAAGGTGAGACACTCTTATCATCAGCATTGTTTGATCAAGATAACAATGAATCCACTTATATTTTTATTGTATAATTTGATTGTATAACTGTATAAACAGAGGATCAAAATCACACAAAGTATTACAAAGCCTTAGCATGACTACACCTGGAATACTGCGTCCAGTTTTGGTCCTGTTACAAAAAAGATGGTGAGACTTTGGAAAAAAGTGTAGAGAAAAGCAACTAAGATGATTAAAAGGCCTGGAGACTAAAAACTATAACAACAGTTGCAGGAACTGGGTTTGGCTAGTCTAGAGAAAAGAAGGACTGGGGAGAGGGGTCATGATAGCAGTATTCCGGGGGGGGGCTGCCACAAAGAGGATGGGGTCAACTTATTTTCCAAAGCAGAAGGCCGGACAAGAAACAATGGATGGAAACTAATCAAAGAGGGGAGCAACCTGGAATTAAGGAGAAACTTCCTAACGGTGAGAACAATTAACCAGTGAAACAGTTTGCCTTCAGAAATCACAGGCACTCCATCACTGGACATTTTTAAGAAGAGACTGTACAGTCACTTGTCTGAAATGATGTAGGGTCTCCTGCTTGAGAGGGGGATGGATTAGAAGACTTCCAAGGTCCCTTCCAGTTCTATTCTGATTAATCCTTACGCAGAGAAGGCACGTTCTTGTAATACTCTAATACGACTTGACATGAGACTATATGGGCCTGGTGGCTCAGCAGACTGATAGCATTGTGATTAACACCAGCTGTCTGCAATTACTTTAAGTTCGAATCTTGCCAGGCTCAAGATTGACTCAGCCTTCCATCCTTTCTAAGGTAGGTAAATTGAGGACCCAGTTTGTGGGGGCAATAAGCTGACTTTGTATAAAATATACAAAAGAATGAAGGCTATTGCTTAACGCACTGTAAGCCACCCTGAGTCTCCCGAGAAGGGCAGCATATAAATCAATTTTTTTAAAAAAAAAATGTGGTCCTGAGTTCAACTATTTTTTAAATTTCTTGGATTATCTTCTAATTTATTTCTGGAGTTCAAGTAGGTTGGTTTGGCTAAGAAAATGTAACTGGTTCAAAATCAGCCAGTAAGTTTCTATGCACAAGAATGAACTTGAATCCACATTAGTCCAACACCTTTTAGCACTAAATACAATCACATCTTGGAAAGTCAGCCTGCCCAGAACGGAAAGAGAAAATATGTTCTCTTCGCAAATAACCCCAGGCAGGATTTGGAAATGTTCTCAGTTCCTGCATAATTGTAAAGAAACATTAAAATGGTGATGGAAAAACAAATACACAAGGCACCCTTGACATTTCTAGAAGCAAAGGGAAAAAAACCCAGAACTGAGCTAAACCTTATTCCTGCTTTCCTTCATTATCATTGCTAGCTTAAGATAGGATCTATTGCAGAGAGGAAATTTCATGGCCTGGAAGCAGAAAGACAATAGTGGTACGTAGCTTTCCAAATGTTGCTACATCTTTTCATGCATATGTAATGTTTGCTTTATGCAAATCCTATCCTATCAATATATTCCCACAAACACTGAACTTCAGGTAGTCCTCAACGTATGATCACAAAAATTTGTTGTTAAGCGAGACAGTTGCTAAGTGAGTTTAGCCCTATTTTATTATCTTTCTTGCCACAGTTAAGTGAATCACTGCAGTTGATAAATTAGTAACACGGTTGTTAAGTGAAGCTGGCTTCCTCCGTTGACCTTGACTTTTGAAGGTCGCAAAAGGGGATCATATGATCTCGGGAAAGTGCAACTTTCACAAATACATGCCAGTTGCCAAATGTCTGAATTTTGATCACATGACCATGGGGATGTTGCAACAGTCGTAAGTGTGAAAAGCAGCCATAAGTGGTGTTGAAACTTTGAACGGTCACTAAAAGAACTCTTGTAAGTTGAGGACTATATACCTGTACTATATAAAGGTTCAGGTATATAGGGGATTATCCATCAACTCTCCACCCAAAGCTGCAATTTAAGTATGAAAACTGAACAGCCCTCAAATGACCACGAATACACGTAGTCCTTGACTTACGACCACTATTGAACCCAAAATTTGTCGCTACGTGGGACATTTGTTAAGTGAGTTTGGCTCCATTTTACGACCTTTCTTGCCACAGTTGTTAAGTGAATCACTGCAACTGTTAAATTAATAGCACGGTTGTTAAGTGAATCTGGGTTCCCCATTGACTTTGCTTGTCAGAAGGTCAAAAAAGATGATCACATGATCCTGGGACATTGCAACTGTCATAAATATGAGTCAGTTGCCAAGCATCTGAACTTGACCACATGACCATGGGGGTCCTGTTAATGGTTGTAACTATGAAAAGTCACTTTTTTCAGTGATGTTGTAACTAAGTGAACTGCTGTTCAAGGACTATCTGTATAAGACACTGCACAGTTACACAACCTCCCCGAATCACATCCCAACTCCAGCCCACACTGCAAAGAAGCCTCAAAGAAATAAACAATAAGCAGATTTCAGTGTCAAGAGAAATGGCTCATTATTACCAAAAGCTACGGTAGCACACACCCAAACTGTTCAAATTCTAAAGCAAACACTCCATTTAAAAGCCACCAATATATAAATATTTAAAATACAAAAGCACACATTCTCTTTCAACATTGCACCATCAAACACAACTGGCTACAATGCAAACACTCAAACAATTATTCTCCAATTACGTTGCAATGCAAGCACATCGTTCCTCAGAGGTGTATTAAACAAAAACAGGGATAATGTAAACATAGTCCTTCCTCCAAAGTTAGGCCACCGTGTAAATTCCCATAGCCACCATCACCACGGGAGGAAAAGAGTTGTTTTCTTAAGAAAGACACAGAAACCAAGGAAACTTTTCATGGAGTGATGGGCATAGAAGGCAAAGATCTGGGGGGGGGGGGGGGGGGGGAAGTGATATACAAAAAAACCTGTGCGAATTACACTGCAGAGCTGCACACAAAACATCCCCAAATTACTGATAAGATGAAGATTCAATCATAGAACTACTGTCAGACAATCTGGAAAATTAAATGAGCATATTGCTAAATGAGAAATATTGCTAATAGCAAAGCTTCATACTCTGGTTGGTATTACCAGCAGAACCGTTTAAAATGTTACACGATGCAGCTAAAATACTTCTTGTGGTTTGCAAGCAGACATGGAATACAGGTAGTCCTCGACATACAACAGTCCACTTAGTGACCGTTCAAAGTTACAATGGCGGTGAAAAAAGTGACTTATGATCGTTTTTCACTTATGACCGTTGCAACACCTGCGTGGTCATGTGATCAGAATTCAGACACTTGACAACTGATTCGTATTTATGATGGGGTGCAGTTTCCTGGGATCATGTGATCCCCTTTTGTGACCTTCTGAAAAGCAAAGTCAATGGAGAAGCCAGATTCACTTAACAACCTTGTTACTAGCAACTGCAGTTTCACTTAACAACTGTGGCAAGAAAGGTCGTAAAATCGGGCAAAATTCACTTAACAACTGTCTCGCTTAGCAACAGAAATCTTGGACTCAATTGTCATTAAGTCGAAGACTACCTGTATTTAACATACCTGCACAAATGATGGGAATAGAAATTGGGATTAATATTGCTGGAAAAAACAGCAACAAACTGATAAAATGATGATTTCTGTGGAAAGCTAGAAGGCAGAAAAACCTAAAAGATTTCTTGTGGAAGGTGAAATAAGGGAATGTAAAAGCCCACCGCAATGCAAGTAGAAAGCTGAAATAGTAACAGAGTTTATCTTCTTAAAATCAGAACTGCAGGTATTAAGTAAAAAGATACTTGCTTTGGGAAGCAAAACTATGACATATCTGAACAAAACATTAAAGTGCAGAGGCATCATCGTGACAAAAGTAGGAATTGTCAAAGTCATAGTTTCACCAGTAGTGACATGATTTTGAAATCCAGATCATCAGAAAGTCTGAAAAAGAAAAATGAATATGTGCAGGAGAAAAATTGTGAGAATATTTTGGACCACAAAAATATATCAAACTAGGTGAAATGAAACCAGACTGCTAAGAAAGCTTGACCTTAGAAATCTTGAATGTATTTTAAAAAAAAAAAAAAACTTGCATATATGTCAATGTTATTATTTGGCAAGCTATGTTTGCATTCTGTCCATACTAGTTAATTTTCATGCAACACACAGTTCAGAATACCTGGGTCAATTGGCTGGCAGCCATGACTCTACCTTATCATCTACCCTAAAGGTTCTTTTTAAAATCTCCTCCGGGTGGGAGGACCCTCCTCCTCACAAGATGGTGTTATTAGGGGCAGCAAAACTTGCTGGGGTTTTACCTGATCACAAAGATCAGAGGGCACAGTTAAGTTTCACGTGGCACAGAAATTAGTGGACTGATGGGGGACCTAGTTTAATATCAAGCAGCACAAAATGAGCAGGGAATACATGGGATTTGTGTTTCTGCTTGCCAGGTATGTAAAAGAGAGATGGGAAAGAACAGTTGTTATAGAATGATGGATCGATTATTTTATGATAATTTATTTTATAATTATGGCAAACCAGAAGGTGTTATTTTGGTTGTTCTGTCTCCACTCTGCCCTTGGATGGAATATGGCTTCTGCCACACACATCCACATAAATATAAGCACACGAAAATGTGTATGATGCACACATACATATTTATATGGAAGAGGAAGCAGCCAGGACTGATTTCAAGAGGAGTCGGTAACCCTAGGCTGGAAATGCTTGGCATAATTTAAAAAAACTGTCCGTGTTGGTAATTTTTGATCATTTGAAATTCAAATTCATAATGTACCTATTTTTTTTTCCTTCTTTTGCGTGAGATCAGCCAGTTTACTTATTTATCAAGTTTATGGCTGCCCATCTCACAGAAGGTAACTGAGTGATGTACATTTTGTTCCCTGCAGTGCCTCGTTGACAAGGATGCCAATTTACACTGACTTAGGGAGAGAATTGTAAAATTTTCTCAGCTATGACACATGAAAAATGAACACACAATGTAAGAATTGGGCAAGTGTTCGAAGGCAGAATGGACGTTGGTTTACGTGAACGTCCTTTTTCAGGGCGCTGCGACTACATTCCATGGCCGGGGACTTCACTTCCTTGTAGCTGATTACTGGGTGTTAGATATTCAAATTTTTTACTCTGGTCTCCGCCCCCTTTATGCTGATTACTTCAGTCTTTCACGAAGGAGCTGGAAACCAGGAATCTATAAGAAAGGAAACAAACAACAAAACACAAACATCGCCAACAACAAGCCGGCCAGAGCAAGAAGCCGGAACAAGGGCGGGAAATGGAATGTAGTCGCAGCGCCCTGAAAAAGGACGTTCACGTAAGCCAACGTCCATTTTCCAGTGCGCTGCTTCCTACATTCCATGGCTGGGATATACCCAAGCTCAACTAAAGGGTGGGAGGCTGACTGCTCTCGGCCACCCCGGCAGAATGGACTTGTTGAAGCACCCGTCTGCCAAATGAAGCCTCAGCCGAGGCAAAAGAGTCAATCTTGTAATGACGGATGAACTATGAAGCTGAAGACCAGGTAGCAGCACGACAGATGTCAGTAATGGAAGCCTGAGTAGCCCACGCAGCCGTTGTCGCTGCACTGCGAGTAGAATGAGCAAAAATTCTGCCTGGAACCGGTCTGGCTTGGCGTTCATACGCCATCGAAATACACGCCTTGATCCAACGACCCACAGTTGAAGACGACACCTTACGACCCATGGAAGCAGGATGGAAGGACACCAAGAGGGCCTCAGTCTGTCGAAAGGAAGCCGTTCGTTTAAGGTATCTCCGCAGAGCCCTGCGTACATCCAACGTATGCCAGCACTTCTCGTGGGGATGGTGAGGATCCGGGCAGAAATCAGGCAAGACCAACTCCTGGGCTCGATGAAACCATGAGTTCACCTTTGGAACAAAGGAAGGGTATAATCTCAGTACAACTCTGTCCGCGTGGAAGATGCAAAGATCCTTGCGGGCAGATAACGCTGCAATCTCGGAAATCCTCCTTGCAGACGTAATGGCCAAAAAAACGCCAACTTGAATGACAGGAACTTCAAACTGATGGAGGCTAAAGGTTCAAACGGATCGGAAGTGAGAGCCTGAAGAACTAAAGGCAGGTCCCAGGAAGGATAACGATGTACAATAGGCGGCGAGATGACAGTCGCCCCCCGAAGAAAACCTCGAATCCTGGAATCATGAGACAAAGGCCGACGAGGGTCGCGAGACAAGACTGTGGCCAGAGCCGCGACCTGTCTCCGCAGCGTTGCCGGAGCCAGTCCTTTATCCAAACCGGCTTGAAGAAATTGCAGGACCTCCAGAACATCGGCCGATGTGGGGTCAACATGATGCTTGGAACACCAGACCGTAAAGGCTTTCCAAGAAGCCTCATAAATACGCACCGTCGATGGCCGCCTGGACGATTGAATGGTGTGTATCACATCATCTGGAAGGCCATCCTTCTTTAGGAACACCCGCTCAAGCGCCACACGGTTAACCGGAGCCACTGGGGGTCTGGGTGGGCGATGACTCCCTGGGAGAGCGACACCTTGTGCAGAGGAAGAATCCAATGGGGAGCTGTGGAAAGATTCACCAAGTCTGCGTACCAAGCCCTGCGCGGCCAACAAGGGGCGACGAGAAGGAGTTCGGCCCGTTCCCTCAGGACCTTCCTGATGACCTTCGGGATCAAAGGCAGTGGAGGGAATGCGTAAAGCAGGCCCGGGGGCCACCGACAACGAAGGGCGTCGTGTCCTTCCGCACCTTGGCAGGGAAACCAGGAGAAGAACCTGGGAAGCTGTGCGTTCTGAGGCGTGGCGAAGAGATCCACCAGGGGTGTCCCGAACCTCTGGGTTATGTCCCGAAATGTCTCCGGATGAAGGCGCCACTCTGCCGGATCTAGATGTTCTCTGCTGAGCCAATCTGCCCGAACGTTGTCTTCTCCAGAAATGTGGTCCGCCCGAAGAGACTTCGTGTGGCGCTCTGCCCAAGACAACAGTTTCTCCGCCTCTAACATCAAGGGTTTGGATCGAGTTCCCCCTTCTCGGTTCACATGGGCCTTCGTTGTCATGTTGTCCGTGAGGAGCAAAACATGTTAACCCTGTAGGAGAGGACGAAACCGCCGGAGGGCCAGGCGCGCCGCTTGCAGTTCCAACCAATTGATGTTGTGCATCTTCTCCTCCGGAGACCAAAGACCTTGCACCACTTCGTTTAGCAGGTGAGCACCCCACCCTTGCAAACTCGCGTCTGATGTCACCACGAGCTGGTCTGGTTCCAGAAACGTGCATCCCTTTGACAGCGCCGGTGACAGCCACCAGATGAGTGATGTCTGGACTAGAGGTGGGAGAAACACAGGTGTCTTGGACGTGCCTCTCCCCGACTTCTGGAATCGTAGCAGGAACCACTGCAACTGACGGGAGTGTTTGCGTGCCCAAGGAACGATAGCTATGCACGACACCATCTTCCCCAGAAGTTGGGACAGCAGTAGAGGAGACACCGCCCTGAGAGATCTCACCTGAGACACCAGATCTCTGAGGCTGCGGATCCGGTCTGGTGAGAGAAACACCTGACCTTTGCTGGAGTCTATGATCGCCCCCAGATGAAGAATGTGAGTGGTGGGCGTGAGATAACTCTTCGGAAAGTTGATGGTGAAGCCGAATTGTTGGAACACGGTGATCACAGCTGTAATGTCTCGGACTGCCTGCTGTGGGTGAGAAGAAAGGACGAGAATGTCGTCGAGGTAACAGAGGATTCTCACTGGTATCAGGCGGAGCTGAGCTGCGACAACTGCTACCAATTTTGTAAATGTTCGTGGAGCAGAAGAGAGACCGAAGGGCATCGCGCAGTATTGGAAATGACGGCCATTGTACTCGAAGCACAGGAATCTGCGATGTGCTGGGTGGATAGGCACATGCAAGTATGCCTCCTTGAGATCCACAGATTGCAAAAGGTCGCCTTGTCTGACGCATGCCAAAATTGACTTCAAAGACTGCATCTTGAACCGTCGATACAGGATGAATTGATTGAGAAGTTTTAAGTTCAAAATGCCCCTGACCCCTCCCGAGGACTTGGGCACCAGGAACACGGTCGATAAAAGCCTGTCCCTTGCTGGCGCACGGGAACTGATTCGATGGCATTGATGGAGAGGAGATGATGGAGTTCTGCCTCCATTAGTTTTCTTTGTTCCGGAAGCGGTGACACCTGACAACGGATGAAACGACTTGGAGGGGTGGAGAGAAATTCTAGACACAGACCGAAAGTCACGGTGCGAAGGATCCATTGTTCGCACCTGGAAGACTCCCACTGATGATGAAAACCTTGGAGACGACCACCAATGGGAGCCGACGGCCTTGAGTCACTTGCCTCGTCTGAACGGCCTGAAACCGGATCCCCGGAATGGGCGCTTGGACTGGAGATGCTGCCTGCCTCTGTCTCGAAAGGACTGTCTGTCTGAAGGTCGATCTGAACCTTGTGAATAAGGTCTTTGATGATAGGACATCCCTGATCCAGTGAAGGGACGAAAGGAATGTCGCTGCCCGTATGGAGCATACCTGCGTTCCTGTCTCCTGTAGGATGACGGAAGGATCTTGCGCTTATCTTTGTCCTCTATCAGTAAAGGGTCCAGTGCCGCTCCAAACAACTTCGAAGATGAGTAAGGTGCAGACGCCAGCTTCCATTTGGTCTTAGCATCAGCTCTCCAATTACGCAGCCAAAACAACCTACGAGAGGTCACCGCAGAGGACAATGCGCGAGAGGCAAACTTAGCAGCATTCAGAGAAGCATCTGCTGAATATTCAGCGGCAGCCACTAGTTTGTTAACATCATGGTGCAATCTGATGTCATCAGGAGGCAACCTCTCTTGTAATTGGCGTAGCCAGAGCAAGGAAGCTCTAGTGAAGAAGGATGTAGAGGTGGCTGCCTTGACCGCCCAGGCAACCGCCTGATGCGTCTTTCTAAAGGCCAACTCTGCCTTCCGATCCTCTGCTTTAAGTCCATCAACAATGTCCGTAGTAATGACAGAGGATGAAGTTAGAGCTGCAACAGGAGCGTCAACCGAAGGCAAAGCCAAAATGTTCTCCAATTCGGGAGCAGAACAGTAAAGTTTCTTATCAAGAGCACTAGGAGCAGTCAAAGAGCCAGGTTGAGCCCAGCCACTTTGAACCACTTCAGCAAACAGAGGTGGACAAGGAATAACATCCTTATCTGGCTTGGACACTTGGAATAAAGGATCATGTACGGAAGCCTCTTTGGAGGCATCAGCAGAAGAAACAGAAGACAAACCAAATTTAGTAGTCACTTTGGCCTTGTGAAGGAGAGATCGGAAAAGCGATGGTCTGAACGGGCCTGTGAAAACTGGTTGCTCAGGAACGAAGTCCTCATCTTCTGACAATTCCATCTCCTCAGGAATTTCTTCCTCCACCTCAGACTCATCACTGGAATCATAGCCATGATGCGCAGATGTAGAAGGCCTTTCAGACAAATGACCCCTTCGCAGAGGTGGTGGAACAGAATGTTGACCAGGCTGCACACCTTGCTGCAACCCTGTGGACAGAATTCTTGCCAAAACATCTGACAACATAGCCTGAACATTCAATTGTGGCTCAGTCACAGTAGAAAGTCCTGCAGACACAGCTGGTGAAGGCTCAGTATGCGAAGCAACGGATACAGCTTCCCCATCAAGTTCAGCCTCCTGAGCTTGATGAACCATAACAGGGACTTCCATGGTACAAGGTCTGGTCACTTCTTGTTGACTATCACCAGCTTCCTGGATCACACTAGACATCTCTGGAGGAAGATGATGAGGTAAATTCCCAAAGACAGGGAGAGAAGAAATTACAGGATCAGCAGGAAATTCAGGAGAAGATCTCACTTGAGAAGACTGCCTAGCCCTGTTATATTGGCGTTCTAAAGCATTATGCCTTCTAAGAGCATATCTATCTTTGGCAGGAGCCTTTTTCTTAGAGGGTCTGCGAGATCTGGCCCCCTTAGTCTTGTCTTTGGCCTTAGAGCCCCTGGGGGGGGGATGCTGGCAATTCTCTAGGTGGACTGCCTTCTTCTTCCAATTCAGAAGAAATGACAGGATCAGCCATGTCAGCAGAACAAAAGATTCTGTAAAATAGTGAGGCAAAACAATCATTAATATATATAAGGACCCCTGCACCGTTAATAAGTCCTGGAATAAAGCCTATCCTGCAATAGGCCTACATTTAAAAATGCAGGAGCAGGTGGCAAGGCAGTGTAAAAATAATAATAAGGACCATTCCATTCTCACATACAGCTCAAAGAGCCAGGGAAATTCCACAATTTCAAATTTTAACTTTAAAGTTGCCATTTTTACTAGTAAACAAAATGGCGGCCGCCACAAGGGCCAAACAAAATGGCGGCCGTCACTAATGCTAATCCAAGATGGCGGCCGCCACGAGGGCGAAACAAAATGGCGGCCGCCAGGAAAACAAGGGCAAATATCTCTCCAAGGGCACTCCCGCAGCTCAGCGGCTCTCCCCAATCAATAAATAAACGTTCCAGTCCCCTCAGGGAAGGTCAGACCTCATTTCAGTAAAATTAGTCTGCTGCCGAACCGCAGCATGCAAACCGCCCCAAACCTCTCCAAAATGGCGGCCGCCCGATTTTGAACACATCAGAGTATGCCTGGAGCCTAGGCATGGACTCCGGAGCCGCTCTGAAGGTCTCTTTAACGAAACCTTGCTGGGACTGAGGCGGGAGCGGATGAACCGGCTCACCAGTTGCCCAGCAGCACCGCCTGCGGCAAATTACATACACATAGCAGCCCAACAGGACTGACTTCAAATGGCTGCTGAATTAAAGGCATTCAAAGAATTCCAAGGTTTGTGGACATATAAAGGATCCAAACCTATAAGTAGCAGCAGTAATTGTCCAATGCAAGAATAAATACAGTCCCAGCATAACTAGAAATGAATTATTAAATCAACTTAAATGAATTAAAACAATCAAATAATTAATCAAGTGAATAAATTAACTTAAATGAACTTAAATAAATTAAATAGATTGAATAAATTAAATAAATAACACAATAACTCACGAATAAGAACAGAGAGAAACCAAAACACCACTGTATTCAGCTACTGAGTGAAAAGACTGAAGTAATCAGCATAAAGGGGGCGGAGACCAGAGTAAAAAATTTGAATATCTAACACCCAGTAATCAGCTACAAGGAAGTGAAGTCCCCGGCCATGGAATGTAGGAAGCAGCGCACTGGAAAATACTGTATCCTCCAACAATCCTGAGCTGGTATTAATGCCATCTTAACCCTATTCTGTAAATAGGCTATACGCTGCAATAATCCAAACCCCAAATGAGGTTTACATCCCACATTGGTCAAATGATTTTTAACAGCTTCTTTTCTAAACTGTCAAAATGTGAATTCTAAGAGAAGTACAGGAAGTCCTCAGCTTATAACCACAACTGAACCAAAAATTTCTGTTGCTAAGTAAAACATTTGTTAAGTGAATTTTGTCCCATTTTACAGTTATTTAAGTGAATCACTGCAGTATTAAGTTAAGGAACACGGTTAAGTGAATCTGGCTTCCCCATTGAGTTTGCTTGTCAGAAGGTCACAAAACATGACCCCCCTGGGACACTGTCATAAATATGAATCAGTTGCAAAGCATCTGAATTTGGATCACATGATCCTGGGGATGCTGCAGCTGTCATAAGTGTGAAAAACGGTCATAAGTCACTTTTTTTCAATGCTATTGTAACTTTGGTCACTAAGTGAACTATCGTAAGTCAAGGACTACCTGTCTATTGAGAGACTAACACATCAAAGCTATCAGTTACATTTATCTCCGCACTGTTATCAGATGGGCGATATCTCTAATAGAACTTAGCCTAAATTTCACTACCTATAACCCTTTTACAAATAACAGGTGTTTCAAATATTGATTTATTTATTTTTTTTAAATTTGATTTATATGCCGCCCTTCTCCGGAGACTCAGGGCGGCTTACAATGCGTTAAGCAATAGCCTTCATCCTTTTTGTATATTTTATACAAAATCAGCTTATTGCCCACACTCTAGATGTTATCTGTTGCATAGACAGGATACTCAAAATTCCTTATAAATGCTTGATAAAGAAGTATCTTTATTATACAGAAACTTGTATTTTTAAAGCAATTGCAATTCTGGCGTATGTCACAAATTTACCTGTGTTTACATTATAGTGATCATGTACTTTAATATAAAGTGACTTGCTCACTGTTAAAAGCAGAACTGCTGTTTCTATATTCTAGAGATTCCCACAAGATAAGAGTTTATTTCAATACATTTCATTAAAAAAAAGTAACTATATTTTCACCTTAGTTAAGGTATAAACATTCACTTTTGAAAAGAGTTACCTTACAAATTGCACCTTGGTAATTGTCAACAAAAAGTTAAGGAAATATTCCCAAAACCCATATATATTAATTTGCCACATGGAAGCACTCCTATCTGACATCAGGTACAAAAGGCATCATTTCCTTCAGATCTTTTAAGATTTACACTCTCCTTCCCTTTCTTGGCACTAATGCTTAACTTTAAAGCTATTCGAATAGCCTAACAGCAAAGTGTTTTGACCACTGGAGAAAACCACTGATATTAAAGTTTGTTTCACTCTTGCTAGTTTTAAAAAAATTACATAACAGGACAATTGGACATACTTACAAGTCACAGTATTTCAGTTTAAGAATGTTGTTCTGAGGTTTATACTGCCATGCACAGTACAGGCAGTGCAAAAAGCTTCCATTTCTACAGCTTTCAGATACAAAAAAAAGGTTTTCAGATGAGTCTTGGAATATATACAATCTAGTAATTTGCTTTGTGAAAGCCAGCAATCAAAATACAACGTCATTTTAATTCAGAGTGGAAAACAGATCACCGGTGTACTTAAGAAAAGCCAAGCAAAACCTTTTCTCCTGCAAACAGACTTAATCAAGTTCTGAAGTGGCTTCACTTTTCATTTTTGCAACAGTCTGGCTTTGGGAGATCGGCTGGAGGTCTTCTAAATCACGGTTTCAGTCCAAACAGTTAGGCTTGTACATTAAGTCATTGCATCTCCCCAAACTGCATTCGAAATGCATGTCAGCAGCCAGTTTCAGGCAGAATTTGCAATCGCCCTTTTCCCCATCTTCCCTCATGATCAGAAAACATTTTGCTAGAATAGTTCACTGCAGAAAAGTGAATTTAAGTAGACCAAAAGAGAGAGAGATACAAACGGCTTTTTTGCTTTGTACGTGGTAAGCTAGTGATCTACTAGTACCCACATTATGAAGTTCTAGGTCACTGTAGAGCAGGGCTAATTAAGGTAGTCTTAGCAAGCACCAATGATTAATTTCCGGAAACTATATCAAGAAAATGGCAGCCAAGTTTCTTCTTCGCTTCCTCTTAGAATAATGCAACCAGAAGACAAGACCCATAACAAGATTTGTTGCATGACTGAAACAACTGTCTTCATTGAAAAAAATATAAATTGGGGAAAACAGGGACATAAGGTGAGCAGAGATGGAGCAAATAAATTACCCTGAAGTACAGATCTAAGGTGGTTCAGGAATAATCCTATCTTCAAGACAGCCAACATCCAATTAGCAGCAAAACGTCTGCTCAGGGATCAGGCTTGGAAGGCAAGGGAGACAGTCACTGCCACTTGTAGATTTTCACCATTTTCTCCGTCAAAGTAGCAAGAAAGCTATTGCGATTCACTTCAAAAGGACAGACGTCCAACACAGGGAGATCAGCAGGCAGTTTCTGAAGCAGAGTTCCACTTCCTGCGTCCCAGAGCTTCAGGATGAAGAGAAAAAGGCCATAATTCACCAAATATCTCGTTGGGCAAGACATGGTTCTGCAAACTACAATGTTTTACAGGAACTGACACTTCCTAATAAAGCTACCTTCCTTTCCTGTCCAGTGATAAATGGTTTTTAGAAGACTTCAGATTAGAACTGTAAAGACCAAATAAAATAGAAACGTTAGGGACTAGCCTCCCTCCCTTCTCACTTCTAATAAACAGTATTGCATGGAGTAATACTGGCTCTGTGTGCCTCACAGCTGAGTTCATCATTTTCCTCCCAGTCTCCTATCCCTAGGGAAATAAATAGAGGACAGACAGCTCCGGTCCCAGCTCAAGGTTCGGCTGCACAAGAGGCTCTCTAGTGGCAATTGTACTGTGGCAATTGCAACACACCTGCACTCTCACTCTATCACTCCATGGTTTTTGTGACTTAACAGTTGTGGAAGAAGAAAAACAATCAATACCTAACGCTACCAACAAAAGGGAAAGTTGTTATCCAAAATTCAGGCCATACCATGGCAGAGTTTGACGCTTCGTCCCCCGCACACACAAGGATGCTGCCGTCATCTTCGGGACTTTGAAAAATGGCATTTTTGGTTAAGAGTTTGCACGTTGGACCTGCAGTAAGAGTTTGAATGGGGTTGCACGAACAGACAATTTCATCATCTCGGTCTGTCAGCTGAGTAGAGGTCAACTCCATCACCACACACTGCAAGCAGTTGCTGTTTCGGTCTGTGAAAGGGTGAAATTGAAAAAAGTGACAAAGTCCGAAAATATCAACACACAACACTGCAGACGCGTTTAAATGAGATCCCTGTTTGACAGATTTCCTTAAGAGGCTGCTTGTCTGCAGATTGAGAACATTGTTTTACTCTACCCTAAATACCAAGATAGGGCTTAATACCTACTACACGAATGGCGTTCGTAACAATTTCTGTAAATTTGCTTGTAAAGCAGCATTCCAAACTGGGGAAAAGAGAAAAGTCAGATTTCGCACAAAGCTCCGTGTGGTAGAGCTATAATTCTTAACATTTCCAGGCAGTGAGAAAGACATGTTGACAAGGGATTCTGAGACTGTGAAAGATGCTATGTTGGAAAAAGTGGGGATTGCGTCTGTGGTCTTAGAGGTGGAAGCAGTGGCCAGGGGTAGAAAAGGAGATATCAGGGGCCCATGGACCAGGCACATACATTAAATGAACCCTGAAATGATTCTCTCCTCCATCTTCAAATCTTTCTTAACTGGCAAATACGAGGTAGCCAGAATAGCGGCCAAAATGTACTACCAGCAGTGCCCTTCAATCCAACAGGAAGAACCATCCAAAGCCCCCCTCCTATTTATAAGTAATGGAGCAGGCAGGAACCCAACATAAACAAGTACTGTCAAGAGGGAGGTTACACCATCTGGTAAAAGGAAAGGAAAAAGGGAGGGGGAAAAAAACAGAATGCTTTCCTGGAGATGATTCTGTGTTCAGATTCTATGCATCCACTGGGCCAACCCTAACCCTGAGCAAAAAATATCCTCGGATGACAACTTACTGGGCCTGAATGTTGCAAGGCAGTGTCGTGTGCTGGCTTCTGTCTGAAGGTCAATGCAACCTCCGGGTTCAAGGAGGAGATCGTGAGGTTGGTAGGAATTGCTCGACTTCTGCTCCCAAAAACAGGCTCCTTCCAGCGTCCCAGACACCAGCCCACCATATGGCAGTGAAGCTGAAGCCATTCGAGGAAGGTAAGATAAAGACACCACAGGACACCTGGTGAGAGCAGCAAAATCAGGATCACCAGGCTATTCTCTCTGGTCCCCTACTCATCCCAAAATGAAAATCTTTATAGGGATGTTTAAAAATGATTTCAAAGAGGGTTGAAAATTAGAAACCATCTGACTTAATTGCAAGTGTTGCTAAGACTGAAATCCCCTGCTTACTTCAGATTAAGCCTTACTAAACATCCTAAGAGATAAAAAGGGTAACTTGATTCACATCACTCATAACTGCTCAGAAGACTAATTAATGCGGAACTACTACAAGCAAGATAAATGCCCTCCCCAACTTAATCCCCACTGTATTCACTCCAATTCCCCACCATGAGAAAGCTAATATCTGCAGCAACTTAAGGAGTGGAAATGCCTCTATAGCAAGATTATTTCTGACATTAGCTAGTCTGACCCCCTTTGCTCTCCCCAGTTTGGAGATTTATCTGGATCACAGCAAGGAGTTTATATTCTGTATCCAAGTCTTCCAAGCAATTCTTTGTCAAGAAACTTACGTTTCTAGCCTACAGCATGAAGGATTTTTCAAATAATACACAGCCTTAGAAATGAACTTATTACGAAGATATTTTAAAATCTTCCATGGTGTCAATGTTCGGAAAGCAATGTTATCTTATGAAAGCCATACCTGGACTTCTGTGGAGCCAGTTCCTGGACGTGGGAGCTTGTGTCCCGCAGATCATAGACCAAGACAGATCCGTTAGCCAGCCCAGCATAGATGTAGTTGGTGTCGTCGAGACACCAGCAGCAGCACCAGATGGGGCGGCTAGCATTATAGGTCTGTACAACATTGTTTGTGGCTAAGCTGAGAGAAAAGGAGAGAAGAGCCTCTCACCATCTGCGCCCCATTCCTACCCTGTGCCTCTTCCCTTGGCCCATTACCATTCAACAGCAATAATGGCTACCATCCAGGCAGGAAATCATTTCCCCCAAAAAAGACCATAGACCAGCTTCCTGAGCCATGCAGGGAAAAGCCTCTTCACTACCAGTAGAATCATGGGGCTGGAAGGGATCCTGAAGGTCTTCTAATCTAACCCCCTGCCCAAGGTAGGAGTCCTTATATTATCCCGGAGAAATGGCTGCCCAATTTTTTTCTTAAAAACCTCCAGTGTTGGAGCACCCACAACTTCTGAAGGCAAGCTGATCCACTGATTCATTGTCTTCACTGCCTTATTTCCAGCTTGGATCTCTCTGATGAGCTTTCACTGTTGCTGCTTTTCCTGCTTTCAGATGCCATGAATAAATTGACCCCCTTTCCCTGCAACAGCCTTCAACTCAAGGACAGCAATCAGGTCTCCCCTAAGCCTTCTCTTCCTTAAGCTAAGCAAACCTAGTTCATCAGACGATCTAGCCTCCAGAACTTTATCAGCTTTGTTGCTCTTCTCTGCACACTTCCTACAGTATCAACATCTTTTTTTATATCGTGGTAACCAAAACTGGACGCAGTATCCCAAGAGTGGCCTCACTAGTGCAGTATAAAGCAGTAGTATCGCTTCGCACAATCTTGAAACTATGAGCCGTGGTGGCGCAGTGATTAGAATGCCATATTGCAGGCTACTTCTGCTGACTGCCAGCTGCCAGCAGTTTGGCAGCTTGAGTCTCACTGGCTCAAGATTGACTCGGCTTTCCATCCTTCCGAGGTGGGCAAAATGAGGACCCAGATTGTTGGGGGAAATAGGTTGACTCTGTAAACTGCTTAGAGACAGCTGTAAAATACTGTGAAGCGGTATATAAGTTTAAGTGCCATTGCTACTGTTATCCCTCCTTTGGTGCCATCTAGAATTGCACTGGCTTTTTTGGCAGCTGTAGCACACTGCTGGCTCATACCTAAGCTGTGATCCACTGAGACACCTAGATACAGCCTATGCATTTGGTTTATCTTCCCTAAATGCAGGACCTTACTTTGTACTGTGGGTACTCACCTTGTAAGCCTGAGCGTATGGTCCAAAGAAGCAGATAAGAGCAAGCCATCTGCCCGGTTGCTGAAGGCCAGGCCCCGGATCTGCTTGCTGTGGATGGGCACATACTGACTGCTCTTCAGGTTGACAGCACTCATCATCTTAATTCCATAACCTCAAAAGACACGGAAAAGGCCACTTAGCAGACACAGAGTCCTCCCTTTCTGAAGATCCCTCATTTGATTGAGGTAACAATCACGCATCCCCACCTCTCCTTCTAGCCTTTGGTTTGGTTACTGACTCACCAGGAAGAAGAGTACTTTGCGGAGAGGGCTGCGAGACCACGAGGCAGCTCAGGGGGTCACAGTAGGCCATCACCCGGCAGTTGCCCATCTGAGAGACCAGAAAGGCTCTCTCAAAATGGTACTTGTGCTGACCCTGGCTGGAGGAGAGGCAGCCAGGAAAGCAAGAGCGAGCACTGCTGGACTGTTGAGAGGAGGAGCTGGCGTTGTGCCTGGCAAGCAAAGCCTTCAGTTCCTGCAGAAGGAAAGACAGAAGGGAGTATTAAGTCAAGCCCAGAGAGCTGGCTGTGTTTCTTGCCCACTGTAAGGCGTGCAGATTTCAACTCCCAAATTCTCCAGCCAGCATTCTGGGAGTTAGAAGTCCACACATCTTTGTCCACACAACATAGTTGGCAAGGTTGAGAAACACTGTTCTACATAAAAGGTATGATTAGGCATAGGAGGGCTGGTCCCTCCAGGTATTTTCAAGAACATTTCTCAGAAATTCCATACAAACTAGGTTTGTGGAAATCACACTCCAACCGAGTTTAACCAGGGCTTCAAAGCACTGAAATTAACGTATCTTCCAAGTTTAGGAAAGACAGGTGTGTAGCCTAAGAAAACATTAGGAGATGAAGGTTTAGAGTGAATGGGCTGAAACAGATCATGTTTAAAGGAACCAACCCCCTCCAGCCCAAATCCAACAAAACTAATATTATTAAATTTGTGCCACTGAACTCCCTCTCCCAACTAAACAATATTTTGTCTAAATTTTAATTCTGAAAGAACAAGAAATAAAACACCACCATTCATTCCTCTGCCTTCTCCCCCCAACCTCAGCTAAGATCAGGGATCCCCAAGCTGTCTGCATAGCTGCACGTTTGTGAATTTCTAGATGGATGACTTGTTCCTACTTCTTCAACTTCTGTGGCCTCGAAAAAAAATAGTTACAAATTACCAATGTAAAACATAGACTTCTTTTTTCCCCATGAGTAAATTCCAGATAAATAAAGAGCCATATATTTTATACATCTGTTATCTTTTAATGATCATCTTAAAGGATGGAGGTTTTTGTGCTTAACCAGGAAAGCCCTAAACAAAGGAGACCAATTTTGTTAAGTTGTAGATGAACATTCTTCTTTAGTTGGACTAATTATTTTAGGCCAGCAGTTACAAATTTTAATTTATAATGGGCTCAACTAATACAACTTTTTATTTCCATGTACTATTTCAGAAGTTATTTTAAAATTCAATGCCATTGATTGTCCAAGTAGCAAAATCAGACTAACTGCCATCTTCTCCAAACTTCTACAGAGCCTTGCTATTCCATTCTCACAAACTGATCAAGCAATATTGATCCATGTCAAGCGATTCCCTCTCCATTTCGATACTTTGAATCCAGCCTATCAATTCACTAGCCCCTGCCTTCCCTCCTCCATTCATTTGTTCTAAAACTCAATTCATTTGTACTTTCTCTTGTGAGGCAAGCATTTATCTGGAATGCCACTGACTTTCTCCTAAGGAGCTGGTGGTTAGGCTGCCAGGCTAGAAATCAGGAGATTGCGAGTTCTAGTCCCACTTTAGGCATGAAAGCTGGCTGGACGACTTTGGCCCAGTCAATCTCTCTCAGTCCAATTCTTCTAATATGGTGGTTTTAGTGGGGAAAATAGGAGGAGGTAAGTAGGTAGGTAGGTAGGAAAGAAGTTAGTTAGTTAGGCACACCCCAAGGAACATCTCTGGGGATATCTGTGCTCCTTGGCAACCATGCTGGGGACTCCATAAGAATCTCTCCCACAGAATGGTTGTGAGACGTACTACCACCAATGGCAGACGTGCCCCAAAGCAGGCAAATATTGGTCCAAGGTTCGGAACTGGATAGTGGAAATTACAGGATATAATATAGAGCTGAAACCAGAGATTTTTTTATTAGGAATGAAACCAGACAAAATAACTAAGGAAAAATGGTACTTGATCCTCCACATCACTACTGCAGCTAGGATACTATACACGCAAGAATGGAAAAACGAATTAATACCCACAGAAAATAAATTGATTTGGAAAATTACAGAATGCGCAGAGGCAGACCGGTTAACGAAATTACTTAGGAACCAAAAAGATTCTGATTATTACAAATGTTGGAATTTATGGTATAATTGGGTGAAAGAAAAGAGAGGGAAATTAAATGGATTGTATTAGTATAGGCGCAGATTTGTGTACGTTAGTTGCAATAACCTTGTATGTATATATGTAAAGTATTGTATTTTTAAAAATGAAAATAAACTTTGTATAAAAAAAAAAAAGAATCTCTCCCACAAATGCTTTTTTCCCCCAAAGAGCATGTGAGAAAGACATGGACTACAAATAGTCTTCGATTTACAACAGTCTATGTAGTGACTGTTCAAAGTTACAATGGCACTGAAAAAAATGACTCATGACCGTTTTTCACGCTAACAACTGTTGCAGCATTCCCATGATCACGTGATTAAAATTCAGATGCATGACAACTGGTTCAAATTTATGACAGTTGCAGAGTCCTGGGGTCAAGTGATCCCCTTTGGCAATCTTCTGACAACCAAAGTTTTTTTTTTTTTTTTTTAATTTGATTTATATGCCACCCTTCTCCGGAGACTCAGGGCGGCTTACAATGCGTTAAGCAATAGCCTTCATACTTTTGTATATTTATACAAAGTCAGCTTATTGCCCCCACAAACTGGGTCCTCATTTTACCTACCTTTGAAAGGATGGAAGGCTGAGTCAACCTTGAGCCTTGGAGAGATTCGAACCAGCAGTAAATTGCAGGCAGCTGTGTTAATAACAGGGTGCGTAGACTGGACGTTGTCTTACCTGAACGTCCCTTTTCTGGGCGCTGCGTACACTATCCAGGAATGGGTTAATGCTTCAGCCTTTGGCAAACAACTGAGTGTTAAAAGGTACTAAAAACAAAGGACTTCCCCTTTCCCCTCTGCCTAGCCACACCCTCACTCCCATGATACCCCAGTCTGAGCGAAGGTGTGGCGAAAAACAACCAGTAACAAGACCATGATGAAAGAATAACCATAACTTTATTAACAACAAGATTCAACATGTTCAAACTGTATAACGGGAAAATTCCCGCCGGGCAGGAAGCCCAAATATACAGGCGGGACTGGATAGTGTACGCAGCGCCCAGAAAAGGGACGTTCAGGTAAGACAACGTCCATTTTCCTGTGCGCTGCTCCCACTATCCAGGAATGGGATATACCCAAGCTTAAATCTCCTGGGCGGGGGGCTGACTGCCCGCAGGATCCACTCCAGTCGCGACCCGTTGGAGCACCCGGCGACCGAATGCCACCTCAGCTAAGTCGTAAGTGTCGATCTTGTAGTGCCGAATGAAAGGTGACACGGAGGACCAGGTTGCTGCTCTGCAGATATCGGCAACAGAGGCCTGGGTAGCCCAGGCTGCCGACGTGGCCGCGCTCCTAGTTGAGTGGGGGAGAATGTTGCCCGGTATCGGCTTGGAGTTCAAGTCATAAGCTAGCTCAATGCAGGCTCTGATCCATCTGCTGACCGTGGGGGCCGAGATCTTCTGGCCATGGACGCCGGGTTGAAGACCAGGAGGGCTTCTGTGCGACGGAAGGCCGCCGTTCTGTGTATGTACGTCTGAATCACCCATCGGACATCAAGGGTGTGCCAGCGTTTCTCCCTGTGGTCCCTTGGTGACGGGCAGAAGTCCGGCAGAATGAGTTCCTGGGCTCGGTGGAACCAGGAGTTCACTTTTGGGATGAAGGTCGGGTCCAGCCGGAGGACCACCGAGGAGGCTTTGAAAATGCAGAGGAAAAGTGCTGCTAATTCTGAGACTCGCCTTGCAGAGGTGATCGCTAGGAGGAAAGTCACCTTGAGAGTCAGGTGCTTGAGGGAGGCCAAGTCTAGCAGTTCGAAGGAAGGGCCTGTCAGGGCCTGTAAGACTAGAGACAGATCCCAAGATGGGTAACGGTGTACCATTGGTGGATGTAAGTTTGTTGCCCCGTGAAGGAACTCCCTGATACGTGGGTGATGTGATAGAGTCCGGTATGGTGCGCAGGAGACGACCGTCGATAGGGCTGCGGTCTGGCGTCTTAGGGTTGCTGGGGCCAGCCCCTTGTCTAACCCTGACTGCAGGAACAATAGAATGTCTTGAATCGTAGCCGTGGTGCCCGGCACTCCAGCTGCAGAAGGCCCTCCAGGAAGCCTCGTAGATACGAGTTGTTGACGGGCGTCTAGCCGCCTGAATAGTGCTGACGATGCTATCGGGTAGATTGTCCTTCTTTAAGATGACCCGCTCAAGTGCCAGAAGGCTAATTGGAGCCACTGGGGCTCTGGGTGGTTGACCTCGCCCTGACATAGTACAAGCTGATGTGATGGGATCACCCATGGTTGCTCTACTGACAGGGCCACCAGATCGGCGAACCACTGTCTTCGAGGCCAGTTTGGAGCCACCAGGAGCAGGTCGGCCTTTTCCGCCAGTAACTTTCGAACCAGACGAGGGATCAACGGGACCGGTGGAAAGGCATACAGAAGGCCTGCCGGCCACTTCCAGTGGAGGGCGTCGTGGTCCTCTGCTTATGGTGTCGGGTAACGTGTCACGAAACGAGGTAGTTGGGCGTTGATTGGGGACGCAAACAGGTCCACCACTGGTCTCCCGAACCTGGAGGCGAGCCTCCTGAAGAGGCAGGGGTGGAGTTGCCATTCCGCCTGGTCTATCGTTGTTCGGCTTAGCCAATCTGCCCTCACGTTGGCTGACCCTGAAATGTGGTCTGCCTTGATCGAGCGTAGATGCCTTTCCGCCCACTCGAATAGGGCCTCGGATTCTAGCATCAGGCTGCGAGATCTCGTGCCTCCTTCTCTGTTCACGTGCGCCTTGGCCGAGATGTTGTCTGTCAGAACCAGTACGTGTCGGTCCTGAACCATGGCCTGGAAGTGGCGCAGGGCTAATCTGATCGCCCGGAGCTCCAGCAGGTTGATGCTGTTGTGTTGTTCGCCCGTGGACCACTGACCTTGTGCCACTCCATTGAGCAGGTGGTCTCCCCACCCCCGAAGACTTGCATCCGTGGTGAGGACCAGTCTGTCCGGTTCCAGGAACTCTGAGACCTTGAGGAGTGAGGTGGATGTCCACCATCTGAGGGAGAGACGCACCTTGGGGGGGAGGCGCACCTTGCGTTTGGAGTTGGCCCTCCCCGAGCGTTGGAAGGGGAGGAGAAACCACTGGAGGGCCCTCGAGTGTTTGCGTGCCCACGGAACGATGCCGAAGCAGGAGACCATCTTCCCCAGTAGGCACGATAATTGCAGCAGAGAGGCCTTCCTTCCTGACAGAATCTGAAGGGTCAGATGCTGGAGACTCTGGACCCTGTCCGGGGATAGGAAGACCTGACCCTTGGAGGAATCTATCACTGCGCCTAGGTGGAGAATCCGTGTGGACGGTTGAAGGTGACTCTTCTTGAGGTTGATTGTAAAACCGTGGTTTCGAAAAGCTTCGAGGACCAGGCGTGAGTCCCTGGCCGCTTGGTCGTGAGTCGATGAGAGTATCAAGATGTCGTCTAGATAACAGAGGATTCGGACTGGGATGGTTCGAAGCTTGGCTGCCACCACCGCCACTAGTTTGGTGAAGGTGCAGGGAGCCGACGATAGTCCGAAGGGCATGGCCCGGTACTGGAAGTGTTGGTCTCCGTATTCGAACCTCAGGTACTGTCTGTGGTCCGGGTGAATGGGGACATGGAGGTAGGCTTCTCGAAGGTCGACTGACTGGAGGAGGTCCCCCCGTCTCACCCCCGTTAGGATAGACTAGAGCGAGTGCATTTTGAACCTGTGATAGCGCACAGACAGGTTCAGCTTCTTTAGGTTCAGAATAGCCCTCCATCCCCCCGAGTTCTTGGGGACTAAGAACAGGCTTGAATAGAACCCGGAGCCTTGGTGGGCTGGTGGTACAGTCTCTATGGCTCTGATCTCTCGCAGGTGCTTCAATTCTTGGGTCATTAGGGCTTGTAGCTCGGAAGACTGTGGGACCAGGCACCGCACAAAGCGTTGAGGCGGCAGCCCTGCAAATTCTATTGATAGTCCAAATGAGATGGTGCGCCTTACCCACGAGTCCGATGTCGACCGGGCCCATTGCTGGCGAAAGAGGCGCAGTCTTCCTCCTATGGGCCCCTCGGTCTTGGAGTCACTTCCCTCTTCTGGCGGGTTTGGAGCCTGCCCCCCGGAAGGGTCTTCTGGATTGTTGGTTCCTGCCCCGGTCTCGGAACTGGTGCCTGTCGTGTGGTCTGTCGCCTCCCATGTAATTGGAGTGGTGTGGGAAGGACCCCCTGGGCCCTGGGCCAGGCCGAAAGGGCTGTTGAACTGGGTATGGAGAGTACCTCCGCTCTTGACGGCGGTAAGCCGATGGCAGTACCTTCCTCTTGTCCTTGTCCTCCACGAGGACAGGATCCAGGGCTTCTCCAAATAGATTCGGTGCCTTGTAGGGAGCTGCGGCCAGCTTCCATTTAGCTTTGAGGTCCGCTTTCCAGGGCCTGAGCCAGAACAGCCTCCTAGTCGTGACGGTGGAGGCTAGGGCCCTTGACACAAACTTTGCTGAGTTCAGGGAGGCATCAGAGGCGTACTCGGTGGCCGCAATGATCTTGTTGATATCCTGTTGCAGCCTGGTGTCTTCTGGAGGAAGCCTTTCTTGCATCTGGCGTAGCCAAATGAGGGCCGCTCTATTGAAGAAGGAAGTGGCTGTGGCTGCTCTGATTGCCCAGGCCACTGCCTGGTGTGTTTTACGAAAGGCCCACTCCGTCCTCTTCTCCTCCGCTTTGAGCCCGTCCAGTGCCTCTGTGGAAGCTGGCGATGGAGATGAGAGCGCTGCGACCGGCTGGTCCACCGTCGGGAGAAGTAATAGATCCTCTAGCTCCGGGGCTGAGCAGTAGAGTTTCTTGTCCAGGCTGCTCGGTGTAGTCTGAGAAGCCGGTTGCCCCCAGGCGTTTTGGATGACTTCAGAAAACAGCTGTGGACAGGGGATGCTGTCCTTTTCCTGTTTGGATGACTTGAAGAGGGCATCGTGGGGCCCCGCTGCAGGAGGTGGAGCTGGGTTCACGTCCCCTGGCACTCCCAGGTTAGTTGTGAGTCGTGCCTTGTGCAGGAGCGACCTAAACAGTGCCGGTCAGAATAGCCCGGTGAAAGCGGGGGTGTCTGGGTTTAGCCCTTCGTCCTCCGAGAACTCGATATCCTCTGGGGCGTCATCTGCTTGATCTGATTCCTTGGAAGAGGACTCCCGTGCTAGGGGGGCAGATGTCTTGTTCTGGACTCGATGATGATGAGACCCCTGGGCCTGTGCTGGTGGCATCGCCTGCTGCCAGCTGGCGGCTAAGAAGGATGAGAGGGCTGTGGAGAACATGGCTTGAAAATCCATTTGTGGTGGCGGGGCCCCCTGTGTTTCAGCGCCCGGTGCCGGGCTGCGTGATGAGGCTGCAGGTGAGAAAGGTGTTGCCTCACTCCGGGCCGGAGCGGGAGTTCCGTCCCTCTGGGGCCCCTTCTCTGACAAGACTGGGGTCGCCAGGATCTGCATCAAGTCAGTCCAGGTGGCCATCGCTGAGTCTGACTCCCTAGGCGTGGGCGGAGCAGTGCTTTCTGGTCTTAGCCCCCTGTTGGGTGACATAGCCAGCTTCTTTTGGGCCTTGGCACACTGCCTCTCGAGCGCCTGATGGCATCTTTGAGCATTCTTGTCAGCCCCGTCCCCGATTTGGCCCTGTGGCTGGGCGCATCAGATCGCTTCCGGGCACTCTTTTTGGACGATTTGGCCCCCTTGCGAGGTGGGCTCAATTCCAGGTCCGGGTCTGATGAGAAGAGGGAGTCAGACATGGTGACTGTAGGGCTCAAAGCCACCCCTCTGCTCTCGTGTGACTCTGAGGAGACTTCGATCACTCCGCCCCGCAAAGTGAAATAAGGGCAGCTGAGAGCCCGAAGGTCTCACCAGCTAACTCTTATTACAACAGGCACCGCACTTGGGGAAGGCTGGGCTGAGCCTCTAAGAGGCGATGTCGAATTTAGGCCCCAAGATGGCGGCCCACGTGGTCTTCAAGATGGCGGGCGCCACGTGGTGTGGGGGGGGTGCCTGTTGGAGGCAATGGACTTATGCTGGCGGCCCGAGGGTCCAGCCAGCTGCCGTGCCTTAATGCCGCTTGAATTAGGTCCCTCGTTGCCCCGTGACGGGTTTCTGTAGCGCAGCGGCGGCTGGCAGGGCTAGCCGGGCGAACCACGGCTGCACGCTGCTCTCCGGAGCGATCGGCTTGAATCCTAGCCAATCGCTCTCCTCCTCGCCCCACGCGGCAGCTGCTGGGGCTTCGAGCACTTTTGAAAGTGGCGCCGGCTGCAGCGAGCGAGGGAGAAGCGCTGCGTGGGCAGCTCGGCTTTCCGAGCCCAACGCCCAGCTGATCAGCGCTGCCGCTGTAAGCAGCGATAAAAAAATGAGGAACAAAAAGAAAGAAGGAAGGCAGAAACCAAAAATAACACCGGGGAAAGGAAATAATCAAAAATAAAGTAAAGTCCTATGCGCCCTTGAGGCAGGGGATGAGAAAGAAAGGAAAAACAAAGAAACCAGGAGACAAATACCTTTAAAAAAAGCAGGAGCGTCAGCGTTTGCCAAGCAACTGAGCGAAGACTGGGGTATCATGGGAGTGGGGGTGTGGCTAGGCAGAGGGGAAGGGGGAAGTCCTTTGTTTTTAGTACCTTTTAACACTCAGTAGTTTGCCAAAGGCTGAAGCATTAACCCATTCCTGGATAGTGGGAGCAGCGCACAGGAAAACACTGTACTATCAAGGCTCTTCAAAGTCAATGGGGAAGTCAGATTCACTTAACAAGTGGGTTACTAACTTATCAAGTGCAGTGATTCATTTAACAACTGAGGAAAGAAAAGTCCTAAAATGGGGCAAAACTCACTTAACAACAAAAATTTTGGGGCTCAATTGTGGTCGTAATTCGAAGACCTGTACAATTGTCCTGCATGAATGACTGCAGCTAATCTTACCTGTATTTGCTGCTTCAGTTTGCTGCACTCCTCTGTCATGACCTGCAGCTGAAGGCGACTCTGGGCTGATTCCAGTTCTGCTTTCCTTCGCAGGACTTGTTCCTTTTCTAAAGAGCTGTGATAAAAAAGGGACAGATCTGGTTAGAATTTTGGATGGGAAATCACCAAGAATTTCCAGCCTGTAGACTGGACTGAAAAACTGAGAAAACATCACAGGAGTCCATGACAGATTATTATTTTCCTATGGATTCCAATATTTTCATGCCCTGAAAATATTCCTGAGAATAATTCACACAAGAATATACAAAAAAATTGAGGAGTGTCACACAATCTTGGTACACGAGATGCCCTATTCAGCATTCAAGTTCTTGTGCAGCGCTGTAGAAATGTCAATCACAGTGTTTACATGTGATTCATCGATTTTGAAAAAGCATTTAATAAAATAAGACACAGCAAACTATTACAAATCCTGAAACAAGTGGGACTAGATGACAAAGACATCCGAATCATCCTTCTGCAACTCTTCCTTATTCTGGAAAGAGAATCTATATTGGCATCAGGTAGTAAATGTGAGGACTTCCTGTTTGCTGCTGGCCGCCGCCAGACGTTCCTTTGGGATCGTCAGCTTCCATAGCCTGTCAGAGCCGCCTTCACAACGGAACGGCGGCTCGAAAAAACTCCGTTCCCATGAGGAAACGGAGATAGAGCCGGCAGGGGTGGGTAGAACTCTCTGCAGAGTCCCAGAAGTTTTTCTTTTACTTTTGGGATGGAGCGGATGAGATGCCCCATATCCCCAGCCGCTGCTCCGGGCTTTGGGAGACCTCTGCTAATGCAGAGCTAGGCGTCAAAAGCAAGCCTGCGAACTTGACAGATTACTCAAAGAAAATGTGAGCTGGACCTGTAATACTGAAGCGCAAGTATTTTACTTATCTTTTAAAAATTACTTAAGAGAATAGAGGAAGAGAAAGAGGAAAAAAGGTTTTTTTTAAAATGGCGTCTGCCGCGGCTGGAGAAGAGTTTGAGAGGGAAAGTTCTTCCGTTTTTTATTATTACAATGTAGCGGAATAAATACCACTGGCTACATTTGTAGACAAAACTCCGCTCCTGTTTTTGCTTTTCTCTTTTTCCCCTGGAGGCCTGATTGTTGCTGGCTGGAAGTCTTTTGTCTTGTTTTTTTTTTCTTCTAACAAAGCCTGCTTAGGCGGAAACATGGCACTGAGGCTTGTGAAGTCAGACAAAAAAATAGGTGGGGGGGATTCCCCCACTAAGAATTTAAAGGAACAAGTTTTAACTTTTCAGTCCCAGAAACCTGATTTTAATATAATAGAATTTCTCTTAGAGGAGATTGAAAGAAGGGATGAGATTGTGAATCAGCAACTTGAAAAATTTAAGCAGGAAACTAAGGAATTGGTGAAATCCAAGTTTGACTTTTTGCAGCAAAAAATTTTAAAAATGTCAGAATTCATGATTCGGTTGGAAATAAATGCTAATTTACTAGAGTCAAAAATGGATGAAATTCAAGACAAATTGGACAATAGAATTCAAAAAACTGAAAATGATTTGTTAAATATTCAGGATTATAGTTCAGAAGAAAAATTCAAAATGGATGCTGATCAAAAGTCTGGTAATGTAGAAACTCTGCAACAGAGGATTGAAAAAGAGGTTCTAAAGATACAATATAATTTTACAGAATATGCAATAAGACTTAGAGGTTTGCAGGAAAATAACAGAGATGACTTAAGGAAAATATCTTCTGAATTTCTAGCTGGGATTTTAAAGATTCAACCTGAGGAAGTGTTTTGTAGGATTGACAGAGCTTATCGAATAAACTCCTGGACTGCCAAGCAAAGGCAATTGCCTAGAGATGTGGTAATCTATTTTTCAGATAAAGAAATTAGGAATAAAATTGTGCAAAATTCCTTCAATTCTAATTTGCAATTGTATGGAAGAAAGATTTGGATTTACAAGGAACTCCCACCTAAGATATTAATGGAAAGGAAGAAATTTGGTTTTCTGGTGTCTGAGTTAAAAAGGAGAAATATTCAATTCCGGTGGGATGTCCCAGTTGGTATTATATTGAGATATCAAGGAGAAAGATACCAGTTAAATACTGTTGAAAGAGCGGAAGAATTTTATCAAAATAGGTTGAAAATGAATTTAACGTCTTCAGATATAATACAGGATAAGCAGAAGGAGCTGGAACTAAAGACAGAGACTGTACCAGATAAATTGCCTTTGGATTTATCGGATACCCCAGCTGGATTATCTACAAATTCGAGAGAAGTGCCATCTGATTTTAATGTGATGACTTATCAAGGCAAGGACAAGCATGGAAACCAATTAGAGGATATACAAGGGATAAAAAAGAAACGCGAGACACAAAAAATTAGGATGGAAGTCAAACCCACAAAAAGAAAACAGTGGGTGAATAAGCTAGCTACAGATTGATTAGTTTAAGAAAAGGGATTTTTAAGTGATACATTTAGGGGAGTGGAGGAAATGGATAGAATGGAATAAATGTTAAATTAGATTTTATGGGGAGCCCGCTTTGAAATGTTATTAAAGTAGGACTTATCGCATAGTTTTAAAGTGGAAGGTGGTTTTGAATTGTTGCAATAATGTATAGATATAAAATACTATTATGCTAAATTAGAAGTTATTTTATAATAGTTATAGTATAATGTGTTTGTTTTTTGTTTTGTTTTTTTCTCTTCTTCTTTTCTGAAATGTATGGATAAAGGGGGATTTATAATACTTTTAGTAAGTAAAGGTCAGTATTTTGAGGAGGGAGTAAGTAATCTGTTATGAATTAGGGTTTTTTTTTTTTTTACGAAGAAGTCACAGGGGGGGAAGGGTGGGGAGGGGGGGTTAGGGAGGGGGGGGGAGGGGGGGGAAAAAGGGGGAAAAATTTGTATTTGAAAACTTTTTCAATAAAAAAAAAAAAAAGGTAGTAAATGTGAGACTAGGCCAAAAATACTCAGATGATGCAGAAATACGAACAGGGGTCAGACAGGGCTGTATCCCTGTTATTTAATATCTACTCTGAGTCAATTTTCAACGAAGCATTGGAAAACATTGATGCTGGCCTCAAAGTAAATGGTGTTCAGATCAACAATTTAAGATATGCTGATGATACAGTTCTGCTTGCCAGTAAGCATGAAGACCTTCAGCTCCTCATCAACAGAGTCTCAGAAATATCTGAAAAATATGGCTTGAAGCTTAACACCTCAAAAACCAAGATCATGGTCGTCAGCAAACAACCCATTAATTTACCACTGATAAATTTGGAAGGAATACCACTAGAAAAAGTTGAAAAGATCACCTACCTCGGTTTTAATTTACATAAAAGCTGGGACATGATCAGACAAGACAAGGACAGAGAAAGCTCGAGCAGCATTCTTCAAAATAAAAAAGATCTTCTGCAGTCACGACATATAAGCCTAAGACTGAAAATCAGGCTTGTCAGATGTTACATCTTTTCTATCCTGCTCTACGGAGTAGAGTGTTGGTTTCTGACAGAAAACCACTTGAAGAAACTAGAAACATTTGAAATGTGGATTTACAGACGACTGTTACGTATAAGCTGGGTTAACAAAATCACAAATGAGGAGAGGATAAGCCGCCTGGGAAAGCCAAGGGAAATCATCAAAGCCATTAAAAAGCGAAAGTTAGAATATTTTGGACGTGTGATGCGACACCCAGAAAAATATGGCATCCTTCACTTAATCCTCCAGGGAAAGATTGAAGGCAAAGGAGATCCAGGCAGAAGAAGAACATCATGGCTTCAAAACCTAAGGGACCGGTTTGGACAAAACTCAGCAGCACTTTTTCATACGGCTGTTGACAAAAATAGGATTGGCAACATGATCGCCAACGTCCGATAACGGATATGGCACAAGAAGAAGAAGATGGATTCCAAGGAAGCTACTTTGGTTTAATGATGAAGGTGCTGGCCTAGAGACAGTGAGTTCTAGTCTGGCCTTACCCGTGTTTTCCAAAAATAAGACCGGCTCTTATATTAATTTTTGCTCCAAAAGATGCATTAGGGCTTATTTTTAGGTGATGTCTTATTTTCAGGGAAATATGGTACTAAATGCGCCTGTCTGGCTGATAGTTTTAACTAGGGCTTATTTTGGGGGTAGGGTTTATATTACAAGCATCCTGAAAAATCATGCTAGGCCTTATTTTCTGGTTGGGTCTTATTTTCGGGAAAACATGGTAGGCAAGAGCACTTTCAGCAAGTCATTTTCTCTAAGCCCAATCAACCTCACAAGGTGGTTGTTGTGGGGTAAATAAGAGGAATATTGTATGCAGGCCATCTTGAGTTATTTCTAAAAATAAAGATGGGATACAAATTAATAAGAAATAAATAAAAGCTACAAGGAATATCCACAAAGTCACAAAACCTGACCCAAGAGACTCCAAAATCCTCACTGTGTGTTACAATATTTACAGTACAGTGTGAGTCTGGCAGCAGAGCTAATTTCTTTAAAAATGCACTAAAAGTCCTTTTGGCCTTAAAAGCAGGGTAAAAGTGCTTCATATAAACTTTAGTATCGAAAACTTACAGAACATTTCTGCAGACAGACATCTAAATTTTATACATGTAATAGCTGATCAAACAAGACTGGGAAAGATTAATCTGTTGTTGAGTGAATCTGGCTTCACCATTGGCTTTGCTTGTCAGAAGGTCGCAAAAGGGAATCACATGATCCCAGGGCAATGCAACGGTCATAAATATGAGTCAGTTGCCAAGTGTTCGAATTTTGATCGCGTGACCATGGGGATGCTGCCATGGTCGTAAGTGTGAAAAATGGTCATAAGTCACATTATTTAGTGTCGTTGTAACTTTCAACAGTCACTAAACGAACTATTGTAAATCAAGGGCTACCAGTACAAGATTCTTTCAGTTCCTATATGCATACGTTACATTTATTTGTAAAAATTTATAGGATGCTCATTGTACTTCAAGATAACTCTGGGTGGCTTACAATCATAAAAAATAAAAACTATATATACTAAAAACATCAATAAATTAATACAAATCCAGAACACCACGGCCCAATTACAAGATGGGAGGGTAGAAGCAGGAGGGGTGGAATCTGTTGTTAATCAATCAACCACCTCCACTATGAAGTTCCCCATGGGGGCCTCAAGCGTCTTTAGGTCAGGAGGGTCGGGGCTGACCACACACGGGGCAGGGGCAGGGGGAAAAGATGTTCCCCAGGGTAGGTGCAACAGAAGAGAAGGCCCTTCTTCTGGATCCCACCAGCCGGAATAATTGGGCTCATCGGGCCTGCAGCATGTTTCCTCTACCAGTGCAGGTAGGGTGAGCCAATCCCAGTGGGATGAGATGGTCCCCCAAGTGGCCTGGACCCATGCCACGAAGAGCTTTAAAGGTCATTACCAACACCTTGAATTGCACCCAGAAGCAAATTGGCAGCCAATGCAGATCACAGACCAGTGGTGTTAGATAGGCCATTCTTCAGGCCTCAAGGACTGCCTATGCCACCACATTCTGCACCAGTTGTAACTTCTGAATGCTCTTCAAGAGTATGTTGTACAGCACATTACAGTAGTCCAGCCGTGAGATGACTGGGGCCTGAATGACTGGACTCCTGATCCAGAAAAGGCCACAACTGGTACAGAACCCAAAGTTGCACAAAGGCTCTCCTAGCTGCAACTGCCACCTGCTCTTTGAGTAGGAGTTGCAAGTCCAGAAGAACCCCCAAGTTGTAGACTGGATCTGTCTGAGGAATTGCAAGCCCACCAGAATTAAAGATGGCAAAGACTCAGATCTCGGGGCCTGAGGCATCCAAAGCCATTCAGTCTTGCCAGAGTTCAGTCGAAGCCTCTTGATCCCCATCCAGGCCCTCAAAGAAACACAAAGAACACATTCTGAAGGAAGCTGGGCTGATTTAGTCTGTGCACAACACATTTCAATAAAAAAATATTTTGGCCTGATCCTTGACCATAAATGTACATGCAATTTCACATAGGAAAATGAAGGTGATCCAGCATCAATACCTTTTCATGTTTTCCTGTTCAGTGGTGTCCAGTGCTTTCAGAGTACGGGCATAAAGGACAACAATATCTGTGCGTTTGGCTTTCTTATTGCACTAAAACAAAACACAAAATGAAAGTGAGTCACTTTCTGGCAAATAATCTATTGCTAAGCTGTGGTGGTTTGGAGTAAGAACACAGAATCAATTTGTATGTTTACTTATCATCAAGTTATCACTCTTGTATTTTTCTTTACATTCCTATATGTCCTCTCTATTGCTCATATATCATCCTTCAGAATGGAGCTTTTGTTAGTATGCCAACTCTACCTATTAGTGACTAATGCTTAAAGCATTGTAAGCCGCCCTGAGTCTCCGGAGAAGGGCGGCATATAAATCAAATTAAAAAAAAAAACTAACTGGTCCCAAAATTCAGGCCTTGAGAGGTCTTGGGGATTTAGCTGCTATCCCTCCTTATCACTTCCTGCCCTAAATACAGGGCCAGCTTCTCGGAATTAGAAGTAACAATTACAATCTTGGGTCAACAAATACATCAAATATGGTGTGTTTTTAGGAAAATTGCCTGAAATGTTTTCATATCATGAGGGATAACATGTGCTTGTGGTTACTTTCTTTCCTTATCAAATGTAAAGCATTTTTTCTTTGTTTGGGCTCTTCTGCTAGTGTCTGTGCAAAGTACTTTTAAAGAATCTTGTTTCTTACTTGTCTAAATGCAAGAGACCAGGGACTCCTTGTAATCTGTTTAATTCTTCTTTGGTAACTGATTTTTATCACAACAAGCCTCCACTGCCAACAGTACAAGTGCAGTGTGTACTGTCTGCTGCAATTTGCACAGAATAAATAATTCTTCTGATTGATAAAGGCACCTTTTTCCGTTAGAATCCTAAACTCTGCAAAGTTCTGTTAAATAAGTGAACAAAGAGAACTAGTTCCTTCCTTGAAGTTCTGGCATCCCTCAGTGGATACAGGTAGTCCTTGATTTACCACCACAACTGAGCCCAAAATTTCTGTTAACATTTGTTAAGTGAGTTTTGCCCCATTTTATGACCTTTCTTGCCACAATTGTTAAGTGAATCACTGCAGTTGATAAATTAGTAACCCAGTAAGTGAAACGGGCTTCCCCATTGACCTTGCTTGTCAAAAGGCTGCAAAAGGTGATCGCATGATCTTGGGACACAGCTATGATCATAAGTATAAATCAGTTGCCAAGCATCTGAATTTTGATCACATGAGCATGGGGACACTACAAAGATTGCGAAAAAATTGTGATAAGTCACTTTTTAGTGCCATTGTAACTTTGAACAGTCACTAAATGAACTGTTATAAGTCAAGGACTACCTGTGCTTAAATGTACCATGAAAAAAATAGCTGAAAAGGTCACCTGCACCCAAAATATTGTAATACAAATGTATTAGTAGCTGAGCTAAGACTAAAATTGTTGTTTCACTTGACAAAAGTCACTCCCTGCAACCACTCTTCTTAAGCAATTCCTTTTTATTACAAAGGCGTCTTTCCTGCTAAAATTTTTTTACCTGGGGGCATTTGCCCACTTGGCCCTTCAGCCACCTCTCAATGCAGCTGTAGCCAAAGAGATGCCCGCAGCGCAGTGCAGCAAGACGATGCTGCCCAGCGTTCGTCCACTCTTCAAAACAGATGGCACAGGTATCACCACTGTCCTCTTCCAAAGGAACCAGAGATGCAGCCTCATTGCTTTTCTTTAATGGAGTTGTCTGGAAAAAAGAAAACATGGAAGGTAGCTCAAGTAAATGAGGGCCCAGGTATTCAACTTCACCTTCTCTCACCTTCTTTGGTTGGGAAGCAGTGACTCTAGAATCGGGATGCTCTATCTCATTAGAATTATCTCCAAGAGGCTCCATTGGATTTGGGACAATTACTAAGAGAAAAAACAAAGGAATATTTCACGTAAGGAAAACAAAACCAGTCTATATGAAAGTGAAGTGGTCCCAATAAGCCATTTCAATTTTAAAGAAGAGACAAAAAAGAATAACTTGTTATTTTCATATAATTCCAAACCACAAAAAAACTCACAGGCATAAACCTGTAGAGTTCAAGACAGACTTAATCAGACTACTTTAGAAAGTTACATACAAATATACAAACAAATTAAACCAATCATTACTGCACAGTAAAGACAATGCCGGGCACAAAATTTGCCCAAGACATTTCGTCTTAGCTCAGCCAATTTCTTAGAATTGTTAGGATACAAAACATAATCCATCCTATGCAACAGGAGATGCAAAGCAACAGGGACATCTATTGGGTTTGATCAAAACAGTCAAGATGGCATCCACAACAGGCCAATCGAAGTCCCACCTGTTTTTAAGGTGTAACGGAGCAGAGCTTCAATTGTAGCCACCACATCCTGCTGACACCCTCAATAGGCCGAAGTTCATGAAAATGTCACACAAACAAACAGATTGCGCTGATCAAAGATGGGCATCATGTCTTGACTCATTTACATACATTTAAATTTTCAAAGATGTAGAAACAATGCAAACCTTCCAAGCCAATTAGAGGTATTTCCTCTAAGTTTCTTGCTGGTTCCTCTTCATCCTCCGTGGGGCTGCTGTTGTTGCCGCTGCTCTCGGAATCACTTAGGACCACCGTTTCATCTGAGCTGCTGTCATTGTTGATTACTAGAAGTGATGGTTCTGTTGGTTGGGTCCTACTGACCTGGAAGTAACTATCCAATGATGCTGTGAATCTAATCAACACAAGGTAAATGTGTATTAGTGTGATATCTGATTCTAGTCCCCTCGAAACATACATTTCCTTGATCTCAGTGGCTGAGCCGTGCGGACTCCAACACCCAGAATTCCCCCAGCAGTGGCTTTGACATGCCTGGACTCCAACACCCAGAATTCCCCCAGCAGCAAGTTTGACAGGCCTGAACTCCAACTCCCAGAATTCCCAGCTAGCTTGGCAGCTGCTCTGACATGTCTGGACTCCAATTCCCAGAATTCCCCCATCTCCCCGCAGCAACTTTCACAGGCCTGGACTCCAGCTCCCAGAATTCCCAGCCAGCCCAGCAGCTGCTCCGACAGGCCTGGACTCCAACTCCCAGAATTCCCAGCCAGCTCGGCAGCTGCTCTAACATGCCTGGACTCCAACTCCCAGAATTCCCAGCCAGCTCGGCAGCTGTTCTAACATGCCTGGACTCCAACTCCCAGAATTCCCAGCCAGCTCGGCAGCTGTTCTAACATGCCTGGACTCCAACTCCCAGAATTCCCAGCCAGCTCGGCAGCTGCTCTGACAGGCCTGGACTCCAACTCCCAGAATTCCCAGCCAGCTCGGCAGCTGCTCTAACATGCCTGGACTCCAACTCCCAGAATTCCCAGCCAGCTCGGCAGCTGTTCTAACATGCCTGGACTCCAACTCCCAGAATTCCCAGCCAGCTCGGCAGCTGTTCTAACATGCCTGGACTCCAACTCCCAGAATTCCCAGCCAGCTCGGCAGCTGCTCTGACAGGCCTGGACTCCAACTCCCAGAATTCCACGCATCTTAAAGTTGCCGAGATGAAGAAACAAGGCGATGAACATCCCAAAACCGAACTGCAGAATTAGGCCTTAACAACCCCCCCACCGCCCCGAAAACAGCCTCGGAGCGTCCCCGGGGCTCGGCCTGCTGCTTCCTCCGGGGAGCGTCTCCGTAGCCCCGGCTAGCCCGCCGAGCATCTGAGGGGCGGGGAAGGAAGGAAGGGAGGAAGGCGGTCGCCAGGCTGTGGGCAGGCACCACTCACCTGGCCCGGGCTGCCCGTTGGGAGGACGACGATGAGGCGGCGGAAGGCGCTGCCCGAGGGGCGCCAGTCAGGTTCCTCCGGGAGCGACGCGGCCTCCGCGACTCCGCCACCAGGGCGTCCCGTGAGGAGCGGGCAACCGCCGGACGGCGCCCCGAGGCTTCCTCGCGATCGGCCGCGGCGGGCGGGTCTCGTTCGTCGGCCTCGGCCACGGGCGGGAGATCCACTTCCATCGCCTCCTCCGCCGCCGCCATCGGCCTCCCTCTGAGGGGCCAGGCGCTCAATCTCCCCGCCTCCTGCCCACGGGGCCCCCATTGGCCGCCCGGGAGGCGCGCGAAGGCAGAGTTTGATTTCTATTGGACGGGGGTCCTGAACACCGAGGTGCTCCATTGGGCCCCCTCGACTGCCACTCTTCCGGGAGCGGAGCCAGGGAGGGCGGGGGAAGGAAAGGAGGCTTGGAAGATGCGCGTGCGCGTTTTTAAGGCGGCCGCCGGGATTTGAAAAAAAAAAAAAAAGCGGGTTTTTCAGCCTGATGCGGGAATTGCGTTTGCGGGAGGGGCGGATGCCAGTTTCGTTGAGCATGAAACAGACCACTAGAACTAAAAAAAAAGGAAAGTGGAAAACGGGATCCACAGGAAGAAAAGCATTAGGGAGGGAAATGCCAGTTTCAAACAGCAATGTTTAATTATTAGATAAATAATTGTCATTTTAGGGCATGATAAGACAAGACATCTTATAGAGAGCAACAGGTAACAATAAAGGAACTGTTATTTTATAGCAGGTTGAGTGTGCCAGCCAGTTAGTCCCATCACTAACTATTGGGGACGAGTCATTGACCCCCGCAGAGAAAGCTCGCAATTTAGGCATCCTCCTGGATGCACGACTGTCTTTAGAAGATCATATAACAGCCGTGGCCAGAGGAGCTTTCTATCAGGTTCGCCTGATTCACCAATTGCGTTCCTTTCTAGACTGGGACTCATTACGCACAGTCACTCAAGCCCTCGACATTTCCTGACTTGACTACTGCAATGCTCTCTACATGGGGCTCCCCTTGAAGTGCACCCGGAAGCTCCAACTGGTTCAGAATGCGGCTGCGCGAGTAATTATGGGAGCAACATGGCGCTCACACGTAACACCTCTTCTACGCGAGCTGCACTGGCTTCCGGTGGCCTTCCGAGTGCGCTTCAAGGTGTTGCTTCTTACCTTTAAAGTGCTCCATGGCTTAGGACCTGAGTACTTACGAGACCACCTGCTGCAACCAATACCCTCCCACCAACCAATACGCTCTCACAGAGTAGGCCTACTCATAGTACCATCATTAAAACAATGTCGTCTAGTAGTTCCAAGGGAGAGAGCCTTCTCTGTGGGGGCACCTACTCTTTGGAACAAAATACCCCCTGGAATACGAATAATCCCAGATCTTCGCACTTTCCAACGTGCCCTGAAGACCTTTCTGTTTCAACAAGCAGGGCTAGCATAAACATATAAATTCTATGCCAAGGTCTTAGCAGATCTGTTCACCACCCTGAGTCCTTCAGGAAAAGGGCAGTATAGAAATTCAATAAATAAATAAATATACCAGTGCAATATAATAAATATCCCTTTTAATTATTAAGACATTAGCTAGTTCCTTTTGTGTGTACTGTGAAACATTATCCTTATCTTTCTTGTAATCTCACTTTTAAATCAACTTTCAAATCAAGAGCCATGGTAGTGCAGTGGTTAGAACGCAGTACTGCAGGCTGCCTGCTGGCTGCTTGCAATTTGGCAGTTCAGCTCAAGGTTAACTCAGCCTTCCATCAGCCTTCCAAATTTTTTAATACCGGCTTGGTGGGCGTGGCATGGCTTGGTGGGCATGGATTAGTGGGCCTGGCACTGTAAAATCTGTAAAATCTCCATTGCCACCCCACTCCAGGGGAAGGTTACTGCAAAATCCCCATTTCCTCCCAATTAGCTGGGACTTGGGAAGCAGAGAATAGATTGGGGGGGGGGGCAGTCAGAATTTTTACTACCTGTTCTCCAAACTGAATGAGCCCTGGTGGCACAGCAAACTAAAGCACTGTTAGTAACATCAGCTGCCTGCAATTACTGCAAGTTCAAATCTCACCAGGCTCAAGGTTGACTCAGCCTTCCATCCTTTCTAAGGTAGGTAAAATGAGGACCCGGATTGTGGGGGCAATAAGCTGACTTTGTATAAATATACAAAAGTATGAAGGCTATTGCTTAACGCATTGTAAGCCGCCCTGAGTCTCCGGAGAAGGGCAGCATATAAATCAAATTTTTTAAAAAAAACTACTCAAAATTTCTGCTACTGGTTCTCCAGAAGTGGTCAGAACCTGCTGAAACCCACCTCTGCTTCCATCCTTCTGAGGTGGGCAAAATGAGGACCCAGATTGTTGGGGGCAAATAGGCTGACTCTGTATACTGCTTAGAGAGGGCTGTAAAGCACTGTGAAGTGGTATATAAGTCTAAGTACTATTGCTGTTTCAGATCAGTCTCGGTCTTGTTGGGAGGAAATTCTCTCCTGTTGGGTTTCTTCCAGCTGAGACATAATGATCAATGCTTTGAAGAATAAATTGAATAACGAAGCATAGCCGCTTTTAATGACAAGGAACCAAGATGAGTGAGATTCAGCAAGGCTTCTTGGCTAGCTAGAAAGATTGACATTCAAACATAAGTTTATATATCCTTTCTGAGTTTTGGTCTAAATCTGGTTTTTAGTGACGTTTACCGGTAATTCTGTGCTTGGTGACGTTTAATCCTGTGTTTATTGATGAGACAATTTTCCTATTTGGCTTTGTTTGGAAGGAAAAAGGCTAATTTCTGTTCCACCAAAAAAGCCGAGTTGGCAATCTGGCTAGTTCCTCTGTCTATTTGTTTTTGTTAATTGGTTTAACAAGCAGCAGCTACTGTGTTTGCACTTGAGCTCACCTGAGGCTATAAGTTTTTGAAATGAGCCAGACAAGACTTTTAGGCTTTAGGTTTAAAAGGATTTTAAGCTGCTGTGATTTAATTATTTGTATTGTGTTTGAATTTTTTCCTGCCTCGTTGTTGTTTCTTCTTCTATCTGGGGAGGAAGGGGGGGGGGTCTTCCTTCAATCTTGTCCAGTAAAAGGTATTGGTCTTCCATAATGTCTTTTAAACACAGTCAATCTATAGAGGCAGAGAGATTTAAATTAATTAATTTAAAATTAATTAAAATTAAGTTCTGGCTCCATTGTTCAAAAATGGTTCCTAAATTTGACGGCAATGAGAGTATCCCTGAAAAATAACAGAGTTGGATGGGACCTTGGAGATCATCTAGTCCAGCCCCCTGCTCAAGCAGGAGGCCTTATACTGTTTCAGACCAACGGCTGTCCAATCTCTTCTTAAAAACCACCAATGATGGAGCACCCACAACTTCTGGAGGCAAACCGTTCCACCGATAATTGTTCAATCAGGAAATTTCTCCCTTATTCCAGATTGGATCTCTGTTAAGAAGCTTCTATTTGTTACTTCTGATCCATCTTTTTTTGTACCTTCTTTTTTCCGTAATTGTTAGTTCTTGTGTGAGCGCACGCCTACGCGCATTTTGAAGTTTTAACTTTGGTTGTATAAATTGAACTACACGCAGATATAGAGGGGGAAGCGTGGCCAGGAAGACCTGCCCAGGAAGGAAAACAATTGGCTATTGCTTTCCTGGAACGCAAAGATGGGCAGGCACAGTAGCATGGAATTGTCCAATGGGAGGCCGAAGTAGCCTTTTCATAAACCAGCCTAGAGCCAAGCCAGCATGTGTCCAGGACTGAGCAGTTTAAGGCTGTTGTGCAAATACAGATAGTCCTTGACTTACGACCACAATTGAACCCAAAATTTATGTTGCTAAGTGAGAAATTTATTAAATGAGTTTTGGCCCATTTTAGGGGGTGACAAAATCTTCAAGGTCGTTTTCCTGGGAGAAGAATGCCAACCTGTAGAGTGACTGTTTCCAAAACACCTCTTTTAAACTTGATTGGACAATGAGAAACACACAATGGGAAAGGGACCAAGTTAACCAGAAAAAGTCTGGCGCGAACTCTCCACTCTGGCTTTACAAAACTGTAATTCACTTGACTTCTAGTAAACTATACCTTTATCAACAAATGGAGTTAAGGATTGTTTTTACTCAGAAGCCCAAGTTGAGGCAGTCTGACACTGGCCTTCAACATCGGGGGTGAGGGGGAGGGATCTCTTTGTTTGCTACCCCAAACCCCCACATTTTAGGGAGCCAATCAGGGGTGAAATGCTCCCGGTTCAGACCGGATCGCCCGATCCAGTAACAATGGCAGCGGGAGAACCAGTAGTAAATATCCCTGCCCCCCCCATGCCCAGCTGAGCCGCGCAATCATCAGAGGTTTTTTTTTAATTTTTAAAAGCATTTTTTCTACAACCTCTTCTGCCGAAAAAATGCTTTTAAAAGTTAAAAAAAAAAGCCTCTGACGATCGCACGGCTCAGCTGGGATCATCAGAGGCTTTTAAAACCATTTTTTTTACAACCTCTTCGGCCGAAGAGGTTGTAGAAAAAAATGCTTTTAAAAGTTAAAAAAAAAAAAGTTGGCCACGCCCACCCAGACACATTAACACCCCCCCCAACCAAGCCACGCCCACAGAACCGGTAGTAACAAATTTTACATTTCACTACTGGAGCCAACAGAATGTTTGGGTGAGAGGCAAAGCTGGCTAGAGGTTCAAACATCGGGCCGAGCCAGAGAATATTGAAACGTGGAAAAAAAGAGAGAAGGTTCAGGTGGCAGAACGTATCTTCCGCGATCACTGATTTTCACTCATGAAGTCAAGTCGCTACTGTTGTCCTCCTGGTCGATGAGGAGCTGGTTCACAATAACTGCAAAGAAAAAGAAAAAAAAGTTTTCAGAAATCTTCCTACCTCAGTTTTGTAGCTCAGCCTTCGATACATGGGGGCATTTGTCTGGTTAATAAATGAGTATCAATTCCACCTTTGCTGGTGTCATGGCCACCATTCTGCTAATCTACGCATCGCAAGCTGACAGCCTGACATCAGTAACGGAGGGAAGGAGCAGTGGGGAAAAGGATAGCAATAGCACTAAGACTTATATACCGCTTTACATTCAGAACCCAGATGAATCAAAAGCAAGCTGTCCCGTCCCGTGGGAAGTACCAGCCGTCTCAAGGTCAGACCAAAGGAATGTGGAGCCGTGAGCGTGTGATGACAGGGAATATTTCCCAAACAAACTGTTAGCACCTAAATGGACATTGTCTGATAACCAGGAGGTTGGCCGGGAACAATGGAAAGTCAACAGTATCTTTTGCACGTGAAAATCTCAGATCCAGCTTTGCCTCTTCTGTAACCACTTTGGCTTTAGTAAAGTATACCTTTGGCTAATCATGGGCTAGGAGTCTTTCTTTCCTAACTGACCAGGTTGGAACGATGGACAGCTAGTGAGATAAGGAAGTGTGAGCACAAAGTACTTATGCCTAGATTCATTGCTCCCCAAATGCCCCAATATTGATGCACCGTTTAGTGTTGCATTATTTACAAAACTAGCTACAGGTTACGCATCAAACCATAGCTAAAAGCAAATTATGGCTTAGTGAAATGTGTTACCCCAATCATGCATCCAAACGCCTGCTGCTTTCTCATACCTTCAGTAGTTGGGCGCTTGGAAGGATTATAACTCCGACACTGGTTGATGATTGTCTGTAAATAGGACGGACAGTCTTCTCCTAAAGGCTCCTGTACTTTTTGCTTATAAACCTTCTTATAGATTTCTTGAGAGTTGCAACCTAGAATCACAACCAGAGAGGTGGCAAGCTTTCACATAGACATACGTACATAGAGCTTTCCTCCAGAAATTGTGAATGCTCCATCACTGGAGTTTTTCAAGAAGAGATTACACTGCCATTTGTCTGAAGTGGTATATGGCAGGAGTTCCCAACCTTGAGTCTGTAGCCCACTACCGGGCCACTTTTGGGACAACTATGACTTGGATGATTGAGAATCTCCAGAGACACCGAGGTCTTCCTGAATGTTATTTTTTATTACTGCCTTCTGCCCCTTCTACCTGGATTTTTCATATACATTTCCAAGACTCCAATAATGTCAGTAGATTTTATTGGCTGCGCTGCAGAGATCTGTATTTGTAAAGGCGAAATAATCAGGGGGAATCCTTGAGCAAAACCCGGCTGATCATCTTCTGCGATCATCCCTCCTAGGGTGTGTTGAAAGAGGGATCTTTCCTGACTGCTGCAAAAAAGGGGCTTGACCTGCCCAAGAGCAGCAGATGTGGAACAGAGACAAGTGGGAAAGCAGTGAATCACTCCAAACTATAGCCATCTGGTCTTTGCCTCCTCAGATAAAAAGGAAGTTCTGGGAACCTTTGTGCAGATTCAGAAAATCCAACTTCCTCAACTGGGAAGGTCCTTGACCCCAGGTTTCACTTCTACAGGCTCTTGATTCAAAATGCCTCCATTTTAGGAGCCTTCAACACAGACATTCTGGGCTGCTCTGGAATCAGTGCTGTGTCCCTGGACCTCTCTCTCTCTCTCTCTGCCTATGCACCATCTCCAACTGCTGAGCTAAGACCACTGCAAGAGGAAGGACCAGAGGGTTCTTTATCAGCATTGCCAGAGCTGTGAGCAGGGGAGCAGTTTCCCTTATCTCATCCTGCCTGCAAGCCACTCAGCTTTCCTTCTTCCCCACTGATGGGGAAGTAGGACCCAGCACCCTCCCACTGATCAACAGTAAGACAAACCTTGAGTACTACTCAATGGTAAGGCAGCCCCAAAGCAGTGTTTCTCAAATTGGACAGCTTTAAGATGTGTGGACTTTTTAAATAAATAAAAAAAAAATATGTGTGGACTTCAACTCCCACATTTCAACTTTAAGATGGATGGAGATCATGGCTGGCTGGAGAATTCTGAGAACTGAAGTCCACCCATCTTAAAGTTGTCACGGTTAAGAAATACTGCTCAGAGGAATGCCACAAGAAACGGCCCTGACCTTAGAGAAGGATTAGGGGAGACATGCTTCCAATATTTGAGGGACTGTCGAAGAGGAGATGGACTTATTCTCCTAAGCATCTGAAGGCAGGACAAGAAGGAACAGGTGGAAGATCATTAGAGAGAGATCCAACCTAGTATTAAAGAGGAATTAATTCTGACTAAGAAAGCAATTAAACAACGGAAGAGCTTGCCTCTCAAAGTTGGGTGCTCCATCACTGGAGGTTTGCAAGAAAATATTGGGCTACCATTTGTCCAGGATGGTACCATTTTGGCAGGGGGCTGGACCAGAAGACCTCCAAAGTCCCTTCCATCTCCACAATTCTTTGTTTTACACAGCGGTTGTGCCACAGAATGAAACAGGAAAGGTCCTGTACCCTTCTGCTTTACCTGCAGCATCCTCCCTCGTAGAAGAGAACCCAGACCTTCCCCAGAGAAGAGCCCAGCCCTCACCTGTAAAGGGGAGCTTCCCAGTTGCGATCTCCCACAGCACAATCCCAAAGCTGAAAGAAAGGAATGCAGCAGCTGTCACACAAGAGGGCCAAGAGCTGGCAGCTCCTTCCCTGCCATTATCAAGCCTGGCGGTGGTCCATCTGAGTGGGCCCTGACACATTGGCCGGATTCGCACAACACTATTCAGCCTCCAACCAAACAAACCACATCATGGTTTAGTCGATTCTACTGAAGGCTTTTAGGGCTTCCAGATTTTGCAAAGCTAGCTAACAGTTAAATAAACCATGGTTAAGCAAACTGCTGATGTATGGTGTGGATGGAGCCACCGTGGGATTCATGGCCCATGGCCCCACCTTGAAGGACACCAAGGGTGGGTCATGGCATTTTGCCCTTATTTTACCCTTCTCCCTCCAGATGGCAGCTTTCAACCAGGGCAGAGTCAGTGCTAACAAGGGGTTTGGAGGTCTTCAGCAGAATGCCTCCTGGGGTGCCCCCTCTCAAGGAAAGCCTGCCTCCCCTTCTCCCCAGGATCCGGTTTCCACAGTGGGTCACGAGCCATGACACGGCCACTCCTGCAGATTCATTTCTCAAGGAAAGCTGAGTGGCCTATTGTGTGAATCCAGGCACTATGCCACTAGTCCAAGGTTTATAACTTAATAAGTCGTGCATACCCAGCTATTGGAATTTAGTCAAATCATGGTTAACGAAATTGAGTATGACATCTGAACACTTCCTCCTTTCATTGCTGCTCACTTCAAGGAATCTCCAGAAAGGAAACCAAGGTGGATCTGATGCCACCGAAATTACAGACATTCGGCCTCTCTTCTCAAAGGGGCCTCCGGAGAGACATGCCCGAGCAAGGAGGGACATGTTGCCAGAGATTGCTGGCTCTCTGCACAACACACTTTAACCTTGATACTGAATTAACCCATTTTCTGGGCTCACACAACACCATAAATTCTAAACAAACGGAAAGGGCTAAACTGCATGCAGACAGGCGTACACCAGCAATCCTAATCCAATTTAAAATTAATCAAGTTTAACATGACATAGCGATGCAGAGTTCGGTCTGAAACTGACCCCATTAAACCGAGTCTGTACTGAGCTCCAAAAAACAATGTGTTGACCCAGTGGTGAAATGTAAAATTTGTTACTACCGGGTCTGTGGGCGTGGCTTGGTGGGGGGGTAATGTGACTGGGTGGGCATGGCCAACTTTTTTGTTTTTTTTTTAACTTTTAAAAGCATTTTTTCTACAACCTCTTTGGCTGAAGAGGTTGTAAAAAAAATGCTTTTAAAAGGTTCTAACGGTCAGGCAACTCAGTTGGGATTGTCAGAGGCTTTTCAAAGCATTTTTTTACCACCTCTTTGGCCGAAGAGGTTGCAGAAAAAAATGCTTTGAAAAGCCTCTCTGATGATCAGGCAACTCAGCTGGGATCACAGGAGAGGCTTTTAAAAAAAATTAAAAAATAAAAAATAATTTTTTTTAAAAAACCGCCAAAGAGATTGTAGAAAAAATGCTTTTAAAAGGCTCTGACGATCCCAGCTGAGCCACGCGATCATCAGAGGCTTTTTTTTTTTTACTTTTAAAAGCATTTTTTCGGCTGAAGAAAAAAATGCTTTTAAAAGTTAAAAAAAAAAGCCTCTGATGATCGCGCTGCTCAGCTGGGCATGGGGGGGGGCAGGGATTTTTGCTACCAGTTCTCCAAACCACCCGCCACCATCGCTACCGGATTAGGCGATCTGGTCCAAACTGGGAGCATTTCACCCCTGGCTTGACCCCACATAACTCTTCATAGTTGCGAAGAGGCAGGATACATACCTGTATATTTCACTAGCCAAGTTGTAAGGATGGTGTAAAGAGGCCAGGCCCTCTGGACAGATATAGGCTAAGGAAGAGACCTCCCTGGGGACTTTATCCTTGCTTTTTCGACTGATGGACGACTCTGTTTGGTCCAGTTTAAATCCTGACAACTGAATGGAATGGAGAGGAAGTGAGTTCTCTGAAGCCTGTTTGGAAATGCATCGACAGTCAACGGAGTTACTAAGGCTTTATAAAGCAGTCCTAATCACGTGAAGTATTAGTACCGCTTTATAAAACCTTAGTAAGGCCACACCTGGAATACTGCATCCGGTTTTGGTGACCACGTTACAAAAAAGATGTTGAGACTTTGGAAAAAGTGCAAAGAAGAGCGACTAAGATGATCAAAGTCCCCTGGAGACTAAAACATATGAAGAATGGTTGCAGGATTTGGGTATGGCTAGTCTAGGTAAAAGAAGGAGTGGGGGGAACATGATAGCAGGATTCCAGTATTTGAGGGGCTGCCACAAAGAAGGGGGGGTCAAATTATTCTCCAAAGCACCAGAAGGCAAGATAAGAAACAATGGATGGAAACCAATCAAAGAGAGAAGCAACCTGGAATTAAGGAGAAACTTCCTAACAGTAAGGACAATTAACAAGTGGAACAGCTGGCCTCCAGAAATCATGGGCACTCCATCACTAGATTCTCCATCATTAAGAAGAGATTGGGCAGTCACTTGTCTGAAATGGTGCAGGGTCTCCTGCTTGAGCAGGGGGCTGGACTAGAAGACCTCCAAGGTCCCTTCTAGCTCTATTCTGATTGAGTTGTGTTAATAGGGAGTCTCTGAAATTCTGGCATTCATTGTTATACTTCCCCACAGTAGTACAATGAGGGCTTATATTATTCCAGTGATGGCTGGGTAATGCTAGGAAGATATTGACTCCCTCAAACGCAACACAACATCCTAAGGGCAGGTTTACATAGGTTTTACTCCTCTTTTCTCCAACATCATCTCACTGAAGGGAAATACAAGCCCATTCTTACAATTCTACAACAATTAGACTTTTAGGGTCATTGCCTTTAAACCAGAGGCTACAGGTACAGGTAATCCTTGATTTACGTCCACAGTCGAACCCAAAATTTCTATTGCTAAGTGAGACAGTTCTTAAATAGGTTTTGCTCCATTTTACGACCTTTTTTGCCACAGCCGTTAAATGAATCACTCCAGTTGATAAATTAGTAATCTGGTTGTTAAGTGTTGTGGCCCGTCAGCAGCCTGTGCAGATTGTAGCTGATTCCGACAACGAGGAGGCTGGTGTGGTGCTGCATCAGCAGCCTGTGCAGCTGGCGCTTGAGTCGGACAGTGAGGAGGCTGGAGAAGATGTGGTGCCAGAGGCGGGGATTCAGTCAGGGCCTTCAGAACCTCCAGAAGCTCCTTTAAGTGAAGAGGACGAAGAGGAGGAGCCTCTTCTCAATGCACGGGCACGCAGAACTGCCAAAAGGCAGGAGTGGATCCTCAGGAGGTCTCCTCGAGAGTAAGGCTTGGGGCTAATTGGCTACTCCCTTAGCCTATTTAAGAAGGAACGCCGCTTGCAACAAGCTGTAGAGAACAACTTTAGTTCACTCTCCTTCACGTTTGCCAACGTTTCTGGGCTGTCTGCCAACTCTAGTAAGACTGTGATTACCTTATCTTAGAATTCTGGTAGGCTGTTAAGACAGTTTATTAACAGCCTTTGAATGATAAAGACAAAGTTATTTTGAGTAAATAAGCTTTGTATAAGGTTTGTGTGTGCTGCGTTCTTTGGGGTCCGTAGCTGGGGCAGAACATTAAGTGAATCTGGCTTCCCCATTGACTTTGCTTGTCAGAAGGTCTCAAAACGGGATTCCCATGACCCCGGGACATGGCAACCGTCATAAATATGAGCCGGTTGCCAAGCATCCAAATTTTGATCACGTGACCATGGGGATGCTGCAATAGTCGTAAGTGTGAACAATGATCATAACTCACTTTTCTCAGTGCCATTATAACTTCAGACAGTCATTAAGCGAACTGTCGTAACTCGAGGTTATACTATGGGGACGCTACATGCAGACCTCACCTTTACACAGTAGCCCTTGGCAACCAAGAATTTGGAACTGTTGATGCAACGATGGAGCTGGCACTTCTCTCCTGTCTGGTGCAACCTGTGGCCAACAAAAAGGAAGAGCTTCATCTTTGAGCGATTTACAGAGTCAGCCTTGCCCCCAGTAATCTGGGTCCTCATTTGAACCACCTTGGAAGGATGGAAAGCTGAGTCAATCTTGAGCCAGTCAGGATCGAACTGCTGATAGTGGGCAGAGTTAGCCTGTAATACTGCATTCTAACCACTCTGCACCAAGGAAAGGAGGAAGGAAGGAAGGAAGGAAGGAAGGAAGGAAGGAAGGAAGGAAGGAAGGAAGGAAGGAAGGAAGGAAGGAAGAGCAATAGCATTTATATATTGCTTCACAGTGCTTTACAGCCCTCTCTAAGCGGTTTACAAAGTCAGCATATTTCCCTCAACAACCTGGGTTAGACTGCAGTATTGCAAGCTAATTCTACCAGCTGACTACCAGCAGTTTGATCCTGATCGGCTCAAGGTTGGCCCATCCTTCCATCCTTCCGAGGTGGGTAAAATGAGGACCCAGATTGTTGGGGGCAAATAGGCTGACTCTGTCAGCTTAGAGAGGGCTGTAAAAGCACTGTAAAGCAGTATATAAGTCTAAGTGCTCTTCCTTCCTTCCTTCCTTCCTTCCTTCCTTCCTTCCTTCCTTCCTTCCTTCCTGTTATAATACAGTATTGCAGGCTAACTCTGCCCACTGCCAAGAGTTCGATTCTCAATGGCTCAAGAGGTAGACTCAGCCTTCCATCCTTCCGAGGTGGGTAAAATGAGGACCCAGGTTTTTGGGGGGCAATATGCTGACTCTGTGAACCACTTAGAGAGGTTTGCAAAGCACTGTAAAGTGGTATATAAGTCTAAGTGCTATTATTATCCTTTCCCACAGTCTTTCCCACCTGAAGCTGTATATAAGTTTAAGTGCTATTTTTATTGCTATTTTTTCCCACATGAAGTGGTATATAAGTCTAAGTGCTATTGCTATTCTTTCCCTCTTAAAGCAGTATTTAAGTGCTATTACTACTGCTTTTCTTTCCCACATGAAGCGGTATATAAGTCTAAGTGCTATGGCTACTGCTATTCTTTCCCTCATAAAGCTGTATATAATTCTAAGTGCTATTACTATTGCTATTCTTTCCCACATGAAGCGATATATAAGTCTAAGTGCTATTGCTATTCTTTCCCTCTTAAAGCGGTATTTAAGTGCTATTACTATTGCTATTCTTTCCCTCATAAAACAGTATTTAAGTCTAAGTGATATTGATATTGATATTCTTTCCCACATAAAGCGGTATATAAGTCTAAGTGCTATTGCTATTGTCAGGGCAGGATGAGACAAGAACTGGTGTTGAGAACCAACCTTCAGGAGCACCTGCTCCTTCTCCCCTCCAGCCACACACACCTGTACAGCCCAGCGGCCGCATCGGAAGCCATGTCGCAGCGAATCTTCCAGGGCAGGTCCTGTTCTTTTCTCAACACTTCCCTCAGGGTGCCTTTTTCGCAATACTCGGTGACGATGGAGAACTGGGGGACCGTCCCTAAAGGAACAAAGATCCTCCATGAGTGGATGCTACTCCTGGGAATCTGCCCCACTTAGCTCACCTGGCCGGGATGCTCCATTGTTGTTTCGATGAAGAAAGACACGTAGGCAGGAAGATGGTTCACGGGAAGGCCCCTCGTTGGGAAGGTACCTTGTTGAAGGCACCCTGACCCCATTCAAAAGGCTCCCTTTTATTGTCATTTTACAACCATCATGGCAAAACATTAATCAACGTTTACTTGTACTGACTGGCTAAAGAAGGCTCGTGAATTCCATATGAACCCCTCGTGTTTCCCTCATGTTCTTCCTGTGACAAACAATGTCTATGTGCCAGGTCCCCATGCCTTGCATATCTGAGATAGGGTCTCTGCCAGACATCCTGTCTTTACATTCCTGATGAGATTAGGACTTTGTGCTGACGTTGTTTACTCAGTGTGGTTTGCCAACCACTGAGATCACACCATCCCCACACTCCATTCCCCAATTCCAAGCCAGAACAGCAAAGGGAACCCACTTACCACACCCCCTGCCCTGCTTAGCTCCTGTTCATTGAACGAAAGACAGAAGTCAGCTCTGCTAGCTGGGGAATTCTGGGAGATGAAGTCCAGCCATCTTCAAGTTGCCAACTTTGAGAAACAGTGAGTTAGGATGAAATTCAGACATCTTGCTGATGTGGCTTTTGCACAAAAAACTATCTGTGGCTGTGTTAACTCCACTCGCTGGAAGAGCTGAGGCTGAATGGCTGTGCCCACCAGAATCTGCCCCTTGAATTTAGATCCCCGCCTCAGAGTTCCTACCCACAATCTGTTGAAGAGCTGGTTCTGAAAAGCTGGCCATAAACCTTGCAATTCTGCCCAAATTGGAGTGATGGCACCGCTATTACAGCCTCTCCTCACTTCCCTTTTTCTGCAGGAAATCTCTCTCCTTACTCTGCACAAAGAGAGTCGGTGGAAGTTAGAGGGGTTTGTATCAGGACAGGTAGTCCTTTCGTTTAGTGACTGTTTGAAGTTACAGTCGTGCTGAAAAAAGTGACTTAGGACCCATCCTCAGGCTAACAACTTTGCAACTTCCCTGTGGGTCTATGACAACTCACCATAACAGTGGTGAAATCCCACTGGTTTGCACCGGTTCAGGTGAACTAGTAATGATAAAAGCTACTGGTTTGGTGAACTGGTAGTAAAAAAAAAAGCTACCGATTGGTCCGAACTGGTATTTCCGACGATCAGCTGTGTCGCGCGATTTATAATCGCTAGAAAGCAGTAAATCCTGCTTTCTAGTGAATCTAAATCGCGCGGCACAGCTGTTTCCCCCCCTCTCTTGCTGTTCTATTTACCTTGTTATGTGTCCTTTTTCCGTGCGAAGCACACGTTTTTGTGCGCACTGTTCATGCACACGCAGTGTGCATTTGGTGCACATTGTGGATATGTGCACACGCAGTGTGTGGTGCGCAATGTGCATGCTCGTATGCAGCATGCATTTGGTGCGTACAGCATGCACACCGATAGTGTGCATTTGGTGCACACTGTGCATGCACGGCCAGCGAACCGGTGGCAAACTGCAGAGGATTTCACCACTGCCCCATGGCCAACTTGCCACAACAAACTCACCACAAGACCACTCGCTGTGGGACAAGAGTTACACTGATATTAAACAAATAGTGGAATAGAATCATTAAAGAAAGGATAATTTTGTAATTTATTTTAAATAATTAAATAGAATTGTTAAATTGTCCTGCGATGAGTTTTTCCACGATGAGTTGGCCATGGTGAGTTGGCCGGCAGTGAGTTGGCTGTGGCAAGTTGTCCAGAGGTGGGTTTCAGCAGGTTCTGACCAGTTCTGGAGAACCAGCAGCAGAAATTTTGAGTAGTTCGGAGAACCCGTAGTGGAAATTCTGACTGGCCCTGCCCCCATCTATTCTCTGCCTCCCAAGTCCCAGCTGATCGGGACAAATGGGGATTTTACAGTATCCTTCCCATGCCATGCCCACCAAGCCACGTTCACCAAGCCATGCCACGCCACGCCACAGAACTGGTAGTAAAATTTTTTGAAACCCATCACCAAAGTTGTCCCATTCTGTATCCCCCTAGCAGTGGTGGGATTCAAATAATTTAACAACCGGTTCTCTGCCCCAATGATTTCTTCCAACAACCAGTTCACCAAACTGTTCAGAAAATTAACAACTGGTTCTCCCAAAGTGGTGCGAACTGGCTGAATCCCACCACTGCCCTAGTCACCTGATCAAAATTTGGCACTTGGCAAACAGCATGAATTTATATTTATTTATTTATTTATTTATTTATTTATTTATTTATTTATTTATTTATTTATTATTGGTTCGATTTATATGCCCCCCCACCTTCTCCGGAGACTCAGGGCGGCTTACAATGCACTTATAGCAATAGCCTTCATTCTTTTGTATATACCTGTTTAGTAGGGCTTTCGGGCCCCCATAAGGGTGTTTCTACAAAGTCAGTTTATTGCCCGCACAATCTGTGTCCTATTGCTTATTGCTTAGCGCATTGTAAGCTGCCCTGAGTCTCCGGAGAAGGGCGGCATATAAATCAAATTTAAAAAAAAAATTACCTACCTCAGAAGGATGGAAGGCTGAGTCAACCTTGAGCCTGGTGAGATTTGAACTCACACTAATTGCAGGCAGCTGGCAGCTAAGTGCTACTTAACAGCACTTAGTCCACTGTACCACCAAGGCTCTTTATGGTTGCAGTATCCAGGGGTTGCCATTTGCAAGTGAAGAGAAATGGTAATACAAATCAATCTAACCTTTGCTATTTGCTTCTGTTAAGAATTGCTTTTGCTATTTTACTTCTGTTAAGGATTAATTCTGTTAAGAATTGTAACCTTTGCTATTAGTCTAAGTCCTGCTGTCTGGCTTCTGTGTTCGCTTCAAAGCTAGGCACCTCCTTGGAAAACAACCAAGAAAGACAGAACAAGAGCTACCCAGGAACATCCTGCGCCATGGAAAACGGGGAAGAGCCAGGAGCTGCCCAGGAATGCCCATTAAATAGATAAGAAGAGCAGGAACGCACAAAGCTACAAGGGATGCTCTATAGATAAGACAGGCAGGGGCAGGGCTTGGACAAGGAACGCTCTGAAGATAAGAAGGAAGGACATGGGAAAGACATCGCCCACATTGGGTAACAAACTTTGCCTCTGATTGGCTACATGAGTGTATACATTGTTAGCCGCACTCTCCCCAGGTGTGGCTTTTTCCTTGCATGCTTCCTGCCTGTATGCTGTGAAATTGTCCATCCAGCTCTTTTGCTTTCAATTCAATTCAATTAATTCAATTTGTATGCTGCCCCTCTCCGAAGACTCAGGGCAGCTCACAATGCATTTAAAATCATTATAAAAAACATTTAAAAATTAAAAACATTAAAAACATTAAAAGCTCATTCACACCATTCATGGCCGGATCTCGCCGGATCGCAAGAGCGAGATCAACGGCCCCAGGCCTGCCAGAAAAGCCAGGTCTTCACTGCTTTTCGGAAGGCCAATAGGGTGGGGATGGTCCAGACCTCAGGAGGTAACTGGTTCCAGAGAGCTGGGGCAGCCACAGAGAAGGCCCTCCTCTGCGGGCCCGCCAGCCGGCATTGTTTAGCTGATGGGACCCGGAGGAGACCGACTCTGTGGGATCTTACTGGTCGCTGGGAGCTATGCGGTAGAAGGTGGTCTCGAAGATAACCTGGCCCTGAGCCATGTAGGGCTTTAAAGGTAATAACCAACACCTTGAATTATGCCCAGAGACCAATAGGGAGCCAGTGCAGCTCGCGGAGAATTGGTGTAATGTGGGGGTACCTAGGTGCACCCACGACAGCTCACGCGGCTGCGTTCTGGACTGTAGTCTCCGAACACTCTTCAAGGGTAGCCCCATGTAGAGCACGTTGCAAACCGTGAGGTGACAAGGGCATGAGTGACCATGAGGAGAGCCTCCCAATCCAAGTAGGGTCACAATTGGTGCACCAGATGAACCTGTGCAAAGGTCCAATTTTGGCTTTGGCCAAAATAAAAGCTGTTACTTTTTCCAAGCCTTTGCTTAAGTCTCTTTTTGGCACTTGGGTGACTTTGAGTACATTTTGGACTTCACACAACCTTCCCAGTTGGCTCCCAGACAAGCAAAACCAAGGGGAGAAGCCAGATTCACTGAACAACTGGAGTGATTCGCTTAACCCCCGCCCCGCACCATGGCAAAAAAGATTGCAACATCCAGCATGACTCACTTAAAAAACGCCTTGCAGGTTTTGAGATTGTGGTCATAAACTGAGGACAGATTGTGGTCATAAACTGAGGACAACCTGAATTCATCACCGTGAGCCTCTTCTCCAAATCCCAAGACAGCCCAAAGATCTTACCGCTTTCATCAATGCAGATGCCATACAAGCGCACAATGTAGGAGGACTCCAGCCTCTTCAGGGTCCGGATCTCCTCCTCAAAGATCTGCCTCACCTTCCTGTGAGAAACCAAACAGGGTCAGTCTTGGGCAGGAGCTGATGGCCTCGCCCTCAAACCCCACCCAAGCAGAGAGAAGGATTTGCAACGAGAAGGAAGAACTTTACATTCAGAGCTGAAACAGAATCCCACTCCATATTCTGGATAGTCCAAATCCTCCCCTCTTACTGGGAATCGACTTCAGGTGGCAACTGACCTCGGTTGACCTCAGAAGCCTGAGCAGGTAAGTCCTTGGATGAGAGACCACTCAGAAACCAAGAGGACTTTATTCTAGCCCAAAAAAGCAGGGGCACCCCAGAAAAAAAGGTAAAAATGACGGACAGCCACTTGCTGCCAAGACAATGCCCATATGGATGCATCACACATGTGACATGAGGAGTGGCACCATGGGGGGGTGTGATCTGGGGTGTCCCTCACCTCCTGGAACAGCCTCCCCCCAGAATCCCTCTGGCATCTATGCTGGCGTCATCCCGGAGAGCCATGAAAAGAGAACTTTCTCAGAGATCACTGGGTCAGCCCTGCCAGGTAGGCCATCTCAGAAAACCAACCCTACGGGGCGACTAGAACTTCATTGAAATTGGCCATAATCACATAATCCTGCAGATCTACTTGTACTTTCCCTCCGTTCCCCCTTTCTTCCATTAAAGCAGCATTTAAGCACCATACTCAGAGATGGGTTTCAGCAGGTTCTGACCAGTTCTGGAGAACCGGTAGCGGAAATTTTGAGTAGTTCGGAGAACCGGTAGTAAAATTCTGACTGGCCCCACCCCCATCTATTCCCTGCCTCCCAAGTACCAGTTGATTGGGAGGAAATGGATATTTTACAGTATCCTTCCCCTGCCACACCCACCATGCCACGCCCACCAAGCCATGCCACACCCATCAAGCCACACTCACAGAACCGGTAGTAAAAAAAATTGAAACCCACCACTGGCCATCCTCTGAATAAATTGTTCTACATGGATGAAACCCCTAGTTAGGGGTATCAAACTCAAGACTTGTAGGCCACATCCAGCCCACAATGTGTTGTGGCCTGCCAGCGGCCTGCGCGGATCGTGGCTGATCCCGATGACAAGGAGGCTGGTGTGGGGTTGCGCCAGCAGCCTGCGCAGCCGGCACTCACGTCGGACAGCGAGGAGGCTGAAGAGGATGTGATGCCAGAGGCAGAGACTCAGCCAGGGCCTTCAGAACCTCCAGAGGCTCCTTCCAGTGGAGAGAGCGAAGTGGAGGAGCCTCTCCTCAATGCTTGGGCACGCAGGGCTGCCAAAAGGCAGGAGTGGCTACTCAGGAGGAGGAGGTCTCCTCGAGAGTAAGGTTTGAGGATAATTGGCCACTCCCTTAGCCTATTTAAGTCGCACGCAGCTAGTGCGTTCTTGCTGGAAACAACTCGTATTACTATCAGAGTATTTTGGTTTATCATATCTTGTTTTCTGGGCTGGTTGCCAACCTTTGCCAATCTTGTTTATTCTTGCTACTTAATAAATTTGCTAAGGACTGTTGGTGTGTGTCAATATCCTCGGAAATCCAGAGCTGGGGCAGAACACAATGTGGCTAAATCTGGCCCGCAGGGCTGCCCTGAAGACAGCAAAGGACTGTCATTGGCCCCCAGAGCCTCAGCCCTGCCCAGGCCGGCCAGGCATTGATCTATAACTTGATGGCTGCCATCCATCCGGTCAGATCCTTAGATCCATGAGGCCACCCTGTAGCTGCCCACTGGGCACTCAGTGCCTCTTATGTGCACCCCCAGGGAGCAGGTCCGAGGCAGCGGGGGCAGCCCCTAGCTGGCTCCAGCACAGCCCTGCAGATCTAAGACTTACCGTGTTCTGGGCTGGATGGTTGCCATCCAGCTATAGATCAGTGCCACGCCCATCACCAGCACCTCCATGGCCTGTTCAATCGTTTTTTTTAATTTATCTCCAAAGTTAAGAGACAAAATAAAGAAAAAATAAATAAAATAAAAAGGAAGACGAACATCATGCACTGACAATAAAAAAAACATGTACGAAAAAATAACAAATGACAAGTATTGCGTTAGCACTAACATTAAACGTAAATTCAGTGAGATTCATCACTGGAAGCTTTCAAGAAGGGACTGGACTGCCATCTGTCAGAAATGGTGTAGGGTCTCGTGCTTGGGTGGGGGGTTGGACTAGATGACCTACAAAGTCCCTTCCAACTCTGTTAATCTGTAATAAGAAGAGACTGGACTGTCATTTCTCAGAAAGAGAGATGTAGGGTCTCCTGGTTTGGCTGGGGGTTGGACTAGAAGACCTCCAAGGTCCCTTCCAACTCCGTTAATCTGTTTAATATGTTACAATTGTCCGCCCTGGTTGAGTGTTAAAAAACATATCCCTGTAGTTTTCTTGGCAAGGTTTTTCAGAAGTGGCTTGCCATTGCCTCCTTCCTAGGGCGGAGAGAAAGTGACTGGCTAAGGTCACCCTGCCGGCTTTGTGCCTAAGGTGGGACTAGAACTCAAGTTCCCCAGCCTGATGCCTTAACCACCTCAAATTGACTGTTCACAAAGGCATTTTTCCCCGACTTCAATGGACAAAGGACAAAAGGGAAAGGTGGGAACAGCGGTGATAAACCATGTGCAAAATAGAAAGTGGAAGTAGCAGCCGGAAGAAAAAGTCGGCTTAGCTTTTTGACTCGGACAGCAGGTTCTACCATCCCCACAGCCACTCTTCTTCACTCACTTTGTGTTGATGGTCAAAGGGTTTTTGAAGACTTTGACGGCCACCGGACTTTTGTAATATTCTCCTTTGTACAGGATGTGGTCTTTCATTTCTGACAGAAAGGTCATCTTGGTTAAAAAGGACTTGTTTATCTCTGTGATTTCTGTATGAGCTTCTTCCTGCTGCCCTGGAAACAGGATTGAATAGAAAAAACAAACAAACAATGAGGCTAACTTCTTGCACTTTTCAGTCACAAAAATAAAAACAGCCCGAAGGAGAGAGGGACTTTCCAACAACATTTGAAGAGTGAGACAAAAAAAAAAAAAAAAAACGCTGGCTGAGACAGGCTGGCCGAATCTCTGCGTGTTTTTATGTGCATGGCAATATGTGCCTCGCATTATCCTATTGTAAGCCATTCAGAGTCACCTTGAACCGCGAGACGGGTGCCAGAAAAGTCTGGATAGTGGACATGGCAGTACCTGGAGACAGCAGAAAGAACTGGAGAAGATAACAAAATACAAAGACCTGCAAATAGAAATAGAACGACTGTGGTAAAAGAAAGCAATGGTAGCACCAAATAGTAATAGCTGCCTTGGGTGCAATCCCAAAACAATTGGACCACATGCGAACACCATTGGCACTGACAAAATCCCCATCAGTCAATTGCAAAAGGGTTTTGCTTAGAACGGCTGACATCCTGCGACAATACCTCTAGCATCATCAAACATCCATATCAGACTATCCCAGGTCCCCGGGAAGGACTCGGCAAACCCAGTCTGAACACCTGGCTGCCTGTGGAATGAACCATAATAATAACACAAATGCACACATATCTGGATACCACTGTGAAAACTGGAAGGAAAAAGGCAAGATCCAAAGGTGCTTTCTTTCAATAGACAACCGGACTTTCTTGTTTTGCTTGAAGATGTTTTCGCCTCTTGTCCAAGAAGCTTCTTCAGTTCTGACTGAATGGTGGAGAATGGAAGGATTTATATTCCTTGCAGTCATCTAGTTGTTAGTGCTCTCTCTAAGAATCATTGAGGCCACTTGGAGGTTTATCTGTGTCCTCAGAGTCACCTGAATCTTGTGGTTGTGATTTTTTTCTGGAAATCTGTTCATACCCCACATCATTCCAAGGGTGTTGATCCCAAATTGTATAGCTAAATGTCTGTAAAGATTCTCAGTCATCCAAGTCATGGTTGTCCCAAAGGTACTTTTTCAAAAGACAACTGGATTTTATTTTTCCTTGAAGAGATTTCACTTCTCATCCAAGAAGCTTCTTCAGTACTAACAACCAGATGACTGCAAGGTATATAAATCCTTCCATTCCCCACCATTCAGTCAGAACTGAAGAAGCTTCTTGGACAAAACCAAAAAAGTCTTCATCTTCAAGCAAAACCAAAAAAGTCCATTTGCCTTTTGAAAAAGCATCTTTGGGACAACCATGACCTGGACGACTGAGAATCTCCATAGAAAAGAAAAAGGCAAGACATAATTTTTCTACCAGGCGCTATTTTTAAGATGTTTGGGAAATGGTGCAAAACACCTTCTGTTAGGATATGGTTTGAGCCTAACAAGTTGTCCAGGCAATATATGTGTTCTGTGACTTTAATATGAATATGTATTGTGTGACTTTAAAGTTTTACTGCTGATTCATTGTAATGCTGAGTCATGCTGTAATTAGATAATCACTAGTTGTAAACGTATTTAAGAAAGGTACTGTAAAGTATTCAGTTGATGATAAGCTACCATTGTGTGAGGAGTTGCTATCATTGTGCTATCATCGTTGGATGGATCTGCTACCATCGTGGTTTGTGAACCAGAGTGAGTTTGTTATTCTAACCAACTACTGTTTGTATGGTAAGAAGATATCTGTATCACTGGACTGATTTAACTGGCAAAGACTTGGATTGATTTAAAGACTATGAGATTGTTTTTTCCCTATAAAGGAAACTTTTGATAAACCAGTTTGCACATCTCTTATTCATTGCTCTCAGCAACGTTTCTCTGTGCTCTACACTCTGCTGGTTGGTAACACAACAACAATATCCTTAACACCTTCCACCTATCATTCTTCTTTTAAATTTCCTCTTGTAAGTTTTGGTGTGCTGGGTTGTCTCCATAGACAGGTTCCATCCATCCATAGTGCTAGATTATTATTTTTTTAAGAATGTCTTTCCTTTTCTTTCCAGTTTTCGTAGCAGCATCTATATGTCTGTTTGTGTATTTGGAAGACATTTGTCTAACAGTGGCAATATTCATGTTCTGATGTTGACTGTCGAATGCAGTCACGGATTTCAGGCATGTCTTACCCTCTCTCCTTGGTCGGCAGTTCTGATGGCCTCTTTTGAAGATAGAGAGAAGCTGCCAGGCCTCAAAATATTGGGAAATGATATTGCTGACTGTGTAGTCTTGATGCAACAGTCCGAATACAAAGGTTGGATGGTCACAAAAAAAGGAGCCTTCTCCAACTTAATTCTGGGCCCAAAGAGCATACTTAGAGGTGTAAAACACTTCAAGGAGAAGAGACAGCCTAGGGTACCTTTCCCTGGTGAGAATCCCACAGAGGAACCAAACTCCAGACTTCCCACCCTGCATGAGTTAGCATCTTATCTTCCATTGAATATACCTCCCCAAACCCAATATATAGCTGGGATTGTTTTACCTGCCTCTAATTGCTTAGAAACACCTGGAATTTATTAAAGAGAGAGAAAGAGATCCCCTGTTCCATTTCTCAAAGGAAGGACATTTCAACAAAACACAGCCCTACCTTTGGCCATCTCCTTCCAGCAAACTTTATCTTCTGCCAGATCTTGGCAGCATTCCTTGCTCACCACACACTTCTGAAAGCTTACTAGCACTTTCTGCTCCACCTGGAGCTGCAGCAAAAGTCCTTGGCCCATATCTCCAAAGCGCTCGTTCAGGTCTGCAAACTCTTCCAGCATCTCACCAGCCTTCATGAACCTCTCTAGCATGTTATGGTTTTTGTACTTCTCAAAGAGTTCCTGGGCTTCAAGCAGAAGGTCCAACATGTTTTGCAGCATCCATTTCAGACTGGAGGACAGTTTGCTGAGGGACTGAGCCTGGAGGAGCTCAATGGGTCTCAGGAGGGTCTCCATGCGCTTGACAAGGCGCTCTTTCTGCTTCTTGCAGTACTTCATGTGTTGATATTGACCGTAGATGATTTTCGCAACGGCTAGAATGCGCTCCACGATGTCCATGGCTGCAAGGAAGGAACAATCCCGTGAACAAAGCATGACTCAACTGGACTGGGTCCTTCATCTTACCCAGAAGACAATTTACGATGGCCCACAAGTTGGTTTTTGAAGCCTGTCCCATTGCGTTATTGGGAATCCTATTAGGGTTGCCAGGTCTGCTTCCAAAAAATAGCGGACAAGCGGGTGTGTGTGTGTGTTAAGTAGTAAAAAAATTAAAAAAAAATTATAATTAAATTATATATTTTCTTACAAACATTTTAACACGTATTAAAATAATCAATTCAAAACTTTCAAATATATTAAAATTCAAAACATCAAATATATTATAATAATATGTAAAATATTAAATTACATTTTACTTTGCTGTCGTGTGTATTTTTTATCTGACTGCGCAGCTTTGATCAATTCTTTGTGTTTAAGGAATAATTCTTTAATTTCAGTACAACGTTGAGAAATATTAAAAAATATACAAAGTTCACTTCTAACTGATGGTACAAGCAGTCGGTTACGTTTGTCAGTCCACAAATTTCCCATGACGCTGAAAATTCGTTCAACGTTTGCATTTGATACCGGAATTGATGCACAATACTGGAACAGTTTCAGTAAACTCGGAGCTGGCTCTTTCATTCTAACTTATGAAAAAAAAAGACAAAACGCGATTCTCCTATCCTTATTCTCTTAGACTGTACAGCTTTAGATTACGTACCATTTCATCATAAATCTTTTGAATAAAAAAAATGTCCACTATTTTGTGAAAAAAAAATAGTGAACATAATGTGAAAAAAGCAGGCTGTCCGCTCAAATAGTGGACACCTGGCAACCATGGGAATCGTAGTTCTACCATTCAGGGAGGAGGCGCTCAGGCCCTCCATGGAATTACAATTAGGAAGAGAGTAATTGGCAAGAGTAAGACATCCTCACCCTCAGCAACATCTAGAGAAGTCAACCTGTGCTCGCAGTGCCCTGGCTGCATGGCCAGTTAGCTGCAGGCATTCGGAATGAGGTGACATTATTTCAGACACAGATTACCCTCGTTGCTTAACAGGGAATTGGGGTCTTCTTTGAAATCAGGTGCTACCACCCCAAAGCACCATGTTGCCTAATACAAAATGATGTAAACGCACACAGATGCACACAAATTGTATTATGGGCCCTTATTTTAGGTGATAGAATATCCGTCAGATTGGTTAACCCTTAGATAGAAAACCATCTAAGGCCGAAGAATCTAGGAGACTTTACAGATTAACAGAGGGAAGGGACCTTGTAGGTCATCAAGTCCAACCCCCCACCCAAGAAGACCCTACACTATTTCTGACAGATGGCAGTCCAGTCTCTTCTTGAAAGCCTCCAGTGATGAAGCTCCCACAATTTCCGACAGCAACTTCTGTTCCATTGGTTGATTGTTCTCACTATCAGAAAATTTATCCTCATTTCTAGGTTGAATCTCTCCTGGATCAGTTTCCATCCATTATTCCCAAAAGACATTCTGAAAGAAGCCCACATCTGTTCCACATAAATGCCAAGAAAACTTCAGACATGAAGAAGATACCAAGAACTGAAGTCTGTTTGAAGTAAAGCTTACTTTGACATAGCATGGGAAGCAGGGACAGCATTATAGCTGTATCTTGAGGAGAGTGACCTCCATTAAAAGTCTAATACAGGATGTGAGCAGGTCCTTTCTGGCTCTTCTCTGCTTTAATTTTCCTCACATTCTGTTCCTCTGCGACTGACATTTTCTGTAAATTCAACCTGACCTCAACAAGTTAAAACTGTGAGCTGCCTCCCTCACCATCTTTCCTTCTCCCTCAACCTCCTCCAGCTTACCTTGTGTCTCTAAGATGTCTTCTCCTAGGCTCTCTCTGGGTTCAAAAGGTGCTTTCAGATCTTCAGCAAAACTCCTGCAGTTCCGCTTTTCCAGATGTTGGCCCTACTTCCTGGCAAAGAGTGACGAAAAGGATTATGCAAGTTGGGAAACTCTGCGTGTCGCTCAAGCTGTAAATATAGTTTCATTTTCTGAAAGTACCCCAAGCTCAGAGGAAGACTTGTTAAAAATCAGGAAGGAAGGAATGAAATGATTTAATTTTTATCCTGCCTTTATTACTTTATAAATAACTGAGGGTTGCAAACATACCTAATACTACTTCCTCCTGCTATTTTCCCTACAATAACAATCCTATGAGGTAAGTTGGGCTGAGAGGGAGTGACTGGTTCAAAGTCACCCAGCTGATTTTCATAGCTAAGGCAGGATTAGAATTCACCATCTCCTGATTTTCTACACCAGTATTTATTTATTTATTTATTTATTTATTTATTTATTTATTTATTTATTTGTTCGATTTATATGCCACCCTTCTCCGGAGACTCAGGGCGGCTTACAATGTGTTAAGGCTAGCAATAGCCTTCCTACTTTTGTATATACCTGTTTAGTAGGGCTTTCGGGGCCCCCTAAGCGGTGTTCTTTTTTTTACAAAGTCAGCTTATTGCCCCCACAATCTGGGTCCTCATTTTACCTACCTCAGAAGGATGGAAGGTGTTGTCTTCCATTCCTGCGCCGATCTAACACTGGCGACGAAGGACTAGAGAAAGAGCGAACCTCGTGGCACCAAGCCAACAAGACCAAGACTCCTGCATCTGGAAACACAGTAGGCATTTCCGAAGGCATGGCATCCGCTGAAGTCACTTTGCCAGCCCTTGCTCCATTCCGCCCAGGGAAGGACAAGTGGAAATCCTACGTGGTCAAATTTCGGCAATACCTGAGAGGCAACAACATCAGGGATGCCGATGATGACCGGAAAAAGGGCATCTTCTTGGCCAACTGCGGCTCCGAAGTCCTGGATATGGCAATCGATCTCGTAGCACCACGAGACATCGAAGAAGTGCCATGGGCAGACCTGCTGCAAATCCTGGAAGACCACTATGCCCCAACCGTAACACCAGTGGCGAACCGTTTCACCTTCCATCAAAGAGATCAAAAGGAAGGTGAGACCATCAAAGAATTTGTGGCCGCCCTGCGCCAGATCGCAGCCAGCTGTGAGTTCGACCACGTGGACAACGCCATCGCTGACCGTGTGGTTTTCGGCATGAGGGACAGAGGCCTGCAAAAGAAATTCCTGAGCAGGAAGAAACTCGTGCTCAAGGATGTGGTGGAGGAAGCCACCGCATCCGAAATCTCAGAGAAAGCGGCTGCCGCAGTAAGCAGAGCTAAGGGAATCCACAAGATTCGCGCTACAACGCAATCATCAACTGAGGATTCCACAGCTGGATCTGAGTTGGAGGAGGAGTCCACCGTACACAAGGTATCCAGACCCCCAAGGCAGGAAACCGCTCAAAGAAGCTACAAGGGGGAGCGCTGTGCCAGCTGCAGAGGGGACCATGCCAGGGCGACCTGCAAGTGGAGAGATGCGACCTGCCGACGCTGCAACAGAAGGGGTCACATCGCCGAAGCTTGCAGAGCCGAGGAACCAGCCCCAGAGCCATCCAGCCACCGTCCCCGCGAGAATCGGAAGGATTACCAGAGATCATCCAAATGGTTCTCTGGCCCATCCAGACGCAGAGACGATGAGTTTCCCCGGAGCGGAGCGGTCCACCAGACGACCATCGCACACACGAACTCAGACAATGCCACCAAGTTCCACGTGACCATCCACGTGGAGGGAGCACCCTGCGAAATGGAGGTAGACTCGGGCTCGGTCTACTCCATCATGGACTGGCAACAATTGAAGAGCCTGCAACCAAGCATCACCAAGTGAGACCTGAAGCCATTACACTCCAAGCTCGTCGACTTTGGGGGGAACCCCATCGGAGTGTTAGGAAGAGCCAACATCCGAGTCGCCTACAACGAGTTCAAAGGCAGGCTTCCCATCACCGTCGTGAAGGACAGCCGACCGAACCTGCTAGGAGTGGAGTGGTTTAAGCCGCTGGGGCTTTCAATCGAAGGCATCAACCAAATCCGCAGGGACGAACTCGACAACCTCATCGAAGAGTTCAAGGAAGTCTTCAATGGTAAGCTGGGGAAATTTGTGGGGAGGCCAATTTCGTTTAATCTGGACAAGGGAATCACCCCAATTCGGCTGAAGCCCCGCCGGGTTCCATTTGCCCTGCGGCCTAAAGTAGACGAGCAGCTGGATAAGCTGATCGCCCAGGGCATCCTGGAACCGATTGATCATGCCTCATGGGAGACCCCCATTGTGACCCCACTGAAGCATGATGGGTCTGTGCGCATCTGCGCCGACTATCGTTGTACCATCAACAAGGCGTTGGCACAGAGCGCATACCCAGTCCCAGTAGTGCAGCATCTGTTGCATTCCCTGGGAACTGGCACAATTTTTGCAAAACTGGACCTGGCCCAGGCTTACCAGCAACTGCCAGTGGACGAAAAGACTGCGGAGGCCCAAACCATAGTCACACACAGGGGGGCATTCAAATGCAACCGTCTCCAGTTTGGAGTCAGCGCTGCCCCCGGCATCTTCCAATCAATGATGGAACGCCTTCTCCAAGGCGTTCCAGGGGTGGTGCCATACTTTGATGATGTGCTGATCTCCGGAGATTCACAAGCACAACTCCTTGATAGACTCAGGCTTGTCCTGCAGCGCTTCAAGGCCAAGGGCTTGAGAGTCAGGAGAGATAAGTGCATCCTAGGAGTACAGGAAGTCGAGTTCCTGGGCTACCTCATTGATAGCACTGGCATCCACCCCACCAAATCGAAAGTGAAGGCAATCCATGAAGCTCCGAGCCCCAAAAACAAAACGGAACTTCAGGCATTCCTTGGGTTGCTCAACTTCTATGCAATGTTTCTTAAACAGAAAGCCACAGTTGCTGAGCCACTCCACCGCCTGCTGGGGAAAGCGGCTTCCTGGAAGTGGGGCCAAGAAGAGGAAGCAGCATTCCGAGCCGTAAAAGGACTTTTGACTTCAAAAAGCGTCCTCATCCAATACATCAAGCTCCCCATCAAGCTAACCTGCGATGCATCGCCCTACGGGGTGGGGGCAGTCCTCAGCCACAAACTGCCCAACGGCTCAGAAGCCCCCATAGCATACTTCTCAAAGACCATGTCCGGCGCTGAATGCAACTACAGCCAGCTGGACAAAGAAGCACTGGCCATCGTGGCAGGAGTGAGACGCTTCCACGAATACCTCTATGGGAGACGTTTCACCATAGTAACCGACCACAAGCCACTCCTGGGGCTCCTCGCAGGCGACCAACCCACCCCCACCTTCATGTCCCCGCGGATGACGAGATGGGCCATCTTCTTAGCCGGCTACTCCTACAGGCTCGTGCACCAGCCAGGCACAGCCATAGGAAACGCCGACGCGCTGAGCAGATGCCCATTGAAGGATCCAGTAGAAGACCCAGCCCCCACGCTCCACCTCTTCCACATAGATGACGACGCCAGCTGTCCGGTATCGTCTGCAGATGTGGCCGTCCACACCCAGAAGGACCCCACACTCCGCCAAGTGAAGTCCTGGATCCTCAGGGGGTGGCCAGCGCAGAAGACGGAGGAGAAGTTCAGCCCGTTCGCCAGAAAGCAGAAGGAGCTGTCCACCATGAAGGGCTGTTTACTATGGGGAGACAGGGTGCTGATCCCAAGTGCTCTGCAACGGCGGACTCTAGAGACATTACATAAAGGGCACCCAGGCATCGTCTGCATGAAGGCCCTGGCACGGAGTTACGTCTGGTGGCCCGCACTGGACAGAGACATTGAGGAATGGGTCTCCAGATGTGACCCGTGCCAAGAAGTTCGCCCAGCGCCGCCACAAGCCGAGACAGCGAAGTGGGAGACCCCCAGCAACCCTGGTCGTGGATCCACATCGACTTCGCGGGTCCGATGCAAGGGCAACACCTCCTCATCGTGGTAGATGCCTTCTCCAAGTGGCTCGAGGTGGTACCCATGGCATCTACCACAACGGAAGTGACGATCGAGCCCTGCGCCGCCTTTTCGCCACCCACAGACTTCCGGATGTGCTGGTCTCTGACAACGGGCCCCAACTCACATCCCTGGCAATGGAGGCGTTCCTGGCAGGACTGGGCATCCGCCATGCCCTGTCCGCCCCGTACAGGCCGGCTGGGAACGGACAAGCGGAACGGATGGTGAGGCTCACCAAGGAGGCACTCACCTAGATGGGCACGGGCGACTGGCAGGAAAGAATAGACAACTTCCTCCTCACCCAGCACATCACGCCGCATGCCACCACCCACAAGAGCCCGGCCGAACTGTTGATGGGCAGAAGGTTGAGGTCACCATTGGACCGGCTGCACCCACAATACAGCCCAGAAGTGACCGCAACGGCCAGCCGCCCGCTTCGCGCCTTCAGCAAAGGAGATTCGATTTTCGCGCTGAATTTCCACGGCTCTCCTAAGTGGCTGAAGGGAAAAATAGACAGCACAACCGGCCCGAGGTCCTACACCGTGGAGCTGGAAGATGGACAGGTCTGTAGACGTCACATCGACCAGCTCCGGAAAAGGTGGGGGGGAGCACAAGAAAACCAGCCTGACGGGGGAGGCCTACAATACCCCGGCGAGGTAGGCCTGCAACACCCCGACGAGGTAGGCCTGCAACACCCCGACGAGGTAGGCCTACAACACTCCGGCAAGGCAGACCACCGCCACCCCGACGAGGCCGGCCAAGCACACTACCAGGCGCTGACACATCGACAGTCCAGAGCAGTAGACCGGGGCCAGCCGAATGGGGGATGGCAACACCAACCCAGCGAGGTGGGCACCCGGCTCGACAGGGCAAGAGAACACCAACAAGGCACACAAGTAGACCGGGACCTGCCAAGAGGGGAAGCACCCCCCCCCACCAACGAAGGCAACCCACGTCAGCCCTGCAAGGGAGACCTCCACTCCAGGCGAGTAGACCGGGGACCATCAGAGATGGGCACACCGCAGCCCAGGGGCGAGGGTGGCACACGACTCCCCGGCGAGAGGGACCCCCACCCAACATGGAAAACAACCCGGCAACAAAAACCCAGCCCAGACGACCCCAGCCATCAAACTGCGGTAGACCAGGGAGTAGGGCGAAGGGAAAGCCGACAACAACCCGGCCAGGGGGGCCTGCACCACCCCGGCAGGGGAGACCTCCACCAACCCAGGGAGGCAGCCCCGCAACGACGGCCCGACCAGGTCGACCACCACCGACCCGACGGGGGAGGCCAACACCAGCCCGGCCAAGGAGACCTGCGCCACCCCTGCGAGGTCGGACACCACAACCCGAGCCAACACCATCCACAGCTGGCAGACCGGACCCGAGGGCACCGATCCGAACCACCCACCAGACAACAACGAGCCGAACCGGGGCCGAATCGCAGCTCCCGGGAGACCGGGGAAGAGCAAGTGACAGCCGGTGACTTACCAAGACTCAGATGCTCTTCCCGGGTCTGAACCGAGCAGCACCGACGAGGCGAGAGATCCCCAGGCCAGGAAGAAGACCAACAGAACCAGCAATCCAAGGCCTGCGGTCTGGCCGGAGGCGCTGAGGGTGACCCCGCACACTCGCCAGCCGAACCGAGCCCGGTTCCGGGGAGGGAACCAGGAGGCACAGGAGCCCCGTCCGTCCAGGTTGGGGACGAGGAAGAAGTGAGACTGCGCAGGTCAGCTAGGGTGCCGAGGCGTCCTACGTACCTGCGGGACTACGTAACATTTATAAATGAACGTTGAATTTTTTTCGGACTAAGGGGGGAGGAGTGTTGTGTCCTTATAAGGACATCCGCCCGGATTGGCTGCCAGCCATCGGGCGGGAAAGTTTGAATCACTGTCAGGGGCGGTGCGACTGCCAGAGCGAATATAAGGAGAGCTCCGGCAGCGCCTGGCCAGTCTTGCTACTGTTTCTTATTCTAAATAAAGCTACAAATGTAACGAGCTGGTCGCGTCTTCCATTCCTGCGCCGATCTAACAGAAGGCTGAGTCAACTTTGAGCCTGGTGAGATTTGAACTTGCAGTAATTGCAGGCAGCTGGTGTTACTTAACAGTGCTTTAGTCTGCTGCGCCACCAAGGCTCTTACTTGGTAAGTACTTACAAGTACTTTCACCACTACACCAAAATGACTCCCATCTATGGTTCATCACACAGTCAGCCAGATGTTTAAATTGGATTTAACATTTTTTATCCATCTATCAAGTCCTCCCTAAGGATCTGGAATAGACAGGTGTTGTTTGATGATGTTAAAAGTATCGCAGGATGAAAACTGTTTCCAGTAAATCTGCCTTTTGCCATTGATAGGTGACTTTGTCAATGATGATGGTATTCAAGTTTTAGAATTGCAGTCAAGGTGCCTATAACTACTGTCTTCGTTTTCTTTTTCGAAAGTCATTCTACTTCAATTGTCTCTGTATTTTGTTATCTTCCCAAGTTCATTCTCTTCTCTTCTGCTGTCTCCACATAGTGCCATGTCCACTATCCAGATTTTTTGGGGTCTTTCATATTGATAATTGTTAAGTCTGGAGTGTTTGTTCTTATTATGATAGCATTAAAATGCCAGAACCTGCTATTGCTGGCTAGTGTGACAGTAAGGCTATACCAAGACTTTGGAAGTTGTCTAATAAATATTTCAGAATTTGCAAGCCGACATGGGTTTGTCAAGAACAGACCATACCAAACAAATATTATTCTATTCCTTGAAAAAGTGACTAAATTGGTGGACCAGCAAAATGCTGTGGAAATAGTATACTTGGATTTCAATAAGGCATTTGACAAAGTAGACCACAACTTACTTCTTAGTAAGTTAGAAAAATGTGGGATAGACATTACCACAGGGATGAAATTCATTTACCTTCCCTACCGGTTCGCAAATGTGCACACGCTGCACGCTCGCTTGCTTCGCTCACTCGCACGCACGCACTGTTGTCTGCACATGCGCAAAGCCTTCTGCACATGCGCAGAGGCTTAAAATCATTGCAAAAAAGTGATGTCATGAAGTCTGCACAGGTGGGCGGAGCCTCCCGCAGCCGCCGCTACCGGGTTGCCCGAGCCGGATAGAACCGTCTGAATTTCACCCCTGCATCACCACCAGATGGATTCATAACTGGCTGACAAACCATACCCAATGAGTAGTCCTTAATGGATCTACGTCTACATGGAGAGAAGTAAGTAGTGGGGTACCACAAGATTCCATCTTAGTCCCAGGACTCTTCAATATCTTCATAAACGACTTAGATGAGGGAATAGAAGGGGAACTAACCAAATCTGCAGATTAGTTAACACCCTAGAAAATAGGCTCAAGATCCAGATGGATCTTAACAGATGTGAACCCTGGGCCCTAATCTAACAAAGTGAAATTCAATGTAGAGAAAAGTAAATTCTTACACTTAGGCAAGAAAAACCAAATGTACAGGTACAGGTTAGGTGAAACCTGCCTCAATAGCAGTAACTCTGAGAGGGATCTTGGAATCCTAGTGGACAATCACTTAATATGAGCCATCAATATGGCTCTGCACACTTTCCGCCATGCTCTTAAGACCTTCCTATTCCAGCAAGCCGGCCTGGCCTAATTTTCTCCCCTTTCTTTTTAATTTTTTAAACTGAAATTTTAATTTGTTTTAAATTATGGGGTTTTTTAATTGTCTTGGGCTAAATTATTTAATTTGGTTTTAAATTGTTTCTAACTTTTGTATTTATGCATTTTATTCTGTGCCTGTTCACCGCCCTGAGTCCTTCGGGAGTAGGGCGGTATATAAATTTAATAAAACAAACAAACAAACAAACAAACAATATGAGTGTGCTGCAGCAACCAAAAAAGTCAATGCATTCCTCGGCTGTGTATTAGTACCACTTTATATTGTCTTAGTAAGACCACACTTGGAATATTGTGTTTTGGTCACCACAATAAAAAAAAGATATTGAAAGTCCGGAAAGAGTGCAAATGAGAGCAACAAAGATGATTAGAGGACTGGAGACTAAAACATAGGATGAACGGTTGCAGGAACTGGGCATGGCTAGTCTAGAGAAAAGAAGGACCAGGGGAGACATGATAGCAGTCTTCCAATATTTGAGGGGCTGCCACAAAGAAGAGGGGTTCACCGTATATTCCAAAGTACCTGAGGGCAGGACAAGAAGCTTTGGATGGAAACTAATCAAGAAGAGAAGCAACCTAGAATTAAGAGAAATTTCCTGACAGTGGGAACAATTAATTAGCGGAATGGCTTGCCTTCAGAAATTGTGGGTGCTTCTCTACTGGAGGATTTTAAGAAGATACTGGATTAAATACTGGATTGAACAATAAATGAACTCAAATTTAAGAATATTTTGAATAATAATGAGGGAAGAAATAGTCATAATTAAATAAATGATTAATGAGGATAATAATACATAGATATATATTAGGTCGATGATATGAGAATTTAGGGAAATTGTAAATTGTAAGCTATGAATTTGGTGAAGATGCACAAAAGACTTGTAACCAACAGACACACTGTTTGCAATTGAAAATGGTTTTATTTATGTATGTTTGTATGAAAATTCAAAAAAAATTCAAAAAAAGAAGAAGGGACTGGACAGCCACTTATCTGAAATGGAATAGGGCCGTGATGGTGAGCCTATGGCACGCGTGCCATAGGTGGCATGCTGAGCCCTCTCTGTGGGCAAGCAAGCCATTGCCCCAGCTCAGCTCCATTGCACACCTCCCACCAGCCAGCTGGTTTTCAGGTCTCTGCCGCGCATGCGTGGGGCACATGCGGGAGACACACGTGGGGGCATGGCGCATGCACATGCAGGGGGCACGTGCATGCACAGGGGGTAGGGTATGGGGGGAGGAAAAGGTTAGCCATCACTGATATAGGGTCTCCTGCTTGTCTGGAGGATTTGACTCCGGCCTCCCTGCCTACTCTCCAGTTCTGTTATTCTCTTTTATGATTATGTGAATCCATCACATCAAGCCCAAAGAAAATCCAGAATGGTACAGGATCTCCTACCATAGGCAGGGGGTTGGACTAGAAGACCTCCAAGGCCCCTCCCAACCCTCTTAATTTGTGTTCTAAGAGGTCACAAGCAGTGATGAAATCCATTTTTTTTTACCACTGGTTCTGTGGGCATGGCTTGGTGGGCATGGCAGGGGAGGGATACTGCAAAATCCCCATTCCCACCCCACTCGGGGCCCAGCCAGAGGTGGTATTTGCCAGTTCTCCAAACTACTCAAAATTTCTGCTACCGGTTCTCCAGAACCTGTCAGAACCTGCTGGATTTCACCCCTGGTCAGAAGCCTGATTGCTGAGAATAGTTCCCATCTTGCTTCAGCTGATGATCTTCTGCACCCGAGTCATTTTTCTCTCCAGATCAACCGATAGGCTCCTTACCCAATAATGCTATAATATTTGAATCCGGCAGCAGCATGGATGTTTGATAGGAGGACGAACAAAACCAGGGGGACCACCAGCCCTTTGAGGTAGGCCAATTCAGACATGGCAAGGATTACAGGAGTGCCATTTTACTATTATGGAGGACAGGTAGTCCTCAACTCACTGAACCTGGTGGGGCAGTGGACTAAACTACTGTTAAAGTAATATTTAGCTGCCAGCTGCCTGCAATTACTGCGAGTTCGAATCTCACCAGGCTCAAGGTTGACTCAGCCTTCCATCCTTCCGAGGTAGGTAAAATGAGGACCCAGATTGTGGGGGCAATAAGCTGACTTTGTATAAAATAGAACACCGCTTGGGGGGGGCCAAAAGCCCTACTAAGCAGGTATATACAAAAGTATGAAGGCTATTGCTTAATGCATTGTAAGCCGCCCTGAGTCTCCGGAGAAGGGCGGCATATAAATCAAACCAATAAATAATAAATAATAAATAACTTACAAAAGCTCATTTAGTGTCTGTTCAAAGTTACAACGGCACCGATTTCAAATGTCAATTTACTCATTTCAGCCCATTCCATAATTTTCTTAATAACTTCATCATTGGTAGGTATCTTAGAGAACAGGAAGATAAGCAATACTATTTGATATGGGATTTGTTTTATCAATGGCTAGATAATAAAGCATGGAGATGAAGTATGAAATATGAAATTAAGGTAATTACAAAATATATGAAATGTTTTCTTATGGGAGTTAAGCCTTTGTTAAATAATTGTTAAATGAGAATAATAATATAAAGGGATATATAAAGTTGTTAAATAAGAGAAATTAAATAATTTGTAATTTTGGATATCGGAATATGCACAAAGAATCTTAACCGATCGACACACTCTCTGTGATTGTATTGAATGATGGTGTTTTTATGTTTAAAAATAAAAATAAAAATTTTCAAAAAAAACCCAGTTACAACAGCCCTGAAAAAAGTGACTTATGACCGTTTTTCACAATTATGACCGTTGCAGCATCCCCCTGGTCACATGATCAAAATTCAGATGCTTAGCATAAATCCGCTTCAGATTTATGACGGTTGCAATGTCCCAGGGTCACAGGATTATATATCAAGGGGAAAGCCAGATTCACTTAACAACCATGTTATTAACTTAACAATTGCAGTGATTCACTTAGCAAGCATGGCAAGAAAGGTTGTAAAATGGGGCAAAACTCATTTAACAAATGTTTCACTTAGCGACATAAATTTTGGGTTCATTTTGGGTCGTAACTCGAGGACTTGTATAATAACAGAATAACAACAGAATCTTGAAAGCCTAAAAGAGTTTTCCTCTGCCTCCTTCTGTTATACACAACAGAATCAAGGCGGGTTCTTCTGAAGTTTTTCCCTCACACTTTCCATACACCCATGACTCATCTGCTATTTTTTTCTCCCTTCGCGGCTCCTGTATTCCTTCCTTATTGCACTTTCCTACCATCAGCTTTCTTCCCTAAATTTTCTTGCATTAAAACTTGAGAGAAAAATTTTACAAAATGTTTTATAGATGGCATTTAGATCCCAAAAAGTTAGCTTGTGTGTATCCAACCTACAATCTACGTGCTGGAGATGTAAATGTGACGATGCAACGTATTATCATATACGGTGGACATGTAAAAAAGTTAAGGCATTTTGGATTAAGATATGGTCAATTATACAAAATATTCTAAAAAAGAAGATAAAATTTACTCCACAGTTGTTTTTATTGGGTATAATTACAGACTGTATGGTTATAGAGACTAATTTGATTTTGAACTTAATAACTGCAGCCAGACTTTTGGTGGCGCAATATTGGAAGAAGGAAGACATACCTACCATTGAAGAATGGACATTAAAAGTAGCTAATTTGGTGGAGATGGCTAAAATCTCTGCATATTTGAAGGATCGCTCAAATGAAAGATACATATTGGAATGGAGAAGATGGATTGATTATATTCAAAACAAATATGGGACTAAAAAGTTGCAAATAGCTTATGAATGAATTTAGGTGAATTTTTATACTCCTATATTTTGGTATGTATGGGGGAGTTAAAATGTGAGGGGGAGGTAAGAGCTTATAGTTAGTTTGTTTATGTTTGATTATGTTTGCTGAATGCTATACCCTGTATTTTGCTCTGGGAAGTCGGGGGGGGGGGGAGGGAGAAGGGAATGGGTGGTGGGAGGAAGGGGGGGAAATTTGTTTGTAAAAATATTCTAAAACTTTTCAATAAAAAAAAATTGGACAAATAGGGCGATTCGCTGGCTTTGTTCCTCAGGCAGAGGAGGGTTTGGCTGTTGGGGGAGCCATATTCAGGGGCAGTGGAGATTTAAAAGGGGGTGGGGTGGGGCATCGGATTTACAGACTAACAGAGTTGGAAGGGACCTTGTAGGTCATCTAGTCCAACCCCCTGCCCACGCAGGAAACCCTACACCATTTTTGACAGAGGGCAGTCCAGGCTCTTCTTGAAAGCTTCCACTGATGAAGCTCCCAGAACTTCTGATGACAACTTCTGTTCCATAGGTTGATTGTTCTCATTGTCAGAAAGTTCCTTCTTATTTCCAGGTTGAATCTCTTCTTGTTCAGTTTCCATCCATTATTCCTTGTCTGGCCTTCGGGTGCTTTGGAAAATAGCTTGACCCCTTCCTCTCTGTGGCAGCCCCTCAAATATTGGAAGACTGCTATCCTGGCACCCCTGGTCCTTCTCTTCACTAGACTAACCAGGCCCAGTTCCTGCAACCGTTCATCGTATGTTTTAGCCTCCTGTCCCCTCATCATCTTGGTTGCTCTTCTCTGCACTTTTTCTAGAGTCTCAACCTCTTTTTTTAAAGTGTGGGGACCAAAACTGGATGCAGTACTCTAGGTGTGGCCTTACTAAGGCAGAATAGAATAGAATAGAATAGAATAGAATAGAATAGAATAGAATAGAATAGAATAGAATAGAATAGAATAGAATAGAATTTTTTATTGGCCAAGTGTGATTGGACACACAAGGAATTTGTCTTGGTGCCTACGCTCTCAATCTACATAAAAGAAAAGATACATTCATCAAGAATCAAAAGGTACAACACTTAATGATATAGAGTGGTATTAGTACCTCACTTGATCTTGACTGTATCCCTCTGTTAATCAACCATGTAAGTGGCGTTTTTTAATCCTTTCCCTCCATTCCCTGGTACAATTTATGCCGTTTTTTTACAATTCAAGGACTGGAAGATGACAGGTTAAAGCATGAATGTCCACAGGGTATATATATATAGTGGCCTTTGTCTTTCAAATGCAGATGGACTGCTGAATCTAGTCCTGATTGGTTTGTTCTCCTATGTTGTGCCATCTGTTTATGAAGTGGTTGCTTTGTTTCCCCAATGTACAGATCTGCAGATGGCTCACTGCATTGTACTGCATATACTACATTGCTCAGTTTGTGACTGGGTGTTTTATCCTTGGGGTGGACAAGCTTCTGCCTTAGTGTATTCTTGGGTTTGACCAGAATCATAGAATCTTAGGGCTAGAAGGGATTTTGGAGGTCTTCTATCCAACCCACTGCCCAAGGTAGGAGACTCTACAACATTCCAGATAAATGTGTCTGGACGAGATGGATAAAATGGCTGTCCAATCTTTTCTTTAAAAACCCCAATGATGGAGCACTCACAGCTTCTGAAGGCAAACGGTTCCACTGATTCTTTGTTCTCACTGTCAGGAAATTTCTCCTTAGTTCTAGGTTAGATCGCTCCTTGATTCATTTCCATCCATTACTTCTTTTCCTGCCTTCAAGTGCTTTGGAGAATACGTTGTACATCCTCTTTTCTGTGACAGCTCCTCAAGTATTGGAAGGCAGCTATTACGTCCCCCGTAATCCTTTATTTTTCATAAATTGTTTTGATCTCTTCATAAACAATTTAGGTGAGAGAATAGAAGGGGAACATCAGCATAGGGGAAGGGGAACATATGATATGGCTAGTCTAGAGAACAGAAGGACTAGGGGGTGACATAGTGGTAGGGGATTGTGGTAGGGGTGGGTACCACAAGGAAGAGGGGATCAATTCATTTTCCAAAGCTCCAGAGGGCAGGACAAGAAACAATGGATGGAAACTAATCAAGGAGAGAAGCAACTTGGAATTAAGGAGAATATTCCTGACAGTGAGGATTAACCAATTAACCAGTGGAACAGCTGGCCTCCCTCAGTTGTAGGTGCTCCATCACTGGAGGTTTCTAAGAAGAAACTGGACAGGCATTTGTCTGAAATGGTCTAGGGCAGTGATGGCGAACCTTTTCAGCACCAAGTGCCAAAAAGGGAGCACTTCGCGCACGGGAGCACTTTGTGTGCTCATCTGAGCTGAGACCAGTGGTGGGTGTCAGCATTCTGATGCTGCCATAAAAAGACGAGGCTTGACTTTTCACCTACTTATTTCTCTGTAGATAATATCCCCTAGGAGATGGGATGGTGGGGGGGAACATTCCTGTGGGGTGAGGTCAGAAGCTGGGGAGACTGACTTGGAAGATGGCCAATGAGAAGATGAGAATTGGGGAACGGAAAGGGAAGGGTTTGGGGGTCAAAGGGTTAGTATCGGCTACAACAAAGTCAGGGCTAGATCTGTCGTACTCAATAAATGGAATATTTTTTAAAAAAATTTGATTTATATGCCGCCCTTCTCCGGAGACTCAGGGCGGCTTACAATGGGTTAAGCAATAGCCTTCATACTTTTGTATATTTATACAAAGTCAGCTTATTGCCCCCACAAACTGGGTCCTCATTTCACCTGCCTTAGAAAGGATGGAAGGCTGAGTCAACCTTGAGCCTGGTGAGATTCGAACTTACACTAATTGCAGGCAGCTGGTGTTAATAACAGGGTGCTTTAGACCACTGTACTACCAAGGCCCTTTCAGCAAAGATTAATTGTTTGGGAGTGCAATTTATTTGAGATGACATCGAAAACTGACAGTGGGATTCAAATAATTTAACAACCAGTTCTCTGCCCTAATGATTTCTTCCAACAACCAGTTCAAAAAGTTAACAACCGGGTCTCCCGAAGTGGTGCGAACTGGCTGAATCCCACCACTGGCGGAGACCAAGAAAAGGAGTTGCCCCAGGGCGTGTGCATGCCGGAGAATGTACTTGTGGTTTCTTCAGGTTTCTTCTTCTTTACTGCTGGCAGGTCGTCAGATTCCTGCCGCACATGTGCACGTGCCGATCAGCTGGAACACGCTCACGCCGGAAAATAGAAGGTCAGCTCTGATGCAAGCACAAAGGCCGGCTGATCATCACACACACATGCGCGTCAAAAACCTGGAAGAGGAACAGGTGCCGCCGCGGGTGCCAGGCGACATGGCTCCACGTGCCACTTTGGGCATGCGTGCCATAGGCTCACCATCACAGGTCTAGGGTCTCCTGGTTGAGCAGGGGGCTGGACTAGAAGACCTCCAAGGTCCCTTTCAGATCTGTTATTCTGTTACTGTTCTGTTTCTTTCCAAGACGCATCTATACTCAAGGGCTATCAGCATTCCACTTATAATTTTTTAAAAAATGTGTGCCTCTTAGGCAGCCTTAGATGTGATGATAGTGGACTTTGGGAAGTTTTTCTTCCACCCTTTTGAAGGAAAGCCCTGATTAAACGCTATCAGTCCGAGACAAAGAGCTGGCAAAGGGAGTGACCAGTAAGTTACAGTCCTTAACTCTACCTGTACAACAGCGCCCCTTAGTGGTCAGACAGGTCCTGCTCATTGGATTTGTATCGTCATGCATCAGAAGCCAGGCTGGCTTTAGGAAAGGAGAGGATGAATTACTGAGAGCCATGCGGTGCAGACTAAGTAACTGTCCGAATGTTAGCCACTACATGTATGAAAGAAATCACTCCAGGGAATCCTTCCTTGCATTCGCAATTTTTTTAAACTGTAATTTTATTAAAAATTGCACTGATAAAACTAGCACAAACTAAAAAGAAGGAAAAAAAAGAAATTGAAAGTGCAGAAAAAGGAAGTAGAAATGAAAAAAACAGAAAAAAGAAAGAATAATAAAGAAAAAGAAAAGAAATATATTTATTTATTTATTTCATGTATTTATATGCCACCATTCTCCCCGAAGGACTCAGGGCGGCGAACACAAGTTAAGAAACAAGTACAATAAAATCCCATTTTAAATCAAATAACTAATTAATAGTAAATAATAAAGCCCGGAGTCAGAGTCAGCCTATTTGTTTGAACAGCCAAGTCTTCAGGTCCCAACGGATATATATATATAAAGAAATGGCTTCTCTCTTCATCACAATGCATAAACAATTGTAGCAAATTGTTATTAAACTACTCTCTAAAAATACCGTGTTTCCCTGAAAATAAGACCGGGTCTTATATTAATTTTTGCTCCAAAAGACGCATTAGGGCTTATTTTCTGGTTAGGGCTTATTTTTGAGGAAATATGGTACCAAATACATCCATCTGGCTGACAATCTTAACTGGGGCTTATTTTGGGGGGTAGGGCTTATATTACGAGCATCCTGAAAAATCATGCTAGGATTTATTTCCGGTTGGGTCTTTGTCAGATGTAAATGCCTTATTCTCTAATGTGTAAATAATGTATATATGGAACATCAGGGGTTAACTCATTCTTTGGACTTTAATGTATTCATAATTTACCACTCCCATTCCTGGCTCCACCCCTTGTATATATAAGGAGCCATCCTCCCCATTTTCCTTGCTTCTATCTTGAATATTCAGCGAATATAGAATGCCTATTATGATTAAAGAGAAATATATTTAAATCTCTAACTTCTATTATCTTTATTGAGTCTGATCCTGAAAATATTGCAACAAGCTGGTAGCAGAGGATGGTTAATTGACTCAATAAGTAATTAAAAATGTCCAAGAAAGATAGGCCCAACACCAGGGCCTACAGCAAAGAAATAGAAACTGATCAAGAGATGATCAACGAATCCACCAATGCGATTTCGAGAGAATCCGAAGAATACACCACTGAAGAAGAAGAACTGATGATAGAAAATAACGAACTCAGGTCAGAGATATTAAAGATACTAAAAAGCCAAAAGAATGATGAAAGCCTCATCGCGGACCTCCAGGAGATGCTGAGGAACAGCGGAGCAGCGAGAGAGAAAAATGTCATTAAAGAAAAACCCAAAGATCAAAAAACTGTGAGTGAAATGACTACTGAGAAAATAGTTGTAAAAAAGAAAAGATGTGACCTCGCGCGAAATTTTGAATGGCAGCCATCTTGGTTTCAACGAACTTCAAAAGAGAGTGAAGCAGAGCCAATCAAAACGCTCAGTTCAAAATTTCTGGCGCGAAAAACGCTATCAGACGAAGAAAGTGAAAAAGAAGTCTCAAACTCTTCAGATGAACCAAAATCAGAAAGTGAAGACGATTTAACAAAGTCTCAAGTAAAGTCAGCAATGAAAACGCTTTTTGCTGCTTTTGGGCCAAGATTGAAAATTTCCAAGACATCAACGAAGAAGCAAGAAATCAAACCGACAACTCAAGACCTGCACGCTCCCATCCTGACTTCGAAAACGACGACACCCGAGCCCAGAGAGCCATGCCGATTCTGTCCTACACCGCAGACAGAATCGAGTGCCAGCGCACACAAGAGAAAGAGAAGAACCGTCGCCATCACCAAAGCCCCAAAAACCGAGCCAGAGACCGACTCATCTGAAGAGGAGCGGATCGAGAGAGCTGAAATGGAGAGAACCTTCCACAACGGCGCCAAAGAAGAAATGAGCAACGCGCATGTGCAAAACTACGTAGACGGCCCCGAAAGACTTGAACTGGCCAGAGAACCGCGCAGACTCGTTACAAGCATCCCAATGCCGTTCTGTAATTTCCTGCACTTGAGAGACCACGGACTGCCTCAGGTTGTAAGTAATGGACAAAATAATGTGGGGAACTTACCCAGTGACTTCCCAAAACTTAGAGTTGATGGCATTAATTTACAAGAGTGGTACCAACAGCTTCAGGTTATTTTCATGAAAGAAAATTTACTATTCTTTATAACTAGTCCTCCAAGAAGACCTTGGACTTTAAAAATAGATTGTTTACATCATAGAGCATTTTTCATAATAATTTCTAGCGTGTCTCCTGCAATGTATCATAGCATCAAACCAAACCTAACTGTGTCAGAAATAATTCAATGCATGTTTAATCTATTTCACAGCGATAGCGTAGCCACAACCACAAGAATGTCTAAGGATTTCTTTTCTTCTAGAGTGAAACCAGGGGTTTCTATAAGTGAGCATTTGATAAATCTAAACAAAATAAGAGCTGAGCTGCAATTGAGGGGGGAAGTGATTTCAGATCAAACAATGAAAAGTGTTATTATCAATTCACTTGATCCATCATGGGATAGCTTTATGTCACACTTAGATACCATTAATTTGGGATATTTATCAATAGAAAGTCTATCTAACAAATTGATAGCAGAAGACAATTCAAGAAAAAATCGTTCCAGTAACCAAACAGAACACAAATCTTTTAGGAAAGTAGTCTTTCAAGATAAATATAATGAGGCCTTTAGATGCCACAATTGTGGATCCAGGGAACACAGTAGAAGAGACTGTCCCAAAGTCCCAAGGGAGAGACATAGGCCAGAATATAGGAGCAAATACAATTACAGACAATCTTCCACAGATAGACACAAATATAGAAGTCCACCAAATTACAGAGAAAGTAGAGGGGGTAGAGAAAATTCAAAAGAGAGAAAATCTGGGTCACTAAATGGGCTAAATAAACAAGACAGCACCAGAACACAACAAGATGAGAACAATAATTGGCTTATTGATTCTGGTGCAACAAATCACACCACTAACAACAAAAGTATATTATCTTCATTTACAGAAGATAAGTTTGTGATAAAGGTAGCTAATCAAGAAAAGGTTCAAGTATTAGGCAGAGGAAATGTGACCTTGCCTGGTTTAGGGAAAATAGAGGGGGTATTATTAATCCCAGAAATACCTCACAACATACTGAGTGCCATAAAACTAAGCAGAGAATCTGGCATCAATATAGTTTTCTCAAAGGGGAAAGCAACTATAGAAAAGAACAAAACAAATGTAGGTACTGTGATGATAAAAGGGGGTCTACCCTATCTGATAACCAAAGAAAGATGGTTACATAACATTGATTCAAATATGGAAGATTGTATTGAAGCAGATGATGAAAATGTCAGTAACAGTGACAATGATGAATGTAAAATAACTCATAATAACAAAAATACACACAATGAGAAGAAACCAAAAATAGGTAAACCAATTCATGATGAGTGTGCTCACATCTTACATAGGAAGTTAGGACATGCAAGCTTTCCCGTAGTACAAAAAATGACTGAACACGCAGAAGGTGTCAAAATAAAAAGTTGTGAAAATTATTTGGAATGCTCAGTATGTAAATCCACCAAACTAAAAACCAGTCCCAGACCAAAAAAATCTAACAGATCAACTAACAATATTTTTGATTTGGTACATATGGACTTAGTTGGTCCATTAACTCCATCAATTACCTATAGAAAACGTTACTTCCTAACAATAGTGGATGATTACAGTCGCTATGGTTTTGTTTACACATTAAAGCACAAGGATGAAACCTTTCAGAAATTTAAGGAATTCTACAAACGCATAGAAACACAGCATAATATCAGAATAAAACAAATTATGACAGATAGGGGATGTGAATTCATGTCTAAAGAATTCTCCCAATGGTTAAAGGATAGAGGGATGCTACATTTCACGTCCAATCCATTTTCTGCATTTCAAAATGGGATTGCAGAGAGAAAGAATTCCACACTACAAACCATGATTAGATGCACATTAGAGGATGCTGGTTTAGGCAAACAATTTTGGTCAGAAGCCTTACATTATTCAAATTACACTCAAAATAGAACATGGTCCAGTATTGTGAATAAGACACCATATGAGGTGATGTACAATAGAAAACCCAAATTAGCACACATGCACATATTTGGAGTTACTGCAGACGTACACATACCTAAACAATTGAGGAGAAAGGGAGAAAACGTATCCAGGAGATTAAGATTCATGGGATACGAAACTGGAACCAAAGGGTACAGATTCATTGATAATAATAACAAATTTATAGTATCCAGAACAGCTGTGTTCCATGAGCAGGCCAATTGGTCTAAATTGCACCTTAATGAAATATTTCCTAATAAAAGCAAAGATAATATATCTTGCGAGGAAGGAACAACAGAAAATCAAAATATTAACAAAAGTAAGAACAAAACCAAAACTTGGACAAATAGTCAGCATAAAATAAAGACAGACACATTAACAAAAAAGGAAGCCAGATATTTGCATGACAACCATAGCAAACCTGAAAGAAATATTAGAAACAATAGAAACCAAATACCAAATAAATACAAAGATTACATAATGCATATGGATGGAGAACAAATAACACCTAATACATATGAGGAAGTATTGAAACTTCCCCGTGAAGAAAGAGAAAAATGGGAACTAGCTATGGAAAAAGAGATGGAAAGTTTACAAGGATTAAATGTATTCACACCTGCGATCGCACCTAAGGATAAAACAATTATAGGTACCAGGTGGATTTATAAAATTAAGAATTTGGAAGGAGGTAATACCTTATACAAGGCCAGACTAGTTGCACAAGGTTATGCACAAAAATATCCAGAAGACTATACTGACACTTATTCACCAACAGTGAGAACAGAGAGTGTCAAAACAGCTCTTGTAGTAGCATCTGCACTCAATCTGGACGTGTTTCAATATGACATACAGACTGCATACTTACACGCAAAATTAGATAAGGAAATATATGTAAGAGCACCACACAGTCAATACACTAATAAGAACGAAATTTGGTTATTAAATAAGAGTCTGTACGGATTGAAGCAATCTGGCAAAAGATGGTACGATTGTTTGGTAAAAGTACTTAAGACCATGGATTTCAACGCCACCACTGCTGATAACTGTTTCTTTGTAAAAAAGAGTAATGATCATATTGAATTTGTATTAATTTATGTGGATGATATTTTATATATTGGAAAGCATAAAGAGAGCAGGGAAATCTTTGTAAATAAGTTAAACGAACATTTCTCATTGAAATCACTAGGTAGAGTGAATAAATACCTTGGTGTACAAATTAACAAAACTAAAAGGGGATTCAAACTTACTCAGAAAGATAAAATCATTGAACTCCTAAACAAATGTAACTTAAATAATGCCAAAACATGTGACACACCTATGCAAACTGATTTTCTTAGAAACACTGATGAATCTTCCCCTGAGTTTAAAGACAACACATTTTACAGATCAGTTATAGGTTCACTCCTTTATATATCTAATTGGACTAGGCCAGATATTGCATTACCTCTCAATTTATTGTCAAGATATGTTAGCAAACCAACCTTGTATCATTGGGAAGCTGTCAAAAGAATTTTAAGATATCTGAAAAGTACATTAGATTTTTGTTTAATATTGGAACCAAATAATGACAAAGAACCAAAAATTACTTGTTATGCTGATGCAGATTGGGCTGGTGATACATCATGCAGAAAGAGTACCTCTGGTTATGTTTTTCTATTGAACGATTGTCCAGTTTACTGGTATACTGGTAAACAAGAACTGGTAGCCACTTCTACCACAGAAGCGGAATATGTTTGCTTGTCTAAAGCTGCAAATAACCTTGTATGGTTCAATGATTTGATCACAGATGTTTGGAAGAAACCTACTTTACCATTTATTATGCATGAAGACAATAAAGCGGCCATTGAAATATCTAGATCCGATGCAATTGGACAAAGGTCCAGACATATTGATATAAAATTTAAGCACGTGAGACAACTATCTCAAGACGGATTCATCAAAGCAATACATTGTGATACTTCTGAACAATTAGCTGATATATTAACAAAACCCTTACCTTCTAAACAACACAAATATTTAACTTCTAAATTATATGTATTATATTGTCCTGAATCTGAATGTAACTGGTGTTGTATAACGAACCGGCATTTAGAGGGGGATTTGTCAGATGTAAATGCCTTATTCTCTAATGTGTAAATAATGTATATATGGAACATCAGGGGTTAACTCATTCTTTGGACTTTAATGTATTCATAATTTACCACTCCCATTCCTGGCTCCACCCCTTGTATATATAAGGAGCCATCCTCCCCATTTTCCTTGCTTCTATCTTGAATATTCAGCGAATATAGAATGCCTATTATGATTAAAGAGAAATATATTTAAATCTCTAACTTCTATTATCTTTATTGAGTCTGATCCTGAAAATATTGCAACAGTCTTATTTTCAGGGAAACAGGGTACAAGAAATTATTTTTTCTTCCACATCTCATCTCTTAATAAATAATAAATAAATAAATCTCTTATCTATAAACAAATCCTCAAAAACTTGATATTCCCGTCCTGATCAGCAAAAGTCTATTAAGGGTTACCAGAAATAACAACTTGTTTATTATAGCCTTTTTTTTATTATTATTGAAAAAGTTTTTCAAATACAAATTTTTCCCCCTTTCCCCCCCTCCTCCCTAACCCCCCCTCGCCCTCCCCTCCCCCTGTGGCTTCTCCAAAATAAAGCCCAAGTTAATAACAGATTATATAATACTTTACCATCCTTTTATTCCACCCCCCATATACTGACCCTTTCTTTCTAACAATATTATTATATCCCCCTTATACTATACATTTCAAAGCAACATTCAACTGTAAAATTATATAATAAATTCTAATTTAGCAATTTCATCTATTCAACTCATAATCTATCCATTTCCACCTCCCCCTATTATAGCTTTGATCAAACAAATTTTTTTTATCTTTAACAATCTTGATATTTAGTCCCTTCAAATAATGTCCTAGAATTTTGTTCCGTTTCATTTTTTTCTTTCTCCCTTCCTTCTTGCAAAATTCTTCAAAACTTTAACCCGTCTCTTTTATAAATCCAGTATAGGAAAATTATGCAGGTCACTCTCTTGGTTTGTTATTTGTATATAAAATACAGAATATCAGACCTGGAAGGGACGTTGTTAATCTTTAGTTCAGACCCCTGCTCAACATCGTGTCTCATTCTTTATATTATAATCTAGTGCTTATATTTTGTAATGTACCCAGAGTCCATGGAAATGGGCAACTATATTAAAATGTTGGTGGTCCTTTGCACAGGCAGCCAGATGTTCAGACTGAAATTGGCATTTTTGTCCACCTGTCGAGTCCTTCCTGGGATAGTTCCTGGGTTGACTCAGCCTTCCATTCTTCCGAGGTAGATAAAATGAGGACCCGGATTGTGGGGGCAATAAGCTGACTTTGTATAAAAAGAACACCGCTTAGCCCCCCCCCCGAAAGCCCTACTAAGCAGGTATATACAAAAGTATGAAGGCTATTGCTTAACGCATTGTAAGCCGCCCTGAGTCTCCAGAGAAGGGCGGCATATAAATCGAACCAATAAATAAATAAATAAATAAATAAATAAATAAATAAATAAATAAATAAATAAATAAATAAATAGTCTGACATGGATGTTTGATGGTGTTAGAGGAATCATTACAGGATGTAAAGCTGTTCCAACTAAATTTTGGAATATCAGGTATAGGATAATTATTCAAAGACTTCTCAATCTCCTTTCCAAATTTTCATATTTCAATTTTTGCTTCTTTTTCTGCCAGGTAACGCAAAATAATCAGATCCTCAAATATGGCTTAAAAGAATTCCACATAGTCACTTAAATTTACAGATTGTCTATTTCTGGACGAAAAAATCTGTTGCTCGTTTCCTTTGTTCCTTCATTGGCAGGTACCTGTTCTTGCAATCCTGTTTGTAGTGGGATGCTTTCCTGTAGAGGCAGTCCTCGACTTACAACAGTTCATTTAGTGACCATTCAGAGTTACCACAGCAGTGAAAAAAGTGACTTACGACCGTTTTTCACACTTATGACCATTGCAGCATCCCCATGGTCACGTGATCAAAATTCAGACACTTGGCAACTGACTCATATTTATGACAGTTGCAGTGTCCTGGGATCATTTGATCCCCTTTTGTGACCTTCTGACAAGCAAAGTCAGTGGGGAAGTCCAATTCACTTAGCAAACGGGTTACTGATTGCAATGATTCACTTAACAACTCTGGCAAGAAAGGTTGTAAAATGGAGCAAAACTCACTTGACAAATGTCTCACTTAGCAACACATATGTTGGGCTCAATTGTGGTCGTAAGTCAAGGACTACCTGTACTGCTGCTTTGACGTGTGCTATTTTGTACTTTCTCAAAAAGAAGCCAGCCTGTTTTAAAAAATTGCCTAAACTCATTAAATCAGAGCCTGAGGCTTTACCAGCCCTCTAAAGCTCTCCCTCTCCCTCCCTCCCTCCCTCCCTCTCTCTCTCTGTGTGTACTGATTGGGAGGCTAAAGCATAGTTTTGTTTCATGAGTTATGCAATGACATGATTTCATCTCAGAGATACGGAGTGAGGGAAGAGGAGAACGGCTTAGGGAATCCTGGCCTTCTGATCTGGAGGTGTTCCACAGCATGAAGGCCCAATCCTAACCCTTAAAGGAAATGGGTGCTGAGTTTAGCACTTTCTCACCTTCAGAGAAAGGAGGCAGTTGCCCCGCTCCACTTCTCAAACCTTGCAGCTTGCTGCTACGTTCCATCAAGCCGCAAAGTTTGAGTAGAGCTCCAAGAAGAACTCTCCTCTCCTTAACTTTGCTTCAACAACTTCTCAGAGTGACTAACTTTTGTAGAGTCAAAGAGGCTGCTTGTATTTCGATCCGGAAAGCAGCTAATGATACTTAGTGTCAGGTCTGTCCTGATTTGGATGTTTAGGAAAGAAAGACCCTCCATTTCTTTGAAGTGAAAGGTTCTTTTTCTAAAGTCTACAGCGAAAGTAAAGCTGAAACAGAGCATTCCTGAGCAAAAGTTAGATTTTTCCTCTTTCCCTGGCCCTCCCCTTTTGACCAGTCCATCAGTGTCCAATAGTATTTGTTGCTGATGTTTTGGGAACAGCTTTGGAGTTTGGCACTTCTCAATGTAGTTTCACATTCCATTCTCAGGCTGTGGGTCCTTAGCAACTGGTTTATTCCAGATTGACCCTCTGGTTCCTGTCACCCTGTCATCCCCGCCCCTCTTTTCTTGCACATTCCCATGCCCAATCCTTACTTCTCCAATTCCTTACCCCCTCCCTTGCATTTTATGGCCAGATGCCAGCAAAGCAAAGAAGCTGAAGATGGCAGGCCTGACACTTGGCTCTTGGCCTCTGCAGCCATGCTTCCTCCTGTTGTGGTCTGCCAGCAGCCTGCAGAGCTGGCAGTGGAGTTGGACAGCGATGAGGCTGAGGAAGAACATGGGCCAGTCCTGGAGGCTGGGCAAGGCCCGGATGAGGGCTCTGCGTCAGAGGCAGAGATGGGGCCAGGGCCATTGGGGAGTGATGTATGGACTCTGGAGCCTCCAGAGGCTGACAGTAGAGAGGCAGAGGAACAGGAGGAGCCTGTTCCTAGTGCACGCATGAGAAGAGCTGCCAGAAGGCAGGAGCAGCTAAAGCAGAGAGGATGACTCGGGAGTAGGGCCAAGAGATGATTGGCCCTCCCATAAGGCTTAAATGACCAGCAACGGCTCTTGGCCTCTTTGCTGGAAAACAACCGTTGAGAGATTTGCTTCGTGTTTGGATGCATTTCTTTCTTGTCAGCGTCTTCTGTTCCTGAACTGTTGCCAAGAAAAGCCTTTGGCAGCTTGCCTAATTATCCCAAGGTCAGAGATAAACTGAACTTTGCTTTCATTTAATTTGGAATAAGCTGAGAATGAGTTAATTCTCAGCTGTTTTAATAAAATCTGTTTTTGGAACTATTCTGCATTTAATATTAACTACGTGGGCCTGGGTCCCAACACCTCCATCTGTCCCAGCCCCCCATCCCTACGTACTGGGTAACCGGAATCAGCCAATAGTGCCCATGATAAGGTGACGGGTGTGGTTTGAATGAAACTTTGTTCACTGCAAGTTGTTTCTTCTCCCATCACCGCCCTTTCCAGCATTTCCACCCCAACTACTCCCACACGCACAGAAGCTTCAAAAGGTTCTTTATTGTCAAAATATACATCATCTATATACAAATATCTCATGCCTGTAGTTTATATGCGACCGTCCTTCTTTTTTCTAAAACATTTTATGCGGTCAACATTAGAAGAGGGGAGGTCCGAAGGCAGAAAGGAGAGAAACTCAGCAGCATTTTTGCAATGGCTTTCCTTGGAGAGGATGAATTTCAGAAGGCTTTTCAAAACATTGTTTGTTTCCCAGTTGATGTCAGGGTAGTTAAAGTCCCCCATTACTACAGTGGTGTGTTTCCTGCATGCCTCAGTTAACTGATTAGCATTTTCTCTGGTTTGCTGAGTGGCCTGCAGTACAAACTCATAGCAAACTCGTTGGTTTTTTCTTTAATATTTACCCAAATACTTTCTAGAACAGGGGTCTCCAACCTTGGCAACTTTAAGACTTGTGGACTTCAACTCCCATAGTTGATCAGCCAGCAAAGCTGGCTGAGGAACTCTGAGAGTTGAAGTCCACAAGTCTTAAAGTTGCCAAGATTGGAGACCCCTGTTTTAAGGGACCCTTTGGAGACCCCTGTTCTAGAAGGCTTTCTGTAGAGATGTAATCCTTATAATTCCTTATACACAATACAATTCCCCCTTTTTTGGGTGTGGCTTGGTGGGTGTGGCAGGGTTCCCGATCAGCTGGGACTCGGGAGGCAGAGAATAGATGGGGACGAGGCCAGTCAGAATTTTTACTACCAGTTCTGTGGGTGTGGCATGGCTTGGTAGGCGTGGCTTGGTGGGCATGGCAGGGGAAAGATACTGTAAAATCTCCATTCCCACCCCTCTCCAGGGGAAAGATACTGCAAAATCTCCATTTCCTCCCGATCAGCTGGAACTCGGGAGGCAGAGAATAGATGGGGGCGGGCCAGTCAGAATTTTTACTACCGGTTCTCCGAACTACTCAAAATTTCCGCTACCGGTTCTCCAGAACTGGTCAGAACCTGCTGAAACCCACCACTGGTTCCATCCCAACAAGTTTTAGTAATAGTTACAATATCATACTTGGCTTCATATGCAGGTCATCCTCAACTTACGACCACAACTAAGCCTGAAATTTCTATTACTAAGTGAGACAGTTCTTAAGAGAATATTTGCCCCATTTTATGACCTTTCTTGCTACAGTTGTTAAATCAAATCACAGCCATTGTTAGGTAATACAGTTGTGAAGTGTCTCTGGCTTCCCGCTTGTCAGCTTATAAAAGGTTTATTCCATGAGCCTGGGACACTGCATGAGACAGTTGGCTAGTGTCTGAATTGTGACCATGTGAGCCTGGGGCTGCTGCAACAGTCGTAAGTGTGAAAAACAGTCATAAGCCACTTTTTTTTTCAGTGCTGTTGCAACATTGAATGGAAATGAACTGTTGTAAGTCAAGGACTCCCTGTACTAGAACTTCCAAGCGCTCCCTGTTTGTTTCTCATACGATGAGCACCAGTTTAAAGGCATTTAATCAGAGGTGGGATTCAGCCGGTTCGTACCAGTTCGGGTGAATCTGTAGTGGAGATCACGGGTGGGCCTGCCCACCTACCCCGGCTCTATGCCGTCCTATTTAGGCACGGTTTTGAGGCTGGGCACATGTGTGGAAGGTGCCTGCGCATGGACGGTGAACCGGTGGTAACAAAATGTGAAACCCAGCGCTGATTTGAACCCTTTATGGTTGAGTCTAGTTTGGCTTCCTGTTATCTCTTGACGAACACTTCCAGAGGACAAGGCTGGTACGCAGCAGAAATGGGGCATGGTTACCAACGACCTTACAAAATCCAAGAAAGGCTCCTGCTTTTGGTATGCAGGTGGAGAAAGCAGAAGTTTTACCTGTTGGGTAGGGATGGAAAGTGATGACCTCAGATTCTTTCATCAAGGATCTCCTGTCAGGACACGATATCCCGAGGAGCCTGCTTCTTTCCCTTCTTATCAGGAAAGTGATTTTACAATGGTAAAAGCAAATAAAGGTGAAATTAGTGCATGGGCTGCCAAACTAGATTAAAAGTAGCCATAGCAACTTGCTTGGACTTTAACAAGAAGTCCAACCACAGTTAAGGTGGAGCACCTGAAGCTTCTGTTTTCATCGGCTTTGTCATAATGTCAATATTATCCTGGCCAACTTAACCCACCTACCTGACCCTTACAGGTAGAGGCCAGATGTGTTGCCAAGTATTTGTGTGTGGGTGTTTGTAGGTGTGTAAATGCACACACAGACGTGCGTGGTCAACTGGAGAGACTCCCTCTGCTCCTTGTTAGATTCACGAAGCTTATAAATAAAATCACTATTTAACAAACAAGTATGAACTGGCAGCTGCTACCAAGATAATGTGCTAATACTGTGTTTCTCCGAAAACATGACCCACCCCAATAAGCCCAACCCTAATTTTTTGGGGGGTGGGCATATTACCCCTACCCCAAAAATAAGCCCTGGGGATGGGTGTGGCGAGCATGAGTGGCAGCGTGGACGTGGGCGTGGGAACTGTCTGGCTGCAGCTGCAGCCTGCTGGCCCCATGGGGCAGCACAAATACCGCTTCTCTTTCTGGGCGCAGCGCTTCTGCTTGTTGGGCCACTTCCCCAAAGCCGGCAGCTCTGCAGCCGGTTGCTTTGCTTTTTCCCTCTTTTTGGGAGGCTTGCGGGAGGCTTTTTGGGGGACGGGAGGAAAATGGGGAGGGGGGATTTTCCTGCCTGTCATCCATTCCTCAAGCTCAGCCCAGACTGAGGAAAGGACGGCAGGCAGGAAAACCCTCCTCCCCATTTTCCCCCCGTTCGCCAAAAAGCCTCCATTCCGAACGCTGCACCTCAAAAAAAGTAAGACCACCTCGAAAGTAAGTCCAAGTCCTTATTTTCAAGTCTAAAAGAAAATAAGACTCGGGCTTATTTTCTGAGAAAGACTGTAGGACTGGTGCCCACTCCCATCTGTTTTTTCGACATGTGCCATTTTGCTAGACTGGCTGGTACAGAGTGAGGGGGTCCCTTTCTTACTGATGGTACCACCTGGATATCTTCTGCAAATACACCCAGTTTTCTGGACTTTTTAGAATCTCTGATTGGAGGGTAAAATGTGGTTTTTATATCTCAAGATTCTGGGATGCCCACAGATATATGTGAGCAGGGCAAGGCAGGCATCTCTCCCTGAAGACGTTCACTGCCTTTGGGCATGGAGCCCCAACAAAGTTGGCAGGAGGACGCATTTGACACGCAACCTGGCTGCCAGGTGCACGCACATACCCCAACATTTCATCAGTAGCGTTTAATCCTCAGGGGAGTGAAAGGAAACGTTGGTAGCAGAATCACAAGGTCATGAGCAATCAGATACCACTTCCAGAGCAACCAGAAGGCAGCAGAAATCTTCTCCCATTGCTGCAACTCACTTGTCCTCCCAGCAGGAGGCAGCCTGGGGTAGAGGAGATAAAATGACAGTATCCTAGAGGGGAAAAGCTCGAACCATCCAACTCTGCTTTCCTGCAAGAGTCCTCCATCCCAGTCTAGTGAGGATTCAACCCTCCGGCTTGTGACGCCACTGGCAATATGGCAATCAGGGCCCAGGCCAAGGGCTGGTCCAGTGGTGGGCTGCTGCCGGTTCGGGTGAACCGGTAGTTCCGATGATCAGCTGGCCCCGCCCACTCACACCCACCCTATTTTATCCTATATTTCCTTCTTTCTGGCTCAGATGATTCGTGCGGCACAGCTGATTCCTGCACCTCCACTGTTCTACTTACCGGGGCTGCCTTAGAAAGTAAGCAGCTAAGCTTCAAATTGCTGTATTTTGAACGCTGTGCGCAAGCAAGTTCAGCGTTCATGTGCAAAGCGCGTGCTCACAGAACCGGTTGTTAAACCAGTTGCAGCCCACCCCTGGGCTGGTCCAAGGCCCTCCCTGCTCTGGAAACATAAAGGCACAATTTGAGGAAGGATGCAGGAAGTATCTCAAGAGGGAGATGCTGCCATAAGTCACCAAGTACCTCTGGACTGAGGATGGAAGGAGCGACTCTTAGCCATGGCATCTGGGAATGCATGTGGTAGTTGAGACACAGAAGGTTCCTGCGTCCCGGGACACCCATGGAGTGAAGATCACCATCAGGACGGGGGTACCCACACACGCACACACATAAGGGGTGGGGCTTCAATTGCAACATCCACCCACTATCTTGCAGATTTTGGTCTTGTGAATGCCCCTGCACAACCGGTCATGGTGTGGCAGGCTGTCAAAGCAATGCCACAGCACCAAACTACAAACAGCTTTTCTTTTCTACATATATTGTGATGTCACAAAACAGAAGGGGAAGAATCGCAGAATTACAGAGTCGGAAGAGACCTTGGAGGTCTTCTAGTCCAACCGTCCCCTGCTCAAGCAGGAGACCCTAAACCAGAGGTCTCCAAACTTGCCAACTTTAAGACTTGTGGACTTCAACTCCCAGAATTGAAGAGCTGGCTGATGAATTCTGGGAGTTGAAGTCCACAAGTCTTAAAAGTTGGCAAGTTTGGAGACCCCTGCCCTAAACCATTTCAGAGAAGCGGCTGTCCAGTCTCTTCTTAAAAGTCTCCCGTGATGAAGCATCCACAACCTCCGAAGGCAAAGCTGTTCCCACTGCTTAATTGTTCTACCTGTCAGAAGTGTTGAATTTATATTTTGCCGACAAAGAAATAAAGGGAGACTTGCATTGATCTATTTCACGCTACTTAGCTCTCGTCAGCTAGCCATACCCTTCTGGGATTCTGGAAAGTAGCCCAGGTTCGAATCCCAGAAAGAGTATGGCTAGCTGACGAGAGCTAAATAGCTTGAAATAGATCTATACTAGTTCCCTTTGTTTCTTTGCTGGTAAAATATAAATTCAACACAAACAATAGTTTGTCACAAAAGCGACTGTTCCGTCCCATATTTGGGTAGATCAGGTTGCTCTGATAGACCACTCTCACCGGAAAAAGACTTTACCTGTCAGGAAATTTCTCCTTACTTCTAGGTAGCTTTACTCCTTGATTAGTTTTCAGCCATCATTTCTTGTCCTGTCCTCAGGTACTTTGAAGAATAGGCTGACTCCTCTGTGACAGCTCCTCAAAATTGGAAGACCTGCTATCATGTCACCCGTGTCTCTTTTTTTGTGTGACTAAACATACCGAATTCCCACAATTCATGTAGTTTCACCTCCAGCCCTCTAATCCTCTTGGTTGCTCTTCTCTGCACTCTTTCTAGAGTCTCAATATCTTGTTTGCATTGTGGTGACCAAAGCAGTATAAAGTGGTGCTATCACTTCATGTGACCGATTATTCTATATTCTCCAAAGAGCAATCAAGAGCTTCCAAAGTGTATCCATGTAGGTCAGGGGTGAAATGCTCCCGGTTCGGATCGGATCACTCGATCCGGTAACGATGAAGGCGGGTGGTTCAGAGAACCGGTGGCAAAAATCTCTGCCCCCCCATGCCCAGCTGAGCCACACAATCATCAGAGGCTTCTTTTTTTACTTTTAAAAGCATTTTTTCTACAACCTGTTCGGCCCAAAAATGCTTTTAAAAGTAAAAAAAAGAAAAGAAAGCCTCTGATGATCGTGCGGTTCAGCTGGGATCATCAGAGGCTTTTAAAAGCATTTTTTTACAACCTCTTCGCCAAAGAGGTTGTAGAAAAAATGGTTTTAAAAGTAAAAAATAAATAAAATTGGCCATGCCCACCATCACATTACCCCCCACCCCCACCAAGCCACGCCCACAGAACCGGTAGTAACAAGTTTTAGATTTCACCACTGATGTAGGTGGTTAAATCACAATCAGCCCTGAGGTTGACAAAGAGTTCCTCGTTTTCACCGGAAACCAGAACCTCTAAGAGCCAGGAGCCCCTGGCAAGACATGTTCTCCCACAAGATCTGCTTAGATGTCCTATGGATAAATTCAATCATTTAGGTTACAAAATAAGATTTTGGTGCTTGGAAAGGGAGCTGAGCAGTAGCTCAGCGAAAGTGGAAAGATTTGGCACAATCCGTAATGGGGGAATGGCTGGTGACGATGATGATGATGATGGAACTTGCTGAGATGTCTAAATTAATTTCTTTGATCACAGATTATCTATGTTTATTGCTAAGTGGAAAGCCCTTAGGGACTTTTTCTGTAAAATAGAAAAAAAATGAACTAACAATTTATGGTTTGGATGATTAGGATTTATATTTAACTTATAGGATTATAAGTTTTATAATTGTACTTATAACTGCTGCAAAATAGATCAGAAACTACTTCTTTGTATCTTATTTTTTTCTATTTTTCTATTCCCCCCCCCCTTTTCTTGCACTTTTAGCTTTCTCTTTGGTTTCTTCTTCGCTCTTTCCTTGCTCTCACTTTATATTAGTTTGCATTAGCTTTCATGTTCTTTCGTTTAAGAAAAATCTTTAATAAAATTATACTTAAATAGAAGGAAATAAAGCTGAGCAGGATTTCTGCTCTGACATCCGTCCCTGACTATGACGCTAAGATGCAACTGGCCCTTTCCCCACCATTTGCTTCTTCACAGCTGCAGGGTGTCTTAAGGCACTCTTCATCCCTGAGAACCTCCCAAAATAAGGCCACAAAGCAGCAGGAAAAGGGGACTCAGTTCTCTCCCCAGTCCAAGTCCAAGTCCAACTAAGGGTTGTTCCAGGCCCTGCAAAGTTCCATCAACGACAGCCGCTGAGACTCTGGTCGCAGCACCAGGGGCCAAGCAGGAACGCTGGACGCTAATCGTTCTTATTCTTTTCTTCTGGAATCAGCGTGTGGAAGGGACGGTCCCAGAATCGGCTGGAAATCCCAAAGCCTGCAGAGGGCAGAGGGGAAAAAAAGAACATACAGGGTGATAACACAAAATACAGAATAACAGAGTTGGAAGGGACTTTGGAGGTCTTCTAGTCCAGCCCCCTGCTCGGGCAGGAAACCCTATACTATTTCAGACAAAAGGTTATCCAGCCTCTTCTTAAAAACTTCCAGTGTTGGAGCATTTACAACTTCTGGAGGCAAGTCGTTCCACTGATTCATTGTTTTAACTGTCAGGAAATTTCTCCTTAGTTCTAAATTGCTTCTCCCCTTGATTAGTTTCCACCCATTGCTTCTTGTCCTGCCCTCAGGGGCTTTGGAGAATAGCTGTACTCCCTCTTCTTTGTGGCAGCCCCTGAGATATTGGAAGACTGCCCTCGTGTCTCCCCTAGTCCTTCTTTTCATTAAACTAGACATACCCAATTCCTGCAACCGTTCTTCATATGTTTTAGCCTCCAGTCCTCTAATCATCTTTCTTGCTCTTCTCTGCACTCTTTCTAGAGTCTCCAAGATCCATTTCACAGTTACTGCTATTGAGCCAGGTACCACCTATACTATGCCTGTGTATTTGGGGGTTTTTCAGCATTTGACTTTTTCCCCCTTTTCCACAAGTACCAGGCCCTTTCCCCCCCTGATCAATGAACAAAACTGATCCATTGGTTATAACATTGTGGGCTGAGAGAGACTGTCTGGCCCAAAGCACCAGTGGAGTTTATGCTGCTAAGTGAGAAATTTTTTTAATGGATTGTGCCCGATTTTACGACTTTCCGTGCCACTTTAAGTGAATCACTGCAGTTGTTAAGTTAGGGACAAGATTGTTAAGTGAACTTGGCTTCCCCATTGATTTTACTTGTCAGAAGGCCGCAAAAGTGGATCACATGACCCAGGGACACTGCAACCGTCATAAATATGAATCAGTTGCCAAGAGTCTGAATTTCAATCACGTGACCATGGCGATGCTGCAAAGGTTGTACATGTGAAAAAGGGCCATATGTCTCTTTTTTCAGTGCCGTTGTCACTTCAAACCAGGGGTGAAATCCAGCAGGTTCTGACAGGTTCTGGAGAGCTGGTAGCGGAAATTTTGAGCAGTTCGGAGAAACGGCAAATACCACCTCTGGCTGGCGCCGGTGTGGGGTGGGAATGGAGATTTTGCAATATCCTTCCCCCAGGAGTGAGGAGGGAATGGGGATTTTGCAGTATCCTTCCTCTGGAGCGGGGGGTGGGGAAATGGAGATTTTGCAGTATCCTTCCTCTGGAGCGGGGTGGGAATGGAGATTTTGCAGTATCCTTCCTCTGAAGTGGGGTGGGAATGGGGATTTTGCAATATCCTTCCTCTGGAGTGGAGTGGGAATGGGGATTTTGCAATAGCTTTCCCCTGGAGTGGGGTGGGAATGGAGATTTTGCAGTATCCTTCCCCTGCCACGCCCACCAAGCCACGCCCACAGAACCAGTAGGAAAAATTTTGGATTTCACCCCTGCTTCAAACAGTCAGTAAGTGAACTGTTGTAAGTCAAGGACTACCTGTATAGCCCACAGCAGGATAACAAGCAGAGCAAAAGCTCAGAATTGTATTTTTAATATTTGGGAGATTCTGTTCACGAAGCCTTCCAATTAAGCCGAATTAGCTCAACTGATTTCAAATTCTTATGTTAATGTTAGTCACTGCAAATGTCAAAAAATGCCAAGCGTCTGAATTTCAATCCTGCCACCACAGGGATGCTGCAAGGGTCGTAACTGTGAAAAACGGTCATTAGCCACATTTTTCGGTCCCGTTGCAACTTCAAACGGTCCCTAAGTGGACGGTTGTAAGTCAAAAACTACCTGTACTGACTTAGCTCGGCCCCTGGAAGCCAAGATGCTTGAAAGCAAAGACAGGGACCTCAATGCCCAGCTGCACCTTTCGCCCCCCCTCCCCTCCCCCTCCCCAGTGCCCTCCCTCACCTGCTTTCTGGTGTTCGAAGTGGTGTTTGATGTGGTAGCTCTTCAGACCGGAGAGGTAGGTGCCTTCTTCGGGCGAGCCATAGTGCAAGTAGTAATGCATCATGTCGTAAATAATGTAGCCAAGGATTCCTCCGCACAGGATGGAGAGTCCAAATTCTCCAGGGAAAACCACTTGAGCAAGAAAGTAGAAGAAGAAGAAGAGCAAGGAGGCCGGCACAGGTGGGAAGACCAGGCGGGAGCTGTCGAACGGGGACTGCGAGAGAGGAGAGGGGACAAAATGGGATCTCAGTCTCAGAGAGAACGGTGGGTTTCTCCGCTTCTGCAACTTTAAGCTCTGTGGACTTCAACTCCCAGAATTCCCCCAGCCAGCAGTTCTGAGAGTTGAAGTCAGAATAACAACAGTTGGAAGGGACCTTGGAGGTCTTCTAGTCCAACCCCCTGCTCAAGCAGGAAGCCCTTTGCCATTTCATATAAATTGTTCACCAGTCTCTTCTTTAAAACTTCCAGTGTTGGAGCACCCAGAACTTCTGAAGGCAACTTCTGTTCCACCAGTTGATTGTTCTCACTGTTAGGAAGTTTCTCCTTAATTCCAGATTCCTTCTCTCCTTGATTAGCTTCCATCCATGCTTCTGGTTCTGCCTTCAGGTCCTTTGGAGAATAAATTGACCCTTTCCTCTCTGGGGCAGCCCCTCAAATATTGGAAGACTGCTATCATGTCTCCCCTGGTCCTTCTTTGCATTAAACTAGACATACCCAGTTCCTGCAACCGTTCTTCATATGTTTTAGCCTCAAGTTGGCTTGGAACCCTGACACCAGTCCCCTAATCATCAATTCCCTTACAGGCTACATCCAGTATTTTAAGGGCATCTGTTAAGATGGCAGCCACTGGGCATGACTGAAGCTCACCTCAGCCCTTTTGTTCACATCAGGGGTGAAATGCTCCCGGTTCAGACCGGATCGCCCGATCCAGTAGCGATGGCGGCAGGTAGTTCAGAGAACCGGTAGCAAAAATCCCTGGGCCCCCCCATGCCCAGCTGAGCCGTGTGATCATCAGAGGCTTTTTTTTTTCCTTTTAAAAGCAATTTTTTAAAAAAGCATTTTTTCTACAACCTCTTCGGCAGAAAAAAATGCTTTTAAAAGTAAAAAAAAAAAGCCTCTGATGATCCGCGGCTCAGCTGGGATCGTCAGAGGCTTTTAAAAGCATTTTTTTCTGCAACTTTTACTTTTACTTTACTTTTATTGAATTTCTATACCGCCCTACTCCCGAAGGACTCAGGGCGGTGTACAGCCATGAAATAAAACACATAAATATACAAAATTTAAAATCGAATAAAATAGATTAAATAAATTTGGCTGAATTTCTACCCATAATTTAAAATACCCATAATTTTAAAATACAATTAAAAATTTAAAATTTTCATTTAAAAGGGAGAAAATTTAGGCGAGGCCCGCTTGATGAAATAAAAGCGTCTTCAACTCGCGGTGGAAGGTGCGCAGATCCGGGATCCTCCGTATCTCTGGGGGGAGCTCATTCCAGATCGTCGGTGCCCCCACAGAGAAGGCTCTCCCCCTAGGGGCCGACAGCCGACATTGTTTGGCCGACGGCACCTGGAGGAGCCCCTCTCTGTGGGAGCGTACTGGTCGGTGGGAGGCTGTTGGTGGTAGTAGGCGGTCCCGTAGATAACCAGGTCCTAAGCCATGGAGCGCTTTAAAGGTGGTAACCAGAACCTTGAAGCGCACCCGGAAGACCACCGGGAGCCAGTGCAGCTCGCGCAGGAGAGGTGTTACATGGGAGCTCCATGTTGCTCCCATAACCACCCGCGCGGCGGCACTCTGCGCCAGTTGGAGCCTCCGGGTGCACCTCAAGGGGAGCCCCATGTAGAGAGCATTACAATAGTAACCTCTTAAGGTTGTAGAAAAAATGCTTTTAAAAGTAAAAAAAAAAAAGTTGGCCATGCCCACCCAGTCACATTACCCCCCCCAAGCCACGCCCACGGAACTGGTAGTAACAAATTTTATATTAACCCCTGGTTCACATGATGCACATCAAAAGGCTTTTGATCCCACAGACCATCAGCTTGATTTTTGGGGCACCCCCACTCCCCCACTGAACATCTGGCACTAATAACCTTGCAGTAACTCCATTGGGGCGGGAATTGTGACAAATTCTACTTCTCTTCTGGATCTTGGCTTTCTCTAAAATGGAAACCCCCATCCTCAGCTGAGGTGGTAACATCAGGGCTGGGGAAGATCCAAAATTCTTTCAGCTTCTTCCTGCTTTGAGGATTAAAATGCCAAGCAAGGGTGTTGAACTTTGTGGAGAGTTGAGTGGCACGGAATGGCAGAGCCTTAACACGCCTAAATTGCAGAGAGGCTGGCCAAATATGATAGAAGACTGAGTCATAAGCAAAGCTAATTCCAATGATGTGATTTCACAAAAAGCGTGGGCCTTTGGATAAAATTAGGTGGGTGGAAGGTGCGACCGGATCCCTCTAGGACAGAGGGGGTCCCCTGTGAAGGGACAGCAGGTGCTGGTAGATCCCTACCTCCAGGGGCCACTTGGTGCATCTTGCTCTCCCCATACAGATCCAACTGGTCCAGAATGCGGCCGCGCGGGTGATTATGGGAGCGACATGGTGCTCCCATGTAATACCTCTCCTGCACGAACTGCACTGGCTTCCGGTGGTCTTCCGGGTGCGATTCAAGGTGTTGGTTACTATCTTCAGAGCGCTCCATGGCTTAGGACTTTGGGTACTTACAAGATCGCCTTCTGCTACCGATAGCCTCCCACCGGCCAGTACGTTCCCACAGAGAGGGACTCCTCGGGGTGCTGTCAGTCAGACAATGTCGACTGGCGACTCCCAGGGGGAGATCCTTCTCTGTGGGGGCACCTGCCATCTGGAACGAACTGCCCCGGGATTTACGGATGATCCCTGACCTACGCACCTTTCGTCGTGCCCTCAAAACGCTGTTCTTTCAACAAGCTGGGCTGGCCTGAATACCAAGATCAATTTTAAGTTATATGGGTTGTCTTTGTCTTAATTGAAATGGGCCAAATTATTTAATTCCTTTTAAACTGTTTTAAATTTTATATGTGTTCGTTTTTAATTTTGGCTGTGCACCACCCTGAGTCCTTCGGGAGAAGGGCAGTATAAAAATTAAATAAATAAATAAATAAATACAGGTAGAAAGGCAATTAATGGGAACAATGACCCAGCCCTGTCAAATCCAGCCGGGCATCCCTTAAATCAGTGGTTCTCAACCTTCCTAATGCCGCGACCCTTTAATACAGTTCCTCATGTTGTGGTGACCCCCAACCAGGGGTGGGTTCTAAATTTCTTTTACTACCGGTTCTGTGGGCATGGCTTATTTTCTGGGCATGGCTTGGAGGCCATGTGACCGAGTGGGCGTGGCTAGCTGGTCATGTGACCGGGTGGCCATGGCTATGTGTATAGGGACTACTCAGAGGGCTGAAAAAAAATCATTTCTGACAGGTCCTCACACTTTTGACTGGTCCTCACACTTATGACCATCCTCACATTTATGCCTGTGCAGCATTCTTAACAACCATGTCACTCATTTCACAACTGCTTCTCTTCAACATGGTATAAGATAGGGCAAAAAACGTAAAATGTGAGGACAGTCGTAAATTCGAGGACTGGTCAAAAGTGCGAGGACCAGTCAAAAATAACTTTTTCAGCCCTCTGAGTAGTCCCTGTGCACAAAAGGACTACCCAGAGGGCTGAAAAATGTGATTTCTGACAGGTCCTCGCACTTTTGACCGGTCTTCGCACTTATGACTGGTCATCATTTATGTCCATTGTAGCATTCTTAACAACCATGTCACTCATTTCACAACTGCTTCTCTTCACCATGGTGACAAGATAGGGCAAAAACGTAAAATGTGAGGACAGTCGTAAGTTCGAGGACTGGTCAAAAGTGCGAGGACCAGTCAAAAATAACTTTTTCAGCCCTCTGAGTAGTCCATATGCATAAAAGGATACAGCAATAGAGAGGGATGAAGGAAGGGAAGGGAAATTAGAATAGGAGTGAAGGTAAGAGACGGAGGAAGAGAGGAGGAGAAGGAGAAAGAGGAAGTAGGGAGAAGAAGAAGAGGGGGGGAAGAGAAAGTAAGTAAGAAAGAAAAGACAAAGGTGGTAGGTTTGAGGAGAAAGATTGCTGTACAATAAAAAAGATGAAAGGGAAGAAAGCCAACCTCAAACAAATATAAAGATATTAAGATAAAGAATGAATTGTTAAACTTTAAAGAATAAAAGAGAACAAATAGGAATAAATAGCAATAATTAGAAACACACATACAAACATACAACATATTTTCTTTGAACAGAGTATTTGGCCGGTCCACAAATTTAAACAGTTGTAGGAGGTTAGCAGCCACCCCTTTCCTAGAAGAATGAAATATTTTGGGAAATATTAAAAAGGCAGAATATTATATTTCCCTGGATTTAATTTAATTTAATTTAATTTCGAATTTATATACCGCCCTTCTCCCTGAGGACTCAGGGCGGTGTACAGCCAAGATAAAAAACATAAAATACAAATATTAAAACATTTAAAAATATATATAAAATTTGGCCCAAAAAATTAAGAATCGCAGACTAATTAAAAGAATTTAAAAATTTTAAAAATTTCTTCTTAAGCCAACCCGGCTTGATGAAAAAGATAGGTTTTCAGGGAACGACGGAAGGCATTGAGGTCCTGGATTCTTCTTATCTCCAGGGGCAACTGATTCCAGAGGGTGGGAGCCCCCACAGAGAAGGCCCTCCCCCTGGGGGCCACCAGCCTACATTGTTTGGCTGATGGCACCCTGAGGAGGCCCTCTCTGTGGGAGCGCACGGGTCGATGGGAGGTCATTGGTAGCAGCAGGCGGTCTCGGAGATAGCTAGGCCCTATGCCATGGAGCGCTTTAAAGGTGATAACCAACACCTTGAAGCGCACCCGGAAGACCACCGGAAGCCAGTGCAGCTCGCGCAGGAGCGGTGTTACATGGGAGCGCCATGTTGCTCCCATCACTACCCGCGCTGCTGCATTCTGGACCAGCTGGAGCCTCCGGGTGCTCTTCAAGGGGAGCCCCATGTAGAGAGCGTTACAGTAGTCAAGGCGAGAGGTGACGAGGGCGTGAGTGACTGTGCACAAGGAATCCCGATCAAGAAAGGGCCGCAACTGGCGAATCAGGCGAACCTGATAAAAGGTCCCCCTGGTAACAGCCGTCAGATGTTCCTCCAAAGACAGCTGCCTATCCAGGAGGACTCCCAGATTGCGAGCCCCTTCAGTGGGGGCCAAAGACTCGCCCCCAATAGTCAGTGATGGAGTCAACTGACTATATCGGGATGCCGGGAGCCACAGCCACTCAGTCTTGGAAGGGTTGAGCCTGAGCCTGTTCCTCCCCATCCAGATCCGCACAGCCTCCAGGCACTAGGACATCACTTCAAGGGCATCGTTGGGGTGGCCTGGGGTGGAGATGTACAGCTGGGTGTCATCAGCGTACTGGTGGTATCTCACCCCAAAGCCACGGATGATCTCGCCCAGTGGCTTCACATAAATGTTGAACAGAAGGGGCGAGAGGACCGATCCCTGCGGCACTCCACAAATGAGAGGCCTCGAGGTCGACCTCTGCCCCCCTGCCAACACAAACTGCGACCGGTCGGAGAGAAAGGAGGAGAACCACCGTAACACGGTGCCTCCCACCCCCAACTCTTCCAGCCGGTGCAGCATGATACCATGGTCGATGGTATCAAAAGCCTCTGAGAGATCTAATAGGACCAGAACAGAGGAATAACCCCTGTCCCGAGCCCTCCAGAGATCATCAACCAACGCGACCAATGCCGTTTCCGTGCTGTGCCCAGACCTGAAACCCGACTGGAACGGATCTAGATAGGATGTTTCCTCCAGGAATTGTGGAAACTGTTGCGCGACCACACTCTCAACAACCTTCGCAATGAAGCGAAGGTTGGAGACAGGACGATAGTTAGCCAATATTGCTGGATCCAGGGACGGCTTCTTGAGGAGAGGCCTCACCACCGCCTCTTTCAGGGCAGCGGGGAAGTGACCCTCACTCAAGGAAGCATTAATGACGCCCTGGAGCCAGCCTCGTGTAACCTCCCGGGAAGCCAGTACCAACCAGGAGGGACACGGGTCCAGTAAACATGTGGCCGCACTAAGTCTCCCCAAAATCCTGTCCACATCATCGGGAGTCACAGCATCAAACTCCTCCCAGATAACATTCTCAAGACTGTTCCTCGTCACCCTGCCCTGATCTACCCAGTCAGAGTCCAAATCCCCCCGGATCTGAGCGATTTTGTCATACAGGTATTGTCCGAAATCCTCCGCCCTGCCTTCTAAGGGATCCTCCCGCACTCCCAGATGGAGCAGGGCGCGGGTCACCCTAAACAGGGCGGCCGGACGATTCCCTGATGACGCAATAGAGGCGGAAAAGTAGTTAGACTTTGCCGTCTTTATCGCCACTAGGTAGGCCTTAATATGCGACCTTACCAGTGTTCGATCAGATTCAGCGAGACTGGCCCTCCAACCGCTCTCCAGGCGTCTTTTCCGGCGCTTCATTTCCCTCAGCTCCTCAGTAAACCAAGGAGCCACCCGGGATCGGCATCGGGTCAGAGGCCGCAAAGGCACAACTCGGTCCAAGGCCCCACCAGCCGCCCGATCCCAGGCGGCTACCAGGTCCTCGGCCGAGTCATGTGCTAGATCCTCAGGAAATGGCCCAAGCTCCGTCTGGAACCTATCAGGATCCATCAGGCGCCTGGGGCGGATCCATCTAATTGGGTCCGCCTCCCTGCGGCGAGGGGTCGCGGTTCGAAGATCTAGGCGAAGGAGTGAGTGGTCAGTCCATGACAAGGGTTCCATGTCTATATCCCCTATAACAAGACCACTCAACCACTGGCCAGAGACAAAAATCAGATCCAGAGTGTGACCTCCCCTGTGAGTAGGGCCATGAACTAACTGGGTCAGGTCCATGGCCGTCATGGAAGCCATGAACTCCCGAGCCACCTCAGACGTTTCACCGACAGATGGCAAGTTGAAATCACCCATGACTAAAAGCCTGGGTGTATCTACTGCCACCGTGGCTATCACGTCGAGTAGCTCAGGAAGGGCTGTTGCCACGCGGCAGGGAGCCAGGTACGTAAGCAACAAGCCCATCTGAACCCCACGGCCCCACCTCACAAGGAGGGACTCACATCCGGCTATCTGAGGCACAGTGGTCTCCCTCGGATCCAGATCCTCGTTAATAATAACCGCCACCCCCCCCGCCCCTCCCCTGGGCCCTCGGCTGATGGAATGCTCTGAAGCCTGGTGGGCACATTTCAACCAGAGGGACGCCACCCTCCGGGCCCAACCAGGTCTCCGTAATACCCGCCAGGTCCGCTCCTCCCTCTTGTATAAGATCGTGAATGAGGGGGGCCTTATTAACCACGGACCTGGCATTGCATAACATCAGCCGAAGGCCCAGATCCTGAGTATCTAAGCCACCTAGTCTCCAAGAGGAGCCATGGGGACCGGGGCAAGCAATTGCTCTCAAACAGCGAGTGCGAGCCCCCAACACATGATATGGTCCCCTGGATGAGAAATGGAGAAGCATATTTTACAGACAAAGCAGCTCCCACCTTCCTGCCCCCCACCCTTTGTTAATGGGCCAGAGGCAGAAAGTCAATCCTTTGTCAAAGGACATTTGCAACACAATAGCAACAGAAACTAACACAATGGGCCCCATCAAGCCATGTGATCCTGTCCACTATTAAAACATCTTTCCAAACAGTCTCCATGTTTCCAGTGTCTTTTTCCCCACTTGGAGCAGAACCCAGAAGGATATTTCTTCCAACACAGTATTTAGTCATTTCAATTAAATTTACAATTTCTATATTTCCTTTTTACCATATTTATTCCTCAACTATTTTTAAAAAAAAACAATATTACCCTTCATCCTCATCTCTAATCTTAATCAAATTCAATTTTTCCCTTCTATTCTATATTATACCCCTTTGCATTGTCATCTATTTTTATATCCATCCTCACATTGGTTAATTATGTAATACAGTTGTTTAATACAAATTCAACATTTTAATATAAATCAATTAGTTATATAACTATCTTTTTTGTATATTTATCAATATGAACATGAATATTCCAATTATTTCCATGCAATCCAATTTCTTACAAATCAATTAATTATATTTACCAATAATAACAAACCAAATAATTTCCCCCATATATTCCTCCAACCACAACTTAACCATTTCTGCTTTCAACACAATATACAATTAATAGTATCTCAATTATTACAATTCCCTAGTTAAATAGAGCTTTTTTTCTTTTGTGTTTTAAAATCTTGAACCTCCTCTTGCCCTAAATTTCCCATTGTTTGCAGTTTTGTACCTACCTTTTTTGGTGAGGAAAAAGAAAAAGAAACCTCTCTGCCTCATTTTGTCACGTTGCAGCTAAGACCCTGCTTTCGCTTTCTCTTTTCAGTATAGCTAGGGGGAAAAAAACTTGCTCCAGGAATTTACCTCTTTGCAGCTAGCTCTTTGAAGCCCGGGCAAGAATTTAAAGTTTTTTTCCCTCTAGCCATCAGCTGGGACTCCGGAGCAGCAATAGATTGGGAGTGGGCGGGGTAAGCGATCCAGCAGAGGCAGAGGGTGAGTGAAGGCGTGGGGGGGGGCGAGAGAGGGCTTTGGCGACCCCTGGGAAATGGCCATTCGACCCCCAAAGGGGTCGCGACCCCCAGGTTGAGAACTGCTGCCTTAAATAAACTTCAGGAACAGACTGGGAGAGAACAAGCTGAGGATATTGTACAGAATTGTCCTAAGTTGGGCAACAACTTAACCTGACACAGAACATTTTGAGACGCATCATGCCATTGACTTCCAACTCCCTTTGGTGCAGTAGAATAGGGTAATAACATCAAACAGTGACTTTTTATTTTTATCTAGTACGGGGGTCTGCAACCTTAAACACTCAAAGAGCCATTTGGACCCGTTTCCCGCAGAAAAGAAAACACCGGGAGCCACAAAACCCTTCCAGTTCCTGACTATTTCTTGAGCGGCCACAAAACTAGCATACATAGTTGAATTAAACGTTCTGTTTTTCTTCTGAAACTTTTCTTTTCTTGGATTTATACATGGTGGGCCCACCAGTGGTTGAAAAGCTCAATAAATCGCGTGCCGGTGGGAGTTGCACATTGCCAGTTGTGACGCATATTTTGAATGACAAGGAGCCACAGCAGAGGGGTGAAAGAGCCACATGCGGCTCCAGAGCCGCAGGTTGCTGACCCCTGGCCTAGTAGATTAAACTAGCCATTTCCGTAACACCACATCTATCTAATCGGTAAAGCCCAAAATCGAAGTTTCCTTGTTTTCTAACCTCAAGCACAAAGTCCAGAAGCGGTTTCCAAGTAGAAACAAAGGTATTTGTATTTTCCCTTCCCTATTTCTCCTTCTTTTTGTTTTTGCATATTTTTTTTGTTACTCCAAACTTTTATTGAGTTATAAGATAAAATAAGATAGAAAATAGGGAAGAAAATAGGAAAACAACAGAGAGGAAGGTGGGCGGGGGGAGAGAAGAGTGAGGAAGGATTAGGAAAAAGAAAAAGAAGCATTGGCTTCCGACTCTCTCTGTTGCAGTAAAATAAGGCATTAATCACAACTTTTTTGTTTTTTCATAATAATATAAAGTAGCCATTTCTATCAGGATCCATCAGTCTAATCGGTAAAACCCAAAATCAAATCAATTTTTTTGGTATGTTATATCATAAATTAATACAATTGTTATAAACTGTCAAGTTGACCCATCAAGTCAGCCTTGACTTTTCCACGGCTGACAGTTTTCCAATATTGGAAGTCCTCTTCAATGCACGAAATTGCTGAGCTAAGCCTCCCTTTGGGCTGCCCTTGAGCTGGTCATGTTGTTGAGACAGGCCCAGATGTTATCTCACCCCAAGCTGCCATCACCCCAGTTTCCCAGGGCTCACCTACCTTGTGATGCTGGCCATGCATCAGAAAATGCAACGTGATCAAGTAGTAGTTGCTGGCTGGAGGGTTCATGTGGAAGAGGAAGCGATGGATGAGATACTCCACCAGGGACCAGATGAATATGCCCAAGACAAAGAGCGGTGGGAACCAGTACTTGTGAACAGGAACGGCATAGGCTATGCAGAGAAAGGGAAAGCGACAATGGATGAGAACAGAAATGGTCCCCTGGAGCAGAACCATATTCAGCAGGTTCTGACAGGTTCCAGAGAACCGGTAGTGGAAATTTTGAGTAGTTCGGAGAACCGGCAAATACCACCTCTGGCTGGCCCGAGAGTGGGGTGGGAATGGGGATTTTGCAATATCCTTCCCCCAGGAGTGGGGAGGGAATGGAGCTTTTGCAGTATCCTTCCCGTGGAGTGGGGTGGGAATGGGGATTTTCCAATATCCTTCCCGTGGAGTGGGGTGGGAATGGGGATTTTCCAATATCCTTCCCCCAGGAGTGGGGAGGGAATGAAGATTTTGCAGTATCCTTCCCTTGGAGTGGGGAGGGAATGGAGCTTTTGCAGTATCCTTCCCCCTGCCACGCCCACCAAGCCACACCCACAGAACCGATAGTAAAAAAATTTGAATTCTACTCTGTTTTCCCCCCAAAATAAGATATCGCCTGATAATAAGCCCAATCGGGCTTTTGAGCACATGGTAATAAGGCCAAGCGTTTATTTCAGGGTTCAAAAAAAATAAGACCCTGTCATTTTTTTCGGAGAAACACGGTACCACTGAGCAGAACCACAAGCCAATGAAGGCTTATTTCCAACAACAGCCAGCCAGCAAGGGGCTCTTCTGGGAAGTCCAGAAACAGGACATGAATGCAATGCTCTGCTTGCCCCCAGCCTCTGGTAGGCAGAGGTAGACGGCTCGTAGAGAAGGAGGTTCAACTGAGCTACCACACATCTCAGAGCGGTGGAGAGGGCCCTCTCGGCTTCAAATTCCCAGCCATGCTGCCTTCAAGAGGGTCTGGCTGGGCTCTCCTTCAGCCTTCGAGTTGAGTCCCACCATGCAGGGGGGTCTCCAAATTGATTTGGCCTTTTTCCCTTCCCAGGAGGAGAGCCAAGGATGCTGGCTCTCTCCACTGCCAAAAGGCCTATTTGTTGCTAGGGATCGGAAAAGGCTGGTGTTTGGGGGCTTGGGAATCTGGACCTTCATCAAGGAGCTTCCAAGGCACAAGCGGAAAGGGGTGTGTGGCCCCCCCCGGTCCCCTCTTCTTTTCTCTCCAAAGTCTTTCTTTCCCCAATGGGGGCAAAAGGATGGAGGGCTCCTCCAATCTGGGAAATCAGCCAGGGCAACGTAGGTAGGACATAGAATAACGGGGTTGGAAGGGACCTTGGAGGTCTTCTAGTCCAACCCCCTGCTCAAGCACTTTTGAGACTTTATCCCATTCTGGAGAGATGGCTGTCCAGCCTCTTCTTGAAAACTTCCAGTGATGGAGCATCCACAATTTCTGAAGGCACCGATTAATTGTTCTCACTGCCAGGAGATTCTCTTTAGTTCTGGCTTGGGTCCCCCTTTAACTACCCTGTTTGTGCTTTGGAGAATGTCGACTGCAGAAAATACATCTTCGGCAACACAGTGGTCAATGCCTAGATTGCTCTATTCCAGGAGTCCGGTGGGACCAGAAGTCGGCAAACGGGCCATTTCCGGCCTCCAGAGGCCCTCCGGGTGTGTGTGTGGAAGGCTGTTTTCGCCCTCCCCAGACTCCTAGAGAGGCTCTGGAGCCTGGAGAAAGCAAAAAACGGGCCTACCGTGCCATTGTGTGCCAACAGTGGGGGGAGCGTGGGGGGGTCGTGTGCACATGGGCAGGGTGTATAGAATTATGGGTGTGGGCACCCCCCCCACGCTTTTGGCACGCGATGGCAAAAAGGCTAGCCATCACTGCTCTAGGCCAAACTGGCTGTTTGCTGACTCTCAGCTGCATCCATCCCCATCAGTTCCTAGATATTTGCCAACAGGGATTCCAAAGCTACTGGCTGAAAGGGGTTGGAGTAAGAGCCTACTTCCCAGGCCCTCTGCTGTCACCATTCTTGGTCCCCTCGAGTGCGGAGGGAGTTTTGTGTGAAAAAGGTCCTGGCTTGCACGGAAGCCTCACCTGATGTGAAGGAGGAAAACAGCTGGGTTTTGCCTTGGGCAAGGGTGGTGTAGCAGTGCCAGCTGAGGAAGAAGACCACTGGTAGCCAGACTATGCAGACAATGTGCCTGGAAGGGAAAAAAACAAGGGTCAAACTGGTTTTTGATTTGTGACGCATCCTGCAGTCGACATTTGGCTTTAGAATGGGGCTGAAGCAGCTTTTTCAGATTCTGCACTGAATCTCTCTCTACCCCAGGGGTGTCAAACTCGAGGCCCGTGGGCTGGATCTTAGATCTGGCGCACTGGGCTGCCCTGGAAACAACGAAGGACCAACTCACGGTGCCTCTGCCAGTGAAAACAGAGCTCAGGAAGGCCTGAGTCCTGGAGCTCCATCTCCCACCCGGAAAAGGGTCTCCAACGTTCCTCTCTCCTTTGGAAGCAAATCCTCTTTACAGCTGCTTGAAGGAAAAGTGGGACGGGAAAAAAAAAGGCACGAGACTTTCTCTACCCAATCAGGTAGAAAACTTTCTTGGCAAGTTTTTTGAGACCTGACCTGAAGAGGAAGTGACTGGTGACCAAGATCATCCAGCTGGCTTTGTGCCCAGAACAGGACTTTTAGGAAGTAAGAACTGTCACAGAAGGCAGCAGCAAGCAATCCAACCTCAGCTGATCTTGGAAATGCTAAACAGAGTTTGAAGTGGAGACCAACAGGAGATCTCAAGACAAATGAACAAGACTGGGAAATAGGAAAAGAGCAGCCTGATGGGGGTCCAGGCAGTCCAAGGAACCAAGTTTGCCTATGCTCTCCCTAAATCAGGGATGGAGAACGATGGGCTACTTCTGCTGACTGCTGGCTGCTTGCGATTTGGCAGTTCGAATCTCATCAGGCTCAGGGTTGACCCAGCCTTCCATCCTTACGAGGTGGGTAAAATGAGGACCCAAATTGTTGGGGGCAAGAGGCTGACTCTGTAAACTGCTTAGAGAGGGCTGTAAAGCACTGTGAAGCAGTATATAAGTCTAAGTGCTACTGCTATTGCTCTCACACTTTTGACTGGACCATGATCTCCAGTGACTCCCAATGATCATGGCAGCAGGATTAAAATACTCTGTCTTCTTCTGGCTTTTTAAGAACTTCTAAGTCTAGTTCTGCAGCCCATGTGGTCCTCATCCAAATATCAGCCAAAACCAAGTCTGCTTGCCATCTGAGATCAGCCATGGCCAGCTCAGTAGCCAGAAATGAAACTCAGCTTTATAGCAATAGCAATCACACTTAGACTCATATACCGCTTCATAATGCTTTACAGCACTCTCTAAGCGGTTTACAGAGTCAGCCGATTGCCTCGGATGTCCGGCTGTGGTATACAGCTTAGCATGAGCTACTTTCAAGACAGATGCAGCTCTGAAGATCTCCCTGAATTTTCAAGTTTTCAAGTCCATGGGAAATAGCAATCGCAATAGCACTTAGACTTATATATCACAGTGCTTTACAGCTCTCTCTAAGCGGTTTAAATTATCAGCCTATTGCCCCCAACGATCTGGGTCCTCAGTTTACTGACTTTGGAAGGACGGAAAGCTGAGTCAACCTTAAGCCAGTGAGAATCAAACTGCTGGCAGTTGGCAGAATTAGCCTGCAATTCTGCATTCTAACCACTGCACCACCACGGCTCTGCCATTGTTGAAGGCACTGAGTAATCCAATAAGAAAATATTTCTGAAACAATGACCCAAAGGATCATTGGTTGTCTAATTTTTACTCTAAATTCATTTTTATTTTGTCCTAGCCTTGGGCATCCAAGCAGAGTGGTAGTGGAGATAAAAAAGATTGCAACTGTGATCAAGGAATTGAAAACATGTTCCTCATTGCAATGCTCCCCAACCACATAGCAATAGCACTTAGACTTATATACCACTTCACAGTGTTTTCTCCAGCTCTCTCTAAACGGTTCACAGAGTCAGCCTCTGGCCCCCAACAATCTGGGTCCTCATTTTACCAACCTCAGAAGGATGGAAGGCTGAGTCAACCTTGAGCTGGTCAGGATCGACTGCCTGGCAGTGAGCAGAGTCAGCCTGCAATGCTGCATCACCACGGCTCTTTATCTTGGCCAGATCTGTTTTCTTGAGACACTGCTTGCATCACTGTGCCTTTTGGTCTGCACCCATCGCATACTCCTGCCCCACATCTGGCGCTTACCATGTTGCCCTGGAGAGGGATTCCAGGAGATCCGAATGGAAGAGGCGAATCGGCCGATCCACTGGCTGGTGCACCCATTCATCGTATTTCTCCCGCAGATGGCCCACTTGCCAGAGTAGAGGCTTTCCCCAGTCCACCAGGTCCTGGAAGGAGAGATTCCACAGCAAAGATCCCGTGATCTTTACAACTGCATTCTCAACAGTCAGAGTTATAACAGAGTTATTCCGACAACCTAGCATGTCAGAAAATTTGATGAATGACACTGCAAAGAATGAGACTCTAGAAAGAGTGCAGAGAAGAGCAACCAGGATGATTAGGGGACTGGAGGCTAAAACATACGATGAACGGTTGCAGGAACTGGGCATGGCTAGTCTAGTGAAGAGAAGGACCAAGGGAGACATGATAGCAGTCTTCCAATATTTGAGGGGCTGCCACAGAGAGGAGGAAGGGGATCAAGCTATTTTCCAAAGCACCTGAAGGCCAGACAAGGAATAACGGGTGGAAACTGATCAAGGAGAGTTTCAACCTAGAAATAAGGATGAATTTTCTGACAGTGAGAACAATTAACCAACGGAACAGAAGTTGCCTTCGGAAATTGTGGGAGCTTCATCAGTGGAAGCTTTCAAGAAGATACTGGACTGCCATCAGTCGGAAATGGTGTAGGGTCTCCTGCTTGGACTAAATGACCTACAAGGTCCCTTCCAACTCTATTAGTCTGTTAAGAAGCAGAACGGTGGGATGCTAAATTCAGGTTTCTAAAAATCCCATCTTTTGTAGAAAGACACAGATTTTCTAACAATTAGGCAATAAAGAGTTGATTTTTTTCCCTTTTAACTTCTTATTTATTTGCTAAATTTATTTGTCCCCATTTTGCTGTGGGGCTTCTCTGGGTGGCTCAAATAAGCACTTGAACCCTCGTGTCTCAGCTTAAGGAAACCAGATTTTATTTACCTGGATTTGTGGGCAAATATAAATTACACAGTCCAATAATATGTGGCCACCCTGTCTCACTCACACATTTAAATGTATATAATTAGCTTTGATTAGTATGTGAGAGAGAGGGGTGTAGCAATGCCAATTAAAAAAATATCCATCCCAAGTTTTTAAGTCCTTGAATTGCAAACAACTGATAGTTGTCAACCTGAGTTCTGTTTCCACAATGGGGTGTAGCCAGAGGGCCCAACACATAATTTTTATTTCGTTCTGCCCACAAGTTAAGACAACCCAGAGGAAAGGAAGCATCTTTTATAGTTTATAGCAGTGTTTCTCAACCTTGGAAGCTTGAAGATGGGTGGACTTCAACTCCCAGAATCCCCCAGCCAGCACTGCTGTTCCAACTGTTACTGTTACCTATCAATATCACTGCGTGTATTTGTGCCAGGCAGAAGATTTCACAGGAATCCTGGCTTCAAAAACCTGGAGCACCACTGAATGGCAGCAGAGAGCTGCGAATTTCTTCATCACTCTTTCTAAATTCTGGATGGCTGAAAGATGGCGGCTCTCATCTTTGCACCACAATGGAGTGGTTAAAATTAACCTCAGCTCCAATACTGGAACGGAAGACTGCTTACCACATTCATTCTTTCACAGGGGGAGGGCCTTCTCTGTGGGGGCACCTACCCTCTGGAATCAGCTGCCCCCAGAGATAAGGAGAATCCAAGACCTCGGTGCCTTCCGCCGTGCCCTTAAAACTTTCTTTTTTCAGCAAGCCGGGCTGGCTTAATATATATTTTAAATATTTTTAATTGGTTTGTTATTTTAAATTGGGGCCAAATTAATATATATCTTTTTAATTGTTTTTAATGTTTATATTGTATGTTTTTATCTGGCTGTACACCACCCTGAGTCCCTCGGGAGAAGATGCGGTATATAAATTCGAAATAAAATAAAATAAAATAAATATTTCAGGAGCAAAACTGCCAGAAGTCATATTTACTAAAGCTTCCTGTTTATCAAATCATATGAACATGTCATAATACACATACAGTAAGAAGGAGCTGGGTTTCAGTTGCACAATATGCACTTTTGTGAACCAACCTCCCACAGATGCCACCTAAAATAACGGAAAGTTCAAGATGCAGAATTGTCATGCAAGGAATTTGATCCCTGCCAGCTGTCTTGCCTTTGTGGATGAACTGGGCAAACTTTTCTGGTTATTTATCTTTTCCTCTGCAGATCCCAGTCCATTTCCAGCTCAATTGTCTTTTGCTGGCTTCTTCTCCCCATCACCTCCTTTGCACAATCCTGGTAGATGGACTTCCTAGCCCCTTCTTCCTGGCATTGCATTGGGGTAGAAAGGCCAACGAGGCTAAGCAAAATGGAAACTGCTGAAGAATAGTTGTGGTTCCCATCGCCAGGGGAAGGAAGAAGAAGGAGCTGCCAGCAGCATCTGAGCCGCTCCCCCTTTGGGGTATTTTAGGGAAAATGTTTTGTGGGTGTTATCCTGATAATGGATGAACAAACAGACAGACAGACAGACAGTCTGGAGGCCCTTAGCTTAATTCCTTTCCAACATTCTGTATGCATTGCATTCTACATGCAAGGTGGCAAAATGTATTACAACAAATTATGTATTCTGTGTCAGCAGAACAACAAAGACGGTGAACCTATCCTGCTCATGAATTTGGATAGCGAGATGGGCAGCCTGTAGACATAATAAATAAATAAAAGCAATAAATGTGTGAGTTCAGCAACTGAGGCATTCAAGATTCCTGCAATCTCACCATCTCTTTGCCAACTCTGGAGAAACTGCCAGTGAGGTGCCCGTGAAGTCACCAAGAATTGAATCCTCCCAACAAGAGACTTTCCCTTCCCCAGCTAAAATGAGATTTATTCCACGTTACACACACATGAAACAAATTCCTAATTTGCAAGAAGCTACAATTTAATGTAATGGAAAACACACTGTTATTTGATCAAAAGAGCCTTGATAGTACAGTGGTTTAGTGCACCCTGTCATTAACACAGCTGCCTGCAATTTCTGCTGGTTCGAATCTCTCCAAGGCTCAAGGTTGACTCAGCCTTCCATCCTTTCTAAGGTAGGTGAAATGAGGACCCAGTTTGTGGGGGCAATAAGCTGACTTTGTATAAAATATACAAAAGAATGAAGGCTATTGCTTAGCGCATTGTAAGCCGCCCTGAGTCTCCGGAGAAGGGCGGCATATAAATCAAATTAAAAAAAAAAAAAGGTTTTTTTTTTTTTTTTTTTTTGCTGGGGTGTCATATCCGCCTGCCATTAGATTTGTACTTGGAAGCAGTGGTGAAATCCAAATTTTTTTCCTACCAGTTTTGTGGGTGTGGCTTGGTGGGCGTGGCAGGGAAAGGATACTGCGAAATCTCCATTCCCACCCCACTCTGGGGCCAGCCAGAGGTGGTATTTGCTGGTTCTCCGAACTACTCAAAATTTCCGCTACCGGTTCTCCAGAACTTGTCAGAACCTTCCGGATTTCACCCCTGCTTGGAAGTCCCCTAAAACTGGCTTACCCAAGAAAACTACCAGAACTAACTTTATTAAATTCGCAGATCAAGTGATAGAGATGATCTGTGCGGACCCAGCCCTGGGGGCATTTTCCAGCTGAATCAGGATTGATCAGCTGTGTCTTTATTTCCTCGCTGTTTATGTACTCTTTCCCCCTATTTAAATGGTGTGTCATTACTATAAACTTCCTGGTGTGCCCTGCAAAATGCATCTTGCGACAGAGTTTTTAAAGAGCAGAGTTCGCATGGCTGTTTGTGCACATGGGATGCCGAGTGAGAAAGAGCTGGGAAGACGCATTTCTAGCCTCTTAAGATGTCATGCCCAGATAAAGCTCCCACTTCATTGGCACAGGGACCTAATACAAAGCTTGTTTGTCAATCCAGAGGGATAAAAATTGGTTTCTGCCAGGTCACTGCCCTGCTGATTCAGGGAGAGATGTTGTAAGAACTGCACAGTCAAGAGGCAACTAACTGATGACTAGCTCCCTTTTCAGAAATAGAGGGTGAAGTGTTTTTGTCCGGTGGGACTGGTTTACCAGGGCAACCTGGTCTACCCAATTATGGGACGGAGCCAGTGGTGGGTTGCCCCCGGTTCAGACCGGTTCGCAAGAACCGGTAGTAAAACTGGCGAGAGGCTCCGCCCACTGCTCCGGATGTCATCATCGACGATCTGTGCATGCGATCCCGTTGTGAATCGGTAGTAAAGGTAAGTAGAACCCACCCCTGGACGGAGCATACTGCTTCCGCTTCCGCCTTTCAGCCCCAATCCAGGAGCCTTCGCAGGCAGTCGCTTTCATGACAAACTATTTCTGTGTTGAATGTACGTTTTACCGATAAAGAATTTATTTATTTCTTTGAAGGTAAAACATAAATTCAATATCCTAGAGCAGGGGTGTCAAACTCGACTTCATTGAGGGCCGCATCAGGGTTGCGTTTGGGGCAGGGGGGCTGGGGGTGGCATGGCCAGGGTAGGCGTGGCCAACTTGACATCACCTGTCAAGGTGATGTCAGGGGCGCCTGTGATGGCCCGAGTGCTCTGCCAGCAAACGCAGGTTTCCCAATCTCCGTTTTCGGCTGGGCTGGCCTCCTGCAACCCTCTGCCAGCGAGCTCCATTTTCACTGGCAGAGGGTTGCAGGAGGCCAGCCCAGCTGAAAACAGAGATTGGGAACCTGTTTTCCCTGGCAGAGGCACCACAAGCTGGTCCTTTGCTATTTCCAGATCTAAGCACCCCACGGGCCAGATCCTGCCTGCTGGCCTTGAGTTTGACACCCTTGTGATTCACCAAGGTCAATTATCTTTTGGCTGATTGCAAAAGTTGAACTTCCAAAGATCCACTGGGGTGCTTCGAGGCTACAGAAAATTATCACCATGGTTTTCCTGCTTCTTTTGTCTTTAATAAACCCAAATTACTTGGTGTACTTTTCTGCCCAAAACAAAGCAGCAATTGGCCAAACAGAATGAGGCGGTGAGGACGTCAAGAATTGCACATTCATTTCCATATTTACAGGCAGTACAGGTAAGGAAAGAGAATGGCGAGAAAGAAGTCTCTCAAACCATTTGCAAACCATTTGAGTTGGGAGGGTTTCCAGCTGCAGGAGTGTGGCCCAATAATCAGAAAAAACTGATAATTTAGTCATTTGTTTAAATTAATAGTTTAGAAAATTAAGAATTTAGGGGCTGCCAGAAAGAAGAGGGGGGTCAACCTATTCTCCAAAGCACCTGAAGGCAGGACAAGAAGAAAAGGATGGAAACTAATCAAGGAGAGAGAAACTTTCTAACAGTGAGGACAATTAACCAGTGGAACATCTTGGCACCAGAAATCGTGGGCGCTCCATCACTGGAGGTTTTTAAGAAGAGAATAGACAGTCATTTGTCTGAAATTGTATGGGTTCTCCTGCTTGAGCAGGGGGCTGGACTAGAAGACCTCCAAGGTCCCTCCCAACTCTATACTATTCTATTCTAATCAAGGAGAGAAGCAACCTAGAACTAAGGAGAAAGTTCCTAACAGTGAGGTCAATTAACCAGTGCAATGTCTTGCCTTCAGAAGTTGTGGATCCTCCATCAGTGGAGGTTTTTAAGAAGAGACTGGACCAGCCACTTGTCTGAAATGATATAGGTGGGGGGTTTACATCCAGGCTCCTGGCCCTTTTACACGAGTTCCTGTCTTGCATCGTGAAACATTGCCTGCAGAGATGAATTAAGAATATCCCACACACTGTTGCTAAACCTAAGTGACTTTACCTGGTCTTGGAAGCAAAGCAGAGTGTGATTGGTAGATACCTGAGTGGAAGTGCTGCAGGTATGTTACGAGGTTGAAAAATATTCTCTGGAAAAAAGCATTGTCAAATCTCACCATGCTGCTATCACTTCCCTGGAGCCACTCAGGGGTAAGGTAACCAGATACCTGAACAGATGAAGGAGGGCATGGAAAATTGGACAGGAACAGAGGGGGTCGGGGAAGGAAGATACACTATAGATAGTCCTCCACTTATGCGATCTGGAGCGATTTGCAACCCAGATTCAAAGTTCCAATGTCTTCTCTCACAGGGTCACACGGCCACATTTTGGGCAGATTTACACCCGTCTGCAATGCCCCATGATCATGTGACTACAATTTACAATGCTTTTACTGGAAACTAATGATTACATTTGGTTTCTGGCCAAAACTGCTCCATAGCAAAGAATTATGTAGGTCAGGGGTGGGGAAATGTGGCTCTTTTACAACCTGTGGACTTCAACTCCCAGAATTCTTGAGACAGTCAAGCTTGGCTGTCTCAGGAATTCTGGGAGTTGAAGTCCACAGGTTGTAAAAGAGCCACATTTCCCCACCCCTGATGTAGGTGAAAGACAGGTAGAACCTTGGTAATGGTGGAGTCAAGAGAGGAGTAAGTCTAGAGTCATTACATATCCACAGTTTAAGTCCAACCCCTCTTGAATTCCATTGATTCTTATCTACTGTCAATTTAGTATTCAGCATTGGTTGGTTAAATTCTTGTGTACATGCGTAATAAATTATCTTAACTGGAACTTTATGTCTGGTGTTGATTCTTCTGCCTGACAAATAGCTTTATTTAACGACTGCAGAGTTTGCTTAACAACCACTCAAAAAAGGTCTTAAAATCAGGTCTGGTCATGTGGTCAACCGTGTTACAGCCGTTACTGAAACTGTGGGCTCAGTTAACGTGCTCACAGTGGTAAGTGGAGGATTTCCTGTAATCGTTTAATTTTCTTGGCAAACCATGACGAAATATTCAACGGAGCAACGGCAAAAAAAAAAAATGTACTTAGAGGTTCATGCCTATGAAATTCTTTTTTCAGCCTCAAAAAAACCAGTTTTTCCATCTCAGGAATGTGCCGGAGTCCTTAGGAGGCAAAAGCCTTCTGGCACCACTAAGAGCAGAACTCATTAATTTGCCTTTAGTGCTTATTGGTCAACCTGTGTTCTGCAAAAAAAAAAAAAACAGCTGCTCAGGAAGCTTTTTTGTTTTGCTAGATATATTTTTGTTAGATATTCAAAAAGCTGCGGAATGATTTTGCCTTCAGTGACATGGGCAGCTGTATTATGGTAATTAATTAATTAATTAAAGCAAGCAAGCTACACGAGCAGGACAGAAGACACAAAGAAGGATATGCCCTTCTTCAGTTGGATGTCTGTAACTCTTCAGCTCCAAGTGGCATTTATGACTGATGTCTCTCCTGGCAGTCTAGACCAAAAGCTTCCAAACTTGGCAACTTTAAGATTTGTGGACTTCAACTCCCAAAATTCCTCAGCGAGCTGTGTGTTTCTAAGTCTACAAGTCTTAAAGCTGCTAAATTTGGAGACCCTGTCCTGGTCTAGGCCAGAAGCAGTTACTGTAATCCAAGAACATGGAGTATTGGGTTCTACTAGGAGCAAGGTTGGGATTTACAACCCAAGAGCTTCAGCCAGTACCTTCCTTTCAAACTGGACACCAAGAGATACAGTTGTGCTCGTAAGTTTACATACCCTGGCAGAATTTATGATTTCCTGGCCGTTTTTCAGAGAAGATGAATAATAACACAAAAACTTTCCTTTCACTCATGGTTAGTGTTTGGCTGAAGGCATTTATTATCAATCAACTCTTGTATTTACTCTTTTTCAATCTTAATGACAACAGAAAACGACCCAAATGACCCTGATCAAAAGTTTACATACCCTGGTGTTTGTGGCCTGATAACATGCACTCAGGTTGACACAAAGGGGTGTGAATGGCTATTAAAGGTAACCATCCTCACCTGTGAACTGTTTGCATGTAATTAGTGTGTGTGTATAAAAGGTCAGTGAGTTTCTGGCCTCCTGACAGACCCTTGCATCCTTCATTCAATGCTGCATTGACTTTTTTGGATTCTGAGTCATGGGACTCAAATCAAAAGAATTGTCAAAGGATCTGCGGGAAAAGGTAGTTGAACCAGGGGTGAAATGCTCCTGGTTCGGACCGGATCGCCAGATCCGGTAACGATGGAGGCAGGTGGTTCAAAGAACAGATAGCAAAAATCCCTCCCCCCCTCACATGCCCAGCTGAGCCGCACAATCATCAGAGGCTTTTTTTTTTACTTTTAAAAGCATTTTTTCTACAACCTCTTCGGCGGAAAAAATGCTTTTAAAAGTAAAAAAAAAAAAGCCTCTGATGATCGCGCGGCTCAGCTGGGATCGTCAAAGGCTTTTAAAAGAAAAAAACCCTTTTTTTCTTTTAAATGCCTCTAAGGATCAGGCAACTCAGCTTGGATCGTCAGAGGCATTTAAAAGAAAAAAGTCTCTGCCGATCAGGCAACTCAGCTGGGATCGTCAGAGCCTTTTGAAAGCATTTTTTTACAACCTCTTCACCGAAGAGGTTGTAGAAAAAATGGTTTTAAAAGTAAAAAAAAAAAAAATGGCCATGCCCACCCAGTCACATTACCCCCACAAGACATGCCCACAGAACCCACAGTAACAAATTTTAAGATTTCACCACTGAGTTGAACTGTATAAAACAGGAAAGGGACATAAAAAGATATCCAAGGAATTGAGAATGCCAATCAGCAGTGTTCAAACTCTAATCAAGAAGTGGAAAATGAGGGGTTCTGTTGAAACCAAACCACGGTCAGGTAGACCAACTAAACTTTCAGCCACAACTGCCAGGAAAGTTGTTCGGGATGCAAAGAAAACCCCACAAATAACTTCAGGTGAAATACAGGACTCTCCGAAAACATGTGGTGTGGCTGTTGCAAGAGGCACAATAAGGAGGCACTGGAGGAAAGATGGGCTGCATGGTCGAGTCGCCAGAAGAAAGCCATTACTACCCAAACGCCACAAAGTATCCCGCTTACAGTACGCCAAACAGCACAGAGACAAGCCTCAAACCTTCTGGCACAAAGTCCTTTGGAGAGATGAGACCAAAATTGAGCTTTTAGGCCACAACCATAAACGCTACGTTTGGAGAGGAGTCAACAAGGCCTATGATGAAAAGTGCACCATTCCTACTGTGAAACACGGAGGTGGATCGCTGATGTTTTGGGGATGCGTGAGCTACAAAGGCACAAGGCATGTGGTCAGAATTGATGGCACGATGAATGCAGTATGTTATCAAAAGATACTGGAGGACAATTTGCATTCATCAGCCCGGAAGCTGCACATGGGACGTACTTGGACATTAGGACATGACAATGATCCTAAACACAAGGCCAAGTCGACCTGTCATTGGCTACAGCAGAATGAAGTGAAGATTCTGGAGTGGCCATCTCAGTCTCCTGACCTCAATATCATTGAGCCACTCTGGGGAGATCTCAAACATGCAGTTCATGCAAGACAGCCCAAGAATTTACAGGACCTGGAGGCTTTTTGCCAGGAAGCTTTATCATCTGAGCAGCTTTATCATCTGAGAAGATAAAGAGCCTCATCCACACATACCACAAAAGACTTCAAGCTGTCATTGATGTTAAAGGGGGCAATACACTGTATTAAGATTATGTAAACTTATGATCAGGGTCATTTGGGTAGTTTCTATTGTCATTATGATTGAAAAAGAGTAAACACGGTTGATTGATAATAAATGGCTTCAGCCAAACACTAACCATGAAAGGAAAGTTTTCGTGTTATCATTCATATTCTCTGAAAAATGGCCAAGAAATCATAAATTCTGCCAGGGTATGTAAACTTATGAGCACAACTGTACCAACGCATGGCCAAAAATTTGTTTCCTTTTGCTTCCTGGCCCTAGTTGGGAGGGGTAATAGTAGGAGAAACATCTGACTTTCTCAGGGAAACACAGGTTCCATGGGATGGCAACGGTTGCTCCCAGGTTCCACGAAAGTCTAAGTCGCTTTCTGGTTTCTATACATTGATTATTTATTTATGTATTTATTTATTAACTAGCGGAGTACCTGTGATCCACTACGAAATTATGTGATCAGGCTTGATAAATCGACACTTACAGCTCGAAAATAAATGAGTAGTTATGATCAGCCTCTCCTCTCCCCTTCTCTCTCCCAGCCTTGCCTCACAGAGGCCTTCCCTATCCTATCCCCCTTCTCTCCCTCAGGCTTTCCTCATAGAAATCTCTCCTATCCTATCCCCTTTCTCTCCCTGAGGCTTGCCTCATAGAAGCCTCCCCTATCCTATCCCATGCTTGCTGCTGTGAAAGTAAAACTGAAACTCGTCTCCTCTGCTTGTGTTTTGCATATGGAACAGATTTTTTTCAGGTGGGGAGGGGGGAGTAGGACTCTTTAGCATTAGAGCGTGTTAATAATAATATAGGAAATACTAATGCTTTGATGGTCATTTCGAAAAATCCTTTCTTAGTGAGCACCTAGAAGCCAAGAGGAACATATGTGGCAAATTTCAAGTTTGTAGGCTTTATTGTACTGAAGATTTTGTTATGATGTGTGAGTGATATCTTGCTTTTATGTACAGTATATATATAGATTAATGTTAAACTAAAGCTTCTTTTGGCAGCTTGTTCAAAGTAACATTTCCAAAAGAACTTGAGATAAAGGTACTTAGACCCAACATACTTTATTGGATTACAGATAGTCCTAATTTATGACCATTCATTTAATGAACATTCAAAGTTACGACAGTGCTGAAAAAAGTGACTTATGACTAATCCTTGCACCATCAACCTTCGGGCATCCCTGCTTTCACATGATCAAAATGTTGAGCACTTGACACTGGAATGTATTTACAACGGTTGCAACATCCTAGGGCATCATGCGTTTGCCACTGGTGTCCTTCCCAGGGGAGCTTCCAACAAGCAAAGTCAATGGGGGAAGTCTGATTCACTTAAGAACTGTCACATGCTTTATTTAATGACAGGTTGATTTGCTTAACAACCACAGCAATAAATAAATAAATAAATAAATAAATAAATAAATAAATAAATAAATAGGATTTTAAAAAACTAGGCACAACTCAAAATGGCTGCCTTGTTTACCAGAGGAAGTTCTGGTTCCATTTGCAATCTTAAATTGTTGAGTAGTATTACCTGTAGGAAGTGAGTTGTTGTGTAAGTTTGCACAACACTCAGCAAACCAAGTAACTGGATTGTATTTGCACAATAGATTCTTGTATATCTTGAGAAAGTTTGAGAAATCACTCTTCCTGACCGGAATTTTACTTGTGGTTTTGGGTTTTTGCACTTGAGGTTATGTTAACGTTAAATTCCTGTTAAGAAAATTTATTGCTCAAGTCTATTCATGTGAATCTAGTCAACCAACAGCCAATGCTCAACTGGTACTAGATAAGAGTTAATGGAACTGAATTGGGGCTGGACTTTGATAGCTTGCTGGACTCTAGGCTGCTTCCTCTCTTGACTCCAACCTCAGGCCCTGCCTCGTCTTCTCCTACATGGGCTTATGACAGTTGCAGAGTCCCAGGGTCCTGTGATGGCCACTTGCGACCTTCCCGGCCGGTTTCCAAAAACAAAGTCATTGGGGGGAAACTGGATTGGCTTAATGACCACGTGTTCACTTAACAATTGCAGTGATTTAACAACCATGGCCAAAAAAAGGTCATAAAATCAGGCATCTCACGGAACAACATTGCTTAGGAATGAAAATTCTATCATATCATAAGGGTCATAAGTCAAGGAGTACCTGTACACTTTTATTATGTCAATGTTTATACTATTACCTATTACAATCACCGACATGCTCTGCTCTGCTCTATGCTATTACTGTTATGCCTCAATGTTTCTTTCTTAAGCCTGTTCTGCCTTAAGTCCCCCCTCTCTCTTCTTCTTTCTCTGTTAATGGCCAGCATGTAGCACTCTTGAATCTTTTGTCCAGCTGGCCTCTCCACTTCTTTTCCTCTCTTATGGACCCTCCACTCCTTCTGAAGGAATAATGCCTTTTGTTTGTGTGCTGCCCCCTTCCCCCCTCTCACACAGACACATGCACACACACACAGCAAGAGTTCTACAGGTGTTTATTTAATGCCTCCCCACCATTCCCCCCAAACAGGTCCTCAGAAAGCCCCCCGGCTGTGCAGGTCCGGATTCCGAGTTCAGCACAGCAAGGGTCACTGGGTAACTGAGTCCAACGGGCAACACACAAAGTCCAGGAAAGGAATCCACAAGTCAAAATGGGTCAGGATACACAGCACAAGCACACAAGGCACAAAACTGGGCATGTTGCTCCAGCACATGTTGCTCAAGTCCTCAGGGCAGGATGGCAATGCCAGGGCAGCCCATCACGAGAGGCGAGGTTGCCTCCTGATGTGTAGCTTAGCTGGTCGGCATTGTGCCTGTCTCCTCTCTGGACTACTGTAATGCTCTCTACATAGGGTTCCCCTTGAAGAGCACTCGGAGGCTCCAACTGGTCCAGAATGCGGCCGCGTGGGTGATTATGGGGGCGACATGGCGCACCTATGTAACACCTCTCCTGCGCGAGCTGCACTGGCTCCCGGTGGTCTTCCGGGTACGATTCAAGGTGTTGGTTACCACCTTTAAAGCACTCCATGGCTTAGGACCGGGGTATATACGAGATTGCCTTCTGCCACCAATGGCCTCCTACCGGCCAATACGCTCCCACAGGGAGGGGCTCCTCAGGCTGCCGTTAGCCAAACAATGTTGGCTGGCGACACCCAGGGTGAGAGCCTTCTCTGTGGGGGCACCAGCCCTCTGGAATGAGCTGCCCCTAGAGGTCCGTATGATCCCCAACCTGCGTACCTTTTGCCGCACCCTGAAGACTCTCTTATTCCAACAAGCTGGGCTGGCCTAATAGGAATTTTTAAATTGGGTGTTTGTTAGTTTTTAAATTTTATGGGCCAAATTTTATATATTTGTTTTTTAAATTGTTCTTAAATTTTGTGGTTTATATGTGTTTTAATATGGCTGTCCTTTGGGAGAAGGGCGGTATAGAAGTGCAATAAATCTAATCTAATCTAATCTCTCTGCCCTACGTGTCCTTGGATCGGGAAGGTGTGTGGACTCTACCTCCTCATTGCTAATGGGTGGCAGACGCTCCCATCCTTGCCTGGAACTTCTTGGCTGACTTTGCTGCAGCTGTATCTCGCCTTGCTCGGTCTCAGCCTGTCACTCATCTGATTGACCCAGCTGAGGCTGCTCGTCAGGCTAGCCATTCTCTGAGCCCCGATCCTGACCCACACTTGGCTCCACACTTTCCTCTGCCAACGCATACTCACCCTCCTCCTCCGAATTGGCGTCCAGAGAGGAACCCGGGGGTTGGATCCATGACAGTTTTGACTGCTATAATCTGTTTGAAGGCGGCTGCAGAATTCCAAAACTCGCCTCTCCTCTGTTCCCCTCCCACACCCGTCTCAAAGTGGCAGTTTTACTGACCACTCTGCCCTGGAAAGGCAGCTCAAATGGGTGGGAGGGAAGGCAGGTAGGCAGCTGCAGTTTGGTTAAGCAGCCTGCTCTTCCAGACTCACTAACCACAATAGTGAAAAAAAAAAAAAACGACTCCCACTCAGTGCCTTGGCTTTTCTTCACGTACACACACACACCCCATTCCTAATTTGATAATTTGCAAAATGGAAATCTGTCCTAGGACAAGGGCATGATATGCATTTTCATGGACCTACAGCGACGGCTTGAGCACCAGGTGCCAACTGGGCCCAGACACATCTTGGGGGCCTTCTGAATTGCCACTCACCCCTTTGGTTGTCTCATGTGTGGACTACTATAATGTGTTCTACATGGAGCTGCCCTTGAAGCCCACTCAGATGCTCTGGTTGGTCCAGGATGCAATGCCCAGCAGTTCAGTTATGGGCATGCCTCACTATGCCCATCTGCAATGAGACTTCTGGATGCACTTAGGAGGTTAACTTAACTTCCCATTTTACGACCTTTATTTATTTATTTATTTACTTACTTATTTATTTATTTATTTATTACAGGTATTTATGTGCCGCCATTCTCCCGAAGGACTCAGGGCGGTGAACACAAGTTAAGAAACAAGTACAATAAAATCATAATTTAATCCAAATAATTAATTAGTAGTAAATAATAAAGCCCGGAATCAGTCTCAGCCTATTTGTTTGAAAAGCCAAGTCTTCAAGTCCCGACAGAAGGAGCGGAGATCAGGAGCTTGCCACAGTTGTTAAGTGAATCACTGCAGGTTAAGTTAGTAACAAGGTTGTTAAGTGAATCTGCCTTTCCCATTGACTTTGCTTGTCAGAAGGTCGCAAAAGGGGATCATGTGACCCCGGGACATTGCAATGGTCATAAAAATGAACCAGTTGCCAAGTATATGAATATTGGTCATAAGTGTAAAAAATAGTCATAAGTCACTTTTTTCAGTGCCACGGCAATTTTGAATGGTCACTTAATGAACTTTTGCAAGTCGAGGACTACTAATGTATTATATCTAATATATAATCAATATTGCATTATATTACATTGCATTCACAGTATAGAGTCTGTTTTATTATATTCTAAACTAGTCTAGAAGGCCTTAGAAAGTCCCTAGAGGGAACCTAGAACCTCACTCCTTTCAAGGAAATTTTTAGAAATGGATTATTCTGGTTGCGAATAGCTTTTGTTTTCCTGCCAATAAGAGTGTATGCAGCATTGTGCTTGTGTCAGTTATTTGGTGTTTTCTCTAGCGGCATTTGAATTTGAGTGTCGGTCATTTTGACCGCAGATCTTTGTTAATATATATTTTTTTTATAATGTTGGGAGCAGGTTTTCTGCCAAAAAGAGTGTGATTTGGTGATCCAAACTTCGAAGAAACTGTTCTAAAATGGTATGGAGAAGCAGAGAGAGATCTGAGTGAAGTGGAATCGGATTGTGACGATTTGTAATGAACGATGAGGAGCCCATCGCCGCTGCTGTTTCTGACATCAGCGATGATGAAGCTCCCAATGAAATTGATGACCAGTACAATCTATGTCGTGCAATAATTTGTATGGCAAGAAAACATTCAAATAGTCTTCTGCACCTTTTGGAAACAATAGATCCAGAACTGCTAGTCACAATATTATTGTGCAATGACCTGAATTATGGCCAGCAGCTAGAAATCTCGGAAATTCGCCTACTCCTCTAGAGATTTGGAAATTATTATTTTCTAAAGAAATTATTAGTGTCAATGTTAGGATATGGTTTGAGCTTAACAAGTTGTCCAGGCAATATATGTGTTCTGTGACTTTAATATGAATATGTATTGTGTGACTTTAAAGTTTTCCTGCTGATTCATTGTAATGCTGAGTCATGCTGTAATTAGTTGTGAATGTATTTAAGAAAGGTACTGTAAAGTATTCAGTTGATGATAAGCTACCATTGTGTGTGGAGTTGCAACCATTGTGCTATCATCGGTTGGATGGATCTGCTACCATCGTGGTTTGTTACCAGAGCGAGTTTGTTATTTTAACCAACTACTGTTTGTGTGGTAAGAAGATTTTGTATCACTGGACTGATTTAACTGGCAAAGACTTGGATTGATTTAAAGACTATGAGATTGTTTTTTTCACTATAAAGTAAACTTTTGATAAACCAGTTTGCACATCTCTTATTCATTGCTCTCAGCAACGTTTCTCTGTGCTCTACACTCTGCTGGTTGGTAACACAACAACAATATCCTTAACAGTCATCATTCAGTGGACCAATGTAAAAATTAGAGTAGAAAGATTGAAGTTCAAGGATGGAGAAACAAAAAGTGGCCTGCACAATGTGGATTTGATAAAGATCAATACATTTTTTTTGGTTTACGGCTTTATACATCAATTTTTAGATCCAACCATGAAAACATTGAATGTCTTTTTGCTACTGAGGTCATTATGACTTTTGTCTGTAGTAGCTTAGCCAAAATAGTACGTCTGTGGTTAAGGTTATGCCTTTGTAGATCTGTGGCACTTTTCAATGGACTCCCAAACAACTATGATTGCATTGTGTATTTCCATAAACAAACTTTGGACTCAGCCAGATACAAAGGGCCTGAAGATGGCTTTCCACCTCCTCACTAGAGAAGCTTCCAAGAAAGTATGTCAGCCACCCACAAAGAGGAATGCCAGCCCCATCCTACCAGTTCTTGTGTTATTTTGCAGGAGAGATTGAAAGGTGATGACTCAAGTAATGACTCACAGTGGGAAGGGAAGGGAAGGTCTCCTGATTTGGCCAGGTAGTGCACTTCAATCTGAAGAACCTGCTCCTCTTTCCCCATGACCTCCTTCCTGTAGGCTAGTCTATGATATGGCTAGTCTAGAGAACAGAAGGACTACTAGGAGGTGACATGATAGCTGTGTTCCAATATTTGGGGGGGGGGTTCACAAGGAAGAGAGGGTCAATTTATTTTCCAAAGCACCTGAAGGCAGGACAAGGAACAATGGATGGAAACTAATCCAAGAGAGAGGGCAACCTGGAACTAAGGAGAAACTTCCTAACAGTGAGGACAATTAACCAGTGGAATGGAAGTTGCCTTCAGAAGTCGTGGGCGCTCCATCACTGAAAGTTTTTAAGAAGAGACTGGACAACCACTTGTCTCAAATGTAGAGGGTCTCCTGCTTGAGCACGGGGCTGGATTAGAAGACCTCCAAGGTCCCTTCCAACTCTATTCTGTAACTAACTAAGGACTTGGCTAGACAGACTAGCATCCAGGTTTTTTGCTTTGCCCCATCTACCTTCTCCCCAACAGCTTCCTTGTCAGCTACCCTATTCATCTCTAGCTCCTTTTGTGTAGTGACCACCTGGATATGGGCCACACAGCAGGAGGCTGATTTAATTAGCTGAGATCACAACAGGATTCAGCAACAATCCAGAAGATCTCAGCCCCAACTGCAGAAAGGAAGGGCAATTATGCCAAATTGGACACTGCCATAAGGGGGGGGGAAATCAGCATCAGACTAAAAAAAACCCAAAAATAGAAACAGGGAAGGCATGGAAACACTATTATTGGCCAATTTTTTTCCCTTTTCCACAATGCGGAGCACCTTACTCAGCAAGGAAAGTCAGACAGAGATCCATCAAACATATTTATACAATTTATTTTAGAGAAAAGTTGCTGAGGTTTTATGAAAAGGATCAACAAAGTCAAGTTCCATGATCAAAGCCTCACCCCTTTAACCTGTGCTACAGGTGCCATTTTGACTTTTTGGGACACCCACCCTGTAAAATCACTTGCTGAATGGAGTACTGCAGGCGAACTCACTGCTCACTCCAGGAGTTTGATTATGACGGGGCTCAAGGTTGATTCAGCCTTCCGTCTTTCCGAGGTGAGTAAAATGAGGACCCAGATTGTTGGGGGCAAGAGGCTGACTCTGTAAACCACTTAGAGAGGGCTGGAAAGCACTGTGAAGCGGTATATAAGCCTAAGTGCTATTGCTATGGCTATCCCTCTCCAGTTATTGCTGTTCATCCAGTTTCACCTCTTTTGTAACTGTACATTTGGTTTTTCTTGCCTAAGTGTAAAACCTCACTTTTCTCACCACTGAATTTCATTTTGTCAGATAGGGCCGTGTTCATAATAGGGCCCGGTATAAGCCTAAGGGATATTGCTATTCTCCTCCCTCCCTTCTTCCCTCCCTCCCTTCTTTCCTGTGCACAATGATTAAAATCAGTGGTGGGTTTCAAAAATTTTTACTACCCGTTCTGTGGGCGTGGCTTGGTGGGTGTGGCTTGGTGGGCGTGGCAGGGGAAGGATACTGTAAAATCTCCATTCCCACCCCAAACCAGGAGAAAGTTACTGCAAAATCCTCGTTTCCTCCCAATCAGCTGGGACTTGGGAAGCAGAGAATAGATGGGGGCGGGGCCAGTCAGAATTTTTACTAGCAGTTCTCTGAATTACTCAAAATTTCCACTACCGGTTCTCCAGAACTGGTCAGAACCTGCTGAAACCCACCTCTGATTAGAATGCAGTATTGCCAATAGTTTGAATCTCACTAGGTTCAAGGGTGTATAACTATACGTCCAGGGTAAAAGGGTAATAGCCAGGGAGCCTATTTAAATCTGACATGGAGGAATGAAGCAGAAAGGAAATCATTTAATCTTTTTTCACTCTTGCCACTTTAATCGTTAATCTTTCTCACATTCTGCGATGATGTTAACAGGTTCTGCAGCTTGGCTTTCAATTGTCAGTGGAATTCCCCTTTGTCTTTCCATCAAGTCTCTTACCTTATCTTCATTGACTGATGCCAATCTAGGTTTCCCGGACACGACAGGAGCTGAGGCTTCAGAGGAGGTAGAGTTCGATGTCTTTGCACAAGTCTGCAAGAAAAAGCATAGGAACCAATTCAGTCCATTTTTGTGGTTGGCAACTTCAGTTTGTGATAGGACAATGAGTCTCAAAAATAGCCTTGAAGACCTTTTGCTTCTCATCCAAAAAGTTTCTTCAGTTCTGCTGAAGAAGTTTCTTGAATGAGACATGAAACATCTCAACCATGACCTGGATGACGAAGAATCTCCATAGACTTTGGAGTCCAGAATTTTTTCTCTTCCATTGATTCTTTTAAATTCAATCTTTCTATCTATGAAGAAAGGCTGCAATGCAATTCAAGTGGGCATCTCAGCTGCATCCAGAAACAAACCAGTGTACAGAGTCAAGGACCTACCAGTTGTATAGGAAATGGCTTGCACTGATCCTCAGTTGTATTCTGGAATTCCTAACAATAACGGTAGTTTGATCATGGTTACCCAGAGTTATACAGAGTGGTGGAAGCCTTCTTCTGTTGATGTTCTACGTTCAACCAGAAGACAGATGTCTATTTGTTGGACCAGCTTTCATTTAAACTTCACAGTGAGCGCTGCCTCTTTCAATTTTGAAATTCTATCACTCAAGATTTCCACTGTAACTTTAAAAGTCTTCAGCTATCTAAGGCTGTCTCCCTGAGGGGCCACATCGCATTACAAAGTTGCTCAGATGTGAAGTTCTACAGCAGAGGCCCTTCTGAAGATACCTCGCAAAGGTCTTCCCTTAGGAGTGATGATTGGTCCCCAGTCCTTCCAATTTTAGATGCACGCTTTTAATCAAGCTGTATTATTATTGGGTGTAACCCAATCAATCAATTTTATTATGGCCTTCAGCCAGCAAATTCTGCTTGTAATTTACAGCTCTGTACTAGCAATATTTTCAGTCTCTTTTCAATGCCTCCCACCCAACAGGCTTCCCCACCCCACCAAAAAATTCCAAAATCTAAATTCCCAGAAATAAAGAAAAAGAGTGAACCTTTCCAAAAAAAGCACAGCACAATCAGTTCACAGTCAGGTGCTGTTTGTACAGTTATGCGAGGAAAGGAAATCTTACAGATAGACCTCGACTTACGACCAGTTTCATGAATTGCTGAAGTTGGAACCCTACGGACCCTCCTCAGGTTTTAGAGCAGTGTTTCTCAACCTTGGAAGCTTGAAGATGGGTGGACTTCAACTCCCAGAATCCCCCAGCCAGCGCTGAAACCTGGGGAATTCTGGGAGTTGAAGTCCACCCATCTTCAAGCTACCAAGGTTGAGAAACACTGTTTTAGAGGAAGCCTGAAAGACTGCCAGGAAAAGGACTGTCAAAACAAGAAGGAAGCATTCACTTGTTCTCAACCACTTCATCATCCCTCAGATGGCAAACCTTTTCAGGACCGAGTGCCCAAACTGGCATGCACTGGAGCCCCGGAAACTCGAAGACCAGCTGGACGGTGGACATGAATGTGCTGGCTACCTGGTCTTTGGGTTGCCGGGGCTCCAGCACACATGAAGATCAGCTGGCAACGGCATGCGTGCCCACAGAGAGGGCTCTCCGTGCCACCTTTGGCATGTGTGCCATAGACTTGCCATCACGGCCTCAGGCTGTTTCCCCAAAAAAACTGGATTGGCGGACACTGGATAGTGAGTGGCCCAGAGAGAAAAGGGGGATTTTAATTTTGCAGCTTTTCACGCGAAAACTTCAGAACTGGCTTTGCTTTCTACTGTGCCTATATGGCTCTATCAGTAAAGTTAGATTCTTGGTAAAATGATGTTCCAGGAGTTTCCTCTGCTGCATGTTCCAACAGGACAGTTGAGAAATCCTGTTGCGGGATCACGTCCCATCCCCTCTGATTGCTTCCATCGGCCTATGTGTAGATGAATATCTTCTCCCTCCAGGAAATGGAGATATTGTATATTTAGGACATATACCTGCTCCATGCTCTGAGGGCCTGGAATGAAAGGTGAGCCAAGGGAATAAAAGAACTGGTTCTTTGCACTCTGTAAGAGTATCACCTCTAGAGCAGAAGGAACATCCAGTTCTGGGATCATGTCCGAAATATACCATAACTCAGTGGTGGGATTCAGCCAGTTCGCACCTATTCTGGAGAACCAATTGTTAACTTTCTAAGCAGTTCAGAGAACCGGTTGTTGGAAGAAATCTTATTTTGTTTTTTTTTTCCACTTTACATGGCTAATCCTGTAAGGAAGGCAGGAAGGAAACATTCTGGTGTTGTTTCTAGCCTAATCTTTATTGCCCTGCTTACAGAAACTGCCTCTGGTTAACCCTTATTACATTGTAACAGCTAAAGTGAAGCACTCATCGACGTGAGTGACGTTGAGTTGGCCACGCCCACAAGGTCACATGACCACCGAGCCACGCCTACCCAGCTGGTCATTAGGTCAGAGAACCGGTTGTTAAATTATTTGAATCCCGTAACTGCCATAACTCCATTCCCCGGACTGGAGGGAGAAAACTTCTCCCAGCTTCCTGAAGCAACCTTCAAACCATTCTTTGCTCAAAGCAGTGGCTGAGGCATTATTTCCACGAAGATCTGCAACACAGCTAAGTGTTTGAAAGGTAGAAGTTGTCCCTGTTCATTCCAGATGTTTGGCATCCTCCCACCAATGCACCGGTCGCCAAAGTCCTTTGGCAGCCCCTCCCAGTTTGCACCTCAGCATTGATGTTTGGTGGGGACAGGAGACAGGATATCTCTGGCTATCATCCCAGGCTGTGTTGTGGCTCCGTTACTTAAGCCTGTGTCATCAGCAGGAGAGGACTCCGAGAGTGAAGGAGAGGAGTTGGCAAGGCCTCCCTCTCCAGGACCCTCCTCTCTGGCAATGCCTTCGGTGTCCGCCGAAGGGCAAGAGATAGGGCCGGGGCCAAGCAAGTCCACGCAGCCACAGGTGGACAGAGATGAGGGTAATGAATCTTGGCTGGATCCTCGGCAGCATCGCAGAGATAAGCGCGCGCAACAGAAGAAGAGGCGTGCCAGAGATTAGGCTGAGTCACTGGACCACACCCCACAGGGTATAAAAGGGGGTGAGGTGGCCATTCAGACTCTGTGACGGACAAAACTAACTACTATCGAGTCACATTGCATCTTTGGAAACAACATTATCGGCCTTGGATTTATTTTATGAAATGGACAATTCTTGACTGTGTGTATTTTGTTTATTGAGTAAAAGTTCTTGGCAAGCAGATACTGGGTTGCTGCCAAGCATCTTATTGGAAGAATTGGTTGTCTGCCAGTTTATTTAACCCCTGGCTGTCTGTTTGTGTGCATGTGTGAGACGGGGACAGAACAAACTGGTCCAAACTCTTGCCTGGGTTCTCGACCATAGGGATTCACCTCTGCAAAGCTAGATGTACCACATGGCTCCCCCTAAGTCACATTTTCCCACTTTTAGTAGACTAGATTGGAAGCACTGGAAGCTCTCAGGTTGACAGCTTAATGCCTGGAGGGATACCTAGGCAGCAAAGGTTGCTGGGCTGCATCTGTGAACCCACCCCACCAAGGTGAGACGTCAGCATTCCTTCTAGGAAGCTGATCGGAAACCACAGTTCCTGGTAGCCCCAAGCTGATCCATGAAAAAAGATTCAAGATCCACAGCTGCAAAGTATGACAGAAGGTACCAGCTTTGGAGTCCTACAAAACTATTCCATCAGGCTGGATTTGAAATTTTGCTCTGGATCACATGACCAGGAAGGAAGAGATGGGGATGGGACGGAGGGAGGGAGGAGCCACAGACTGGAGAACTCATCTATATTTCCAGCACAACTTTCCCAACTGGGATGCAATTTCCTGATTTTTGCCTTCTTGGCAGCTGTGGTTGGATCCGGCCCATTTTTAAAGTTCAACTTTCTTTTGCCCACTTCTCTCCATATAGAGAATTTAGAACACAGAATAACAGAGTTGGAAGGAACTTTGGAGGTCATCTTATCCAATCCCCTCCTCAAGCAGAAGACCCTAGACCAGTGTTTCTCAACCTTGGAAGCTGCTGGCTGGGGGATTCTGGGAGTTGAAGTCCACCCATCTTCAAGCTACCAAGGTTGAGAAACACTGCCCCAGATCATTCCAGGCAAATGGCTGTCCAGTCTCTTCTTCAAAACCTCCAGTGATGGAGGACCCACAACTTCTGAAGGGAAGCCATTCCACCGGCTGATTGTTCTCACTGTCAAGAAATTTCTCCTTATTTCTACGATGCTTTTCTCCTTGATTAGTTTTCATCCATTATTTGTTGTCCTGCCTTCAGATGCTTTGGACAATAGGTTGACCCCCTCTTCTTTGTGGCAGCCCCTCAGATATTGTCCATCATGTCACCCCCCTAGTCCTTGTCTGTTTAATTTAATTAATTAACAATTTAATTTAATTTAGTCCCTGTCTGTTCAATTTTAGAAGCATTATCCTGCTGACAGCCAGCATTCTGAGCCCTTTCACCCAACTGTTTTGCAATATTTGGAATATTGTTTGGGGAAAAAAAAAGAATGAGGAAGAAGCAAAAAACAGCCAAGAGGTCGCCAGCTAATAGTGCAAGGAAAAGTGCAAGGAAAAGGAAAAGGAAAAGAAAAGCAGGGGGAAAATACAACAAAGTATCTTCTGGTTTTCTTTACAGAAGTTATAAATACAATTATAAATTTACCTGTTACTTTATGGTTACAATATAACGCTCTTTTTTCTATGACCTATCCTATCTATTCATCAAGCCATAAATCATAAGTTCATTTTTTTCCTATTTTATATAAAAAGTCCATAAATTGTTTCCAGTCAGCAGTAAACATATTGTCTTTTTTCTAATACAACGTGTCAATTTTTTTCTCCCTAGCAAGTTCCTTAGCAAGTTCCATATTTCTGGTCACGATTATATATAAATCTTTAAACTCCTTTGAATCAGGGTTTGCTTTCGAGTCCAGAATTTTTTTTACAAATCCACCAAAGATGATAAAATGACCCTTCTTGTTTACATTTCATTGTTGACCCCAATGGGTGTGTGTGTGTCAAGTTACACCTGGAATTTATGGGCAAGGCTGTTCCCTTGGCTATGAAAGCACAAAGTCCATGAATCCTTCCTTCTGTCTTGGCAAAGTTCACAAGAATTGAGCTCAGGAGCAAGGAGAGCTGGCTGTCTTTCTATCCAGAGACCGACAAATATTTTGGGGTGGTGTAGAAAGAAAAATCAGGTCAAATAGTCTGCAATGGCCTCTTTTCAACCACAGGAAAAGGGGTTTTTGAAAGCTCAATCAATCAATCAGATTGATTATCAATCAATCAATCAATCAGAACAGAGCTGGAAGGGACCTTGGAGATCTTCTAGTCCAACTCCCTGCTCAAGCACCATTTCAGACAAGTGGCTGTCCGGTCTTTTCTTAAAAACCACCAGTGATGAAGCACCTACAACTTCTGAAGGCCAGCTGTCCCACCGGTTCATTGTTCTCACTCAACCTTCTGACTATGAGCTAAGATGGAGGAAGCTCCTCCAGATACACCTGATGAATTCCAGCCTCAGGGGAGTCTCGTGGATCAAAGAATATTTCGGACAGCTGGAGACAGCAGAAAATGCGGGTTGGCTTCGTAATCTCCTCCCAACCCTAGATTACATAAGGCTGAGCGCAGAATAGGACAGAGGAAGTCTGCAGGGCTTCATACATGAAGGCCAAGCCTGGCCTTGGTTGCCTTCCCTGGGGCAGGCTCCATTTAAGAGCCACCGAGACCCAGCAATTTGCCTGACCCCCTTCGGGGCTGATATTCCTCTTGAGCATCTCCTCCATCTCAGCATCCCAGGATCTTCTCTTCTGGCCAGCCTGTGCTCAGAGGACTGAGCCTTCAAAATGCATGTCCCTCATCAATGTTGTGGAAAATCAATCAGAATAGAGCTGAAAGGGACCTTGGAGGTCTTCTAGTCCAGCCCCCTGCTCAAGCAGGAGAACCTATACCTGGCCAGACAAGTGGCGGTCCAGTCCCTTAAAGACCTCCAGTGATGAAGCATCACTGATCAAACTTCTGAAGGCAAAGCTGTTCCACTGGTTAATTGTCCTCACTGTTAGGAAGTTTCTCCTTAATTCCAGGTTACTTCTCTCCTTGATTAGTTTCCATCCATTGTTTCTTGTCTTCACTAGTCTAGACCAGGGTTGACATGATAGCTGTGTTCCAATATTCGAGGGTATGCCATAGAGAGGAGGGGATCAAGCTATTTTCCAAAGCACCCGAAGGCCAGACAAGGAATAATGGGTGGAAACCGAACAAGGAGACATTCAACCTGGAAATAAGGAGTAATTTTCTGACAGTGAGAACAATCAACCAATGGAACAGAAGTTGCCTTCGGAAGTTGTGGGAGCTTCATCATTGGAGGATTTCAAGAAGAGACTGGATTGCCAACTGTCAGAAATGGTGTAGGGTCTCCTGCTTGGGTGGGGGGTTGGACTAGATGACCTACAAGGTCCCTTCCAACTCTGTTAATCTGTTAAAAAGATGTCTTGCCTTCTGCAGCTTTGCAAAATAAATTGAACCCCTCCTCTTTGTGACAGCCCTCAAATACTGGAACACTGCTATCATGTCTCCTCTAGTCCTTCTTTTCTCTGGGTAGTGTTAAAGTCTAAAGGTATTGTTAGGCTTGGTTTCCTGCTCTGGACTACCTCGAAGGGCTGACAAAGCGGACAGAGGTTTCCAGAGAGAAGGAACATCCAAAGCTGCCTCAGTACTGAGAAGGAGAGAAGTACAGCCCTGCCCAGAAGAAAATGAGATGTTCCTCAACTCCTGACCTTTCTACATTATTCAAATTCTTTACCTTCAGCACTTTGACCTTGAGCAAGTAATTAATTCCTCAAAAGATTTCATTCCAGGTTTACGGGAAGCCCCAAGGCATCCATCAGAAAAAGCGGACAGCAGATTTTCTTGGCTGGCAATGTAAGAAATGAGATGATACGTTGACCCAAATGATTTGGTCTTCTTTGTTATTGATTTTTTAAAATACTATTAATATTTTGTGGTGTATTAGCACCATAGATTCCTGGGTAAACATTTTCATGTTAAAGGTGTGAATTATTTTCAAAACTGTGGAATTTGACCGTTTTCTAAGCAACCTGGTCATATGGTGAAGTTATATGGAGAAACTGGAAAAATCCGAACATAAAGGACTAGATACAATAAAGGTATAATTTATCAATTTTTGAAAAGGCCTTTTTTAAACCAATAAGAATTATATGGATGTCATGATATTTTACAAGAATAAACCCATTTTCATGATTAATATATTTGTCATAAAATACAGTATATATACTATATTTAGATGATTTATAGGTAACATGTTATTTCTAGGGAGGGGTTGCATTAGCTTGTTCTTTTGATTTTTTTTCTTTTGTTTTGCTAAAGTTAAAGTTTTCATAAAATTTAATAATATAGTTTAATAATTAGATTATTTTATGGGAAGGTGCATATTAATAATTTCATTTCATGGCTAATTGTTTCTAATATAAGTTTTCTATGCAAGCTTGAAGAAGCCATCAGCCAATTTTTCAGAAGCAAAAACAAGCCAGAATTCTAAGCTACAGTCTTGGAAACCAAACCTGACCACCAAACATTGCTCCATCCCTTTCTAGTGGCCATGATGGCTGGGCATTTTGGGAGTTCAGCCACATTAAGAGGGCTGTATATCCATATGCTAAACCATAGGTTTAAAAACTTAACTTGCCTTGGGCAAGGGGTTGGACTAGAAGACCTCCAAGGTCCCTTCCAGACCTATGATTCTATGATTTGTTATTGCATACCCAAAGATTAAATCCACACATTACAAAAATCCAAAAAAGTGGTGGGACTCAAATTTTTTTATTACCCATTCTGTGGGCATGGCTTGGTGGGTGTGGCATGGTGGGCGCGGCAGGGGAAGGTTACTGTAAAATCCCCATTTCCTCCCGATCAGTTAAGAAAAGAAGAAGCAGGTTTTGCAAAACTAAAAAAAATTAAACTACAATTCTTTCTTAACCAACAGATTAATGCCAGTTATTTAAGAGACAATTAAATATAATAAGCGGGATTTATAGAAGGCTGATACATGAAAATATAGCTGAGGCAAATTACAGACTTATACTATTTTGAGAAGAATAACAGATCTCTGCAGTGCTGGTGTTTTTGGGATGTGGAAGATGGCCTGTGGCCATCTTTGATTTAATTTGATGGCCTACTCTTCTATTCTTATTCTTATTCTTATTCTTATTCTTATTCTTATTCTTATTCTTATTCTTATTCTTATTCTTATTCTTATTCTTATTCTTATTCTTATTCTTATTCTTATTCTTATTCTTATTCTTATTCTTATTCTATTATTTATCAATGAGAGAAGCAACCTGGAATTAAGGAGGAACTTCCTAACAGTGAAGACAATCAACCAATGGAACAGAAGTTGCCTCCAGAAATTGTGGGCGCTCCATCACTGGAGTCCATGTGCGTTTTGCTAGAAAAAAAGTTAGGGACATCCTGTATAATATAGCTCGGGAGGAAAAAATTACCTATGGGGGAAAAGAAATTAATATTCTGAAACAAATTCCGAGAAGAGTGAGGGAAAGGAGGAGAAATTATAGGTTTTTGACAAATCATCTAAACAGGAGAAATATAATTTTTAGGTGGCTTCTGCCAGAAGGATTGCAAATTTCCTGGCAAGGGAGGAAAATAAGAATTGATTGTCTAAGTGATGCTCAAGACTTTCTAGAACAACTAAGGGGTGGAGAGGAGGAACAAACCAGTAAGGAGGATAACGAGATAGTAAATACGGAAGAAGAGATATCCCAAGAGCAAATTACTAGGGAAGACATAGAAGAGGAGAAGAAAAAGGAGGATACTGAGGAAAGAGGGAAAAAATCAAGACCAGTGAGAGCAGTAACTTTAAAAGGTAAATAAGAACAAGAGACTAGAAACCAATTTCAGGAATGAATGATACCAAGATCATATCGGTAAATGCGAACGGCTTAAATGATTACAAAAAAAGAAAGATAATATTGTCGAAATTGGTGAAACAAAATCCCGATATTATCTGCATCCAAGAGGTCCATATAAAAAAAGATGAAGCTGACTATTTAAATTACTGTAAATTTGGTAAAGTATTTTCCTCACTAGCTGAGAAAAGGAAAAGGGGGGTTGCCATCTATGTTAAGAAAGGAATAATGGCAGAATGTAAATATAAAGATGGAAAAGGGAGAATACTCATAGTTGAAATAATGAAAGGTAACTCTAGGCTGCTATTAGTAGGGGTTTATGCACCGAATAAAAAACAAGGGAAATTCTATAGGAAACTGTAGGAACAGTTGGCAAATTGGGCACATCTTGAAATATGTATGCTAGGGGATTTTAATGGAATTGTAGATCCAAAGCTTGATTATAAGTGTGATATAACCAAAAAGAATAAAAGATCTCCCTTACCAAAGACTTTCTTTGATTTGGTGGATGAGATAAATCTAATTGACATGTGGCGTACCTTACACCCCCAGGACAGACAATTTACATTTTATTCCATCCCACAGAACTCCTGGTCCAGAATCGATATGGTTTGGGTTTATTTATTTATTTTATTTTTATTTTATTTTTGAATTTGTATACCGCCCTTCTCCCTGAGGACTCAGGGCGGTGAACAGCCAAATAAAAACATCAAATACAAATATTAAAATACAGTTAAAAAATATATATAAATTTGGCCCCATTAATTAAAACAATAAACAAAACAATTAAAAACACTTAAAAAGAATTAGGCCAGCCCGGCTTGTTGGAAAAGGAAGGTTTTAAGGGCACGGCGGAAGGCACTGAGGTCTTGGATTCTCCTTATCTCTGGAGGCAATTGATTCCAGAGGGTGGGAGCCCCCACAGAGAAGGCCCTCCCCCTGGGGGTCACCAGCCTGCATTGTTTGGCTGATGGCACCCCGAGGAGGCCCTCTCTGTGGGAGCGCACGGGTTGATGGGAGGTCGTCGGTGGCAGCAGGCGGTCTCGGAGATAGCTAGGCCCTATGCCATGGAGCACTTTAAAGGTGATAACCAACACCTTGAAGCGCACCCGGAAGACCACTGGGAGCCAGTGCAGCTCGCGCAGGAGCGGTGTTACATGGGAGCGCCAGGCTGCTCCCGTCACTACCCGCGCTGCTGCGTTCTGGACCAGTTGGAGCCTCCGGGTGCTCTTCAAGGGGAGCCCCATGTAGAGAGCGTTACAGTAATCAAGGCGAGAGGTCACGAGGGCATGAGTGACTGTGCACAGGGAATCCCGATCAAGAAAGGGCCGCAACTGGCGGATCAGGCGAACCTGATAAAAGGTCCCCCTGGTTACAGCCGTCAGATGTTCCTCCAAGGACAGCTGCGTATCCAGGAGGACTCCCAGATTGCGAGCCCTCTCTGTGGGGGCCAAAGACTCGCCCCCAATAGTCAGTGATGGAGTCAACTGACTATATCGGGATGCCGGGAACCACAGCCACTCAGTCTTGGAAGGGTTGAGCTTGAGCCTGTTCCTCCCCATCCAGATCCGTACAGCCTCCAGGCACTGGGACATCACTTCAAGGGAATCATTGGGGTGGCCTGGGGTGGAGATGTACAGCTGAGTATCATCAGCGTACTGATGGTATCTCACCCCAAAGCCACGGATGATCTCGCCCAGCGGCTTCACATAAATGTTGAACAGGAGGGGCGAGAGGACCGACCCCTGAGGCACTCCACATATAAGAGGCCTCGAGGTCGACCTCTGCCCCCCTGCCAACACGAACTGCGACCGGTCGGAGAGAAAGGAGGAGAACCACCATAGCACGGTGCCCCCCATCCCCAACTCTTCCAACCGGTGCAGCATGATACCATGGTCGATGGTATCAAAAGCCGCTGAGAGGTCTAACAGGACCAGAACAGAGGAGCAACCCCTGTCCCGAGCCCTCCAGAGATCATCAACCAACGCGACCAATGCCGTTTCCGTGCTGTGCCCAGGCCTGAAACCAGACTGGAACGGATCCAGATAGGATGTTTCCTCCAGGAATTGCGGAAACTGTCGCGCGACCACACTCTCAACAACCTTCGCCAGAAAGCGAAGGTTGGAGACAGGACGATAGTTAGCCAATATTGCCGGATCCAGGGACGGCTTCTTGAGGAGAGGCCTCACCACCGCCTCTTTCAAGGCCGCGGGGAAGTGACCCTCACTCAATGAAGCGTTGATAACACCCTGGAGCCAGCCTCGTGTAACCTCCCGGGAGGCCAGTACCAACCAGGAGGGACACGGGTCCAGTAAACATGTGGCCGCACTAAGTCTCCCCAAAATCCTGTCCACATCATCGGGAGTCACAGCATCAAACTCCTCCCAGATAACATTCTCAAGACTATTCCTCGTCACCCTGCCCTGATCTACCCAGTCAGAGTCCAAGTCCCCCCAGATCTGAGCGATTTTGTCATACAGGTATTGTCCGAAATCCTCCGCCCTGCCTTCCAAGGGATCCTCCCGCGCTCCCAGATGGAGCAGGGAGCAGGTTACCCTGAACAGGGCTGCCGGACGATTCCCTGATGACGCAATAGAGGCGGAAAAGTAATTAAACTTTGCCGTCTTTATCGCCACTAGGTAGGTCTTAATATGCGACCTTACCAGTGTTCGGTCAGATTCAGCGCGACTGGCCCTCCAACCGCTCTCTAGGCGTCTTTTCCGGCGTTTCATCTCCCTCAGCTCCTCGGTGAACCAAGGAGCCGCGAGGGATCGACAGCGGGTCAGAGGCCGCAAAGGCACGACTCGATCCAAGGCCCCACCAGCCGCCCGATCCCAGGCAGCTACCAGGTCCTCGGCCGAGTCGTGTGCCAGATCATCAGGAATTGGCCCAAGCTCCGTCTGGAACCTATCAGGATCCATCAGGCGCCTGGGGCGGACCCATCTAATTGGGACCGCCTCCCTGCGGCGGGGTGTAGCGGTACGAAGGTCCAGATGAAGGAGTGAGTGATCTGACCATGACAAGGGTTCCATGTCTATATCCCCTATAACAAGATCACTCAACCACTGGCCAGAGACAAAAATCAAGTCTAGAGTGTGTCCCCCCCCCGTGAGTGGGGCCGTGAACTAACTGGGTCAGGTCCATGGCCGTCATGGAAGCCATGAACTCCCGAGCCATCCCAGACGTTTCACCAACGGATGGCAAGTTGAAATCACCCATGACCATAAGCCTGGGTGTATCAACTGCCACCGTGGCTATCACATCGAGTAGCTCAGGCAGGGCTGCTGCCACGCGGCAGGGAGCCAGGTACGCAAGCAGCAAGCCCATCTGAACCCCATGACCCCATCTCACGAAGAGGGACTCACATCCGGCAGTCTGAGGCACAGTGGTCTCCCTCGGACCAAGACCTTCTTTAATAATAACCGCCACCCCCCCCGCCCCTCCCCTGGGCTCTCGGCTGATGGAATGCTCTGAAACCTGGTGGGCACATCTCGACCAGAGGGACTCCTCCCTCCAGTCCCAACCAGGTCTCCGTAATACCAGCCAGGTCCGCTCCCCCCTCCTGGATAAGATCATGAATGAGGGGGGCCTTATTTACCACAGACCTAGCGTTGCACAGCATCAGCCGCAGGCCCAGGTCCTGAGTATCTAAGCCACCTAGTATCCGAGGGGAGCTTTGGGGGCCGAGGCGCGCAATTGCTCTCAAACAGCAAGTGCGCGTCCCCAACACATGATGTGGCCCCCTGCTCCCGCCATATCTGCCCCTCCCAACCACCGTGCTGATGGTATTTCCCTCATTGGGATAGCCCTCCGCCCCCTCCCCATTCCCTCATCCAGTGTCCTCCAAACCGTTACCCCGTGCCGGGCTCGGCTCTGACCTTGGTGGATTACCCCCCCCCCCATCCCCTTTGGTCGTCCTCCCGGTTCCCCTTAAAAAATTATTAAAAACCCTAATTAAGAAACCCCTTAATCCCCGCTTTGAAACATGCCACCTCTCAGGACTCCAAAACCCGTCCTTAAGGTAGGCCTTTGATAACATGGAAGGCCATCGCCGCGAGAGGGGGGCATCTCGCAGCACAAGCAGGTCTGCTGAGGTATAAGCCATACATAGATGAGAGTCTGGTCAGGAGTTTGATGAATAGTCTAAGGTATTGGAGCAAGATGGACCTCAAAGCCGGTGGGCTGGACTCCACTGCCCTCTCACTGCAGTGGGAGGAGTCCCGTGTCAGTTCATCAAAATTGGAGGTAAGGATCCAAGCCACCCTCTCATGGTGGCTAGCCCAGATGGAAAGGGTTACTAGAAAATTGGTGTTAGAAATTAAGAAAGTTAACATGGGCACCAATACTTGGGCAGATCATAAGCTCCTTGAAATCAGTTGGTCCCATGATACGAAGAAAATACAACAGAGATGGAGCTTAAGGACCAATCTCCTAAATGAAAAAGAGTTCACACTCAAATTGAATGAAGAAATCAAACGCTTCTTCTTAGAAAACGGGAATCGAGAGACAGCCAAAGAAATTGTGTGGGACACCATGAAGGCCTATGTCAGAGGAGTAGCTATTTCATATACTGCCTTTAAAAATAAGGAAAAAAGAAAGAGTAGAGAAGAACTTACTCAAAAATTATTACAAACTGAGGTTGAACTACAGCAACGACCGGGAGATGAGGCGACGAAACAACAGTGGTTGATGATGAGACATAGATTGAATCTATTGGACCAGGAGGAGATGGCTCAAAAAATAAGAAGATCTAAGCACTATTGTTTCGAGAACGCTAACAAGTCGGGGAGATGGTTGGCGTATAAACTAAAAAAAGAGAAGGAAAAAAACCAAATACTAGCTTTAGAAGACCCACAGGGCATCCTGTTGACGAAGGAAGAAGACAAATTAGAAAGCATAAGAAAATTTTATGAATGTCTTTACAAAAATGAAGGAATTGAGTTAAATAAGGTAGAACAGTATTTGTTGGAAGCCAACCTTCCTCAAATTTCGGAAGAAGAAAAGGAAATGTTAAATGAAAAGATCACCATAGGGGAGTTAAGAACCGCCTTATCCAAAATAAAGAAGAATAAAACTCCAGGCCCTGATGGTCTCCCCGGGGAACTATATCAAAAATTTGATGATGCCCTGAAACTGGAACTGTTAGAAATTCTAAATGATGTTATTGCTGGCATAACAATCCCAGACTCCTGGAGGGAAGCCTACCTGACGATCATTCTGAAAGAAGGTGCCGACCCGAAGCAGATCTCCAACTATAGACCCATCTCACTGCTTAACGCAGATTACAAATTATTTATGACTATAATAGCGGAGAGATTCAAGAAAATTCTAAACCGATGGATACATAAGGATCAAAATGGTTTTCTCCCAGGGAGACAGATTAGAGACAACTTGAGAACAGTCCTAAATACCATTGAATATTATGAACAACACCCTGAAAAACAGATGGCTTTAATGTTTGTCGATGCCCAAAAGGCATTTGACAATTTGAATTGGACTTTCATGATAAACCAAATAGATTTAATGGGATTTGGGACTAATTTTAGGAGGATGATAGAGAATATCTACCAAAATCAGAGGGCAAATATATTAGTAAACGGAGACAGAACCCAGACATTTCAGATCCAAAGAGGAGTCAGGCAGGGATGTCCCCTATCCCCCTTACTTTACATTCTAGCATTAGAGGTCTTACTTAGAAGGATTAGAGCTAATGAAGATATCAAAGGCTTGAAGATTAGGAAGGAAATATTTAAAACACAGGCTTTTGCGGACGACGTTGCCTTCATAATAGAAGACCCATTAGACACCGGCTCAAAATTAATGCAGGAAGTACAGACTTATGGAGAAGTCGCGGGCCTTAAACTTAATAAGAACAAAACTAAAATAATTGTGAAAAATATGACAAACCTACAAATGAAAGAATTAGAAGATTTATTAGGCCTCCAGGCAGTTAAGAAGATAAAATATCTGTGAATATGGATTACGGCGAGACTCTCTTCATTAAAAGATGATAATTATATCCCCTTATTGCAGAAAATTAATCAAGACCTCGATAGGTGGAGGAGGCTTAAATTGTCCCTGACTGGTAAAATTGCGGCGATCAAAATGAATATCTTACCGAAATTTCTATTTCTATTTCAAAATATACCGATATCACTAGATAAAAATTTTTTTTTGGATTTGAATAAACATATCAGGAATTTTTTGTGGGAGGGCAAGAAATCGAGGATTTCTCTCAAGACACTTCAAGGGAAAAGAAATTTGGGAGGGTTCGGGCTCCCTGACTGGGAATTATATCAAAAGGCGGCAAAAATAATTTGGATAAAGGAGTGGATCAAATTACAAGAAGGGAGAATTTTGACACTAGAAGGACACGATCTCCTTGAAGGATGGCACGCTTACCTCTGGGATACAAAGGATAGGAGGAAAACTCATTTTTATAAACATAAAATTAGAGAGACACTGATTCGTACGTGGCTGGAAATTAGACAGAAGATATATACCAAGGTTCCTAGCTGGTTGTCGATTATGGATGCTCTAGTGGCCCCAAATAGGAGAGGGAACTATAAATTGGGCACATATAAGGATATCTTGGATGAAGAAGGGAAGCTCAAACCCTTGGAAGTATTGAGGGACCAGGGGTTTAATCTGGATTGGTGGAAATATCTCCAGATTAAGTCTAGATTTCAAGAAGATAGAGATAAATGTATTGAAATGAAATATGGATATTTCGATAAAATTATTTGGGGAGCAGATAAGAAAATGTTATCGAAAATCTATAACTTTATATTAGATGAGGATAGAGCCGAGACGATAGCTAAAAATCAGCTAAGCATTTGGGAGAAAAACTTAGGATATGGCCTTAATTTCAATGACTGGGAGATAGCTTGGAACAGGAATTTCAAAATAACGAAATCGGTAACATTCAGGGAAAATCACTACAAAATGTTGCATAGGTGGTACTTAGCCCCGGACAGGCTGGCCAAAATATTTCCAAATTCCTCTGCTTTATGTTGGAAATGTGGAAAGACGGTCGGCACCTTTTATCATCTGTGATGGACTTGCCCTGAGACCAAAAAGTTTTGGTTAAAGATTCGACTCTGGCTCTCTGAAATAACGGGACAGGAGATAGCCCTGGCCCCGGAATCTTTTCTCTTAGGTATGACTGAAGATGGTCTCGACAACAACAAAACCCAACTGGCAATTCAAATTATTACTGCGGCTAGATTAGCCTTTGCGAAACTCTGGAAATCTAACTCTACCCCCTCTGAGGAAACATTAATAAATAAAATTCTAGAGTGCGCAGAGATGGCTAAATTGACGAGCGAGCTAAAAAATGAAGAGAACTCTAAGTACTACGAAGTATGGGGAATTTGGTATAACTGGTTAAAGAATAGGATAAAAATATGATAATAGGCTATGATTTGTTAGACACCCGATATGGACTTAATTGTATAGAAATGTAGAGAATTGTATAGAATTGTATATCGTATAGTTATGGATGGAATTCACCCAATGTTTGATTTATGAAATGTGTAAACACTGCACCTCGGATCAAGATTGTGATTGTACATTGTCTTTTTAAAATTGGAAAATTCAATAAAGTATTTAAAAAAAAAAAGAAAAGAAAATATAGCTGAGGCAAATTACAGACTTATACTATTTTGAGAAGAATAACAGATCTCTGCAGTGCTGGTGTTTTTGGGATGTGGAAGATGGCCTGTGATTGACCGGATTGGAACTTTCTATTTTGGACTCTCTGAAAAATGGATTACGTATATGTTGGGCTACAAGGCAAGAGAACTATGGAATTGGGGCATGCAGATGATCTGGCTGTTACCCTAACGTGGTTGTTGGAATTAATAATCTAGACAAAAGACATTACAGAAGATACCATATGGAATATAAATATAAAGTCACTCGGGTTTTTTTTTTTTTTCATATACAGAAATACTTATTAATGATGGGGGCAGATGGTAATTGAAGATACTGAATATGCTGTTGGAAGCAGGACTTGATGTTACCCTAACATGGTCGATGAAAGTAACAATCTAGTTGAAAGACATTACAGAAGATACTATATGGAATACAAATTTAAAGTCATTTGAGGGTTTTATTTATATATGGAAATATCTTTTAGGGATATGGGCAGAAGAATAAAGATATTAAATATATTATGTATGGTAGACCTGTAGGATAGTGGGTGAAATAAAACTTATATGGTACAAGGTGATAGGTAATGTTACTGATTGCTTAGTTCAGGAAAAGGGATGTTATGTTTAGATATTAATATACTTAAAAGATTTGAGTTAAGAGATATACGTATGGGGATGGATTATGAGTAGAATAAATGCCAAATTAGGATTTATTATATAGTTTCATAGCTGAATGTTGTTTGAAACGTATAGTATGCGGGGGATATAATAATAATGTTAGAAAGAAATGTTTAGCACATAGGGGGTGGTGTAAAAGGGTGGTAAAGTATTATATAATGTGATATAATGCACCCCCCCCATGCCCAGATGAGTCGCACGATCATCAGAGGCTTTTTTTTTTTTACTTTTAAAAGCATTTTTTCTACAACCTCTTCCGACGAAAAAATGCTTTTAAAAGTAAAAAAAAAAAGCCTCTGATGATCACACGACTCAGCTGGGATCCTCAGAGGCTTTTCAAAGCATTTTTTTTCTGCAACCTCTTGGCCGAAGAGGTGGTAAAAAAAAATGCTTTGAAAAATCTCTGACGATCCCAGCTGAGTTGCTTGATCGGCAGAGGCTTTTCAAAGCATTAGAAAAAATGCTTTCAAAAGTTTTTTAAAAAATTGGCCACGCCCACCCAGTCACATTAACCCCCCCCCACTAAGCCATGCCCACAGAACCAGTAGTAACACAATTTTACATTTCACCCCTGGGGCCAATTATTTTCCAAAACACCAGAAGGAAAGACAAGAAACAGTGGATGAAAACTAATCAAGGAGAAGAACAACCTAGAACTAAAGAGAAAATTCCTAATAGTCAGAACAATTTGCCCCGGAAATTGTGAGTGCCCCAACACTGGAAACTTTTAAGAAAAGAGGAGACAGCCATCTATCAGAAATAGTATAGGTCTCCTGTGACAACAGGGTTGGATTAGATTACCTCTATGATCCCTTCCAACTCTGTTACTGTGTGGTAAGATTGTTGGTTCGCAGTGGCAATGTTCCTCAAAAGAATGTAGATCCAAAGAGAATCTGGATGGATTTGAGTCCAAATCAGTGCGGGTTAATGTCCTGTAGAAAGTTAGCACCCACCCCTCTCCTAGAAGAATGAAATATTTTGAGAAATACTAAAGAGGCAGATTATTATATTTTCCTGGATGAGAAATGGAGAAACATGCCCTTGGAAAGCAGACCCCGCTTTCCTTAACAGCCCCAGCAGTTGTCAGCACTTAAGAGATAAAGAGATAGCTAGCTCTATTCATAAGCAAATTCCCTGCAGCAAGGTCTGAGCAAAGGTAGGATTAGCCCTCAGCCACAACAGGAATTGCCCAACAAGCCCCTTCATTGCATCAGCCAAACTTCAACCAAGCTTAGCTCAGACAAACTCCTAGGATTTTTATATGGCACCAAGGGAGTCTGACAACAACCAATAGAATACATGTTCTTGCACAGGAACAGGAAGCTCAAGTGCAAAACTCGAGAGAAGGTATAAAAACCCCTCACTCTCAACTCCATGTGGTCAGCTGCACTAGGACCATGTACTTAGTGGTTCTGCTTCATTAAACCTTCTTTCCAATCAGCCTCCTTGTTTCCAGTGTCTTTCTCCCAGCTTGGAACTGAACCAGATGGATATTTCTTCTAACAGTACCTTCATAGGGGTATAATCTTCAAATTCTCAAATGGTACAGAGCTAACTGGAAAATACTTTGCACGTTGCATTTTATGGTAATAGATACAGGCGCACACTCCCATCAAACTATTCCCTTCTAGGTATTATTCATTCATTTATATTTCATATTTCTAAGACTCCTTAGTGACAGAGTGAGCTCCCGTTACTTGTCCCAACTTCTGCCAACCTAGCAGTTCGAAAGACATTTGTTAAGTGAGTTTTTGCCTCATTGTACGACCTTTCTTGCCACGGTTGTTAAGTGAATCACTGCAGCGGATAAGTTAGTAACACGGTTGTTAAGTGAAACCAGCTTCCCCATTGACTTTGCTTGTCAGAAGGTCGCAAAAGGGGATCACGTGTCCTTGGGACACTGTGACCGTCATAAAGATGAGACCATTGCCAAGATCACGTGGCCATAAGGTTACTGCAACAGTCATAACCATGAAAAATATTCATAGGTCACATTTTTCAGTGCTGTTGTAACTTTGAACGGTCACTAAATGAACTGTTGTAAGTCAAGAACTACTTGTAGTTTGGGCTAATCCTTTTTTTTAAATCTCATGCCTATAATGCAGTGTTTCTCAACCTTGTCATCTTTTAAGTTGTGTGAACTTCCAACTCCCAGAACACTGGTGATACAGGTAATCCTTGATATATGACGACAATTGGGACCACAATTTGTGTTGCTAACCAAAGTGATTATTAAGTGAGCCGTGCCCGATTTTACAATATTTTTGCCACAGCGGTTAAGCAAATAATCAATGCAGTTGTTCAATGAATCACATGGTAGGTTAAGGAAATCTGGCTTCCCTCATTAATTTGGTTATCAGAAGGCAGCTGAGACAGTCGCAAATAGCGATCCCATCACCACAGCATGCTGCCACTCTGGTACATGCATGCCCATTGCCAAGCACCCAAATTTTTATTGCGTGACCTTGGGGATGCGGACAAGAAACAATGGATGGAAACTAATCAAGGAGAGAAGCAACCTGGAATTGAGGATAAACTTCCTAACAGTAAAGACAATCAACCAGCGGAACAGCTTGCCACCAGAAATCGTGGGCGCTCCATCACTGGAGGTTTTAATAAGAGACTAGACCCATGATGGCGAACCTATGGCACGCGTGCCACAAGTGGCACATGGAGCCATATCTGTGGGCACGTGAGCATTGCCCTAGTTCAGCTCCAATGTGCATGCGCACACTGGCCAGCTGATTTTTGGGCCTTCCAGGCCCACCGGAAGTTGGGAAACAAGGCCATTTGTGGCTTCTGAAGGGCCTCTGGGGGGTGGGGGGGAAGGCTGTTTTCACTCTCCCCAGGCTCCAAGAAAGCCTCTGGACTCTGGGGAGGATGAAAAATAGGCCTACCGGGCCCACCGGTGGACGGTGCACGGTGCATTCTGCATTCTGCTCTACTCTACTGTACTCTACTGTACTCTACTATTCTTATTCTTATTCTTATTCTTATTCTTATATTATTTATCAATGAGAGAAGCAACCTGGAATTAAGGAGAAACTTCCTAGCAGTCAGGACAATCAACCAATGGAACAGCTTGCCACCAGAAATTGTGGGCGCTCCATCACTGGAGGTTTTTAAGAAGAGACTGGACAGTTGCTTATCTGATGTGGTCTAGGTTCTCCTGCTTGAGCACGGGGCTGGACTACAAGACCTCCAAGGTCCCTTCCAGCTCTCTTCTATTCTGATTCAGTGCCTACTTTGCTTCTTCTTGTCACCGGAACCTCTGATGAAGTTTTTTCTTCAGATGTGTGTGTGTTTCCTTCCTTGAGGAGGGTATGAAGCTGACTGCTCCATTCCATGAGCCATTGCTCTTGTCCTTCCTCTTCACCTCCCTTGCTGGGCACTCTTTGGATGGAGACATCTGATGTTAATAAGTGTCCCAAATGTACTTCATATTCACTATTGAAACTCCTGGTGTGTGGGTGTCCGGAATCTTAATGACTCGGCTTGCCTCTCCCCTTTTTATTTCAAGCAATCAAACCGGTTTACATTTATCACAAGAGTAATTCGAGTCCTCCATAGATAGTAGGAATATGAACATCACACGCTCTTTGCCTGTTAGTCATGTTGGACTCTTCCCCACATGGTTTTCTTTTTCTTCGTACAATAACTTTGTTTATAACTCTACAAGAAGCAGACAAGCAATGATTTTTCCCCCTCTTGTGGCACTCTTTATAGCTCGTCAAATGAGTCACTAAATGAACTGTTGTAAACCGAGGACTACCTGCATTAAGATCCTATTGGGATTCCCACAAAATACAACAAACTTCCAAAGCTTCATTTTGGCTATTCCGCACGCCGTGTCTCTTTCCTCAGCTTCGAGCACAAAATTCTTGACCTTAAGACTCCTCATCTATGCTAACCACTTTCCTTCACCGTTATTTCCCCCCCCCCCCCCCGAAGATGTGACGCCTAATTGCTGTGATAATAGTCTTGTCTGGCTGGCCATGTGGCTACCCTTTTCACATCCAAAGCAGCCGGAGACTGACTGAATGTTTAATCCATGAGCCTGCTAGCTCAATGGTTAGAATGCAGTACTGCAGGCTGCTTGCAGTTTGGCAGTTCGATTCTGAATAGCTCATGGTTGACTCAGCCTCTGTCCTTCTGAGGTGGGTAAAATGAGGACCCAGATTTTTGGGGGCAAGAGGCTGACTCTGTAAACCGCTTAGAGAGGGCTGGAAAGCACTGTGAAGTGGTATATAAGTCTAAGTGCTATTGCTATCTTTCTGTCTGTCTGTCTGTCTGTCTATCTATCTGTCTGTCTGTCTGTCTGTCTGTCTCCATCCATCCCTCCATCCCTCCATCCAATCTATCCTATATCTATATTTACAGTAAGAGCTGTGGTGGCGCAGTGGTTAAGAATACAGTATTGCAGGCTAATTCTGCCCACTACCCGGAGTTTGATCCTGAGTGGCTCAAGATTGACTCAGCCTTCTGTCCTTCCAAGGTCGGTAAAACGAGGACCCAGATTGTTGCGGGGCAGTAGTCTAACTTTGTAAACTGCTTAGAGAGGGTTGCAAAGCACTGTGAAGCGGTCTATAAGACTAAGTGCTTTTGCCATTAATCAGTTTTCTTCCCCGGAAGCTCTTGAGTAAGGTGTTACTCAGATGTATGGCACTACGATTCTGCAAGCCACAGCTAATGGGGCCAAACCGAGATCTACGAGATGCTGCATATTAGGTGAACTGTGTTTAGCCTATGAAGAACTTGCCCTCTTTTTGATACAGAAGACTTTAGGAAACCCAGAGGTTGAAGCAGGGGTGAAATGTAAAATTTGTTACTACTGGTTCTGTGTGTGTGGCTTGGTGGGGGGAGTGTAATGTGATTGGGTGGGCGTGGCCAACTTTTTTTTTTCTTTTAACTTTTCAAAGCATTTTTTCTAATGCTTTGAAAAGCCTCTGATGATCCCAGCTGAGCCGCGTGATCATCAGTGGCTTTTTTTTTTAACTTTTAAAAGCATTTTTTCGTCGGAAGAGGTTGTAGAAAAAATGCTTTTAAAAGTAAAAAGAAAAAAAGCCTCTGATGATTGTGCGGCTCAGCTGGGCATGGTGGTGGTGGGGGGGCGCAGGGATTTTTGCTACTGTTCTCCGAACCACCCGCCACCATCGCTACCAGATCAGGCGATCCGGTCCGAACCAGGAGCATTTCATCCCTGGGCTGAAGCCTTGCCCACATTTTTTTTTTTTGTTTGCTTTAATTTATATGCCGCCCTTCTCCAGAGACTCAGGGCAGCTTACAATGCGTTAAGCAATAGCCTTCATACTTTTGTATATTTATACAAAGTCAGCTTATTGCCCCCACAATCTGGGTCCTCATTTCACCTACCTTTGAAAGGATGGAAGGCTGAGTCAACCTTGAGCCTGGTGAGATTTGAACTTGCAGTAATTTGAAGCAGCAGTTAATAACAGTGCTTTAGTCCACTGTACTACAGGCTCTTGAGGAACCTGGAGTTCCTCAATAAAGCACATCTCCTGCAGGCATCATATGTCATAACCAAACCAAACAATCCAACATAATGTGCTGCATCTCCACTAAAGTATCCAGCACCATCTGAGCGCAGAGGATCATGCAAATTCAGCCAAAACTTTGCGATAGTAGGCTCTGATAGGGACAGATGTTTCAGCTTTTCTCTAAAGAGACTATGCAGTTTATCCTCATCTTCGGGGTTAATTTATCTAGCAAGGAGAACATAAAAATAAGGCTTTGATACAGGGGTGAAATCCAGCAGATTCTAACAGGTTCTGGAGAACCGGTAGTGGAAATTTTGAGCAGTTCGGAGAACCACCAAATACCACCTCTGGCTAGCCTCAGAGTGGGGTGGGAATGGAGATTTTGAAATATCCTTACCCTGCCACGCCCACCAAGCCACGCCCACAGAACCGTAGGGGAAAAAATTGGATATCACCCCTGCATTATCCGATGAGTTTGTACATTATGGGAGAACGTACTTACCAGACCTTGGCTGTACTAATAGGTTAGGGATGAATTAGGATTCACTGGCTCCCAATTTTATTGATATAAAGTGTGCCATCCATTGTGCTCTCTGAGCTTGGCTGTGCAACAACACACTGGTAATTTATTTATTTATTTATTTTATTTATTTTATTAGATTTCTATACCACCTTACTCCCGAAGGACTCAGGGCGGTGCACAGCCAAACAATAAAAACACATACATACAAAATTTAAAAATAGAATAAAATCAAATTAAATAATTTTGGCCCCGACAAATTTAAAACCCCAAACTTTTAAAACCAATTTAAAATTGAATATATAAAATACTAAAAGATATTTAAAATTTTAAAAATCTTTTATAAAAGAGGGGGAAAATTAGGCCAGGCCGGCCTGGTGAAATAGTAAGGTCTTTAAGGCGTGGCGGAAGGTGCGCAGATCCGGGATCCTCCATATCTCTGGGGGGAGCTCGTTCCAGATAGTAGGTGCCCCCACAGAGAAGGCTCTCCCCCTGGGGGCCGCCAGTCGGCATTGTTTGACTGATGGCACCCGGAGGAGCCCCTCTCTATGGGAGCGTACCGGCCGGTGGGAGGCTATTGGTGGTAGTAGGTGGTCCAGCAAGTACCCAGGTCCTAAGCCATGGAGCGCTTTAAAGGTGGTAACCAAAACCTTGAAGCGCACCCGGAAGACCACCGGGAGCCAGTGCAGCTCGCGCAGGAGAGCTGTTACATGGGAACGCCATGTCGCTCCCATAACCACCCGCGCGGCCGCACTCTGCGCCAGTTGGAGCCTCCGGGTGCTCCTCAAGGGGAGCCCCATGTAGAGAGCGTTGCAATAGTCCAGGCGGGAGGTGACAAGGGCATGAGTGATCGTGCGTAACGAGTCCCGATCCAGAAAGGGACGCAACTGGCGAATCAGGCGAACCTGATGAACAATCCTCCCGATCACGGCCGTCAAGTGCTCTTCTAAAGACAGCCATGAATCCAGGAGGACGCCCAAGTTGCGAGCCCTCTCCGTGGGGGCCAATGATTCACCCCCAATAGTCAGTGATGGCGTCAACTGACTATATCGGGACGTCGGAAACCACAGCCACTCGGTCTTGGATGGGTTGAGCCGGAGCCTGTTCCTCCCCATCCAGATCCGTACAGCCTCCAGGCACCGGGACATCACTTCAAGGGCATCATTGGGGTGATCCGGGGTGGAGATGTACAGCTGGGTGTCATCAGCGTACTGATGGTACTCCACCCCGAAACCACAGATGATCTCGCCCAGCGGCTTCACATAAATGTTGAACAGGAGAGGCGAGAGGACCGACCCTTGCGGCACCCCACATATGAGGGGCCTCGGGGTCGACCTCTGTCCCCCTGTCAACACAGACTGCGACCGGTCAGAGAGAAAGGAGGAGAACCACCGCAACACAGTACCTCCCACCCCCAACTCTTCCAACCGGTGCAGCATGATATCATGGTCGATGGTATCAAAAGCCGCTGAGAGATCTAACAGGACCAGGACAGAGGAGCACCCCCTGTCCCGAGCCCTCCAGAGATCATCAACCAACACGACCAATGCCATTTCCGTGCTGTACCCGGGCCTGAAGCCCGACTGGAATGGATCCAGATACGTCGTTTCATCCAGGTGCTGGGGGAGCTGTTGCGCGACCACACTCTCAACAACCTTCACAACAAAGCGAAGGTTGGAGACCAGACGATAATTTACCAACATTGCTGGGTCCAGGGAAGGCTTCTTGAGGAGAGGCCTCACCACCGCCTCTTTCAAGGCGGCGGGAAAGTCACCCTCACCCAGCGAAGCGTTTATAATCCCCTGGAGCCAGCCTCGTGTCACTTCCCGGGAAGCCAGTACTAACCAGGAAGGACACGGGTCCAATAAACAAGTGGTCGCGTTCAGTCTACCCAGAATCCTGTCCACGTCCTCAGGGGTCACAGGATCAAACTCATCCCAGATAACATTCTCAAGACCTGCCCCTGTCTCTCCCCCTGAGACTACCCAGTCGGAGTCCAAATCTTCCCGAATCTGAGTGATTTTGTCATACAGATACTGAACAAAATCCTCGGCTCTACCCTCCAAGGGGTCCTCCCGCACTTCCTGGTGGAGCAGGGAGCGGGTCACCCTAAAGAGGGCAGCCAGGCGATTATCTGATGATGCAATAAGAGCAGCAAAATAACTACATTTCGCTGCTTTTATCGCCACTAAGTAATTCCTAATGTGGGATCTTACTAGTGTCCGGTCAGATTCAGAAAGACTGGCCCTCCAACTACTCTCTAGGCATCTTTTCCGGCGCTTCAACTCCCTCAGCTCCTCTGTAAACCAAGGAGCCAATTGAGATTGGCGCCGGGTCAGAGGTAATATTACCTAACTGGGCAATAAACCGCCTATAAGTAAATAGCTGAGCTCAGAAAACACCAAGAACTCCAGAGTTTGATGATGAGGTACAGTCACTCTCTTCTACTGATATGGGGGCTCTAGCTTCCTGGTTGACTCTGGTGCCTTGCTGAGCAAAAGCCTAGATATTCTGAGCTGAGCAGAGGACACATCTGGGAAAGTGCTAGATTTCATTTTCTCAAAATATGAAGGAATAGGCAGATGCAGATGTCTTGCATCTATTAGAGGCTAATCCCATTAAGTCTGCAGAACACATCCTGACTGCCTGACAGAAATGCAAATCCAATGCAGACTCTGGGACTCCATAAGGGTGCATTCAGCCCGTTTTACATGCAGAAGATCCCATATTCACATTCACAGACAGGGTTGGAGGTGCCAGTCAGCATGGCACTTCAACCATGAGACAATGGTCAAACTCAGCATAAAGGACATTCCAACTTCTCCCATCTCCTGTTTCCCATCACATCCTTGCTGGAAAAACAGCTCTTAGAGACTTTGAAACAAGCTCGACGAGCCACAACATTACCATCTTTACCCTAGGGAAGTCACCCCAGGCATATATGGAACTCCCCAAAATCCACAAAGCAGCGAACCCCCCTCAGACCAATTGCCAGCAGCATCAACTCTGTCACCACCTTATTAGCTCTTCTAGTTGGCAACAACACCCGTCACATCAACGATTCACAGGATTTTGCCAGCAAGGTTTGGAAACTAAAACTGGCTCCGGATGAGACCAGGGTTTTTCCTATGATGTGACTTCCCTCTTCACCTGCAACCAGGAAGTCCAGTTGCCTCTTGAAAAAAGTACCTTTGGCACAACCATGACATGGATCTCCATAAGCCCATAAGTATTTTTACATTCTTGTCATTGGTCCTCATTGGCCCTGTTTAACTTACCAAGATTTTGTCAACTTCCATTCTAGAAATGCACAAGCTGTCCCGGGGCCCTTGCAAACCCTCTCCCCCAAATCCCCAAGAACTCCAAAATTTCTTTCCAAAATGAGCTGCTGGCACCAGATTCACTTAACAACCAGGTTACTAACTTATCCACTGCAATGTTTCACTGAACAACTGTGGCAAGAAGGATCGTAAATGGGGCAACATTCACTTACAAACGCTTAGCAACATAAATTTTGGGCCCTATTGTGCTCGTAAGTCGAGGACTATCTGTACCCTGGGCTAGCCTTAAGTGAGATGGGAGCATTCGAGGCTGAGTGTACTATAGAAACTCAACGATCATCTTAGCCTGTTGGGAGAACCAGGCCGGCATGTGAAGCTGTCGTATGGCTGATTTCCTTGACTGCCGAACTCAGCAACCCAGAACCTGGGTTTATTACGTAACAGAAATTCAGTCAGCATTTATGCAGGGGAAGGGAAGGAAACAATGCCCTGTTGATGCAGCTGATTCTGCGAATTGCAAACGTGTACAAAGGACCAAGGCAAGCATTTCTTCCCGATCCTACATAGGATGAAACTATGGTTCATAGTTGGCTCAGCAACTATGGTTTATGAACCTGGGTTTATTACGTAACAGAAATTCAGTCAGCATTTATGCAGGGGAAGGGAAGGAAACAATGCCCTGTTGATGCAGCTGATTCTGCGAATTGCAAACGTGTACAAAGGACCAAGGCAAGCATTTCTTCCCGATCCTACATAGGATGAAACTATGGTTCATAGTTGGCTCAGCAACTATGGTTTATGAACCTGGGTTTATTACGTAACAGAAATTCAGTCAGCATTTATGCAGGGGAAGGGAAGGAAACAATGCCCTGTTGATGCAGCTGATTCTGCGAATTGCAAACGTGTACAAAGGACCAAGGCAAGCATTTCTTCCCGATCCTACATAGGATGAATGGGAGGGAGTGGGCCCCACTGACGTAATAACAATAAAGCCTTCAGTGTTCTGGATGGCAGCCTTTGAATTTCAAGTCAGTAAATTTCACTCTCCCCATGCTTACTGCAAGGCATTTCTGCTCCCTTGAATATCTTATCTGGCGATTAAATGCCTGGGCTAGAATGCAGCCAAGCGAGTAGGTCAGGATGGCTGGGCATAAACCATTACTTCGTGGTGGGAGAACTTCTCCAACCTTCCTCCTCATTTCATCCCGGATCCCCAGGAAATAATCTGAGTAACACCACGGAATTTCCTCCTCCCACTCCTCCCCCGAGGGACTATCAAAGGGAGGATGACTTCACTGTCGCTACCTGGAGGGCAGTTTTTGGATCTATTTGGTAGGGACATCTCTGTTCCTGAAGAACATCTCTGCAGGATTTTAATGGGGGGGGGGGGGGAATCTCCAGGCCTTTTGATCTTGAAGCTATTTGCATTTTTAGCAGGCCGGTCCTGAAACTGGTGGGACTCAGCAATCCTATCTGTTTAGCACAGGGGCCTCCAACCTTGGTAACTTTAAGCCTGGCGGATTTCAACTCCCAGAATTCCCCAGCCAGCTTTGCTTTGCTTTGCTTTGCTTTGCTTTGCTTTGCTTTGCTTTGCTTCACTTTTGCTTTTGCTTTTGCTTTTGCTTTTGCTTTTGCTTTTGCTTTTGCTTTTGCTTCGCTTGCTTTGCTTTGCAGGGAGTTGAAATCCACCAGGTTTAAGGTTGCTAAGGTTGCCATGTCCCGGGTCTGCCAGGATGGCACTCTCCTCATGCCCTGGGTAAAGGGAAGGCCCCTACTACTGCCTGTGTTTACTTGGGCCTTAGTGTAATGTGTGAACCCAGATTATAACCCAAAAAAGGGGGCGTCTTAGGTTTCCTCCTCTTTTCTCTATGCCTTTGCAGATGCAAACAGCTTCTCGCTCACACAGAACCAACTTTCCACTTGGATTCATTCGTTTTTCCGCTTCCCCCGCCAGAAAGGAGTCTTGCAATATCTTAAATACAGTACAGATCAGGGTGGATAAAAATCAATGATATTTTTTAAAAAATCAAAAAAATCGGATTTTTTTTTATTTAAATCGGATTTTTTTTAATTTAAATCAGATTTTTTTTTATTTTTATTGAATTTATTTTAATAAAAAACTTTTGGGGTAAAAATCTACCGTAAGATAGTTTTCTATTTAAGATACATAAATAATTTAGTTTCTTCAGCATGAAATGGAGCTTAGTTATGTAGCAGGAGGCTGTATATTCTGCAAAACTGGGACTATCGGTGAGTCAACAGCGGGTCAAAGGAGTAGCAGAGATGACAGTTGCTCTTTAAAAATTATGATTTAAATCAAGTTGATTTAAATCAAGCCTTTTTACTAGTGACTTAAATCATGATTTAAATCAAATCCACCCTGGTACAGCTAGTCCTCAACTTATAATCATTCGTTTAGTGACCGTTCAAAGTTACAATAATACTGAGGAAAAGTGACTTATAACTTACACATCTCCATGGTCACATGATCAAAATTTGGATGCTTGGCAGCTGGTTCACATTTATGACGGTGGCTGTTTCCCCAGGGTCAAGTGATCACTTTTTGTGACCTTCTGACAAGCAAAGTCAATGTGGAAGTCGGATTCACTTAACAACCATGTGACTAACTTAACAACTGCAGGGATTCACTAAAGCAAGGGGGGGTCTCAGCCTTCCTCTTGCCACTGTCCTGGGTCCCTTCCCTTGTCAGCCACCGGACGTAAAGGATCCAGTGATGGGATTCAGCTGGTTTGGGCGAATCAGTTGTTAAATTGCTGGCTGGCCCCTCCCCTCCCCTTCCAAGAGTCCCCACATGCCCCATTTTAGCTCCCAAGTGCAGGGAGTCCTCCTAGGCCCAAAACGGGGTGCGGGGGGGGGGTGCGGCACCCCCCCTGTGGCTCATTTTTGCTCCCAGGGGGGTGCAGGAGGCCAAGTGCTGCCTGTCACACTCCCTGGCCACGCCCACCATGGTTATACCTACCCAGCCGGTCATTAGGGCAGAGAACCAGTTGTTAAATCATTTGAATCCCACCACCGAAAGGATGTCTTCAGCCTCCTTCAACACCCTGAGATGACCTGGCTCGCATCAGGAAGCAAAATGGACAGGTGGTATAATTTTGCTGCTCTCCAGCACAGGAATGGGAACAAAAGAGAGCCAGTTTGACCAAAGTGGTTAAAGATATTGGATTGGAATCTGGGAGACTCCAGAGGTGTAATTTCACCTTAAGCGCAGAGCTTTTGCCACAATCTCTCCCTTTCAGCCCTAGCAAGAAGGCCAGGATAAACGGCTTGAAAAATGTCACTGAGAAAATTGCAGGGACCTGCCCAGGTAGTTATCAGGAGTTAGGACTGACTCAAACAAGAGAGCCAGTTTGGTGTCGTGATTAAAGGTTCCTGACCAGGGGTCTCCAACCTTGGCAACAAGTCACATTTTGGCTGAGTGCAATGTGTGAATTGGCAGGTGCACCACTGACCAGCTTCTCAAAAGACCAGATAAAACACCTGCCCTTCTCTCCAGCCAGAGAAGGTTAAATGTGCCAACCCAGCCAGGTTCTGTTACAAGGAATGGTGGATCAGGCCCAATAAAGAGACTTGAGTCATTAAGTAAAACATATCTCTTTTATTCGCAGGTTCATCACATCATCAGTAGAGTGCATCAGGAACTGGGGCATGGAGAAGTGTGCCCACCTTATATAGCTGTGGGCGGGGATTCAGGTAAGGAGGGGTCTATGGGAGGAGCTGACCAGGTGGGAGTCTGGGTTAACCCCTGCACTGCTGCGCTATAGCTGATCCCTGGCACGGGCAGAGCATTTATACCTGACAAATCCCCCTCTAAATGCTTGACCCGTGTCTGTAGGCCTGACTGGCTAGTTGGTACTCTGGGGTGAATGTTGAGCTTGGAAACTAAGTGTGAGTGTTGCTTGCCCTGCAAGGGTTTCGTGAGTATGTCTGCGGTCTGTTCTTCTGTATCGCAGTGTATTGCCTTTATGAAACCAATTCTGGAGAGCTGTCTAACGTGTTTATACTTTATGTCTATGTGTCTCGATCTTTGCCCTACAGCGTCGGACATAGATATCTCTATGGCGGCTTTGTTATCTTCATAGATATTTATTGGGTAAGCTGGTTCTCTCCACACGCTGGCAAGTAGGTCGTCGAACCAGATGAGGTTGTTGGCGGCTTTGGAGAGGCATATGTATTCGGCTTCAGTAGTCGAGGTTGCCACCAAGATTTGTTTGCCTGAGTACCAATGCACTGGGCAGTTGTTTAAGTAGAATATGTACCCAGATGTGCTTTTGCGGCCTTTGGCGTCTCCGGCCCAGTCAGCGTCAGCGTAGCATGAGAGGATGGGTTCTTCGGATTTTTCAGGCTCTAGGGTTAGGCATGCATTGACACTCTGTTTCAGGTATCTTAGCACCCTTTTCACTGCGTCCCAGTGGTATGTGGTGGGTTTGCTCACGTGCCTGGATAGCAAATTAACGGATAGAGCAATGTCCGGTCTGGTCCAGTTAGCGATATACAGGAGGGAGCCTATGATTGACCTGTACAGCGTGTTGTCTCCAAATTCGGGTGATTCATCATGCATGTTTTTTAGGAAGTCCGCCTGCATGGGTGAATCACATCCCTTGGCGTCTGCCATGTTGCACTTATGGAGTAATTCTTCTATCTTCTCTTTCTGTGATAGTTGGAAACCTTTTGGCGTCTGGTTGACTTGTACTCCCAGGTACCGGTTTATCCTCCCAAGGTACTTTAGGGTGAAATGCTCACTCAGCTTGCTGGCGAAGGTGTTGCGGTTGGCTTCGTGTCTGCTGATGTATAGAATGTCATCCACGTAAACTAGGATGTATTCTGGTGAGTCCCCCTCTTTTCTGGTGAAGAAACAGTTGTCAGCTATGGTTGCCGTGAATCCCATAGATTTCAGGGCCTCTACCAGGCATTCGTACCATCGTTTGCCTGATTGTTTTAGTCCATACAGGCTCTTATGAAGTAACCAGGTGTCCCCTCTGTTGGTTTCTTTGCTGTGGGGGGCTCTGATGTATATCTCTTTGTCTAGTTTGGCGTGCAGGTAGGCGGTCTGCACGTCGAACTGGTGTACTTCCAACCCTAGCAAGGACGCAATGACCAAGGCGCTTTTGACACTCTCTGTTCTTACGGTGGGCGAATAGGTGTCAGTGTAGTCCTCCGGAAACCTTTGAGCAAACCCCTGGGCAACTAGTCTTGCCTTGTATAGGCTTTGGCCCCCCTCTAAGTTCTTGACTTTGAATATCCACCGGGTGCCTATTGTGTTCTTGCCCTCTGGGACTTTGGTGGGGGTGTATACCTCCAGCTTCCTCAGGCTGTCCAGTTCCTTGGCCATGGCTAACTCCCACTTTGCCCTCTCTCCCTGGGGTAGTCTCAGTACCTCTTCGTAGGAGTTTGGCGTAACGTGGTTTGTGTGTACGTGCATCACGTAATCATTCAACCTTTTTGGCAGCTGGTTTCTGGTTGACCTGACCAGCCTGGTTGCTGCCTGCTCAGTGTCATGCAGATATCTGGCCTCTCTTTGTGTCAGTGATTCGACACTTATCTTGGGATGATTCTCTTTCCATCCCTCAACCTTGATGCCTTGGAGGTCGGGCTTGGGCCTGCTCCCTTCCTGTCTACTCACTGTCTCGTTTTTGTTTTGGGTTTGCTCGATTGGACTATCCTCCCGCTTGGTGGGTACCTCATTTAGGTGTAACCTGGACCAGTTGGCTTGCTCATGGAATGCCGCTGTTCTGGAGATCACAAACCTATTATTATTGTCCACAAACCTGAAGCCCTTGGTTCCTGGCTCGTATCCCATAAACCTGAGCCTTCTGGACACCTTATCCCCTTTCTTGCGCAACTGCTTGGGTATGTGTACATCAGCCGTTACACCGAACACATGTAGGTGTGCTATCTGCGGCTTCTTGTTATACATGACCTCGTAGGGTGTTTTGTCTATCACACTGGACCATGTTCTATTTAATGTATAGTTGGAGTAGACCAGGGCTTCAGACCAGAAGTGTTGGCCAATGCCCGCGTCCTCTAGGGCGCACCTGACCATCGTTTGCAGCGTGGAGTTCCGTCGTTCTGCGACCCCGTTCTGAAAGGCGGAAAACGGGGACGACGTAAAGTGAATCACGCCTTTGGACCTGAGCCAATGTGAGAAGTCCTTAGATAGAAACTCAGACCCTCTGTCGGTCATGATCTGTTTGATCTGTTTGTTGTTTTGGGTTTCTACTCTTTTATAAAACTCTTTGAATTTTTGGAAGGCCTCATCCTTTTTTCTTAAGGTGTAGACGAAGCCATATCGACTATGGTCATCCACTATGGTGAGGAAGTACCTTTTTTTATAAGTTATGGATGGCCTTAGGGGCCCTACCAAGTCCATGTGTACTAGGTCGAATATTTGGTTGGCGGCGCGTAATGACTTCTTGGGTCTGGGTTTTACTTTCAGTTTTGAACACTTGCACACTGAGCACTCGAGGTAGTTTTCACAGTTTTTTATTATGGCACCCTCGGTACAATTGGCCATTTTTTGTATCACGGGAAAACTGGCGTGTCCAAGTTTGCGATGCAGCAGGTGGGCACAGTTGTCGTGCATTGGTTTGCCTATTGAGGGTCTCCTTTGGGTGTATTTGTTGTGTTGTGTCTCTGGTGTCGTGTTGTCATCGTTATCTACCTCTCTCCCGTCTACCTGTTCACCCTCAGCCCTGCCTTGGTCAGTGTCTTCTGTGTTCTCTGAGCTGGTGTTTATGCTGTGGGCGTAATCCTCACAGAAAGTTATGTATGGTAACCCTTGGTTAATGGTTACTCTCCCTATATCCTTCCTGTCCTTGCTAACCTTCACGTTGCCTTTTGAGAATATCATCTCAACCCCTGATTCCCTGCTAAGCTTTACTGCGGCCAGGATGTTGTGGGGTATCTCCGGGACTAGTAGTACCCCCTCTATTTTCCCTACGCCTGGTAATGTAATTGTCCCTTTGCCTGTTACTCTAACCTGGTTTTGATCTGCAACTTTGATAGAAAAATCCTCTCTCTTGAACGATGAGAGTAGTTTCTGATTGTATGTGGTGTGGTTGGAGGCCCCCGAGTCCAGGAGCCAAGAGCTGGTGTCTTTGTTTTGGTGTGTGGTGTGTGTGTGCTCCCCTATCCCATATAGGGACCCTGTCCTGCTGTCGCGTGAGCTGTCCCTGTTTCCCTTCCTATCCCTGGGGATGGGTGCGTCTCTACGCCTATACCTATCTTCGGATGTGTGCCTTTCTGTTTGTCTGTACCTATGCTCTGGCCTGCCTCTCTCCCTATAGTTCTTGGGGCAGTCCCTTTTGATGTGTCCCCTCGACCCGCAGATGTAGCACTCGGGCGTGTTGTGTTGTTTCTCTTGGAAGACTACTCTCTTCTCACTCTTGTGTTCTCTGGGAGGGCCGGGGCGGCCCCTCCTCAGATTATCTTCTGCAATAAGCCTGTTGGATAGCCTCTCCACAGACAGCATCCCTAGGCTGACGGTGTCTAAGTGTGTCAGGAAGTTATTCCATGAGTGATCTAAAGAGTTGATTATCACACTCTTCATGATTTGGTCGGAAATAACTTCTCCCCTAAGGTGTAGCTCTGCTCTGGTACCGCTTAAGGACACTAGGTGCTCACTCATGGGGGTCCCTGGCTTAAGTCTGGCGGAAAAGAATTCCTTGGAAATTTGTGTGGTAGTGGACACGCTCTCACTATAAAACAACCCAAACATTTTCCCTATAATTTCGGATACTGTGAGGTTGTGGCCAATACAGTGGTAAATGGTGGGGGAAATACTGGCAATTAAAAGGTAGAATGCCTTATGGTGCATGCAATCCAGCTCTAAAGTCCATGGTCTCTCAGGGGGGTCATTAATAAAATGAGACATGTTTTCTTTCAGAAACACCACCTGGAGCTGCTGTGACCACTCTAGGATATTGCCCCCATCCATCCTCAACTTGGGAAAGTCAACAGGTAAGTTCCCAGCACTAGTAGTAAAATTACTTACTGCTGGCTGCTGTCCATGGTTCCTTATGTCTCTATAGCAGCAATAGGGCATAGGAACGCTTGCCGGTAATTTAAAAGTCCCGCTTTGTAATTTTTTTCTTTTTTCTTCTTCTAGACGGAAGAGCGCATGCGCGAAGTCCATTTCAGCTCCGCCGTCGCCGAGGAAGGACCTGTTCATCGCGGCTCCACTGTGGAGGCCTCTGCCGGTCGGGTAGGCCTCGGCTTCGGACTTGGGGGTCCAGGTGTGCTCCTGGGGGCGTCGTCCGGCGGCTGCTTCTCCCGAGTGAAGATCCTGGCGGCGTTGGGGCTCCGGTGATGGCTGTAAGTAGCTGCCCCAGTCTGCGCGGTCCAGGGTGTGCGGCCTGGGCGATCGGAGGCGCGGTGTCCCTGGGGTGCGTAGGTGGGCTGACGGGCTGGCACGGGCGTCGGTGGCTCTCTGGTGGGTGCTTCGTTGCCCCTCTCCTCGCCTTCCTTTCTGTTTTGGCCTCTCCGGCCTCTCTTTTGTAATTTTGAGGCCTGGGCCGAAGGCGGCGGCAAGGGTCTTCATGGCCCTATCTACTTGCCGCTCGCTGGGGGTGTACCAGGGGTCAGAGTCGGATTCGGTCCCCTCTCCCCGGTCACTTTCATCGTTGTTTATGGCCCGGCATTTTTCGCGCGCCGGCCATTTTGAATTCTCTTCGCCGATTGGTTGAGGGTCGGCCATCTTGTCCGACCACGTGGACAAAGATGGCCGCCGTTTCAAACTTAGAGCGGGGCTTTGGGGCTCGGTGACCGTTGGAAGTGCCCTTTTGGGCGATCCACTCACCGAGTCCAGCTCCTCGAGTTCTGAGTCCGAGCCTTCTTCGCTCCTTGCCGCCTCGCGATCGAGTATGAAGCTCCGCAGGTCGGCAAGGAGGTTTTTGTCGCCGGCTCTCTCTCTCAACAGCTGCAGGACATCGAGTCGCAGCTCCTCTCCTTCTTGGTCGTCGTGGTGGCCACTTTTCCCTTTCTGGATCTCCCCCTTTTCTTCCGTTGCGGTGGTTTTGGGGGTGGTTGAGGATCCTGCTTTCCCCGGCGTGTCCGGTGGGTTGCCTTCCCGTTGCTTCGGGGGTGTCGCCATTCCGCAGGTAGGTATGGGTCCTTGTCTTGTGGCTTGGGATTTTTGGGCTTTACCAACCATCCTCTGCTACCATTTTGTTACAAGGAATGGTGGATCAGGCCCAATAAAGAGACTTGAGTCATTAAGTAAAACATATCTCTTTTATTCGCAGGTTCATCACATCATCAGTAGAGTGCATCAGGAACTGGGGCATGGAGAAGTGTGCCCACCTTATATAGCTGTGGGCGGGGATTCAGGTAAGGAGGGGTCTATGGGAGGAGCTGACCAGGTGGGAGTCTGGGTTAACCCCTGCACTGCTGCGCTATAGCTGATCCCTGGCACGGGCAGAGCATTTATACCTGACAGGTTCAATGACGCATTTCCATAGCACATTTAATCTAGCTACTGAATCAACCTATTTCCTGGTTCATACCATACAATGGTCCAAAAGGGGCTGATTTGCATAAGACGAACAACCACAACTCCACAAACTTCACCTATTGTGGGTAACTTTAATCACCCAGAAGCTACGTTATGTGGACTGAACTTAGTCATTTCTGAACAGGGTAGATAAAAATCAATGATTTTTTAAAAATTTTTTAAAAAAATCAGATTTTTTTGATTTAAATCGGATTTTTTTTTAATAAAAAACTTTTGGGGTAAAAATCTATGGTAAGATAGTTTTCTATTTAAGATATATAAATAATTTAGTTTATTCAGCATGAAATGGAGCTTAGTTATGTAGCATGGGGCTGTATATTCTGCAACACTGGGACTATCGGTGAGTCAACAATAGGTCAAAGGAGTAGCAGAGATGACAGTTGCTCTTTAAAAATTATTATTTAAATCGAGTTGATTTAAATCAAGCCTTTTTACTAGTGATTTAAATCATGATTTAAATTGTGTTTTAAATCAACTTGATTTAAATCAAATCCACCCTGTTTCTGAATACATTTTGTTCTTCTTTCTGATTTCTTGAGTTTTTCTTGAGTTAAGTGATTATGATTCAGCCCTGTTACCTTCCTGTAGTAGCAAACTCTCACTAATGGCAGCAGCTGCAATTGCAAACATTTTTTGAGGCTTTCATCTAGCTTTTTTATTTCATAAACAAAATAAATGTTAAAAATATTTATATATATTTCCCATGTAATTTCAGGAAAGATGCACTTTTCCCATAATTCCCTCCCAGGTTTCTGAAATTTGTTGGGTAATATGTTTGAATCCAGTGGTGGGTTTCAAATTTTTTTTACTACCGGTTCTGTGGGTGTGGCTTGGGGGGCGTGGCATGGTTTTGTGGGCGTGGCAGGGGAAGGATACTGTAAAATCCCCATTTCCTCCCCATCAGCTGGGACTCGGGAGGCAGAGAATAGATGGGGGTGGAGGTGGTATTTACCGGTTCTCAGAACTACTCAAAATTTCCGTTACCGGTTCTCCAGAACTGGTCAGAACCTGCTGAAACCCACCTCTGTTTGAATCGTTTCAGAAGAGATATGTTCGTACTGGTCTGCATAACATGGCTCTTTTCATTACATTTATTTAACTATTTTCAGTTATAAATTAGATTTTCCTAACTGTTTTAATAAACCTTGAATGAGAACAGAGGTGACGGTCACACACTGTAACAACTGTTTCACCCAGCGCCAGAAATGTGAGGGCTCGCGCTCGGTCGCTTCGCTTGCACACAGTCTACGCATGCGTGCGGCATCACAGAACATGCCAATTTGCTTGCATGTGCCATCCACACATATGTGCAGCATCAAAAACCACGGCAATTCGCTCACACGCGGCTTCTGCGCATGCGTGCGGCGTCAATAACACAGCAATATAGGATGGGATTGTGCATGGGTCACAACTACCGGTTCACCCAAACTAGTCCAAACCGGCAGCAGCCTCCCACTCAATGAGAACCCTTTCGTGTTGAAAGGGAAACAATAATAAGGATGTAATAAATAATACTAGAATATGATATACTGGTACACTAGATTCTGTAACCATTAGGTTCCTGTAATACATATATGCCTTTGTATTTGTATCACATATATTATGTCTTTCTATTTGTATCTCCTGTGACAAACATATTCTATTATTAGGCCTCTGTAATGTATCTGGTATTTGTCAAACATATGTCCCTGCCATTTAACCTGAACCCATATCAATCTTCTCCCTGTTTTTCTTGTGCCATCTAAAAGCACGGTAGGTATCTCTGTTGAAACTACAGCCATCAACAAAGGGATAATTTACACCTCAGCCTAATTTATGTTTGATCTGGATAAACTCCTGTCTTCCAGAGCCAGGGGGCTAAGTGGCCAATTGAGTAAACAAAGAAATGCTTAAGATAATACTAATTGGGAAGTTTCTATTCCCCCTTGCAGGGCAACAAGGAATACACAAACCTAAATTAGGAGGCCAGAATTGGGTACTAAGCTGACGTCTCTGAGGGTATAAAAGGACGCCATACCTTCCCCAAGGTGTGGCTATTTCCTCGCATGCATTGTATCTGTATGTTCTGGATATAATTCCACCCAGTATTTTGTTTTTGGCCATAAATAAAATCTGCTTTTTTGCAAGCCTCGTCTTGAGTCTCTCTTTGGCATTCTGGTGACTTAAGTATATTTTGGGACCTTACAGTGTATTTCTGGTGTGGAGCTGTATTTTGACTTTCCTGCTGTAAATTGGAATCTTGGAGTCCTAATGGACAGCCACTTACCATATTTTTCGGAGTATAAGATGCGCCTTTTTCCCCCTAAAAAGAGGTCAAAAATTAGGTGCGTCTTATATACTGAATGTAGCCCCTCCCACCCACTGGCCCCCACCCTTTGGCCTCTGCCTCTCAGCAATTTACCTTCTTGTAGCAAGCAAGAAGAAACAGTCCCTTTCAGTTTCAGCACAGCCTCATTAGCACAAACTGTTAAGAGGCAAAATTGCTGGGAGGGAGAGGCAGATTTCTTTTTCTTTTCCTCACCAAAAAAGGTATAGTCTTCTTATAGTCTGGAGCGTCTTATACTCTGAAAAATACGGTAAGTGTGAGCCAGCCGTGTGCTGCAACTGCCAAAAAAGCCAACACAGTTCTAGGCTGCATCAATGGAGGGATAGAATCAAGATCACATGAAGGGTTAATACCACTTTATAAGGCCTTGGTAAGGCCACACTTGGAATATTGCATCCAGTTTTGGTCACCATGACACAAAAAAGATCTGAGTAAGAGTGCAGAGAATAGCAGCAGCAACAGTGATAAGGAGTCAGGGGGCTAAACCGCATGAGCAATGCTTCAGCCTAATGAAGAGAAGGATTAGGGGGAAAATGATAGCAGTTTTCCAGCCCTTGGGGGACTGTCACAAAGAAGAGGGAATCAAGCTGTCCTCCAAAGAACCTGAGGGCAGGACAAGAAGTAACAGTTGGAAACTTATCAAGGAGAGAAACAACCTAGAACCGTGATGGCAAACCTATGGCACACGTGCCTCAGGTGGCACGTGGAGCCATATCGATGGGCACCCGAGCTCAACTCTGGCGGCCAGCTGATTTTGGGGCCTTTTGGGCCTATCGGAAGTCAGGAAAAAGGCTGTTTCCGGGCTCCAGAGGGCCTCCGGGGGAGGGAGGGAAGGCCATTTTTGCCCTCCCCAGCCTCCTAGAAAGGCTCTGGAGTCTGGGGAGAGTGAAAAACGGGCCTTCCAGTGGGACTGGAAGTTGGCAAATGGGTCATTTCCGGCCTCCAGAAGGCCTTCCGGGGAGGGGGGGTGTTTCGGAAGGCCGTTTTCACCCTCTCCAGACTCCTAGAAAGGCTCTGGAGCCTGGGGAGAGCGAGAAATGGGCCTACCTTGCCATCACATGCCAAAAGTGGGGGGAGTGCGGGGGGATCGCGCACTTCCCCCACTTTTGGCACGTGATGGCAAAAAGGTTAGCCATCACTGACCTAGAACTAAGGAGAAATTTCTGTAGAGGGAGAAGAATTAACCACTGGTTTCCCTTCAGAAGTTGTGGGTGCTCTCCATCACTAGAAGCTTTGAAGAAGAGACTGGACAGCCATTTGTCTGAAATGGTCTACAGTCTCCTGCTTGAACAGGGGGCTGGACTAGAAGATCTTAAAGCCCATTCCAGCCCTATGATTTTATGATTCTTGCTGGTTTAGATTTGGGGACTTGTTCTGCAAAGAAGTATTTTAATTTTCAAAGGGGGGGGGAGGAAGGTAATTTGGAAACAATTCAACTTGTCCTTAAGAGCCGGACAGTTCTAGTGGTTAAGGCATTGGGTTAGAAATATGAAGCTGATTTCTCATCCTTATCTTATGCCTGGATGTCAGCTGGATGACTTTGGACCAGTCCTTTTCTCTACAAAAGAAGGCCCCAATGAGAATCCATTTCCAAAAGGCTCCCAAGAAAACCACAGGGACCTGACTATGAAGCTCACTGCTTCTTCAGCTTTGGCAACTTAAGAGATGGGTGGACTTCAGCTCCCAGAATTCCCAGCAGAGCTGAGAATTCTGGGAGTTGAAATCCACACATCTTCTAAGTTGCTGAGCTGGAGAAACACGGGTGTAGCTGTGAGGAGCTCTGTCCTCCCGACCACCGAATAAGGGATGGGTAAGTAAGAAAACCTGCTCCGTTGGTCAGCCTTTGCCAAGGGCAGGAGAAAGTCAGTCTCCAAGAAGGAAACGCAAGCACAACAACGAGGAGCACCAGCTTGAGCTGGAGGCAGACAAGCCGCCCCTTTGGTGCCAGGCGGCAATTGTGTGCTTGAGATGCCTCGTCAACTGGCTCGTAGATTTGCACCACCGCTGGCATTTCAAAGGAAGCAGAATAAGAACCCGTTTGTTGAGTTCAGCCGGTTCCTGGGAACTGGCTGGACTTGTTCTGCCAGAGCAGGGACGAGGGGAGATGCGGGATTCCAGAGAGGGCACAGAGAGGAAGAAGAAGAGGAGGGGAAAGGTGCCGGTTAGGCACAGGGAGTATGGCCACGAACATGGAATGTGGCACTCGCTGACAAGCAGAGATGGGGATGGGGGAGGCTCATGGCAGAATACAGAATAAAAGAGTTGGAAGGGACCTTGTAGGTCATCTAGTCCAACCCCCCGCCCAAGCAGGAGACCCTACACCATTTCTGACAGATGGCAGTCCAGTCTCTTCTTAAAAGCTTGCAGTGATGAAGCTCCCACAACTTCCGAAGGCAACTTCTGTTCCATTGGTTGATTGCTCTGTCAGAAAATTTCTCTTTCTTTCTAAGTTGATTCTCTCCTTGATCAGTTTCCATCCATTATTCTTTGTCTGGCCTTCAGGTGCCTTGGAAAATAGCTTGACCCCCCCCCTCTCTGTGGCAGCCCCTCAAATATTGGAAGATACTCTCATCTCCCCTGGTCCTTTTCTTCACTAGACTAGCCATGCCCAGTTCCTGTAACTGTTCATCGTATGTTTTAGCCTCGTCCCCTAATCATGTTTTTTGCCATTCTCTGCATTCTTTCTAGAGTCTCAACATCTTTTTATAGTGTGGCGACCAAAACTGGATGCGGTATTCTATGTGTGGCCTTACTAAGGCTTTATAGATTGGTATTAGTATCTCACTTGATCTTGATTGCATTCCTATGTTAATGCAATTTAGGATTGCATTGGCTTTTTTGGCTGCCGCCGCACTGTTGGCTCATATTTAGCTGATTGTCCACTAAGACTCCAAGATCCCTCTCACACTTACTGCTATTAAACCTGGTTCCACCCGGTCGATATGTGTACTTTTGGTTTTTCTTGCCTAAGTGTAAGACTTTACTTTTCTCTACATTGAATTTCATTTTGTTTGATAAAGCCCCGTGTTCGAGTTTGTCAAGATAGTTGATGCTCTGTGTTTTATACAGTTCCCTCTTCGTCCATCCTCAGCTCTTTTCCAGTCCTCTGGTAGTTCCATGGTGCTCCAGGATCTTCTGGCCTAACTCCCTGTCCAAGCAGGAGACCCTATACCAGTGATAGTTAACCTTTTTGGCACCACATGCCATAGATTCGCCATCACGGCCCTATACCATTCCAGACAATTGGTTCTCCAGTCTCTTCTTGAAAACCTCCAGTGATGGAGCATCTACGTCTGGCAGCAAGCCAGCTAATTCTGGTTAAAACTGGCTAATTCTTCTCACTACCAAAAAAAATTCTCCTTGGTTTTAAATGGTGTCTCCCTCTGAGCTTCTACCTCTTCCTTCTTGTCCTGCCCTCTGACGCTTTGGAGAGTTTGTGGCAGTCCCCCAAATATTGGAAGGATAAGGATAAGGGTAATTTTATTTCTATACCGCCCCTCTCCCGAAGGACTCGGGGCGGTGTACAGCCAGGTAAAAACACAATACAAATATCACAATTTATATTTAAAAATTATTTAAAATATTACATTTAAGGCCAATTAAATAAAAAAACCCAAACATTTAAGAATTCCAAATTTAAAACTCAATTTATGAAGCTAGCCCTGCCTGTCGGAAGAGCAGGGTCTTAAGAGCACAGCGGAAAACTCAAGAGGTCAGAGATCTTGCGTATGTCTGGGGGCAGTTCATTCCAAAGGGCAGGGGCTCCCACAGAGAAGGCTCTCCCCCTGGGTGTCGCCAGCCAACATAATTTGGCCGACGGCACCCCGAGGAGTCCCTCTCTGTGGGAGCGAACTGGACGGTGGGAAGACTGCTATCATGTCACCCCCTAATCGTTCTCTTTGTTAGACTGGACATACTGAATTGGCCAAGGGCCCCAGGATGGCCCCACATAGCTGCAACCATCTCTAGTTATTCAATTCCAGAGGTTGCTCCTTCTCCTTCCAAACCTCAGCTCATCTGCAGCAAACAACGACGTCTCACACATTTCTGGCAACAAGGTTGCTGCTCACCCAGAAAAGCAGCTTCTAAGTTCAGCCCCCCACAATCAAGAGCCCTCCAGATGTGTGGCAGCCTACAGTTCCAAGAATGCTGAGCCAGACTGATGAGGTTGGGTTGGATTGGGGACAAGGGGTGTTAGGCTGGTTTCTGATTGCAAGTTTATCTGCTCTGGTAGACATAACTTAGAGAGTCTATCCGTCTCCATTTCATTAATTTACAGCCAGTAATTATAAGTTCTAATTTTAGACAGTGCATGAATTGTGTAAAATCCCAATTCTGCTCTGATTGCTGCAGCAGATATCTTAGGGTCCACGCCCACAATACATCTCAGGCGCTGAGACTGTGTTTGTTTCAAAACCCCCACCTCAGCTCAGGGTGAGTTTCAAATTTTTTTACTACCGGTTCTGTAGGCGTGCCTTGGTGGGCGTGGCGTGCCTTGGTTGGAGTGGCTTGGTGGGCATGGCAGGGGAAGGATACTGTAAAAACTCCACTCCCTCCCCAATCCAGTGGAAGATTACTGCAAAATCCCCATTTCCTCCCAATCAGCTGGAACTCGGGAGGCAGAGAATAGATGGGGGCGGGGCCAGTCAGAATTTTTACTACCGGTTCTCTGACTGAACTACTCAAAATTTCCGCTACCGGTTCTCCAGAACTGGTCAGAACCTGCTGAAACCCACCTCTGCCTCAGCTCCATATAGGAGCATGGGGATTACCTTAGCTTTATATACTTTTGATTAGTGGTGTGTAACTGCTTACAAAAAGCTGTAAAGCCCTGTGAAGCGACATACAGGTCTAAGCGCTATTGCTATCACCTGATCTTGACTACTAGACCGCATGGGGATAATATGACTGTGACTCTGTGCCAATATGTTTCTTTCAACCCAGGAGCTTCCTGGCATGCTGCTTTTCTCTTCCCCCCCATGCAGAATTAATCCTAAATGCAGAGGAGAAGGAAGCCATCCAGCAGTCAAGGATCCAACTTCCACCAGCTTGAAGGCTCCCCGTTACCTTTGGGGAAAGCCTCCAATGTCTTTCCTAAATAAAAGTCATCATAAGGATCTCTGCTCCTGTGTCAATGAGAATTGATGGAAAAGTGGGGGGAAACACAGTATTCTTAGGACCGGTCAAGATCGAAGCAATGTAGTTTATACCCATGAAGCTCTCCAAGGGTTAACCTTTGTCTGGTCCTCTTCGCACCTGTGTCTCCAAAGGTTGCATGAGCCCCTCTCAGCTGACTTGTTTAAAGTCAGGGGCATTGGGCATTACCCTGAAAATGCCTCAACTCATCAGATTATTTGGTTAAAAAAAAAATCTCTTCCTCACTTCAATCAAATCCTATTTCTGTTTGATTGGGCCTTTTTCCCCGACTGGAAAAATCATGATTTATCAGCTAGCAGAGGTGGCCTCAACAAATTTAAAAAAAAATAAACCCTGAGAGCCTGTTTGGTCCAATGATTAAGGCACCAGCTAGAAGCCGGGAGACCTAGTCACACCTTAGCTATGAATACCAACTGGATGACTTTGGGCCAATCACCAGGAGACAGTGAGTTCTAGTCCTGCTTTAGGCTTGAAAACCAGCTGGGTCACGTGGGGCCAGTCCCTCTCTCTCTCTCTCAGCTCAATCCACCCTACAGGGTTGTTTTATGAGGCAAATAGGAGGAGCAAGGCAGTGGTGGGTTGCCCCCGGTTCACACCAGTTCTATAGAACCAGTAGTAAAACCGCCAGGAGGCCCCGCCCACCGACCCCGACGTCATCAAAACGCTTCTGCGCATGCGCAGAAGAGCGCGCAAGCGAAGCAAGCACACACGCGCGGCCCCGCTGTGAACAGGTAGTAAAGGTAAGTAGAATCCACCCCTGGAGCAAGGTACTCGCCATCTTGAGTTACTGTGTTTCCCCCAAAATAAGACCCTGTCTTATATTTTTTTGAACCCCGAAATAAGTGTTTGGCCTTATTTTGGGGGGTGTCTTATTATTTTGGGGCACATGGAGCAAGACGGGGCTCCTCTTGCCATCTTACCTGATTTCCAGCTCTGTCTCCCTAACCCTAACCAGAGGAAATGGCAGGGACCAACTGCGTACGTGGTTAAATATTTTTTGGGGGGGGTTTACTTTAGCGCATGCGCTCAAAAGCCCAATTGGGCTTATTATCAGGGGATGTCTTATTTTAGGGGAAACAGGGTTTGTGTACAAATAATAAAGGCGAGATGGAAATGAATAAATAATCAATCTATCTATCATGACATGCTAACCCAAACAATTTAGGGGAAGGGGGCAGATGAAAAGGGCAGAAAAATCACACAGTAAGGCAGGAACTTACTTCCTGCCTTACTGGCAAGCCAGGCAGCGAGGAAGCTAATCATTAGTGAACCAAGTTTACTGCCGCCACCGCCGCCGATGTCACGCACAAGCCTTTCCATGTTTGCCCTGGCACAGATCGGCCTCCACCCCACCCAGCTCTACCTTTTACCTGAACCCTTAAACAAATCAATTCTGAACTAAACAGATAGTCTGATAGGTCCCTCGGCTAGAAGCAGAAGCATATAATGTTGTGGCCATGCCTCTGTGTGTGTACACAGCACATACATACAACAAGGAAAGGGCTGCAGGTTAGACAGCAAAGTCAAAAGAACGCATTAGGAGAAGCCACGAAAAGCCACGTACGTGATGCCATGCCAAGGCGATGGCAATGCACCAGGAGTCGAGCGTCAGCTTTTTTCCCCCTCCTTATTGTGCAGTCTCTCATCATCTCAAAAATGACTGCAGCACGGTGCAGAACAAATATCAAACCAGGAAGTATCAGATAGCTTTTAACTGAAAGTATTATATAAAGATAGAAATATTTGAATTTTGTGAAGATGAAAAAATATATTGGGGGTGGCGGGGTTCAAGTTTTATAAAAAAGGGGATTTTGATTTGGATTATATTCTGTGGAAGTCCGGGGGGGAGGGGTGGGTTAGGGAAGGTTAGGGGGGGTTAGGGAGGTTAGGGAGGTTTGGGGGGGGGAGAAAATGGGGAGAAAATGTAATTGTAAAACTTTTTCAATTAAAAAAAAAATGACTGCAGCACCAACTTTCATGGACTACACCCACGCTACAGATAAATAAAGTATTGCTTTGGGAAGCATCTGCCACTCTACCTACCTAGTGATGGATCTATCCCTGAGATCCTTAAATGAATTTCGTTGTATGGATATACTGTGTATACACATACAATGACAATAAAGTTGTTGTTGTTATTATTATCTCTTTTATTCATTAAACATGAAACTCAGTCAGCTGAACATTTATAAATGTGTCACAAATATGACTGAATGGTGCTAATGGTTGATACGGGTTGCTGCTAATGTCCTAGGTATCGACCAAGTATCTTCCTAAATATATTATTATTATTATTATTATTATTATTATTATTATTATTATATTGTACTTTGAAAGCAAGTGAATGAAAAAGAGCACAAAGGGTTTCTAAGAAATTCAGGCACTAAAACTTTGCTTTCAGGTTTTTCCATGCATAAACTAACTTTGGGTGTGACACTCATATCCTCTCATATCCTTTCACTGACATGCAACAGGGTAAGAACTGCTGATTTTACATGCACCTTTTTTTTTTTGTTCTTCTTCTTCCAAACTATCTGCCATCATAACCTTCCCCTTAAGCTTTTAATTTCTTCTCATCCAAACTTCCTTTTTATCTCCCCTCTCTCCTTGGCAGCTGAGGATGGAGTAGAAAAGTCACCACAAATGAATTCTACTAAACTGGAGGGTTTTGTTTTTTTTCCATCCCAGCCTTCTGACTAGGAGAAGTCTCCAGCACAATCTTCATGGCCAAAACTGGCTCAGTGTCCCATGAAGCTCCCCAGAAAATAGAAATCCTAGATTGGGATTAGCAGCCCCTCTTTAGCAGAAACAGAACAAAACTGCTGGGATTGCCTGGACACTTTGAACTGCTTCTGGGACTGAAATGAGAAACCCTTGAAATGAACGGGCGTCTACGCTCACCTACCACGGCACTCCAGATAAACTCTTCAAATTGTACAGGTACCACCCCTAGCACCCATGGTGCACAGACAATCCTGACTGGGGGAGTGGATGGAATCTGGAGTTGTTGTTTTTTCTCTTGGAGAGCGCTTCTCACCAGGCTCAAGGTTGACTCATCCTTCCATCCTTCCAAGGTTCATAAAACGAGGACCCAGATTATTGGGGGCAATAGGCTGATTTTGTAAACTGCTTAAAGAGGGCTGTAAAGCACTATGCAGTGGTATATAAGTCTAAGTGCTATTGCTATCTATCTCTATGTCTGACTGTCCTTCCCACATAAAGCAGTATATAAGTCTAAGTGCTATTGCTATTCTTTCCCACATAAAGCAACATATAAGTCTAAGTGTTATTGCTATGCTTTCCCACATAAAGCAACATATAAGTCTAAGTGTTATTGCTATACTTTCCCACATAAAGCGACATATAAGTCTAAGTGCTATTGCTATACTTTCCCACATAAAGCGACATATAAGTCTAAGTGCTATTGCTATTCTTTCCCACATAAAGTGACATATAAGTCTAAGTGTTATTGCTATACTTTTCCACATAAAGCAACATATAAGTCTAAGTGTTATTGCTATGCTTTCCCACATAAAGCAACATATAAGTCTAAGTGCTATTGCTATACTTTCCCACATAAAGCGACATATAAGTCTAAGTGTTATTGCTATACTTTCCCACATAAAGCGACATATAAGTCTAAGTGCTATTGCTATACTTTCCCACATAAAGCGACATATAAGTCTAAGTGCTATTGCTATTCTTTCCCACATAAAGTGACATATAAGTCTAAGTGTTATTGCTATACTTTTCCACATAAAGCAACATATAAGTCTAAGTGTTATTGCTATGCTTTCCCACATAAAGCAACATATAAGTCTAAGTGCTATTGCTATACTTTCCCACATAAAGCGACATATAAGTCTAAGTGCTATTGCTATACTTTCCCACATAAAGCGACATATAAGTCTAAGTGCTATTGCTATTCTTTCCCACATAAAGTGACATATAAGTCTAAGTGTTATTGCTATACTTTTCCACATAAAGCGACATATAACTCTAAGTGCTATTGCTATACTTTCCCACATAAAGCGACATATAAGTCTAAGTGCTATTGCTATTCTTTCCCACATAAAGCGACATATAAGTCTAAGTGCTATTGCTATTCTTTCCCACATAAAGCGACATATAAGTCTAAGTGCTATTGCTATTCTTTCCCCCATAAAGCGACATATAAATCTAAGTGCTATTGCTATACTTTCCCACATAAAGCAACATATAAATCTAAGTGCTATTGCTATACTTTCCCACATAAACAGACATATAAGTCTAAGTGTTATTGCTATGCTTTCCCACATAAAGCAACATATAAGTCTAAGTGCTATTGCTATACTTTCCCACATAAAGCGACATATAAGTCTAAGTGCTATTGCTATTCTTTCCCCCATAAAGCAACATATAAGTCTAAGTGCTATTGCTATACTTTCCCACATAAAGCGACATATAAGTCTAAGTGCTATTGCTATTCTTTCCCCCATAAAGCAACATATAAGTCTAAGTGCTATTGCTATTCTTTCCCCCATAAAGCAACATATAAGTCTAAGTGCTATTGCTATACTTTCCCACATAAAGCAACATATAAGTCTAAGTGCTATTGCTATTCTTTCCCACATAAAGCGACATACACGTTGAAGTGCCATTGCTAGTGCTTCCAAGCTATCAGCAGCTACTTCAAGCATCGGCTTTGGTTAACGGCTTCATTACGGCTCTGAGTTCAAGAAACGCCTTACAGGGGTGGAGGAAGTATGATGGGACCCTCCCAAAGCGGGGTGCCCCTGTAAGCCGTGGACTTCAACTCCCAGCATCCCCCCGGGCATCTTGGCCCCTGCAGAGAAGGCCGGGGGGGAGGGAGGAAGCCCCAAAAAGGCCGAAGCGGCGGGTCAGGTCGCCACCAGACTCGGGCGGGCCGGAGGGAGGGCGAGGCGGCGGGGACTGAGGGACGCTCTTTCGCCCGCGGTCCTTCCCCGCTGACGGCAGGTTGTTAGCTCCCGCCCGCAGCCGAAAGACGAGCCGGGTTCGGCATCCTGAGGGGCCCCGCGGCGGGACAGCCCTTGGCCCAGCACCCCTCAGGGGAGTTGACTCCGCGGCCCTCGCCCCGCCCGGCACCCGTTACCTGCTCGGCGTCCTCGTCGGGTTCCAGCTCCCCCAGGTAGTACTGCTGGAGCCAGCGGCGCGCGTTGGCCGAGTGCCGGTGCGGCGGGCCATCCAGCGCGGCGCTCACGTCGGTGCCGGCCCGCTCCAGCAGCACCTGCTGCCCGCCCGGATGGAGACGCACGAAGGCGCTGAGGTCGTAGAGGCGGCTGCCGGTCAGCACCAGGCAAGCGCCCTGGGCGCAGCCGGCGCGCAGCTCGGCGCGGCTGAAGGAGCGGCTGGTTGACGGGGCGGCCATCGGGGAGCGTCTGGCGGGGCACCTGCCGGCCTCATGCTTATGCGGCCGCCTGGCCTGCTCCGCCCCCGACGGCGCCGCCCCTCCGCCGAGGCATCGCGCCCGCGGCCAGCCCGCCCACGCTCCCGCAGCCACTAGCGGGGAAAGGGGACCTCTGAGCGCACGCGGAGTGTCGCTTCCCTCCCTTGGCGGGAGCATCTCGGAGACGGCGAGAGGATACAAACGGACCCTCCTTGAGACCCGACCGCGTCCTTCCCCTCCCCTCAGGCGCCCTTGTCTCGTGTTTTAGAATAGACTAGTGTTATGGAAGGAAGGAAGGAATTAAGAGATATCCCTCCGGGCAGACAGTCAGCTTTATTATTGCAATAAGGTTGAGACAGGTATTGCTACCTAAAGAATCTGAGCAAAGTAATGAACATGAGAGTCCAACTTTATAACAGCTTCCAACAAAGGATTCTGTTAACTCAGCAATTCATATGGTCATATACATTTGTCATTTTTAATTAACACTTCCTAATTTCTGTTTCATTTTATTCTCTGCCAACATTCATAATTCTTCATGTAGATTACTGAAGCATAGATTCAAATTATCTCTTGTTGATACAACAATATGGTCATCCTTGTCTCTCTGACCTTCAAAGTGTAAATCACCAAAATGTCTTTATCTGTGACAACTGAGGGGCAACTGAGGGGCCTCTCCTCACTGGTTCTACATGAGAGAAGGAATGTGTCTGCCTTTTATTTCAACTGGATACATTTGCAAGCACAATTTCTCTTCTACAATACTATGAACAAAGAGGGCCCTTCAGTGATCATCCAGCTGGACCCTCTTTTCCTACTTTATTAGAGCTGGAAGGGACCCTGGAGGTCTTCTAGTCCAGCCCCCTGCTCAAGCAGGAGAATCTACACCATTTCACACAAGTGACTGCCCGGTCTCTTCTTCAAAGCCTCCAGGGATGGAGCGCGCCCACAATTTCTAGTGGCAAGCCGTTCCACTGGTTAATTGTCCTCACTATTTAGGAAGTTTCTCCCTAATTACAGGTTGCTTCTCTCCTTAATTAGTTTCCATCCACTGTTTTCTTGGCCTGCCCTCGGGGGCTTTGGAGAATCGCTTGACTCCTTCCTCTTTGTGGCAGCCCCTCAAATGCTGGAATGCTGTTATGCAGCGTTTCTCAACCTTGGAAGCTTGAAGATGGGTAGACTTCAACTCCCAGAATCACCCAGTCAGCAGCGCAGAAAGGAAATATAGAAATTGTAAATTTAATTGAAATGACTAAACACTGTTTAAATTTGTGAACCAGCCAAATACTCTGTTCAAAGAAAATACATTGTATGTTTGTATGTGTGTTTCTAATTATTGCTATTTATTCATATTTGTTCTCTTTTATTCTTTAAAGTTTAACCATTCATTCTTTATCTTAATATCTTTATATTTGTTGGGGGTTGGCTTTCTTCCCTTTCATCTTTTTTATTGTACAGCAATCTTTCTCCTCAAACCTACCACCTCTCTCTTTTCTTTCCTTCTTACTTTCTCTTCCTCCCCCTCTTCTTCTCCTCCCTACTTCCTCTTCCTTTCTCCTTCTCCTCCTCTCTTCCTCCCTCTCTTAACCGTCACTCCTACTCTAATTTCCCTTCCCTTCCTTCATCCCTCTCTATTGCTGTATCCTTTTATGCATATGGACTACTCAGAGGGCTGAAAAAGTTATTTTTGACTGGTCCTCGCACTTTTGACCAGTCCTTGAACTTACGGCTGTCTTCACATTTTACGTTTTTTGCCCTATCTTATCACCATGGTGAAGAGAAGCAGTTGTGAAATGAGTGACATGGTTGTTAAGGATGCTGCATGGGCATAAATGTGAGGATGGTCATAAGTGTGAGGACCAGTCAAAAGTGCGAGGACCTGTCAGAAATGACTTTTTCAGCCCTCTGGTTAGTCCTTTTGTGTATATGGACTACTCAGAGGGCTGAAAAAGTTATTTTTGATTGGTCCTCGCACTTTTGTCCAGTCCTCAAACTTACGACTGTCCTCACATTTTACATTTTTTGCCCAGTCTTATCACCATGGTGAAGAGAAGCAGTTGTGAAATGAGTGACATGGTTGTTAAGAATGCTGCATGGGCATAAATGTGAGGATGGTCATAAGTGTGAAGACCAGTCAAAAGTGTGAGGACCTGTCAGAAATGACTTTCCAGCCCTCTGAGTAGTCCCTATACACATAGCCATGGCCACCCGGTCACATGACCAGCTAGCCACGCCCACCCAGTCACATGGCCTCCAAGCCACACCCACACAATAAGCCACGCCCATAATGGTGTCCCTCTTACCAATGTTAAAATCTGTTCACCTTACCCTATACACATAGCCATGGCCACCCGGTCACATGACCAGCTAGCCACGCCCACCCAGTCACATGACCAGCTAGCCACGCCCACAAAATAAGCCACGCCCACAATGTCCCTCTTTACCAATGTTAAAATCTGGTCACCTTATTTTAAGTTTATATTAGTTTTTACTATTGTAATAAAATCTTTAATAAAATTATATCTATTCATCCATTTCTCTCCTTCTCCCTCTCTCCCTCCCTCTCTCTCTGTCTCTCACCCTCCCTCCCTCCCTCTCTCTCCCTCCCCCTCTCTCTCTCCTCTCTCCCTCTCTCCCTCTCTCCCTCTCCCCTCTTTCTCTTTCTCTCCCTCCGTCTCTCTCTCTCTCTCTCTGTCTCAACAGCCTCCTGCCGCCCTCTGCGAGCAACAACAGAGCTCAGGGGGGCTGTGTGTGGCCCTCCTGGGCTCCATTTTCAATTGTGATGGCCTCCTGCCATCCTCTGCCAGCGAAAATGGAGTTGGGGGGGGCGTGCATAGCCCCACCTCCGAGCTCCATTTTCACTGGCAGAGGGCAGCAGCAGGCCGTCATGGACGGAAACGGTGTCTGGGAGGGCCATGTGCCAGGTCTAAGCACCCCACAGGCTGGATCTGGCCCGCGGGCCTTGAGTTTGACACTCCTGATCTAGATGAATCTATCTATCTATCTATCTATCTATCTATCTATCTATCTATCTATCTATCTATCTATATCTATCTCTGTCTCTATCTCTATCTATTTGTTGTGAGCTGCCCTGAGTCCTACGGAGATAGGGCGGCATACAAATTATATTAAATAAATAAATATCTGATTTTGGCTTAAAGCGATAGCCTAGTTCACTCTATTTGTGGCGATAGCCTGATTCACTCTATAAGTGTGGGGTCCCCACAGCATATTGAAGAGTATAGAACCCAACCTATTTGCAGACGATCCAGTGGGTTGTGTAAATCCAGGCATTCTGTGACCAGCGGGCATCAAGGGAGCTTCCTCCTCCTCCTCCTCCTCCTCCTCCTCCTCCTCCTCCTCCCCCTCCCGGCACCCTTGGGCAGCTGCTGGAGTCCTTCAAGATCTCTCCCCTCCCCACCCCAGTGCAGACCTTGCCTGCTGGTTTCCTGCTGGGCTTTGAAGAGGCCTCCTGAGACTGCCCCAACCAAGCAAGGTTCTCTTCTAACCACAGACCTCCCTCGTCCTTTTTACTCCTGTCCCAAGCAGCAGAAAGGAATGCAATGTTTCTGCAGCAAGCCAGATCCAAACGCCCCGTTTCGTGATGGCCTGATGTGATAACCCTGATTCACACAGCAGGCTTATAACCAGGGCCACCTTCCCAAGCATGCCTAAGTACCCTTTTATCCATCTTCATCTAAAGTTCAGTGCATAGCAATTAATTGCAATTAATTGTGAGCTCAGCTGTAATTAATTCAATATCTTTGTGCACACTTCCCGTATCCATATCTGTCCCTCCTTGCCTCATATTTTATAGGATTATTATTTCATTTGCGGGCCATAAGTAGGATTTAGGGTGCAATGTGGAGACAAACAAAGCAATTGGGGACACCCTGTTCAGCCTGCTGCAGCTTTTCAGAGCAAAAGACAAATGTTGTATGGGGGTTGTGGAAAACCAGGCGTGTCACAGAAGGAAGGAATAAGCAGGTGTCAACACCTCACACATACTATGATCTTACCCAGGCATGTCCCCCCAAAAATTGTGAAGAGTAGCAATGCTTATATAACAATGGAAGCCACTTCGAGTCCCAGCAGATAAATCTTCAGGAAATGCTCCGACAGCAACTCCCAAGCTTGGTCAAATTGTGCCGGAAACGGCATTGGTCGCGTTGGTTGATGATCTCTGGAGGGCTCGGGACAGGGGGTGCTCCTCTGTCCTGGTCCTGTTAGATCTCTCAGTGGCTTTTGATACCATCGACCATGGTATCATGCTGCACCGGTTAGAAGAGTTAGGGGTGGGAGGCACTGTGTTGCGGTGGTTCTCCTCCTTTCTCTCTGACCGGTCGCAGTCTGTGTTGAGAGGGGGACAGAGGTCGACCCCGAGGCCCCTCATATGTGGGGTGCCGCAGGGGTCGGTCCTCTCTCCCCTCCTGTTCAACATTTATGTGAAGCCGCTGGGCGAGATCATCCGTGGTTTCGGGGTGGAGTATCATCAGTACGCTGACGACACCCAGCTGTACATCTCCACCCCGGATCACCCCAACGATGCCCTTGAAGTGATGTCCCGGTGCCTGGAGGCCGTACGGATCTGGATGGGGAGGAACAGGCTCAGGCTCAACCCATCCAAGACCGAGTGGCTGTGGTTTCCGTTGTCCCGATATAGTCAGTTGACGCTATCACTGACTATTGGGTGCGAATCATTGGCCCCCACGGAGAGGGCTCGCAATTTTATTTTTTTATTTTATTTTAATTTTGATTTATATGCCGCCCTTCTCCGAAGACTCAGGGCGGCTTACAATGTGCTCAGCAATTTGGGCGTCCTCCTGGATTCACGGCTGTCTTTAGAAGAGCACCTGACGGCCGTGACCGGGAGGATTTTTTATCAGGTTCACCTGATTCACCAGTTGCGTCCCTTTCTGGATCGGGACTCGTTACGCATGGTCACTCATGCCCTCGTCACCTCCCGCCTGGACTATTGTAATGCTCTCTACATGGGGCTCCCCTTGAGGAGCACCCGGAGGCTCCAACTGGAACAGAGTGCGGCCGCGCGGGTGGTAATGGGAGCGTCATGGCGCTCCCATGTGACACCTCTCCTGCGCGAGCTGCACTGGCTCCCGGTGGTCTTCCAGGTGCGCTTCAAGGTTTTGGTTACCACCTTTAAAGCGCTCCATGGCTTAGGACCTGGTTATCTACGGGACCGCCTACTACCACCAATAGCCTCCCACCGGCCAGTACGCTCTCATAGAGAGGGACTCCTCCGGGTGCCGTCAGCCAAACAGTGTCGGCTGGCGGCCCCTAGGGGGAGAGCCTTCTCTGTGGGGGCACCTACCGTCTGGAATGAGCTCCCCCCAGAGATACGGAGGATCCCGGATCTGCGCACCTTCCGCCGCACTGTGAAGACCTTTTTATTCCATCAAGCGGGCTTGGCCTAATCTCCTCCCTCTTTTAATATGTAAATTTTAATCTGTTTTTAAATTATTGGGGTGTTTTAATCTGTCTGGGCCAAAATGATTTAATTTGATTTTATCTGGTTTTAAATTTTGTGTATTTATGTATTTTATTGCTTGGCTGTTCACCGCCCTGAGTCCTTCGGGAGTAGGGCAGTATACAAATCAAATATACTAAACTAAAACTAAACTAAACTAAACTAAACTAAACTAAAGTAATGTAATGTAATGTAATGCAATGCAATGCAATGCAATGCAATGTAATGTAATGTAATGTAATGTAATGTAATGTAATGTAATGTAATGTAATGTAATTTAATTAATTCAATTTGTATGCTGCCTTTCTCCGAAGACTCAGGGTGGCTTACAATGCATTTTTAAAAAAAACATTATAAAAACATTTAAAAATTAAAACATTAAAACCTATTCATGCCATTCATGGCCGGATCTCGCAAGATTGTAACAGTGAGATCAACGGCCCCAGGCCTGCCAGAAAAGCCAGGTCTTCACCACTTTCCAGAAGGCCAATAGGGTGGGAGTGGTCCGGATCTCAGGAGGTAACTGGTTCCAGAGAGCTGGGGCAGCCACAGAGAAGGCCCTCCCCCGCGGGCCTGCCAGCCGGCATTGTTTAGCTGACAGGACCCGGAGGAGACCAACTCTGTGGGATCTTACCGGTCGCTGGGAGCTATGCAGTAGAAGGTCTTGAAGATAGCTTGGCCCTGAGCCATGTAGGGCTTTAAAGGTAATAACCAACACCTTTGTTATGTATGTATCTATTTTGTACGGGAAATTCAAATGTACAATGAATTCTGATTGGTTCTTGGTCACCCCTGAAAAGTATATAAAGAGGGCTGTTACCTGTGTTCCTTTGCTGAAGTCTCACCCTGAATTAAAGAGCTGTTGTTACTAGCCTGCTTGTGCCTCTCGTTATTCCCGCGCTACAACATTGGCGACGAGGATGGGATAGAGGACACAAGAGGCGATTCAAAAGAGCTTGGAGTTTCAGCCAGGGTGACTAGCGAACACCGAGACATGGCATGTCTGCCTATGTTCCACCAAAACCCTTCGACCTGACCCGAGAGATGTGGGGATCGTATCTGACCAGGTTCGAGTGCTCCCTGGAAGCGAGCAAAATGCAAGGGCTCTCTGCGAACAGAAAAAGGGCTCTGTTCTTAAGCCACTGTGGGCCAGACGTATTCGAGATAGCCGAATCTCTCTGCGAGCCAACCCCAGTCCAGACGGTTCCCTGGGACGTCCTTCAGGCCAACCTGAGAGCCCACTACGCTCCAGTTCCGTCTAAATTCGTTCAGTGCTACGAACTCCGGCAATGAGTTCAAAAAGAAGGAGAGCCAGTCAGTGCTTATGTGGCCGCGCTTCGAAAAGCCGCAACACATTGTGACTACAGAGACTTAGACGACGCGTTGCTTGAACAACTGATTTGTGGGGTTCGAGATAACCGGTTACAAAGGCGTCTTCTAGCCAAGCCAGACCTAACGCTAGCCGGCGCGCTAGACGAAGCCCGAGCACATGAGGCATCAACGAAAGCTTCGGAAGCGCTGCAGCAACACAGTTCAAGCAAAGACGGGCCGAAAACAGCCGCCGTCCACAGAAAAGAGGTGCGAACCAGCACTGAGAAAGAGTCGGACGAGGACTTCTTCCATACAGAAAAGAAATCGAGCAAACAAACCCGCCGCCACGAGAATTGCCCTAGCTGTGGCGGGGATCACGAGAGACATTCGTGTAAATACAGAGAAGCCATTTGCAGGCGTTGCAATAGAAAAGGCCACCTAGCACGAGTTTGCAGAGCTCAATTTCTGCGTAGTCGAAAGCCATGTGACTACCGCGACCAACCAGAACCGGCTCGTTCAAAACAGCCAATCAAAGATGACGGCGTGAGAAAACAGCACGAACCTCAAAAGCGGGAGACCTACAGCACGAGAATTGGCCAAGCCAGCACAACCGACGATGAGAAAGTCTACACAAAAGTAAAAATCGAGGGCAAATCGTGCGAAATGGAAATCGACACCAGGTCTACATTATCAATCATGTCCTGGTCAACACTCAAGGCACTCCTGCCCAAGTTTCAGAAGAACCAGCTGTCCCATCAGAAAATCCGCCTACTCGACTACCAGGGAAACCGAGTTCTCGTTGAAGGCGTGGGCACGTTCCGGGTCACCTACGGCGGGTTCCAGAAAGAGCTGCCCCTGACTGTCGTTAGCAAGCCCCTACCAAGTCTACTGGGCATGAAATGGTTCCGGGCCCTCGGCATGGGCTTCACGGGCGTTCACAGCATCAGCGGATCATCACTTAAAGAAACCCTGCTCCACGAGTTTCGGGATGTTTTCGAAGAGACTCTAGGCAAGTACGTGGGGACCCCTATATCTTTCAATTTAGACCCCAACGTAGCGCCTATCAGACTGAAAGCAAGACGAGTTCCATTTGCTTTAAAGCCAAAAATTGATGCAGAGCTCGACAAGCTCATTAAGCAAGGGGTGCTAGTTCCCGTAGATCACGCTAAGTGGGAAACCCCAATAGTCACGCCCGTAAAATCTGATGGCTCAATTAGAATTTGCGCCGACTATAAATGTTCGATTAACAAGGCGTTGCAGCAGAGCGCCTATCCGGTTCCGATAGTCCACCATCTACTACATTCCCTGGGGCCTGGCAAGCTATTCGCAAAACTAAACCTTGCGCAGGCATACCAGCAACTGCCAGTAGATGACGCTACGGCAGAATCACAGACAATAGTAACTCACAGAGGTGCCTTTAAATGCACCAGGCTTCAGTTTGGGGTCAGCATCGCCCCAGGACTCTTTTAAAGCACAGTGGAGCGCCTTCTACAAGGCCTCCCAGGTGTCGTCCCGTATTTCGACGACGTTTTGATTAGTGGCCAAGACGAGACTCAGTTAGGCCAGAGGGTTAGACAAGTCCTAACGAGGTTCAGAGAAGCAGGACTTAAACTCAAGCGAACAAAATGCAAGATAGCGGTTCCATCAGTGGAATTCTTAGGCTACAGAATCGACGGCATGGGCATTCACCCCACAGAAAGCAAAGTTAGGGCCATCCAAAGTGCGCCCACCCCCAAATCAAAATCCGAACTGCAGGCTTTCCTGGGCCTTCTCAATTTCTATACGATGTTTCTGAAACACAAAGCCACCGTTGCGGAGTCTCTGCACAAGCTCCTTGGAAAAAACGTTCCGTGGGTTTGGGGCCAGCGAGAAGTGGCCGCATTCAACGCAGTAAAGAGACTTTTGTCTGAGGACAGTTTCCTCATCCAATACAATTCCGAACTACCTCTAGTATTGGTCTGTGATGCTTCCCCCTTTGGTGTAGGCACGGTTTTAAGCCATAGACTGCCGAATGGGTTAGAGGTGCCCATCGCCTATTACTCTCGCACTTTGTCTAGTGCTGAAAGAAACTATAGCCAGCTAGATAGGGAGGCACTAGCGGCTGTAGCTGGGGTCAAAAAGTTTCACGAGTATTTGTTTGGCTGCACTTTTGAACTTATTACGGACCACCAGCCTCTTTTGGGACTTTTGGCTGGAGATAAACTGACCCCGGCTGCCCTTTCCCTCTGGATGACCAGATGGTCCATTTTCTTAGCCGCGTACTCATACAGACTGCTCCACCGGCCGGGCAAAACTTTAGGACATGCTGACGCCCTCAGCCGATGCCCCTTGCCCGAATTGTTGGACAACCCAACCCCGGAAGCCCCGGTTTTACTGCTTGACATTGTTTCCCCGGGCCCCATTTCTTCAAACGAGGTGGCGAGGGTTTCTGCCAGAGACTCTGTTTTGCGCACTGTAATGGGCTGGGTAACGAGGGGTTGGCCTACCAAGGTGGACGGTGATGACTTGCAATTGTACTTTAACAAGAAAAATGAACTGTCAATGTTGGGGGGTTGCTTGTTGTGGGGAGACAAGGTGGTCATTCCTTCGCAGTTAAGGCACAGAGTTCTGGATATGTTGCATGAGGGACACCCTGGTATCGTTCGCATGAAAGGCCTTGCTCGTAGTTATGTTTGGTGGCCACATCTCGACCAAGATGTCACTGAGTGGGTGGGGAAGTGCAGGCCCTGCCAGGAGTCCCGCCCAGATCTGCCCATAGCTCCCGTTTGTGAATGGGAAAAACCAAAAGGGCCATGGGGGAGGATTCACATTGATTTCGCTAGCCAGAACTTTCTTATTATTGTAGATGCATATTCTAAGTGGCTCGAAATTGCCCTAATGCCATCTACCACTTCTGAGGCTGTAATCAAAGTACTCAGAAAACTATTCGCAACACACGGGTTGCCTGACACCCTGGTATCCGACAATGGGCCCCAATTCACGGCAACTCAATTTGAAGGCTACCTAGTCGAATTAGGCATAAGACATGCATTATCCGCTCCTTTTCATCCGGCTTCTAATGGCCTTGCAGAGAGATTTGTAAGAACGGCCAAAGAAGCTCTTTCCCGGCTTGATGCAGGGGACTGGCAGGCTAGAATAGATGAGTTCTTAGCGGTACAGCACGCCACCCCGTGCCCCACCTCGGGCCGCAGCCCAGCCAAGCTCTTAATGGGCCGAAAGCTAAGATGCGTTCTCAACCAACTGCATCCCAATTACTCCCCCGATAGCTTCAAGGGGGAAGGGGGAGGACTAAGACAATTCCAAGTAGGAACACCAGTTTTTGCTAGAAGTTACACCAATGGGCCCTTATGGGTAGAGGGAACTATCGTAGGAATTACCGGCCCAAAGTCATACACAGTGGATATAGGGCATGGTAAAATCTGGAGGAGGCATATAGATCAATTGCGTAAACGTTTACAAAACGAAAACTCATGTCCTAACTTTCAAGGTCTTCCTGACACAGCTACCTCAAGCCCGAGTAAGCCGGAATACTTATCTGGCAACCCTGAGTTCCAGCGCCGCCCCAGCGAGCCGACACTCCCAGCCAGAGATAGCCACACCTCCGGAGAAATCCAGGAGGTTCCATTGGCGGAGCCGGGAGAGACGGGAGGTCCCTCCAACCAGCTCGACGCCTCGCCAACAACTGAACTGCTCAGGTCAACCAGGATTAAGACACGCCCTGGTCACCTGCGTGATTTTGTATGTAAATATGTAAATAGATAGAATAAGTGCCTTCTGGGAGTGGAGGGGTGTTATGTATGTATCTATTTTGTGCGGGAAATTCAAATGTACAGTGAATTCTGATTGGTTCTTGGTCGCCCCTGAAAAGTATATAAAGAGGGCTGTTACCTGTGTTCCTTTGCTGAAGTCTCACCCTGAATTAAAGAGCTGTTGTTACTAGCCTGCTTGTGCCTCTCATTATTCCCGTGCTACAACAACCTTGAATTATGCCCGGAGACCAATAGGGAGCCAGTGCAGCTCGCGGAGAATTGGTGTAATGTGGGTGTACCTAGGTGCACTCACGACAGCTCACATGGCTGCGTTCTGGACCAACTGTAGTCTCCGAACACTTTCCAAGGGTAGCCCCATGTAGAGCGCGTTGCAATAATCTAACCAAGGGCATGAGTGACTGTGGGGAGAGCCTCCCGATCCAAGTAGAGTCGCAATTGGTGCACCAGGCAAACCTGTGCAAAGATCCCCCTAGCCACAGCTGTCAGATGTTGCTCTAATCTTAGCTGTGAGTCTAGGAGGACACCTAAATTGCGAGCCCGTTCTGAGGGGGACAATTTCTCCCCCCCCCAGAACCAAGGATGGACAATCAACATAGTCTTTAGGAGGCAATACCCACAGCCACTCGGTCTTGTCTGGGTTAAGTCTGAGCCTGTTGACTCCCATCCAGACCCTCACAGCCTCCAGACACCAGCACATCACATCCACCAATCACTGAATTGATGTAGATTTGATCCCAATGCAAAGAGGAAGTGATGCACAGCTCACTTGGACAGATTAACAGAGTTCAAAGGGACCTTGTAGGTCATCTAGTCCACCATCCCCCCGCCCAAGCAGGAAATCCTACACCGGTGATGGTGAACCTTTTAGAGGCTGAGTGCCCAAACTGCAACCCAAAACCCACTTATTTACCACAAAGCGCCAACATGGCAATTTAATCTGAATAACAATTCAGCTAATTGTTGTAAGAAAAATGTGAAAAAATGCACTTTTATGCCCCTTCATTTTTGTTTCTGCTTTTGAAATATTACATTTAGCAACAATAAAAAAGGAAAACTTTTGTAATATAATTTCTCTTTCCCTCCCTCTCTCTCTTTCCCTCCCCCTCTCTTTCCCTCCCCCTCTCCCTCCCTCTCTCTATTTCTCTTTCCCTCCGTTTCTCTCTCTTTCCCTCCCTCCCTCTCTTTCCCTCCCTCTGTCTTTCTCTTTCCCTCCCTCTCTTTCCCTCCCTCTCTCTTTCCCTCCCTCTCTCTCTGTTTCTCTTTCCCTCCCTGTTTCTCTCTCTCTCTTTCCCTCCCTCCCTCTCTTTCCCTCCCTCTGTCTTTCTCTTTCCTTCCCTCTCTCTCTTTCCCTCCCTCTCTCTTTCCCTCCCTCTGTTTCTCTCTTTCCCTCCGTTTCTCTCTCTCTCTCTTTCCCTCCCTCCCTCTCTCTCTTTCCCTCCCCCTCTCTCTGTTTCTCTCTCTCTCCCCCCTGCCTCCCCCTATTTCTCTCTCTCTCCATCCCCCCCTCTGAACTGGTGCTGGGTGGTGGGAATCTGACGTCCTTAGGCCGATGAGCCCAGGAGCAGCATGCCAAATCTCAGCTGTCTGGGGGCGGGGGGTGCATCCCAACACAAGCAGCTCTGCTTTTTTTTGCCAAGCCAAGCTGATGCAGGGTCGCATTCTGGCTCCACATTGTAGGAGCTCTGGTGGCTCAGCAGACTAAAGTATTGTTATTAACATCCAGTTACATCAGCTGCCTGCAATTACTGTAAGTTCAAATCTCACCAGGCTCAAGGTTGACTCAGCCTTCCATCCTTTCTAAGGTAGGTGAAATGAGGACCCAGTTTGTGGGAGCAATAAGCTGACTTTGTATAAATATACTGTCACAAGTAAATGCCTTATTCTCCAATATGTAAATAGTATATGAACGGGATATCAGGGGTTAATTTACTCTTCACTCCTTAATGTATTCATATTTTCACCACTCCCATATCTAGCTCCACCCATTGTATATATAAGGAGCTGCACGCACCCATTCCTTGCTTCTATCTGTGAATATTCAGTGAATATAGAATGCCTCATGTAAATAAAGAGAGATATATTTGAACTCTTAATTCTTAAATGCTTTATTGAGTCTGATCCTGAAAATATTGCAACAAGCTGGTAGCAGAGGATGGTTGAATTGACTCAATAAAAAAACTTAAATATGTCTAAGAGAGATAGGCCCAACACCTCTCGGTCCTCTCGCCCCTCCTGTTCAACATTTATGTGAAGCCGCTGGGCGAGATCATCCGTGGCTTTGGGGTGAGATACCATCAGTACGCTGATGATACTCAGCTGTACATCTCCACCCCAGGCCACCCCAATGATTCCCTTGAAGTGATGTCCCAGTGCCTGGAGGCTGTACGGATCTGGATGGGGAGGAACAGGCTCAAGCTCAACCCTTCCAAGACTGAGTGGCTGTGGCTCCCGGCATCCCGATATAGTCAGTTGACTCCATCACTGACTATTGGGGGCGAGTCATTGGCCCCCACAGAGAGGGCTCGCAATCTGGGAGTCCTCCTGGATATGCAGCTGTCCTTGGAGGAACATCTGACGGCTGTAACCAGGGGGACCTTTTGTCAGGTTCGCCTGATTCGCCAGTTGCGGCCCTTTCTTGATCGGGATTCCCTGTGCACAGTCACTCACGCCCTCGTCACCTCTCGCCTTGACTATTGCAACGCTCTCTACATGGGGCTCCCCTTGAGGAGCACCCGGAGGCTCCAGCTGGTCCAGAACGCAGCAGCGCGGGTAGTGACGGGAGCAGCATGGCGCTCCCATGTAACACCGCTCCTGCGCGAGCTGCACTGGCTCCCAGTTGTCTTCCGGGTGCGCTTCAAGGTGTTGGTTATCACCTTTAAAGCGCTCCATGGCATAGGGCCTAGCTATCTTCGAGACCGCCTGCTGCTACCAACGACCTCCCATCGACCCGTGCGCTCCCACAGAGAGGGCCTCCTCGGGGTGCCATCAGCCAGACAGTGTAGGCTGGTGACCCCCAGGGGGAAAGCCTTCTCTGTGGGGGCACCTACCCTCTGGAATCAGCTCCCCCCAGAGATAAGGAGAATCCAAGACCTCAGTGCCTTCCGTCGCGCCCTTAAAACCCATTTATTTAAACAAGCCGGGCTGGCTTAAGATGAAATTTTTAACTGTTTTTTAAATGTTTTAAACGTTTTTAATTGGTAAATGAGTTTTAATTGGGCCAAATTTATATATCTTTTAATTGTTTTTAATATTTGTTCTGCATGTTTTTTAATCTGGCTGTACACCGCCCTGAGTCCTCAGGGAGAAGGGCGGTATAGAAATCCAATATAAAAAAAAAAAAAAAAAATTGTAGAAGATAAATTTGTAATAAAGGTAGCTAACCAAGAAAAAGTCCAAGTAATAGGTAGAGGGAATGTAACCTTACCTGGCCTAGGAAAAATAGAGGGGGTATTACTAATACCTGAAATACCTCATAACATACTAAGTGCCATAAAACTAAGCAGAGATTCTGATATTAATATTGTGTTTTCAAAAGGAAAAGCGACTTTGGAGAAAAATAAAATAGATATAGGTACAGTAATGATTAAAGGAGGCCTACCTTATTTAATAACTAAAGAGAAATGGTTACACAACATTGATTCAAATATGGAAGATTATATTGAACTAGATAATGGGAACATTAGTAACAGTGACAATGATGAATGTAAAGTAGCTCATAATCACAAGGATACTCATAATGAGAAAAAACCAAAAATAGGCAAGCCAATTCATGATGAGTGTGCTCATGTTTTACATAGGAAGTTAGGACATGCCAGTTTTCCTGTAGTACAAAAGATGACTGAACACGCAGAAGGTGTTAAAATAAAAAATTGTGAAAACTATTTGGAATGCTCAGTATGTAAGTCTACAAAACTAAAAACTAGTCCCAGGCCTAGAAAATCAACTAGGTCAACCAACAAAATTTTTGATTTAGTACACATGGACCTGGTTGGTCCACTAACTCCATCAATCACTTATAAAAAACGTTACTTCTTAACCATTGTGGACGATTATAGTCGTTATGGATTTGTTTACACATTAAAACATAAAGATGAAACTTTTCAGAAATTTAAAGAATTTTACAAACGCGTAGAAACACAACACAATATCAAAATAAAACAAATCATGACAGATAGGGGATGTGAATTCATGTCTAAGGAATTCTCCCAATGGCTGAAGGACAAAGGAATGTTACATTACACATCTAGCCCATTTTCTGCATTCCAGAACGGAGTTGTAGAGAGAAAGAACTCAACATTACAAACCATGATTAGATGCACATTAGAAGATGCTGGCTTAAGCAAACAATTCTGGTCAGAAGCCCTACAATATTCCAATTACACACAAAATAGAACTTGGTCCAGCATAGTAAATAAGACACCATATGAAGTGATGTATAATAGGAAACCAAAATTAGCACACATGCACATATTTGGAGTCACTGCAGACGTACACATACCTAAACAATTAAGAAGAAAAGGAGAAAATGTGTCTAGAAGACTTAGATTTATGGGATATGAGACAGGTACAAAAGGATACAGATTCATTGATAATAATAACAAATTTATAGTTTCCAGAACAGCTGTGTTCCATGAACAGGCCAACTGGTCTAAAATACATCTTAATGAAATATTCCCAAGCAACAACACAGGTACAAAACCCCAAGAGAATAGAACTATAGAAAAGCAAAATGACTACAAACATAGAAACAAAACCAAAACATGGACAAACAGTCAACACAAAATAAAGACAGATACATTAACAAAAAAGGAAGCAAGATATTTGCATGATAATAATAGTAAACCTGAAAAAACAATTAGAAATACCAGAAATCAAATGCCAAATAAGTACAAGGATTATATAATGCATATGAATGGAGAACCAACGACACCTAATACATATGAGGAAGTGTTAAAACTTCCTCCCAAAGAAAAAGAAAAATGGGAATCAGCAATGACAAAAGAGATGGAAAGTTTACAAGGATTAGATGTATTTACACCCGCAATTGCACCAAAGGACAAAACCATCATTGGCACTAGATGGATATATAAAATTAAAAATTTAGAGGGAGGCAATACTCTATACAAGGCTAGATTAGTTGCACAAGGTTATGCACAGAAATATCCCGAGGATTATACTGACACATACTCCCCCACAGTAAGAACTGAGAGTGTCAAAACAGCTCTAGTTGTAGCATCAGCACTCAATCTCGATGTATTCCAATATGACATACAGACTGCGTATTTACACGCTAAATTAGATAAGGAAATATATGTAAGAGCACCTCACAGTCAATACACAAACAAGAATGAGACTTGGTTATTAAACAAAAGTTTATGCGGGTTAAAACAATCTGGTAAACGATGGTATGATTGTTTAGTAAAAGTACTTAAAACTATGGATTTCAGTGCTACCACTGCTGATAACTGTTTCTTTGTTAAAAAGGGTGATGATTCCATAGAATTTGTATTGATCTATGTGGATGACATTTTGTATATAGGTAAACATAAAGAAAGAAGAGAAACATTTGTAACAAAACTAAATGAACATTTTTCACTGAAATCTTTGGGCAAAGTAAATAAGTATCTTGGTGTTCAAATTAGTAAAACTAGAAAAGGATTCAAGCTTTCTCAGAGAGATAAGATCATAGAGCTCTTGAACAAATGTAATCTAAGCGATGCTAAGCCCTGTGACACTCCTATGCAGACTGATTTTTTAAGGAATGCAGATGAATCATCCCCTGAGTTCAAAGATAACACATTCTATAGATCTATCATAGGTTCCCTTCTTTACATTTCCAATTGGACCAGACCTGATATCGCTTTACCCCTCAATTTATTGTCCAGACATGTCAGCAAACCAACAATGTACCATTGGGAAGCTGTCAAAAGGATATTAAGATATTTAAAGAATACCTTAGATTTTTGTTTGATATTAGAGCCTAATAATGTCAAGGAGCCAAACCTCACATGTTACGCAGATGCGGATTGGGCTGGAGACACTTCATGCAGAAAAAGTACATCTGGTTATATATTCCTCCTTAACGGTTGTCCAGTTTACTGGTACACTGGCAAACAAGATTTAGTGGCCACTTCAACAACAGAAGCAGAATATGTTTGTCTATCTAAAGCAGCAAATAACCTTGTATGGTTTAATGACTTAATTTCTGACATTTGGAAAAAACCCACCTTGCCTTTTATCATGCATGAAGATAATAAAGCGGCTATCGAAATATCTAGGTCTGACGCCATTGGACAAAGATCCAGACATATAGATATAAAATTTAAACATGTGAGACAGTTATCTCAGGATGGATTTATTAAAGCGGTGCATTGTGAGACATCAGAGCAATTAGCTGACATATTAACAAAACCTTTGCCATCTTAACAACACAAATACCTGACTTCTAAGTTATATGTTTTGTATTGTTCTGAATCTGAATGTAATTGGTGTAGCATATCGAATCGGCATTTAGAGGGGGATTTGTCACAAGTAAATGCCTTATTCTCCAATATGTAAATAGTATATGAACGGGATATCAGGGGTTAATTTACTCTTCACTCCTTAATGTATTCATATTTTCACCACTCCCATATCTAGCTCCACCCATTGTATATATAAGGAGCTGCACGCACCCATTCCTTGCTTCTATCTGTGAATATTCAGTGAATATAGAATGCCTCATGTAAATAAAGAGAGATATATTTGAACTCTTAATTCTTAAATGCTTTATTGAGTCTGATCCTGAAAATATTGCAACATATACAAAAGGATGAAGGCTATTGCTTAACGCATTGTAAGCCGCCCTGAGTCTCCGGAGAAGGGCGGCATATAAATCAAATTAAAAAAAAATGGGCTTCAGGACAAGGATGGGACCCTGTCTCCCCCATTGTGAAGCACGCAAGTGCAAAAGTTCACTCAATCAATTCCAACTTCACGAGATCTTTTTCTTTCGCGAAAAGTTGGAATTGAGTGAAACGTGATGGAGAAACGCGATTGGAGCTGGGCTGGGTCGACTGCGCATGTGCCCACAGAGAGGGCTCTGTGTGCCACATCTGGCACCCGTGCCATAGGTTTGCCATGACGGCTCTACACCATTTCCGACAGATGACAGTCCAGTGTCTTTTTTTTTTTAATTGAAAAAGTTTTACAAATACAATTTTTTCCCCCTTTCCCCCCCCTTTCCCTCCCTAGCCCTCCCTTATCCTCCCCTTCCCCCATGGCTTCCCCAGGATGAAATCCAGATCCAAATCATATTATGTGGTATACATTTCTTCCTAACATTCTAGTATACTATCCCCTGTAAACTATACATTTCTACACAACATTCAACTGAAAATTATCTAGTACTTCCTAGTTTAGTATTTATTCTGCACATAATCTATCCATGTCCTCCACTCCCTTACATAGATCTCTTGTGTCTGGTCTTTTACATATGCTGATAACTTCACCATTTCTGCAAAACTGGCCACCTTCAGAGTCCATTCTTCAGTAATAAACATAACATCCCTTTCAGTATTGAACAATCAGTAACCTAGCCTATCACCATATACCATATCAATTTTGTTTCACCCACTTTCCTGCAGGTCCGCCATATGTAATAATTTATAAAATCTAAACAATCACATCAAGTCCTTCTTCCAACAGTGTATTTAGTGTCTTTAGTTGTCATCTGCCCCCATCATATATAACCCCCCCCCGAGTGACTTTATATTTATATTCCATATGATATCTTCTGTAAAGTCTTTCATCTAGATTATTAATAGTCCAGTGCCTTCTTGAAAGCTTCCGGTGATGAAGCTCCCACAACTTCTAAAGGCAACCTCTGTTCCATTGGTTGATTGTTCTCACTGTCAATTTCTCCTTATTTCCAGGTTGAATCTCTCTGTGTTTAGTTTCCATCCATTATTTCTTGTCTGCCCTTTGGGTGCCTTGGAAAACAGCTTGACCCCCTTCCTCCTCTCTGTGGCAGCCCCTCAGATATTGGAAGGCGGCTCTCCTGTCTCCCCTGGTCCTTCTCTTCGCTAGACTATCCATGCCCAGTTCCTGCAACTGTTCATCCTATGTTTTAGCCTCCAGTACCCTAATCATCCCGGTTGCTCTTCTCTGCACTCTTTTTAGAGTCTCAGCATCATTTTTATGGTGTGGTGACCAAAACTGGATGCAGGACTCTAGGTGAGGTCTTACTAAGGCTTTACAGAGTGGTATTAGTACCTCTCTTGATCTTGACTGTATCCCTCTGTTAATGCATTGCATTGGTTTTTTTGGCTGCCATCACACATTGTTGACTCATATTTAATTTGTTTTCCACTAAGCCTCCAAGATCCCTTTCACAGTCACTGCTGTTAAGCCTGGTTTCACCCAGTTTATATGTGTCCTTTTGGTTTTTTCTTGCGTAAGTGTAAGACTTGACTTTTCTCTACATTGGATTTCATTTTGTTCAATAGGGCCCAGGGTTCAGTCTGTCAAGATCCATCTGGCTCTTGAGCCTAGGGTGTTAACTATTCCTGCCAGCTGAGTATCATTTATTTATTTATTTATTTATTTATTTATTTATTTATTTATTTATTTATTTATTTAATTCAATTTGTATACCGCCCTTCTCCTAGTGGACTCAGGGCAGTGCACAGCCAGAACTAAAACACATGCCAATACAAAATTTATTTATTTTTTTAAAAAAGAATTACATGACTTTGGCCCAAAAGAAAGGGACGCAACTGGCGAATCAGGCGAACCTGATAAATTTCATGTGTAAATTTGTTAAGTTCTATGCCAGGTTGTAGATGTTTTAGAATGAGAGCCGTGTTAATGTGACAAAAAATTATCACAAAAGCTGACCTCTTTTGAGACAGCATGTTAATTGGAACAGATGCAATCAGACTCTTTCACTTTCCCAAATTAACTCTGGAGGGCAGTCATGGCTTGGTTTGTAAACACTGTCAAGCAAGAAGTCATGATCAACAATATACGTTCCTCATTTTGGCCAGTTCTGTGTAAAATGATGTGGTCCAAATATGACTTTACAGTGCAATGTTTAAAATTTTTTACCGATGGAGGTTTATTGCCCAGCAATTAGAAAATATGGGCGTGATTTTCACCTGCATACCTTTGTTAAGAAAAGGAAATGTTTCTGAGATTGGCTTCATCTGGAATTCACAGTCCAACAGAATAACACAGTTGGAAGGGACCTTAGAGGTCTTCTAGTCCAGCCCTCTGCTCAAGCAGGAGACAAGATACATAGCTGGGCATTTTCCAGGATTTTTACCGGTGGTGCGTTTTTCCTCCTTGCCAATTCTTCATTTTTTGGAGGAGCTGGGGAAAATTATCTTAAGTTCGGGACTGTTCTCCTTTTGCAGTAACACAATATATCAAATGTATGAAGTTCATCTCTATACAGCTAGTCCTCAACTTACGACCATGGTTGTTAAGCGAAGCAGGTTTCCCCTTTGACTTTGTTTGTCCGAAAGTTGCAAAAGGGGATTACATGACCCCGGGATTCTGCAGCGGTCATAAATATGAGTCAGTTGCCAAGCATCTGAACAGTTGTAAGTGTGAAAAACTTGTCATGTCACTTTTTTTTAGTGCTGTTGTAACTTTGGACAGTCACCAGACAAACTCTTGTCAATCAACCTGTATTTTGCTACCAGAATTCTTGTTGCAAGATAATTTAAAAAAACCTTTCTTGACCTCATTCTTAATTGACCTATCAATCCATCCGTTTTATTTTTGACCAAAAGATCCCGAAGCAAGTATAAAATGTAACTAAAAACAATTTAACAAAATATCTAATAAATATTACATTACAGTGTTTCTCAACCTTGGTAGTTTGAAGATGGGTGGACTTCAACTCCCAGAATACCCCAGCCAGCAGCGCTGGCTGGGGGATTCTGGGAGTTGAAGTCCACCCATCTTCAAGCTTCCAAGGTTGAGAAACATTGCATTACACACTTAAAACCAAAACTTACTAATTTTTTTTTTTTTTACTAAAAGCAGTATTAAAAATCTGGCTGTTGCCACTGTAATTATAGGATTTTCATCAGCGAGTACAATTTGTACATGCTCAGAAATCTGTCTTCCTGGTTTAGCTTTTAAAATAGTCTGGATAAGTTCCTGCCGAAGACTTACAATTTCGCTGTGGTAAGACTTTAAATCAAAATTGAATTTAATCCTGCACTGTCTCTGATATTTTATTTAATGATTAATACTGTATGATCATCAAGCAGAGTCAATATAATGTTGGAAAGGTTCCTGGACGATTTCTTCTGCTGATAACTGACAGTCAGGCTGAAAATGAGTAATAGTAAACACAATACAAACTTTCCTGAGCATACAGAGGTGGCCCTTAGAGTCACATCAAAGAAGATTTTACATTCAATAAAAATCAAATAAAATGTTTGCCCATCACAACAGCAAGTTGTGTAAACATTACCCTGGGCACATTCACACATACATAAAAGTCCATCTCTTCTGTAAATATTACCAATTTCTTCTGTACCTTAAACTGTAGCCTATCTTCCTGTGTTGTCTTCATGCTCTCAAATAAAAATATCTCCCTTCTAAATCAGCGTGCCCAACTTCCTTCGTGCTAAACCTGTGCTTAGATCGTGACCTTACTTCCTTCTGAGCTGGCTAGGTGGCTCAGTGGCTAAGATGCTGAGCTTGTCGATCAGAAAGGTTTATTGATTGATTGATTGATTGGTTGGTTTAATTTATATGCCGCCCTTCTCCGGAGACTCAGGGCGGCTTACAGTGCGTTAAGCAATAGCCTTCATACTTTTGTATATTTTATACAAAGTCAGCTTATTGCCCCAACAATCCGGGTCCTCATTTTACCTACCTCGAAAGGATGGAAGGCTGAGTCAACCTTGAGCCTGGTGAGATTTGAACTTGCAGTAATTGCAGGCGGCTGGTGTTACTTAACAGTACTTTAGTCTGCTGCAGCACCAAGGTTGGCAGTTTGGCGGTTTGAATCCCTAGTAGAGGTCTCCTGCATGAGCAGGGGGTTGGCCTAGATGACCTCTAAGGCCCCTTCCAACTCTGTTACCTGACATCGCAAAGGTGATGTTTTTTTTCTCCCAAAAGGCAACTGGATTTTCTTCGGGGTTTTTTTTTCCTTTTAAAACATTTCGCTTCTCATCCAAGAAGCTTCTTCATTTCTAACTAACTGGTGGGGAATGGAAGAGGTGTCAAACTCAATTTCATTGAGGGACGCATCAGGGTTGTGTTTGACCCCGGGGGGGCTGGGGGGAGGGCATGGTGAGGGTGGGCCTGGCCAGCTCGACGTCATTCGTGTCAGGGTCACTTGTGTGGCCTGAGCACTCTGCCAGTGAGAATGGGCTCCTGAGCTCCATTTTCAGCTGCAACGGCCTCCTGCAACCCTCTGCCAATGAAAATAGAGCTCCATTTTCGGCAGTGGGCGGCCCTCCCGAGCTCCATTTTCACTGGCAGAGGCACTGCAGGCCAGTCCTCCGCTGTTTTCAGGGCAGCCCTGCGGGCTGGATCCATCCTGCGGCCCTTGAGTTTGACACCCATGATTCAGTGGTGAAATCCAAAATTTTTTACTACCGGTTCTGTGGACGTGGCTTGGTGGGCATGGCAGGGGAAGGTTACTGCAAAATCCCCATTCCCCATTCTATTAACAAAACTAATCAGTAAAACTCTAGTATCTGGAGCACCCAGTGTATCAAATCAAAGAAATACTCCATTGAGTATTTTGAGTAGTATTTTGAGTAGTCCATTGACTTCCGGTTGGTTGGATGCAGATTGGTTCACAGCTGAGAAAAACTTAAGAACTCTACAGAGATAGCTTACGGCCACAATTGAGCCCAAAATTTATGTTGTTAAGTGAGACATTTGTTAAATTGGTTTTGCCCCATTTTACGACCTTTCTTGCCTCAGTTGTTAAGTGAATTACGGCAGTTGATAAATTAGTAACTCGGTTGTGAAGTGAATCTGGCTTCCCCATCAGCCTTGCTTGTCAGGAGGTCCCAAAAGGGGATCATGTGACCTTGGGACATTGCAACCGTCATAAATACGAACCAGTTGCCAAGCATCTGAGTTTTGATCACATGACCATGGGAATGCTGCAAAGGTTGTAACTGCGAAAAATGGTCATAAGTCACTTTTTTCCTGTGCCGTTGCAAATTTGAGTGGTCACTAAATGAACTTTTGTAAGTCAAAGACTACTGTATTTAGCATACAGGAAGTCTAACTTTCCACAGCCTTCTTTAGGAAATTATGAGTGGAAGAAAAATTATAACAAGACACAAAAAAGTGAGAGTTTTCTGGTCATCAGCAATGCTTCCCTGTACAAAGATTCTTAAATGACTTGAAGGTTAATAATGAAACTGTGAAATATTACATGACCATATATATTAGTGCAGGAGTGAAATGCTACCAGTTCGGACCAGTTGTTCTGCCCCAGCTACGGACCCCAAAGAACGCAGCGCACACAAACTCTATACAAAGCTTATTTTACTCAAATAACTTAGTCTTTATCAACCACAGGCTGTTAACAAACTGTCTTAACAGCCTACCAGAATTCTAAGATAAGGTAATCACAGTCTTACTAGAGTTGGCAGAAAGCCCAGAAACAATTTTGCAGAGAATCCAGACATGAAGGAGATTGAACCAAAGTTGTTCCCTACAGCTTGCTGCAAGCAGCGTTCCTCCTTAAATAGGCTAAGGGAGTGGCCAATTAGTCCCAAGTCTTACTCTCGAGGAGACCTCCTTCTGAGGAGCCACTCCTGCCTTTTGGCAGTTCTGCGTGCCCGTGCATTGAGAAGAGGCTCCTCCTCTTCGTCCTCTTCACTTAAAGGAACTTCTGGAGGTTCTGAAGGCCCCTGGCTGAATCCCCACCTCTGGCACCGCATCTTCTCCAGGCTCCTCACTGTCCGACTCAAGCGCCAGCTGCACAGGCTGCTGATGCAGCACCACACCAGCCTCCTCGTTGTCGGAATCAGCTACAATCTGCACAGGCTGCTGACGGGCCACTACACCGGTTCTGCAGTCCAGGTAGGGAAAATTTTGACTGGTTCGGAGAACCGGTAGGGATAATTTTGATTGGCTCTGCCCTCCCCGTCCTCTCACCTGTCCTATATTCTGTTGTTTATTAGCTCAGCTGATTCATGCAGCAGAGCGATTGCCGCCTCAGCTGAGCTAAGAAACAGCAAATCAGTCTTAGTCTCATTTGCCCTCAGCTAGAACAATAAAGGGACACTTTCTGCCGCTTCCCCCCCCTCCCCCGCAAGCAGGGAAAGGAATACTAGCTTTAGCCAAGAGCAATTATCACCTCCTTAAAATGTTGTGAAATTGCAAATCACCTTGCCTGAATTGAGAAACTGCCTCAAAAGAAACTGCCTTTTGCTTCCTCTGGAGCAAAAGCAGAGAGCCTCCTCCAGGGTAGATTTCTCTGTGTCTTCTATTTTTCTTCCACAGCAGAACAAAAAAGCCACTTCCTGTGAAGGCTTTTCCAGTTCTTTATTCTGATTTTCTCCTGGAGCAAAAGAAGGCCCTTTCTAGTGAAGCAATTCCACTGGTCAATTGTGCTCACTGTCAGGAAGTTTCTCCTTAGTTTTAGGTTGCTTCTCTCTTTGTTCAGTTTCCATCCGTTGCTTCTTGTTTTGCCTTCTGGTGCTTTGGAAAATACATTGTCCCCCGGGTTGCTACCGGTTCAGCTCGGTTCTACCGAATAGGTAGTAACTTTAGGAAATAGTTCTCCGAACCGGTAGTAACGGCAGCCAAGCCACGCCCCCAAACCGGTTCCCCAGTCGCTGCTTGCTCGCCCACCTGAAGCTGACCGGAGCAAAGAAGCCTTTTAGCCGCCTGGCCACAGGGTGCCGAAAAGTCCTTCAGCCGGTGAGAAGAAAGCTGCGCATGCGCGAAGATGGTGGCAGCGACTGGAGGTCTTTCTGGCATTGTGCGCTAGTGGCTGGGTGGAAAAGAAGCCGGCTCAGTCCCTTCACACAGGGTCACTTTTCTCTGTGCCCGAGAAAGATCAAAAGGCGCGGAGCAGCCTTTAATGACAAAGTCGCCTAGACGAGGTAAAAGAAAACGAACCACTGAGGGAAGGAGCCCACCGAAGCTGCTGGTGTTGCAGCTGCCCCCCCTCCCCGCAGCTTGGAGCTCCAAGTGGAAGAGGTCCTCGGCTGTTGCGAAGAAGCGGTAGCTCTGGGTGTGCCACGCCCGCTTCTTTCTCTTTGAGAGCCGCTTTGCAAGCAAAGCTCCAAGGTGCAAAGCGGCTCTCAAAGAGAAAGAAGCGGGCATGGCGCACCCAGAGCTGCCTCTTCTTCGCAATAGCCGAGGACGGAAGAGTTCGCTCAAGAGCGACGCCAGCAAGGAAGGCGGCTAGGTCGGAGGGAGGCATAGCCCGAGCTCTCTGGGATGGGTAAACAAGTGTAGAGAGGGGAAGGGGAGAGGACTTGGTCCTCCACATGTTGCACCCCCCTCCCAGCCTTCGCCCACGCCTCCGTGCTACCAGCATCTCCCGAAGCCGCCGCCGTTGGAGCCGCGATAGGGACTGGGGCAGTCGGGTAGCAGCCATGAACCGTGCTTTCCTCTAAGCACTGTGGGCAGCAGAGAGAAACAGGTGCTTCTCTCTGTGAGACTTGGAGGCAAACGCAGCTCATGGCTGCTAAAGCACCTTAATCAGCTACAGCCCAGACAAGCTGAGGAACTGCGGGGAGCCTCCCATATGTTGCCTCCGCTCGTGCCTCCGTGCCGCCAGCATCTCCCGAAGCCGCCGCCGTTGGAGTCGCGACAGGGATGGGGATAGCCCAGTAAGCTGGGTGCCCAAAAATGGTGTGGAGGCATGGGGGGAAGGCTGGGAGGGGGTGCAACATGCAGGGGGCTTCCCGCAGTTCCTTGGCTCATCTGGGTTGCAGCTGAGTCCACTGTCCTGAGCTGGTGGAGTGGGTTGCTCCGGCTGCAACCATGAGGAAGGCCCATCAGAGGCAAGAAGTGGCACTTTTCGGCCAGGAAGGGCAACGGAGGGAAAGCCGAGACGACCACTGCCTCCCCACGCATCCCAACCTGGATATGGGGCTGGAGTGTAAAAAAAAAAAAGTTTCAAAAAGTCCCAAAAATTTTAGCCACCTTTTGGGTGGGCGTGGCCCTTTGTCTAAAGCTACTTAGGTCAAAAGCTGGAATGTCAAAGCAGACAGGTTAGTAAAACAATTTCATGATAAGTTTCCTGACAAGTCAAAGGGACCCCAGGGGGAGGGAGAGATAGTTAGTATCAGGGGTGAAATCCAGCAGGTTCTGACGAACCGGTAGCAGAAATTTTGAGTAGTTTGGAGACCCGACTCTGACTGGCCCCGCCCCCATCTATTCTCTGCCTCCCAAATCCCAGCTGATCAGGAGGGAATGGAGATTTTGCAGTAACCTTCCCCTGCCACGCCCACCAAGCCACGCCCACAGAACCGGTAGTGAAAAAAATTGGATTTCACCACTGGTTAGTAAGCTGAATTAACCACTCTGCTACTCTTGTTTCAGGACACGCTTTTCTGACTGGGGGTGGGGGGGGCAGCCTGTCAGGCCTAGAAGCCATCTTTTTCATTGGATCTTCAGACCTGCCACATTTACTACTGTAGGAAACTGGGAGGGGGGATTGTATGGAGAATGGGTGATATATATATAGTCCACAGGTGAAATTCAGCCAGTTCTCACTGGTTCATTTGAACCGTTAGTAAATTGCTTAGGCAGTTCGGAGAACCTGTTAAAAATAAAGTGCAAGAGAGATTTCTCTCTTCCTCTCTCTCTCTCTCCCTCTCTCTCTTCAGTTAATAGCTCCACTTAACAGTTGCAGCTGGAATGCAGCTGATACACGCTGAATCAAGTCAATAGATAGCTCAGCAGACTAATGCATTGTAATTTAACTCCAGCTGTCTGCGATTAGTAAGTTCGAATCTTGCCAGGCTCAAGGTTGACTCAGCCTTCCATCCTTTCTTTTTTTTTTTTATTGCAAAAGTTTTACAATTACATTTTCACCCCTTTTTTCACCCCCCCACCTCCCTCCCCAAACCCTCCCTAACCCTCCCTAACCCTCCCCCCCCAGACTTCCCTATTATGTACTCATAACTAGTAACACTAATATATAAGCTTGAACCCATCCCTCCCCCTGTATAATTTTTCCTCTTTGTCTCTTTACATTAAAATATTTCTAATACATTATTTTCAAATAAAAGCTATTTGATACTTTCTAGTTTGGTATTTGTTCTGAACATATTCTATCCACCTTTTCCATTCCCATTCATAAGTCTCTTGTGAACAGTCTTTTAAATATGCTGAAATCTTCGCCATCTCTGCAAAACTAGCCATCTTCAAAGTCCATTCCTCGATAGTGGGTAAAGCTTCATTCTTCCAATATTTACCTATCAACAATCTTGCTGCTGTTATCATATACAATATCAGTTTTATTTCACCCCGTGTAAAACCCTTAACTATACCCAATAAAAACAACTGTGGAGAAAATTGAATTTTTTTCCTCAAAACATTCTGCATGACCCACCAAATTTTTATCCAAAAAGCCTTAACTTTCCTGCAGGTCCACCAAACATGATAATACGTAGCATCTAAACATTCACATCTCCAACATTTTGGCTGAACATTAGGGTACATACATGACAACTTTTTAGGATCTAAATGCCATCTATAAAACATTTTATAAAAATTTTCTCTCAGGTTTTGCGACTGTGTAAATTTAACATTCTGAACCCAAATTTTTTCCCAAGTTTCCAGCATCACTGGTTCTTCAAAATTCTGTGCCCACTTAATCATACAATCTTTAACTAATTCCGTTTCTGAATCTCTTTCTAACAATACATTATAAAGCCTTTTAATATGCATTGGACCTTTCTCTCTTATATGTCTAACCAATTCTTCCTCATGCAACATAATACCAGTTTTTTGGTCCTCTTTCCATCTCAGTTGTAATTGATTATATTGTAACCAAGTTAAATTAAACCCTTCATCCAACAGTGTCTGTAATGTCTTCAGCTGCCATCTGCCCGCATCTGTGAAAAGAACCTCTTTATATAAAACCCCCCCGAGTGACATTATATTTGTATTCCACAAAGTATGACCAAGATCCAGCCATAGCGGTATTTTATAATCCCATTTGAATCGGTGCTTCTTCCAAACTCTCATCAAAGAGTCTCTAAGTATATGACTTTTAAATACTTTATCTACTTTGTCGTCATAAAATAAATAAGCATGCCATCCAAATTCAAGATCAAAACTTTCTGCATTCAATATTCCAGTCTTTTTACTTCCAAACCAATCACTTGTTAAAGTTAAAGCTGCTGCATCATAATATAACTGTAGGTTTGGGAGTTTAAGACCTCCTCTTTCTGGAACATCTTGCATAATTTTCAGTTTCACTCTCGGCTTCTTCTCGTTCCAGACAAACTTATTCACACCAGACTGCCAAACTTTCAGTTGTTTATCACTTTTAAGCACCGGAATCATTTGAAACAAAAACAGAAATCTTGGCAAAATGTTCATCTTAACTGCTGCTATTCTTCCAAGTAAAGACAGTTGCAGCTTTTTCCAAGTCTCCATGTCTTTCTGAACCTCTCGCCACAACACCTCATAATTATTTTGAAACAATTTCATGTTTGATTCTGCAACCTGAACTCCAAGATATTTTACCTTAGGTACAATTTCAAAACCTGCCCTCCTTTCAAGCTCATGTTTACGATCTTGTGTCATATTTTTAACTATCATTTTAGTCTTTTTTGAATTCAGTCTAAAACCTGAAACTCTACCATAGTCTTGTATAATGTCCTTCATCAGGATTGTTGATTCCATTGGTTGTGATAGGGTAACAACCAGATCATCTGCAAATGCCTTTATTCTATAATCCTCTTGCCTTATCATTATGCCTTTCAAAATTTTAGAGTCCCGTATTGTGTTTAGCAAGACTTCCAATGTTAAAATAAATAAAAGTGGGGACAACGGACATCCCTGTCTTGTTCCTTTTTCAATTTTAAGCTCTGTCATCAGACTTCCATTAATAATAATCTGTGCCTTTTGCTCTTGATAAATTGCTGAAATCGCCTGTATAAATTGGTCCCCAAAGTCCATCTTTTTTAAAGTCTTTAGTAGAAAATTCCAATCCACTCTATCAAAGGCCTTCTCTGCATCCAAAAAAACCAGCACTGCAGGAATCTGTTTATTCTTATCAAGATATTCCAATAAATCTATTACTTGCCTTACATTGTCCTTCATATATCTGCCCTCAATAAATCCCGCTTGATCCTCATGAATCACCTTTTGGATTACTGGCATCAACCTGTTGGCTAATACTTTCGCATAGATTTTATAGTCTGTATTCAAAAGAGATATTGGTCTATAATTCTCTGGTTTTTTAGGACCAACTTGTTCTTTTGGTATCAAAGATATATAAGCAGTTGTCCATGATGGGGGTATTTTACCCCCTTGTTGAATATTGCAAAATAAATCTCTAAGTTGTCCCACCATTTCAGCTTGTAAAGTTTTGTAATACACTGCGGTCAAACCATCCGTGCCAGGAGCTTTGGCTGTTTTTAACTGTTTAATTGCTGCTATTATCTCCTCCTCTGTTATAGGATAATTCATTCTTTCCTTTTGTTGATCAGTAATTTTTGTAACTCTCTTATCATTTAAATATTTTTCTATAAGTCCATTCTGCACCTCCTCTTTGGCATATAGTTTGGTATAATAGTCCACAAAAGCTTCTTTAATTAATTTTTGTTGAAAAATTTCTTTCCCTCCAATATCAATACTATCAATAGTCCGTATACTTTGTTTTTTCCTCAATGTGTAAGCCAACCATCTGCCCGGTTTGTTAGCGTTGCAAAATGTATTATGCTTCGCATATTGTAAATTTGTTGCAACTTGTTCCGCCATAAGCATTTGAAATTGGTCTTTCAAAAGTTTTATAGCACTTCGTATTCTTTCATCTGTTGGGTTTTTAATAAATAACTGTTCTTTATTCTTTATTTCCGTTTCCAATTCAGATCTTTTCTTTTGTCGGAACAGTCTATGTTTAGAGTTCATGTAGATAAGTACCCCTCTCATATAAGCTTTACTTGCGTCCCAAACAATTTCAATTGGGGTACCTTTATTCAAATTTATTTCAAAAAATTCTTTCAAATGCTTTTTAAGTTCTATTGTATTTTTTTCATATCTAAACAAGTTCTCATTTAATCTCCAAGAACGTCTCTCAACCTTATCCATCTCAATTTCTATCCATACAGGGCTATGGTCAGTCAAAGTTCTTGGAAAAATCTTTGTTCTTTTTGTCTTAACAAGTAGATCATTTGACAACAGGATAAAATCAATCCTAGAAAAAGATCTATGTCTATCAGAAAAGAAAGTATAATCCAATTCTTTTGGGTTATGTATTCTCCAAACATCTTTTAGTTCCATATCTTCTTTCATATCAAAAAAAGTCTGTGGTAGTCTAATTCTAGACTTTGCCAAACTCTTTTTATCTAGTTTAGAATCAATTACTCCGTTCCAGTCTCCCATAATTAAAATAGATCTATAGTCCCATTGCAATATTTTAGTATATAACATCTTGTAAAAATAGTCCTGTTGTTGATTGGGAGCATAAATTCCAATCAAAAGAATTTGGCCTTTTACTGTAAACAGTTCAATTGCTACAAACCTACCATCTTGATCTACTTCTATAACTTTAGCTGTTAACTTTTTATTTACATAAATAACCACACCATTCTTTTTCTGCGAAGTTGAAGATATAAAATGTGCTCCTAGTTTTGAGTTTATCAAATATTTTTGATCTTGAGTTGTGATATGCGTTTCTTGTAAACATATTATATCATTATTAAATTGTTTCAAATATGTAAATATTTTCTTCCTTTTCTGTGCTGAATTCAACCCATTGACATTCCAAGATAAACACTTAAAGGTCATCAGCCTCTTTCTGGAGCACAGAGCAAAATACTTGAAGATCATCCGAAAGCTTCGATCTCGCTCCTCCCATAGCTCCACTCTCTTGTACAGTACTCTTAACTGCCTTCTTGTCTTGTCTTTCCTGTTGTTGTTGTTGCTTTTGTTTAAGTAGCTTAGATTGAGCTCTGGTTATACGTTGATCTTTAACTTCAGTCAACTGAATCAAGTCCAAAATTGGAGAAGAATCAAACAAGGGCTCACTCAGAAAACCTCCTTCTGCACCTTGCACTACTTCTGATTCCTGCTTGGACTGTTCTTGCAATTGCCTCTCTTCACTCTCTTTAATCTCCAAAACTGTAGATGTACGTGGAGATGGTGTTCTTTCCTTAAGAATAGTAGTGTAAAAGTGTTGTGCCTTCTCCACGGTATTCAACCGATATCCTTCTCCCTTATATCTGAAAATTATCCCAGCTGGTGCGTCCCACCGGAAGGGTATCTGTAGATTTTTCAATTCCTTAACAAGAAAACCAAATTCTTTTCTGGCTTTCAACATTTTAGGAGGTAATTCTTTAAAAATTTCAAGTCGTGAACCCCCCACTTGTACAGAAGTATGAAAAGATTTTTGCAGGATATCATTTCTAATTTCTCTCTCTGTAAAGTATATGACCACATCTCTAGGCAGTTGTCTTTGTCTGGCCACCCAAGAGTTCACTCTGTAGATTTTATCTATTTTGTGAAATACCACATCAGGATTAACTTGTAGAATCTTGGCCAAGGCTTCAGAACAAACTTGTCTCAAATCCTGTCTCTCCCCCTCTCGAATTCCCCGAAGCCGTATGGCGAATTCCATCGCCCGGAATTGTATCATAACAATCTCATCTTCAATTCTCTGCATTTTATTGTCAACTTCACCAATTTTATAATCATTGTCTTTCATCTTGACATTAACTTCTGATTTAAATTCTTCAACTTTAAAATCAACTTTCCCAATAAATTCTGCCAGGCCAGACGCCACTTCTGATATTTTTTTGGTCACCTTATTTTGATTCTGTTTCACCATATCTTTAACTTCATTAATTTCCTGCATAAATTCCTGATGTGATTTTTGAAGTTTGTCATCTATCTCCTGTTGAGATTTTAAAAATTTATCATCCAGAGTTTTAGAAATAAATTGTTTTAAATCTCCCACATCAAATTCTTTTTTCTGGGTCTGTAACTGCTGTGCAGAGGGAAGCTGCGTTTCTTGTTTATGTGTGGGGGATCCCCCCCCTGCTGCCTTCCCTTCCTGCTTCTTTGAAGCCATCCTGCCACGTAATCTGGATTTTCTAAAAAGGGAAGTTCCTTTTCCTTTCCCTCCTGCACAAAGACTTCTAAAAAAGTCCCCCAGATTTAATCAATTAAAAGCTAAAGTAGAACAAAGTCCAATATTAGAAAGGGAGAAATTTTCCACTTGCTTCTCTTATAGCAAACAAGGCAACTTTGCAACAACTTGGAAACTTGTAACACAAAATAACTTCACCAATCCACACTCATTGGCTCATTAACTTTAAGGCTAAGCGCCATGTTTTTTTTCAAAGCACTTTCACTCACTCAAATTTGTCTCAGTTTGAAAAATCAACAAAGCACTGATACTTGCGTTTCCAAATTTCAGGGTTCAGATAGGTTCGCTGTTTGTTAAAGCTGATTCTTTTCAAATTACGTTTCCTGCAGCCGGCTTGTTTTGCGGAAGCAAAATCGTCCCACGTCGCCCGGAGTTTCCGCAGGTTGGGAGGGAGCCACACCCGTTCTCTCCCCAGAAACAATTCCCTGGGGGACAACGGGGGCTCAACCTGTACCCTGCGATCTCTACTTCTTCAATCCTTAGGATTTTGAAGCTTTCAAGCCGCTTCTGAGTAGCGAAGCGGCTCTACGGGCGGCGGGGCTGGCGGAGCTCCGAAAGGCACCGCCGTCGCCGAAGGCAGAGAAACCGGAAGTCCCAGCCTTCCATCCTTTCTAAGGTAGGTAAATTGAGGACCAAGTTTGTGGGGGCAATAAACTGACTTTGTATAAATATACAAAAGGATGAAGGCTATTGCTTAACGCATCGTAAGCCGCCCTGAGTCTCCGGAGAAGGACGGCATATACATCAAATTAAAAATAAAAAAAATAAAAAAAATAAACAACAGAAACTAACAGGATTAGGGCAGGGAAACCCATTAATCACCCATCTGGGGATGGGATTAACCTCTTCCCTTCAGGAAGAAGGACAAGATTACAAACATTTTAATTATAAAGATTATTAAGTAACACTTCTGTGATCAGCTGATATTCCGTGGAGTTTCCCAAGACCTTTTATAGCTGCTGCAGTGTTGGCTGCTTCTTGTTTCTTCCTGAGGGAAAAGATACAGGAGGGGACAATGAGGCAGCTTGAATTTAATGCAAGTGTGGTCCAACCAGCTGTATTGCTGTGAAGCACCCAATTTAGACCATAGAATAATAGAATTGGAAGGGTTAATAGCTTTTGGCAGCATGCCCAGGCTTTCAATTAGCCTGAGCAACTGCTCTTAGTTTCCCTCTCAGCTGCTGCATTTGCTTTGGGGCTGACTTTTTTTAAAAAGGGGAATGGCTGTTTTAAGTTTTCTGCATTGTTTTAGTGGTTCCTGGCCCTGTCCTTTTGGGGTGTACTTCCCTCACTCTTTTTGAAAACCTCTAGTGATGGAGCAAGCTATTCTGAAGGCAAGTTATTCGATTGGTTGATTGGTCTCACCCTTAGGAAATTTCTCCTTAGTCCTAGGTTGCTTCTCTCTTTGCTTAGTTTCCATCCATTGTTTTTTGTTATTCCTATTGGTGCTTTGGAAAATAGATTGACTCCCTCATTTTTGTAGGAGCCACTCAAATTTCCTGACAGAACAATTAATCAGTGGAACAACCTGCCTCCAGAAGTTTTAAATGCTCCAACGCTGGAAGTTTTTAAGAAGAGATTGGATAACCATTTAACTGAAGTGGTGTAGGGTTTCCTGCCTAAGCAGGGGGCTGGACTAGAAGACCTCCAAGGTCCCTTCCAACTCTGTTATTCTATTCTATTCTAAATATTGGAACAGTGCTATTTTATTGTGCTATTTTATTGTGCTATTTTATTGTGCTATTTTATTGTGAGTTGGACTAAGGAGAATTTTCCTAAGGGTGAGACCAGTCAAGTTGGCCACGCCCACCCAGTCACATGACCCATTTTTCACAGAAAACACCAGGAGCCACAAAACCTGAGCAGGTGGGGCTGGAGGGGTGTCATGTGACTGGGTGGGAGTGACATTGAGTTGGCCAAGCCACACCCACCCAGTCACATGACCAAGCCACACCCACCAAGCCACGCCCACAGAACCAGTAGGGAAAAATTTTGACCCCTGATATAGTCATAATAACATTCCTTTCTCAGAGAGTCAAGGACATCTTGCCCTGCACTGGAGGGCTGGAACTAGGAGGCATCTCCAATTGGGATGGTGCTTGGATTGGACCATGTGATGGACATGTGGGTGTTAGGCAGGGACTTGAACTTTCCTTTTGGTGGGGAAAACCTGGAGGCTTTCAGATTCGGGTTTTTCCAGGTGTGCCAATATGATATCTCTAATAAAAGAGAACTTGGAACTCTGACATGACCTAGTGAGATGGAAAAGGCATTATGCTCCCTGTTTTTCATTGTGAAACCTTGGACAAGGCATTGGAAGTCAACAATAGACTGCAAACTCTTATCAGTGGAAACAATCGGAATATAATCAGACAGGAATGAAAATGTCTTGATTAGGTGAATACACCGCTAAGTTAAAATAAGATTAGGCAATTTGCAGTTATGTGTGTGCTGAGAATGCAGCTATGCAAAACCAGCCTATTCATCAAGCCATTGCATCACGAATTGGCTTGGGCTTGGTGGCAATGCCAGTGAGCAAACGGGTTTCCTCTTCTTCTCACGTGCCCAGATTGAAGCTCATTGGGGTGCAAATTGGCCTGCCCTCCCTTATTTTAATTGATGAATTTCAGTCCAATTGAAAAAAGGCTACAGAGGAACGATGATGCAAGTTTTCCCCAGAATCTTCATTTTTTTTCTGGAATATGAATGAATGAGGTTATTTTTTTTTCCAAGAATGCTTTTTAAATGCCCCAAAGAACTAGGTAGGACTTTGTACATCTAATGATACTAAATAAAATACTTTGTTATTTTGTGTACTGCGCAACAAATACAGGTAGTCCTTGACTTACAACATTTCGTTTAGTGACTGTTCAAAGTTACAACGGCATGGAAAAAAGTGACTTATGACCGTTTTTCACACTTACAACCGTTGCAGCATTCCTGGGGTTATGTGATCAAAATTCAGATGCTTGGCCACTGACTCATATTTATGACGGTTGCCATGTCCCGGGGTCACGCGATCCCCTTTTGCAATCTTCTGACAAGCAAAGTCAATGGAGAAACCAGATTCACTTAACAACCAAACAACTGCAGTGATTCGAATGTTTCACTTACCAAGAGAAAGTTTGAGCTCAATTGTGGTCATAAGTGGAGGACTACTTGTATGTTATGAAGTGTTTGCCCCTGTCATTCAAGGATTGTGGATTTGCACCTTTTTGTAGAGATTCTGAAATAACACTAACTCATTTGTCAGCAAAGATTTTTCTGGTTGTGCCTTACAAGGCACTGTAAGAATAGAATAGAATAGAATAGAATAGAATAGAATAGAATAGAATAGAATAGAATAGAATAGAATAGAATAGAATAGAATAGAATAGAATAGAATGATATTGAATGGGACTTCTGGAGGCAAGTTGTTCCATGGATCCACTGATTCATCGTTCTCACTGTCAGGAAATTTCTCCTTAGTTCTAAGTTGCTTCTTTTCTTGATTAGTTTCCACCCGTTGCTTCTTGTCCTGCCCTCAGGTGCTTTGGAGAATAGTTTGACTCTCTGTTCTTTGTGGCAGCCCCTGATATATTGGAAGACTGCTATCATATCCCCCCGAGTCCTTCTCTTCATTAAACTAGACATGCCCAGTTCCTGCAACCGTTCTTCATATGTTTTAGCCTCCTGTCTCCGAATCATCTTTGTTGCTCTTCTCTGCACTCTTTCTAGAGCCTCCACATCTTTTTTACATCGTGGCGACCAAAACTGGATGCAATATTCCAAGTGTGGCCTTCCCAAGGCCTTATAAAGTAAGGTGAACAGATTTTAACATTGGTAAGAAGGACACCATTGTGGGCGTGGCTTATTGTGTGGGCGTGGCTTGGAGGCCATGTGACTGGGTGGGCGTGGCTAGCTGGTCATGTGACCGGGTGGCCATGGCTATGTGTATAGGGACTACTCAGAGGGCTGAAAAAAGTCATTTCTGACAGGTCCTCGCACTTTTGACTTGTCCTCACACTTATGACCATCCTCACATTTATGCCCATGCAGCATTCTTAACAACCATGTCACTCATTTCACAACTGCTTCTCTTCACCATGGTGATAAGACTGGGCAAAAAATGTAAAATGTGAGGACAGTCGTAAGTTTGAGGACTGGACAAAAGTGCGAGGACCAATCAAAAATAACTTTTTCAGCCCTCTGAGTAGTCCATATACACAAAAGGACTAACCAGAGGGCTGAAAAAAGTCATTTCTGACAGGTCCTCGCACTTTTGACCGGTCCTCACACTTATGACCATCCTCACATTTATGCCCATGCAGCTTTCTTAACAACCATGTCACTCATTTCACAACTGCTTCTCTTCACCATGGTGACAAGATAAGGCAAAAACGTAAAATGTGAAGACAGCCGTAAGTTCAAGGACTGGTCAAAAGTGCGAGGACCAGTCAGAAATAACTTTTTCAGTCCTCTGAGTAGTCCATATGCATAAAAGGATACAGCAATAGAGAGGGATGAAGGAAGGGAAGGGAAATTAGAGTAGGAGGGAGGGTAAGAGAGGGAGGAAGAGAGGAGGAGAAGGAGAAAGGAAGAGGAAGTAGGGAGGAGAAGAAGAGGGGGAGGAAGAGAAAGTAAGAAGGAAAGAAAAGAGAGAGGTGGTAGGTTTGAGGAGAAAGATTGCTGTACAATAAAAAAGATGAAAGGGAAGAAAGCCAACCCCAAACAAATATAAAGATATTAAAATAAAGAATGAATGGTTAAACTTTAAAGAATAAAAGAGAACAAATAGGAATAAATAGCAATAATTAGAAACACACATACAAACATACAATGTACTTTCTTTGAACAGAATATTTGGCCGGTTCACAAATTTAAACAGTGTTTAGTCATTTCAATTAAATTTACAATTTCTATATTTCCTTTCTGCGCTGCTGACTGGGTGATTCTGGGAGTTGAAGTCTACCCATCTTCAAGCTTCCAAGGTTGAGAAACGCTGCATAACAGCATTCCAGCATTTGAGGGGCTGCCACAAAGAGGAAGGAGTCAAGCGATTCTCCAAAGCCCCCGAGGGCAGGCCAAGAAAACAGTGGATGGAAACTAATTAAGGAGAGAAGCAACCTGTAATTAGGGAGAAACTTCCTAAATAGTGAGGACAATTAACCAGTGGAACGGCTTGCCACTAGAAATTGTGGGCGCGCTCCATCCCTGGAGGCTTTGAAGAAGAGACCGGGCAGTCACTTGTGTGAAATGGTGTAGATTCTCCTGCTTGAGCAGGGGGCTGGACTAGAAGACCTCCAGGGTCCCTTCCAGCTCTAATAAAGTAGGAAAAGAGGGTCCAGCTGGATGATCACTGAAGGGCCCTCTTTGTTCATAGTATTGTAGAAGAGAAATTGTGCTTGCAAATGTATCCAGTTGAAATAAAAGGCAGACACATTCCTTCTCTCATGTAGAACCAGTGAGGAGAGGCCCCTCAGTTGTCCCTCAGTTGTCACAGATAAAGACATTTTGGTGATTTACACTTTGAAGGTCAGAGAGACAAGGATGACCATATTGTTGTATCAACAAGAGATAATTTGAATCTATGCTTCAGTAATCTACATGAAGAATTATGAATGTTGGCAGAGAATAAAATGAAACAGAAATTAGGAAGTGTTAATTAAAAATGACAAATGTATATGACCATATGAATTGCTGAGTTAACAGAATCCTTTGTTGGAAGCTGTTATAAAGTTGGACTCTCATGTTCATTACTTTGCTCAGATTCTTTAGGTAGCAATACCTGTCTCAACCTTATTGCAATAATAAAGCTGACTGTCTGCCCGGAGGGATATCTCTTAATTCCTTCCTTCCTTCCATAACACTAGTCTATTCTAAAACACGAGACAAGGGCGCCTGAGGGGAGGGGAAGGACGCGGTCGGGTCTCAAGGAGGGTCCGTTTGTATCCTCTCGCCGTCTCCGAGATGCTCCCGCCAAGGGAGGGAAGCGGCACTCCGCGTGCGCTCAGAGGTCCCCTTTCCCCGCTAGTGGCTGCGGGAGCGTGGGCGGGCTGGCCGCGGGCGCGATGCCTCGGCGGAGGGGCGCCGCCGTCGGGGGCGGAGCAGGCCGGGCGGCCGCATAAGCATGAGGCCGGCAGGTGCCCCGCCAGACGCTCCCCGATGGCCGCCCCGTCAACCAGCCGCTCCTTCAGCCACGCCGAGCTGCGCGCCGGCTGCGCCCAGGGCGCTTGCCTGGTGCTGACCGGCAGCCACCTCTACGACCTCAGCGCCTTCGTGCGTCTCCATCCGGGCGGGCAGCAGGTGCTGCTGGAGCGGGCCGGCACCGACGTGAGCGCCGCGCTGGATGGCCCGCCGCACCGGCACTCGGCCAACGCGCGCCGCTGGCTCCAGCAGTACTACCTGGGGGAGCTGGAACCCGACGAGGACGCCGAGCAGGTAACGGGTGCCGGGCGGGGCGAGGGCCGCGGAGTCAACTCCCCTGAGGGGTGCTGGGCCAAGGGCTGTCCTGCCGCGGGGCCCCTCAGGATGCCGAACCCGGCTCGTCTTTCGGCTGCGGGCGGGAGCTAACAACCTGCCGTCAGCGGGGAAGGACCGCGGGTGAAAGAGCGGCCGAAAAGAACCGGGCTATCTCGTCCCTCAGTCCCCGCCGCCTCGCCCTCCCTCCGGCCCGCCCGAGTCTGTTGGCGACCTGACCCGCCGCTTGAACTCTCCTCCTAAATTTCCCATTGTTTGCAGTTTTTCACCTACCTTTTTTGGGGAGGAAAAATAAAAATAAATCTCTCTCTGCCTCATTTTGTCACGTTGCACCAAAGATCCTGGTTTCGGTTTCGTTTCTGCAGCTTAGCTGGGGGAAAAAAAAACTGTTTCAGGAACTCTTTACACTGGTTGCCTGTAGGGCGGCCCTTTGAAGCCCCGGGCAAGAGTTTAAACAGTTTTTTTTTCTTCTAGCCATCAGCTGGGGCTCAAGAGGCAGCGGGACTCAGGAGGCAGAATGAAAAATCGGGACTTTTTTGAAACGCCGCGGGACGCGGGACAAATTGCTAAAAATCGGGACTGTCCCACCAAAAGCGGGATGTCTGGTCACCTTATTATAAAGTGGTCTTAACATTTCACATGATCTTGATTCTATCCCTCTGTTTATGCAGCCTAGAACTGTGTTGGCTTTTTTGGCAGCTGCTGCAAACGGTTGGCTCATATCTAAATGGTTGTCCACTAGGACTCCAAGATCCCTCTCACAGTCACCACTATTCAGCAAGGTACCACATATATGGTACCTGTGCATTTAGTTTTTCTTCCCTAAATGTAGAACCTTAATTTTTTCACTGCTGAATTTCATTTTGTTAGATAGCGCCCAATGTTCAAGTCTGTCAAGATCCTTCTGTATCTTGAGCCTATCTTCTGGAGTGTTGGCTATTCCTGCCAGCTTGGTGTCATCTGCAAATTTGATGAGTTCCCCATCTATCCCTCATCCAAGTCATTGACGAAGATGTTGAAGAGTACTGGGCCTAAAACAGAGCCTTGGGGTAGGAGTGCGGTTGGTCAGCCAGTTACGAATCCATCTGGTAGTGATGCTTTCTAACCCATATTTTTCTACTTTATCTAGAGTGGGTTATGGTCTACTTTATCAAATGCTTTACTGAAGTGCAAGTAAATTATATCGACAGCATTAGTATAAGTACATTTATTATGTTGGTCCCATAGTCAGCCAGATGCTTAGACTGGATTTGGCATTTTTTAATCCACAAATCCTTCCAATGTCTGCCAGATTTAGGACTGGCAGACATTATGGTTTTATGGTGTTAAAAGTATCATTGCAGAGTGTCTCCTGTTCCAAGTTCAGTCTTTGTGTATTTGCAACAGGTGAACAACTTTGCTTTTAGTAGTCCTACAGCTGCTGGCCCTGGTTGCCAACAGGCCTGAGTTCTGTAGACTGATTTTCTACCAGATGTCCAAGAACTCCAACATCTAGCTCAGTCTTTGTTGACAGTGAGGACAATCAACCAGTGGAATGGCTTCCCTTCAGAGAAGTTGTGGAGGCATCACTGGAGGCTTTTAAGAAGAGACTGGACGGCCACTTGTCTGTAATGGTTTAGGCTCTCCTGCTTGAGCAGGGAAATTGACTAGAAGACCTCCAAGGTCCCTTCCAAAGCTCTTATTTCTGATCCAGGTAACAATGGATCAGGTTTGGGTTTCTGGAGTTTATGTATCACCATATTTATTGTGAGAGAGACCCTCTTTGTCTGACTCCTCTGATGAGACCTGCCCAGTATGGTTGAACCTCTGGCATAGATAGCTCTCATCTTCCTCAGAGCACATAAGACCCAGAACCAGGTCACAGTTTATTTGAGGGTGACCGGGTTGACTTTGGGCCACAGTTCTTCTTTCTCAGTTCAATCCAACTCCCAAGCTTATTGTTATAGGGGGAAAAAAGAGGAGAGAGTAGTATTAATTCATGCTCACCACCTTGAGATACTTATACTGTAATCAAGGCATCAATAAAGGAGAATGTTTATTTATATTTATGAATCAAGGCAGGATTTTTAAAAAAATATTTTAAAAATTAAAGGCAGACTTGCGTTGATTCTCTTTTGTGTAAAAAGGAGGAAAAAGGAAATGCTGTCAGGTTCTCAAACTTTTGTTGTACAACAGGAGACTCCAAACTTGGCAACTTTAAGACTTGTGGACTTCAAGTCCCAGAATCCTCCAGCCAGTCATGTTTGAAGTTTGAAACCCATCTTCTAGAGCAGGGGTCTCCAACCTTTGGCCACTTTAAGACTTGTGGACTTCAACTCCCAGAGTTCTAGGAGTTGAAGTCCACAAGTCTTAAAGTTGCCAAGGATGGAGACCCCTGTTCTACCACACTAAAACAGGATTCTAGCATGGCTTGTGGAAGCCATTTCCTGATCTGGTCTACCTTATTTATTTTATTTTATTTATTTATTTATTAATTGAATTTGTATACCGCCCTACTCCCGAAGGACTCAGGGCGGTGAACAGCCAAATAAAATATATATAATACAAATGTTAAAAAACCATTAAAATACAATTAAATAATTGGCCCGGAAAACAAAATTTAAAACACCCCAAATTCATAAGACAAATTTAGAATTTAAAAATTTTAAAAGTTTTAAAAAAACAGTTTAAAAGGGAGGTTAGGCCAGGCCGGCCTGCTGGAAAAGAAATGTTTTGATGGCATGGCGGAAAGCACGCAGGTCCGGGATCCTCCGTATCTCTGGGGAGAGCTCGTTCCAGATGGCGGGTGCCCCCACAGAGAAGGCTCTTCCCCTGGGGGCCGCCAGTCAACATTGTTTGGCTGACGGCACCCTGAGGAGCCCCTCTCTGTGGGAGCGGATTGGTCAGTGAGAGGCTACTGGTGGCAGAAGGCGGTCTCGTAGATACCCCGGTCCTAAGCCATGGAGCGCTCTAAAGGTGGTAACCAAAACCTTGAAGCGCACCCAGAAGACCACCGGGAGCCAGTGCAGGAGGGGGGTCACATGGGAGTGCCCCGTCGCTCCCATAACCACCCACGCAGCCGCATTCTGGACCAGCTGGAGCCTCCGGGTGCTCCTCATGGGGAGCCTCATGTAGAGAGCATTGCAATGCTGACAGGGTGGGAGTAATGTAAATGAAGCGGGCTCTGATAGATGACCACTGGATAACTTTCTATTCACTCTATTCTAAAAAGCAATGCATCCGGTTGGAAAAAGTACAAACTCAGCCAAAATCCTTTTGGTTCCTCTAGGAGGCCTCTAAGTTGTCAGAAGAAAGAAACATTCTAATGACATACAGTTTAAAGGTTGGTTAGGTCAAGGGGATCCACATGAGTTAAAAGTTGTCTATCGTCAGAAGATGATTTGAGTCTATGCTTCAGTAATCTACAAAAAGAATTATAATGTCGAGCCTAGCAACCTGCTCAACATCGCTAACGCGTGCTGAAAGCATCGAGGGAGATATACATACTTGGTGGTGGTGGCACTGGGTGAAGGCGGCCGTATGCGGGGTGTGGGGTGGTGGTATCGGGTGCGACGGGATTAGGGCCATTCCGGAGGACACAGCGGCAGCACCTTCCAGAACACGCTGAAGACCAATTACGCCCCTAGAAGAGGGGCGTGGTAATAAACAAGGGCGCGATCTACGCCCCTAAAAGAGGGGCGTGGTAACAAACAAGGGCACGGTCCTAATGAGTTAATGGAAAGATGGGCTATATAAACGCCCCATTCTTGGTGTAATGTAGCGCCGATTTCAATCGTGTTTACGAATCACAGTGTGTAGCCGGATGCGGATGCGAATAAACCAGCATGCCAAAAGAGCTGAATAAGGCTGTAGCTGTGTTTTGATTGCGTCTCGCACGGCATTCCTGAGAGGAAATCGGTGCTTCCCTTTGCAAGCCTACGGAATGGCAGAGGGAGTGGATATGACTGTTGCAACGCCGCCCTTGGAGGAGGAGGGGCTGCCTGCAGCTAAGGAAAGCCCGGCTGAAGCTCAGCCCTCGGTACGTCTGAAAGAACGCTGTCAAAGCCAGGAAGTGGATGGTAAGGACACTGTTGCAGCAAGGGGGGGGCCACCCCGGCATTGCTAGGAGAGTGGTGGCAGAGCCCCACTTTGGCTGCTCCAGCAAGGGCCCCGAAGGACCAGGTATCACCCCCTTACAGCGAACGTTTCCACGGCTGGAGAGAAAGGCGCTGGGCGGAAGATGATGACGGGGAGTGGAGCTATTCAACAGGTTTGGGCCACTCCACCATAGAAGTCCTTCGGGAGCGTTTTTGGTGAAGCCAGCTTCAGGGGTGCACAATCATGGCAACCGTGGATGATGGGGACGGAACCTAACCCTGGCTGGCCAACATCCTCCGCAGGGACAGAGACCCGGTTCCGCCTGGCTAGCCCCAAATTACGGGTGGGTCCCTCCCAAAGCAATCCCTGACCACCGGCCACACAATATGCTGCAACCCAATCGCTTGGATCATTGGCGGGCGTGGCTACAGGGACAGCATCTGGGTCGCTTCGCCCCCCCTCCAGGGCAGGGGCCAAGTCAGGTCTCAGGACAGATAGCTTATCCTCCAGTACCGGCTGGACAACCTGGGGTATGGGGATCCCAACCAGTCTGGGGACCACCCCCCTTGCAGACCACGTTTGATGGCAACCCAGACCATGTAGCCCTGTTCCTGAGCCAGGTACTCAGTTATATTGATTTATATGGGCGCTTATATCCAACTCAGTGGTCCATGGTAGTGGCCATTACAATGACTTTAACAGGTGAAGCTGCGGATTGTGTAGCGGACTTGCATAACGACCACGCTCGAGAGCTCACTGATGTTGGCTTATTCCTGGAAGGCCTCAGGGTACGATTTGAAGATGACACACGAACACAAGTAGCTGAGGGGGAGCTTGTGGCCTTGAAACAACGGGGCCGTTCGGCAAAGGAATACGTAAAAGAGTTTCGTCGGCTAGCGGGGAGAGTTAGGGGTTGGCCCAAACGCATGCTTGTTCATCAATTCCATCTTGGACTGGATCGTGACCTAAGACAAGCCTGTGTATATCGGGGCATGCCACCCCGTTTGTCTGAGTGGTGTAAAGCAGCTATTGACCTGGACATGGGACTAAGAGAGTTCCGGGTTAGGGGAGGTGTGAGTACGATCCCCATCCGACGCCAACCAGATCGGCTGGGTCCTGTCAGAGCAGCGTGGCGAGGGGAGCCTGATCCTCGAGTAGCTGATTCCACACGGCAGCTGTTACGCTGTTTCCGGTGTAATCAACCTGGCCATAGGGCTCTGGAATGCCCGCTACCACCGGCTCAACCACCTGGACCGAACGCCCTGACAGCTAGTGGAAAGTCTCGTGGGCGACCAACCCCGGAAAAGACCAGAGGTCTATCGCAACCAGGACAGAGCCCCAATGGAACCACAACAAAGGAACCGGGTCCTGCTGTACATCCTGGGATAGTTCCTGTGGTGCTAGCTGATAGTGATGAGGAAGAGGACACCAATGACCCAATGGTAAGTGAACCCATCCGTCCCTTCCTCATACCCATAACCCTGACACCATTACAGGGGCCAACACGAGTACAGCATGAAGCCCTTATTGATTCTGGGTGTACAAGGTGTTTGATAAGGCGAACTGTAGCCACCCGTTTGGGTATACGGTTACGGTCGTTAAAAACCCCAATAACATTCGAACAGATGGATGGATCTACCTTAGGGGGAGCCCCAGCAACCCAAGTGACAGAATTAGTAAAAATGGAGATAGGAGCTCACTGGGAAAACATACGGTTTGTGGTGGTGGACACAATGATCGAACCCGTGTTTTTGGGATTGGCTTGGTTGGATAAATGGAAGCCCACGATCTGGTGGGAGGGGGGTTTCAGGAAACTCCGTCTGTCGATAGGACCAGATCCAGGTAGCTCACAGAAGGTTCCGAAAGAGCAAGGAGTTTCATTGGGGCTGGATAGCGATATATGTCCCGTTGGAGTACCAGCAGTATATGCAGATCTAGCGGCAGTGTTTGATGAAGGGGAATGTGATACGTTACCACCACACCGTCCCACTGACTGCGCTATTGAACTAATACCTGGGGTAAAGCTGCCAAAACCACGCATGTATGCCATGACCCCACGTGAGGTGGAAGAATTACGTAGATACATTGACAAAAACCTAGCCCGTGGGTTTATACAACCTAGTCGGTCACGTATGGCCGCTCCAGTGTTGTTCTGTGAGAAAAAGGATGGAGGGCTTTGTTTATGTGTGGACTATCGAGGTTTGAACGCAGTAAGCGTAGAACCATTATACCCATTACCCTTAATGAAGGACCTGTTAGCTGCATTGGCGACCGGAAAGTATTTTACAAAATTGGACTTACGGGAGGCCTACTATAGGGTACGTGTAAAACAAGGAGACGAGTGGAAAACCACCTTTAACTGCCCATTGGGCAGTTATAAGTTTTGTGTTATGCCATTTGGATTGCAGGGCACTCCCGCAGTCTTTATGCAATTGATTAATGAGGTATTACACGATTATCTATACCAAGGAGTTCTAGTGTATCTAGACGATATCTTAATATACACTGAGTCTATGGAGGAACATATTAGTTTAGTCCGTCAGGTACTGGAACGGTTGTTAAAAGCCCGCCTGTATGTTAAGGTGTCCAAGTGCGAATTCCATCGCACAAAACTAGACTATCTCGGATATAGGATATCCAAGGACGGTATAGCGATGGATCCAACAAAAGTAAATACTGTGTTGGAATGGCTGGCCCCTACAACAAGGAAACAGTTACAAAGCTTCCTTGGGTTCGCTAACTTCTATCGTCAGTTCATCCCAACATTCGCACATATTGCTCTGCCATTAACAAACCTGCTACACACAAAAGGGGAGGGGCCTCCGCGACCTGGACAGCGCTTGGATTGGACGATGGAGTGCCAGACAGCTTTTGAAACCCTGAAACGTTGTTTTGCTGAGGCACCCATACTACAACATCCTGATGAATCGAAACCATTCATAGTACAAGTGGATGCAAGTGACGTTGCGGTAGGGGCCGTGTTGTTACAAACCGATGTCCAAGGTCAGTTACACCCGTGTGCGTACACCTCCAAAAAATTCAGTCCCACAGAAAGGGGTTGGGCTATCTGGGAAAAGGAGGCGTTTGCTGTTCGTTGGGCTCTTCTCACCTGGAGGCATCTTTTGGAAGGAGCACAGGTACCATTTGAGGTGTGGACGGATCACCGCAACCTTATAGCATTACAAACTCCCAGACGACTGTCTCCTAAACAAGTCCGGTGGGCACATTATTTTCAGCGTTTCCGGTTCACGCTAAAACACATGCCCGGTGGCAAGAACTTCTTGGCCGACGCTCTCTCTCGGATGCCTCAATTCCAGAGCAAACGGGATGAGATAGTACAAGCTATGGTGCCCAACGGTGGTAGGACTGCAGCAGCCGTAACCACAGAGACTACAATAGACTGGAAAGAGCAGGTGCAAAGGGAGTTAAACACTGATAGCTGGTTTAAGGAAAACAAACACCTGCTCACGCATAGGGACGGGTTTTCTTGGAAAGGGGACAAAATGTATGTACCGGAAGGGGTCCGGGGCCTGGTGTTACACCGATGCCATGATAATAAATCGGCTGGGCATTACAGTTTCCTTAAAACCCTGCATTTAACACGGCGTCAGTTTTGGTGGCCACATATGAGGAAAGATATAGAAACATACACACAAGACTGTTCCATATGCACCAAGGCCAAATCCCGCCCTGGAAAACCTTTGGGAGTACTACAGACTGTAGCCACACCTACCCAACCGTGGGAGGAGATAGGGATGGACTTTATAGTCGATTTGCCAGACAGCAATGGGAACACAGTTATTTGGACTGTTATCGATTTGTTTTCTAAACAAGCTCATTTCATTCCGTGCCAAGGATTACCCTCAGCTCGTAAGCTATCTAAGCTATTTATACAACACATTTATAGGTTACACGGGGTACCTCGTCATATTATTTCTGATAGAGGGGTGCAATTTACAGCCCGATTTTGGAGAAACTTCCTCTCGGCAAGGCCTCAGTTCGGCATTCCACCCTAGTACCAATGGGGCTGCAGAGAGAGCAAATGCAATGATAGAGCGATACCTTCGTTGCTATGTTTCATATCAACAGACCGATTGGTCTTCACTGCTACCGTTTGCGGAGGTCGCCTATAACAATGCAGTTCATAGCAGTACGGGTCTCACTCCTTTTCGGGTGGCAATGGGACGAGACTTTGTAGCGATACCCGAGTTAGATCAACCACCGACAACATCGCCAGTGCCCCATGAGTGGGCCAATAAGGTGAATACGGTATGGCCCCAGGTCAGAGAGGCATTAGATAAAGCAGCCTTCGCATATAAAAGCCAGGCGAATAAGAAACGAGCACCGTTTCAACCATTCAAGGTAGGGGACATGGTATTTCTCTCTACCAAATACATCAAATTAAGGCTTCCTAGTAGGAAACTGGGACCGAAATATCTGGGCCCGTTTCCGGTGATACGAGTAGTAAATCCTGTGACTGTAGTACTAAAGTTACCTCCGTTATTGGGGAAGATCCACCCCGTATTTCATAGTAGTCTTCTCAAACCCGCCAAACATATCCAAGTATTCGACCGTCCTGGTCCGGTCACGGAGGGCCATTACGAGATTGATGAAGTCCTAGATTCTAGATGGACAAGGGGGGTCCTCTCTTACCTTGTTAAATGGAAGGGTTATCCAGTAGAAGAGGCTTCTTGGATACCGCATAGTAATGTAAAAGCAAACCGATTGATTCGACGGTTTCATAGAATGTATCCTCACAAACCACGGTTATCTACTAATACGTGTAACTTATCTCTTACAGAAGGACACGTGGTGAAAGGGGAGCCGCCTGTCGAGCCTAGCAACCTGCTCGACATCGCTAACGTGTGCTGAAAGCATCGAGGGACATATACATACTTGGTGGTGGTGGCACTGGGTGAAGGCGGCCGTATGCGGGGTGTGGGGTGGTGGTATCGGGTGCGACGGGATTAGGGCCATTCCGGAGGACACAGCGGCAGCACCTTCCAGAACACGCTGAAGACCAATTACGCCCCTAGAAGAGGGGTGTGGTAATAAACAAGGGCGCGATCTACGCCCCTAAAAGAGGGGCGTGGTAACAAACAAGGGCGCGGTCCTAATGAGTTAATGGAAAGATGGGCTATATAAACGCCCCATTCTTGGTGTAATGTAGCGCCGATTTCAATCGTGTTTACGAATCACAGTGTGTAGCCGGATGCGGCTAAATAATAAACCAGCGTGCCAAAAGAGCTGAATAAGGCTGTAGCTGTGTTTTGATTGCGTCTCACACGGCATTCCTGAGATATAACTGTTTTGCAAAGAAACTCAGTAATTAGGAAATGTCAATTAAAAATGACAAAGGTATATGACCATATGAATTGCTGAGTTAACAGAATCCTTTGTCTAGAAGGGTATAAAACCATTGTACCTAATTTCTGTCTTTGTTCAACGCTTCATGGACAGAGCTTTGAACCTATTGCACAATATATAAATTGTCTCTGATTAATCCAAAAGTTGTGTTTGTCTTATTAAATCCATAACATTTATGGCACCCTGCAGATGGGACTAAAAGGAGGAACTTTTGTTCTACCAGACAGCCTGCCTCAGTGGGAATCGACGCCTCTCCAAGGAAAATCCACTGGCTGGCCTTTAGGACTCCTTTGAAGTCCACGGAGATTCAGTGAGGAGGTGCCGTAAACCCGCTGACGAAAACAGGCCAGTCAAGAATCCTTGAAGGTTAATCAGACACAGAGACTCAACATAAATACATAAAAAAGAAAGAAAGAAAGAAAAAGGAAAAGAAAACAGGTAAGTATAAATCAGAGAGTTAAAGTCTCTCTGTTTAGAGGTGCCTACTCTTTAAAGGGTAGAAGAGTGGGGCTTGATCAACCCCCTTAGGGACCAGGTGGCATCTTGAAGTCTCTGGAATTACGTATTTAAGTATTGGAATTAAGGAACTAAGTATTGTGTGTAATCTTATGTGTGGTAAGAGAAGAACTAATTGCAGTGTTATAAAATTTCTGATAAACTGACATTCTTAAACAGCCAGAGAACTCTGAAAGAACTAATAATAAATAAGACATTGTTTACTGTTCTTCCCACCCGGGGTTTAGCAGGCAGTAAAAAGGTAAAAGCCTGTCTAAATGGGAAAACAGATAATATGACTTGATCAATTTGGTGTGGTTTCTGTTAAATATATATGTATATATATAATGATAGTGTGTAAAATTGAATGGAATTCAATTGATTGTGATATGTGTGGCTGCCAGCAAAGTGAGTAGATTTGTGCTTGAGGCTGTGGGAGATGTTTGAGATGATTGTAATGGTGGGATTTTTTTTGTATGTGAAATTGGTTTAAACAAGAAGTCTGATTGCAGTACAAATATGAAAAGCCTGTGTGTTGATAAAGTGAGAAATTAAAGAAATACTGAATGTGTTGCTTTGTTGTAAGAATGCTGAATGGAGGAGGGAAGCGAGGCGTGCTTCCTTGCATGCTGTAAAACATTTTTTTCCTCTCCCCCCCTTTTCCTTTGTAAGAGAGAAACAGTTCCTTTTAACTTTTTTCTCCTTTCTCTCACCCCCCACCCCTCCTCCTCTTTCTGCGAAGCCTCTTTCATTAACATATGAAAGCTATGCAGATACATTCTGATTTTATTTTTACTTTTTTCTTTTCTGGCAATTTTTGGAGGTTTAATACGCTTAATTAAACCTGTTGTTCCGCCAGGCTGGGTTAGCAGCATAATTTTAAATTGGATGTTTTAAATTTCTGGGGTTTTAAATTGAGCCGAATCCATTTAATATTTTTAATTATTTTAAATTGGTATTTGTCTTGTTTTTTTAAACAAAATAGGCTGTACACCGCCTTGAGTCCTTCGGGAGAAGGGTGGTATAGAAATAAAATTATTTTTATTCTTATTTTTATTCTATCTCAAAGAAATGATTTTGAAAGATTTTTTGAATCTGACTTGCATTTTCCGGAGGCAGAGAATTACATTTTGCAGCTAAAGTTACTGCCCTTTTAGGAATTGTTGCAGTGATGAGTTAGAAATTACAATATGTAGTAAGAGAGATTCAGTGGCATTTTTGTCTAAAATGTTAGATTCTGCCTCAAGGGTATGCTTGTTTTTGTTCACTTCAGTTTACAAGGAGATTAGATATTGGTGCTGAGGAGCTAATTTGTTTATAGAGGGATATACAATAGTTGAAGGAAGAGAGGAAGTTTTAAGGGAAGTCAGAAAGTTGCCTTTAAGTTTGTCTACACAGACTTGTGCTGACAGTGGTAGGAGAATTGTATAAGAAGGAGTTAGAGAAAGTAGAATTGATGGACGGGAGAAGGTATGTGATTGTTTTTGGAAGGTTATGGATGTTGTATAATCTTTGGACGGGGAAGGAAGAAAGGAATGTGAGAGTGGAACCAAGTGATAATGGGAAGAAGTGGTGATATGGGCAGGGAAGACAGCGTTAAAGATTGCCCGATCCAAAGAAGAGGAAGTGGTGTTTTTAATTGACAGAGATCAGATTAAGTGGACAAAGCATTTGAATACACTTAATCAGTGAAGGGAGTGTTGGAAGATTTGAGAAGCTCAATATTAAAAGCACAAGAAAATTCCCCTAAAGAAAATAAGCAGAAACTCAGGCAGAGTTCAGCCCCCACCTTTACCAATGGGCCATTAAGAAACTGAGACGCCACCTTATTTTCCACAACAAAGGAAGAATAAAAGATGTGTTTGTTTGTTTGTTTCTTGCTTGCCTTACTAGGAACAATAAACTGATTCCAGGAGTTTTGAATTCAGGAAGGGAAAGCTCTGCCTTTCAGCAATCTTTAAAGGGAAAGATTTTTTTTCCCCGACAGGAGTAGTAAAAAAAAAAAAAATCACTCCTGATAGAAAGTAGGGGTGGCGTCTCCGCCTCCATCTATAAACAAGCAAGAATTAAGATAATTCTATGCAAAATTAATTGAATCTGGACCTTGGAGTTTGAAATGGGAGGGACATGAAAGAGGAAGCCTTGAAAATTTGAAACAGGCTTTAACCAGGGCTCCTGTATTGGGTTTGCCAAATTTGGAAAAGCCATTTGGTCTCTTTGTAGGCACACACACACACACACACACACACACACACACACACACATTGAATTGCACGAGGGGTGTTGGCTCAGAAAGTAGGAAATTGACCTTTGGGGGAGCCCTCATTGTAAGCACCCCACATCAAGTCAGAACTATCCTTCAGTGGTGGTTATCTGATTCAAGATTCTAAACAAAAATGAAACAATTTTAATGCAGCAGACAGATTTGATTTTACCTACAGATCACAATTTGAATCAAGCACAGTTCTTAACCAACACCAGATCAATGGATCACCTTGGATGAGAACATTATGGTGTTGAAATAATTGGTTTCCATACAAAAACAAGACCTGATTTGGAGGGACACCCCCTGGAGACAAATTGCCTCGAAATTGGTCTGCTCAAACCTTTGAATTGTATTCATTAAATTAAGCTCTATGGACAGGGAGCCTGGATAGCTCAGTAGACAAATGCGTTGTAAGTTAACACCAGCTGTCTGCAATTACTGTAAATTCGAATCTCACCAGGCTCAAGGTTGATTCAGCCTTCCATCCTTTCTAAGGTAGGTGAATTGAGGACCCAGTTTGTGGGGGGCAATAAGCTGACTTTATGACGGCTATTGCTTAATGCATTGTAACCCTTAGTCTCTGGACATCATTTGGCAAAATATGGGTGGAGTCATTGGGGACTTCAGGCTATTGTAGATGAACTTTTAAACTAAGCTATGGTTGTATTGGGATATATCCTTTAGTAACATCACTTATAAACAAATGTTTGGTTTGTAAAAAGGTGAATGAACATGCTGTCAGAAAACAACAGATGGGTAAGAGGTACCACCAGCTTTAAGACCATTTCAATGTATTCATGTGGATTTTACAGAATTACCAAAAGTGGGGAGTGTAAAATATTTATTAGTCATAGTGAACCACCTCACAGGGTGGGTTGCATCTTTTATCTGCAGTAATGCTACAGCAACAGTGGTGTCAAGAGTTTTACCCAACCTAGACAGATTATCATCATATGAACTGTTGTTTGGAGTAGTTTTCACTAAAGGAAGCATATGCATTAATTCCCTGGAAACCAGAGACAAAGTATTGAAACAATATGTGTATAACCTGTCCAGATATTTTGAAGTTTTTAGGAAACAAGGACTATTAGCCCAAACACCAACTTTGAAGTTTCCAGTCCACAAATTCCACCACGATGATTGGATGTTAATCCAAACTGGACGGAAGTTAGACCCCAAGTGAATGGGCCCAATCTCATCAAGAAGGTCCAGTGAAGTTGATGATCCAAAGGATCCAAGGGACTGGTAGGCAGCCATCAGTGGGAATAGCGTTCTTCATCATCTGGACTATTTTTGTATTTTTTCTTTCTTAGGATTCAGTGGTTGCCTATGCTGTTCCCAACTGAAAAGGACTACAACTGCTCAGATTCCTTTGCGCACTCGCCCAGATGTATTGGTTTTGTAATTGTGCTTTTAAGATCTTAGGAGGACGATCCTGGATCCACTGGATGAGACTGATACCAGGTAACAAAAACCGACAGGCCATTGGCGCGGAAGTTTAAGAAGAATACACCCTGCTGAGTTCTACCGGGAACAAACTCTCAACGCACGGTGGTGATCATCAGCCTTGCTGAATCACTCCGGAAGCTGATTCTCAACGCACGGCGGAAGATTTGTAAAGAGGACAACTGCCTTCACATTGTACATATACATATTATTAGCTGTAATATAACACTTTCTTACACATACTAATGTTAGAGGGAGTTTGGGTGTGGGTTCTGTGGGTAGTTGCTTTTCTAGCCTTACTAATACTCTTGTTTTACATATATAAGAAACGGTTTTGTGGTAGACCTAGGATTTTTATTGCTACTCCTGTTTCCCAAACCACACACACCACTAACCCTTTCCCTGACGTAGTGAGCTTCACACCATAGTTGATTATGATTTGTTTATGGCTTTGGACATTATTCGCACTAGGACTCTCAAGTGAACATAAGATGAACATTGATTCCCCAAGTAGAGACACTTTAGGTCAAGTTCGCTCCTGCCAAAAACGCATTGTCTATGCACGAGGTTCTTACTTTAGACCTAAGTCAACTCCACCACCTAAGGTTGCACTATTGACATTCCCAGCTGAGGGGGGGGGAATAGATAAGGAAAATGGGCCTCTACAACAATTGCATAGAGGAGACTATATATCACGGATTTTGGAATAAAGTCAAGATCTTGTTAAACAGTATGACCCTACCCTAGGTCAGAAATGCTGCTTATGTTTATCTGCTAGCCCTGCATCTATCATGCTGTTCCTGTCAAACCACAACTCTGGGTTAGAACAAAGGCTACCAGAAATAAACTTTAAGAAGAGAAAGTGGGGTGGATGGAATCTGTCCAAGACCATTTCAACCTCCAGAATTTCCGCTCTGGTTCAACTTAAAGTCCAAATCAGGTTTGTGTATCCTTTTTCCACCTGGAAATACTACCTCTCGATATGTTTTTGAAGGACCAATTCTCAGAGATAAACAGAAGGACCCCTCACTGGAAGTCCCATTGCAACCACTGGCAGGAATGTTTGTGGCAGGGACTTAGGGGTCTGGACTATTGCAAGGAACTACTGAGTGCATGCCTTTTCCATAAATCTTCTTATGTGGAAAGGATGCATATTTGTGTTTACCAACAAACTGGACAGGAACATGTAACAAATCAGGTGTGGTCAGAGAAATTGCCAAGGAATTGCAGGATAGGGCTTCCAAGATAGGTCAGAGGTTATAAACAACTGACATGTGGTTTTCTTGGTTGCCTGGATCCGGGTGGATTAATATGGCTGTGGCAGGCCTAGCTTTTATTCCTTGTGCAATCCCTATGCTGAAACATCTATCAATAAGAGCAGTAAAGGAGATTCAAGTTGAAAAGGAACTAGCTTTGACAGAACATTTTCTTAATCAATTTGGTCCATATCTTGTGGAAGAACATAAAGATTCTGAGGCAGACCCATATGAGGAAATGGAACCTGTAGAAAGAGGTAGAGAATCTCCCCAAGAATCAAGAGAGTAAAAAAACAATCAAGAACTACCTATCCTTTACTTTTATTAATTATCTTTTCTTAGACCCTATATATGGTAGATTTGTTTATTGGAACCTTGTATACTCAGAAGTTAAACTTATATGAGAATAGTGAAAGTTTCTGCATTGAAAAACTTTCAGAGGGGGGAATAATGTAAATGAAGCGGGCTCTGATAGATGACCACTGGATAACTTTCTATTCACTCTATTCTAAAAAGCAATGCATCCGGTTGGAAAAAGTACAAACTCAGCCAAAATCCTTTTGGTTCCTCTAGGAGGCCTCTAAGTTGTCAGAAGAAAGGAACATTCTAATGACATACAGCTTAAAGGTTGGTTAGGTCAAGGGGATCCACATGAGTTAAAAGTTGTCTATCATCAGAAGATGATTTGAGTCTATGCTTCAGTAATCTACAAAAAGAATTATAACTGTTTTGCAAAGAAACTCAGTAATTAGGAAATGTCAATTAAAAATGACAAATGTATATGACCATATGAATTGCTGAGTTAACAGAATCCTTTGTCTAGAAGGGTATAAAACCATTGTACATAATTTCTGTCTTTGTTCAACGCTTCATGGACAGAGCTTTGAACCTATTGCGCAATATATAAATTGTCTCTGATTAATCCAAAAGTTGTGTTTGTCTTATTAAATCCACAACAGGAGGGATTAGGAAGGAGGATAAATCAGTATAGAATGCCATATCATTAAGGTGACCAACTTTTTTACAATGAGAAGGAGGACACAAATAAATTGAAGAAAAAAAATATCGTAAATAAAAGAAACATTTTACTCATTGCAACAATGAGTCTAATGCGTGCCTGTGTGCCGTGTCGTGTTTCGGTAAGAAGTAGACAAAGCCACTTGTGCGTGGTGCACTCTCTCAAAACAATTCTCCTGTGTGTAGTGCAGGCGTCTCACAATCGCGTCTCGCCGCACTGTACCGAGTCTTGATGAATCGTCATGTCAAATACAAATACGTCACATCACACGCAACTGATCGGATCGGCATCAATCAAATTCGGAGATTTACAGATTAGTCTTCAAATATCGAAAAGGAGGACATGTAGGAGGACACTTTTCGAGAGAGGACAGAACTTACAAAAGAAGGTCTGTCCTCCCTAAAGGAGGACGATTGGTCACCGTAGTATCATGGAAACCTGAGCGTAGCACTATGCATCAGGATGTCAGGATGCAAATAATAGATTTGCATCAGATGCTATAACATCACTGCATCATTGTACAGTGATATGTCTGTTACTGTGTGTTTGAATTTCTAATGCTTGCTACAGACACCTAGCCTTAAAATGTCCTGTGGCAAGAGGAAATGGAGAACAATGTGAAAGCACTTTGCGTGTGTCAGGGCTTATGTGTGTGCTGTCTTGAACCTCTTGGGGAAATTGTGAAATTACTCAGCAAATAAATGAAAATTAGTGCCCTGGAATCCAGAAATCAAATAAAGGGAAGAAAGAAAATAAATAAATAAATAGGTTGTAACTGTACAGAGCAGGTTGGAATTAAAAGAAATGGGCTTTATTCACAACCTTAGGCTTAGGACCTGGGTACTTGCGGGACTGCCTACTACCACCAATAGCCTCCCACCGGCCGGTACGCTCCCATAGAGAGGGGCTCCTCCGGGTGCCGTCAGCCAAACAATGCTGACTGGCGGCCCCCAGGGGGAGAGCCTTCTCTGTGGGGGCACCTACTATCTGGAACGAGCTCCCCCCAGAGATACGGAGGATCCCGGATCTGCGCACCTTCCGCCACGCCTTAAAGACCTTACTATTTCACCAGGCTGGCCTGGCCTAATTTTCCCCCTCTTTTATAAAAGATTTTTAATTTTTAAATATCTTTTAGTATTTTATACATTCAATTTTAAATTGGTTTTAAAAGTTTGGGGTTTTAAATTTGTCGGGGCCAAAATTATTTAATTTGATTTTATTCTACTTTTAAATTTTGTATGTATGTGTTTTTATTGTTTGGCTGTGCACCGCCCTGAGTCCTTCGGGAGTAGGGCGGTATAGAAATCAAATAAAATAAATAAATAAAATAAAACCTCTAGAACAGGATTCTCCAGTCTTGGCTGCATCCAGTTCTGGCCACCACAATATAAAAAAGATGATGGAAAGCATGCAGAGAAGAGCAATAAAAATTATTAGGAGACTGGAGGCTAAAACGAGTGATGGCATTCAGCCAGTTCTATCCGGTTTGGGCAAACCGGTAGCGGCAGCTGTGGGAGCCGCCCACCTGCCCGGACATCATCACGTCCCATTTTTGACGCTCTGGCATGCACAGAAGGTTCTGTGCATGCGCAGAGGTGTTGCGCGTGAGCGAAGTGAGCGCACACGCACTCACATATGCAAACCGGTAACAAAGGTAAGTCAATACCATCCCTGGCTAAAACATATGAAGGAATTGGGTATGTCTAGTCTGATGAAAATAAGAACTCAGGGAGACATGATAGCAGTCTTCCAAAGTTTGAGGGGCTCCTATAAAGACGAGGGGTATCAAACTATTTTCCAAAGCAGTGGGAGGAGGAGGAGGAGGAGGAGGAGGAGGGTGGGGTCCTTGGTGCTTTCTGAAGTTGAGTGTATTTTTTTTTTTTTGCAGACATTTCATGACCCAACTAGGTAACAGAATCCAAGCTCTGGAAGAGATACTGGAGCAGTGGTGGAATTCAAATTTTTCTACTACCAGTTCTGTAGTGGGTGTGGTTTGATGGGTGTGGCTTGGTAGGCATGGCAGGGGAAGGATATTGCAAAATCCCCATTCCCTCCCCATTCCTGGGGGAAGGATGTTGCAAAATCTCCACTCTCTCCCCACTCTGGGGCCAGCCAGAGGTGGTATTTGCCGGTTCTCCAAACTACTCAAAATTTCCGCTACCGGTTCTCTAGAACCTGTCAGAACCTGCTGAATAGCACCTCTGCACTGGAGGTCTTTTAGTCCCTCCCCCTGCCCAAGGTAGGAGTCCTTATACTGGAGGCTGGCAATTAATTAATTTTCCAAAGGGGCCACATATGAAACTGGGACTGTTGTGGAGGGCCGAAGCAAGAGGGCTGTACCACTGCCACCATTGCAGCCTCTGCCATCCTTGTTGCTGCCAGCACAGGTTGGACAGGGACAGTCAAAGGGCCAAAAATGCCCAGCTTTGCTTTATACCAGTGATGGTTAACCTTTTTGCCATCATGTGCTAGGAAGGGGGGGATGGGGGTGGTTCGCGCATGTGTGTGTCCACACCCATAATTCTATGCGCCCCGCCCCACGCATGTGAGCGTGACCCCTCCCTCCCCCCTGCTCCTGCCACATGATGGCCTGGTAAGCCCATTTTTCTTTCTCACCTGGCTCCAGATCCTCTCTATGCATCTGGGGAGGGCAAAAACAGCCTTCCCCACCCCCTCGGAGACCCTCCGGAGGCCTGAAACGGCCCATTTCCCAACTTCTGGTTCGACAGGAAGGAGGCTGCTGTCCCCAGCCTCCAGAGACTCCTAGCGCCAGAGCTGAGCTGGCGTGTCAGGAGACATGTCTCCGGGTGCCACCTGTGGCACGCATGCCATAGATTCGCCATCACTGCTTTATACCATCCCAGATAAATGGATGCCTGATCTTTTCTTGAAAATCTCCATAACTGTTCCCTGATGATGTTGCCTAGCTGGGTCACGAAACGTCTGCAAGAAAACAACCCAGCTCCCTCAGAGCGTACCAAAGAACCCACAGCTCAACCCTGAGCTACAAATATTCTCTTCTGTTGGCAATATCAGTACAGGTAGCCCTCGACTTACAACGGTTCATTTAGTGACCGTTCGAAGTTAGAACGGCACTGAAAAAAGGGACTTATGGCCATTTTTCACAGTTACGGCCTTTGCAGCATCCCAGAGATCACAGGATTAAAATTCAGATGTTTGGCGACTGACTCATATTTATGACGGTTGCAGTGTCTTGGGGTTGTGTGATCTCCCTTGTGACCTTCTGACAAGCAAGATTCACTTAACAATCGGGTTACTAACTTATCAACTGCAGTGATACACTTAACAACTGAGGCAAGAAAGGTCGTAAAATGGGGCAAAACTCACTTAAGACATGTCTCACTTAACAACAGAAATGTTGGGCTCAATTGTGGTCGTAAGTTGAGGCATGTAAGTGTAAAAGGCAGCAATCTTGCAAGTGTCCCCTTGTGTCTTCTCACTTATCCAAGATATCCCTTCTTCCTATTTCCTCTTCCTTACATTTTTGGAGAATACAGTTGCAGCAGGGGTGAAATCCAGCAGGGTCTGACAGGTTCTGGAGAATCGGTAGCGGAAAGTTTGAGCAGTTTGGAGAACCGGCAAATACCACCTCTGGCTGGCCCAGAGTGGGGAGGGAATGGAGATTTTGCAGTATTCTTCCCCTGGAGTGGGGTGGGAATGGAGATTTTGCAGTATCCTTCTCCTGAAGTGGGGAGGGAATGGAGATTTTGCAGTATCCTTCCCCTGGAGTGGGGTGGGAATGGAGATTTTGCAGTATCCTTCCCCTGGAGTCGGGTGGGAATGGAGATTTTGCAGTATCCTTCTCCTGGAGTGGGGTGAGAATGGAGATTTTGCAGTATCCTTCCCCTGGAGTGGGGTGGGAATGGAGATTTTGCAGTATCCTTCCCCTGGAGTGGGGTGGGAATGGGGATTTTGCAGTATCCTTCCCCTGGAGTAGGGTGGGAATGGAGATTTTGCAGTAATCTTCCCCTGGAGTGGGGATGGAGATTTTGCAGTATCCTTCCCCTGCCACGCCCATAGAACCGGTAGTAAAAAAATGTGGATTTCACCACTGAGTTGTAGATTGCAGTCTTAGAACCTCTTCAGTCAGCTGAGTGACAGACCGAGGATGAAGAGATGAGCAGAGCGGGACTCTCGACCGAACAGTAATCTCCTCATGGCGTTGAAGAGGAACTTTTCTGCAGCCGTTGGCAGATCACGATGTGCTCATTTTAAGCTCACAAATTGCTTCCTTGTCCCTTTGGGGCATATCTTTCACCTGGTCTTTCTTTTCCATAGTCAAGAGAACCGCAAGGAACTCCTTCTGAGGGTTAGAGGGATGAAATTAGCCTGCTTCAAAATCCTGTGTGGACTGGACCTTTATCTCTCAGATTACCATATATACTCAAGTAATCTTCCCCTGGAGTGGGGATGGAGATTTTGCAGTATCCTTCCCCTGCCACGCCCATAGAACCGGTAGTAGGTAGGATTGTTACGTGTTTCCAAGGATCTAGCCCAATAACTCCAACACAAGTTAGGTTTGATTCAAAAGCATTTATTTATATCTTACTTATCTCTTGCAGATGAACATCTGGAATGGCACTGGACTCTTGGACAATACCTTATATACGTGGGAGGTGGAGTCAAGGTGAGGAGGGGTCAAGGGAAGGATTAGGTGGGATGGATAGTGTTAACCCTTGCCCTGCCATGGGTACACAGTGTTGGGCATTTACATGTAACAAGGATAGCTAGCAGCCACTTAACAATAAGCTCTCAACTCAAGCTCAGTGCACTTGGAGATCCCCAAACAGTGAAGAAAAACATTTTGTAGCTTAGCCTGAACAAAGGTAGCTAGTGCAGGATTTACAATAAGCTCTCAACTCAAGCTCAGTGCACCTGGGGATCTCCCTAAACAGCGAGGATTTCTTTGTTTCTTTCTCCCTTGAAACCCCCACCCCACCCCCCCCACCCCCGGGCTGCAGGGAATCTTGCTAGGCACCCCCCCCCCATGCCCCATTTTGGCCTTAGCAAGCCTCCTGCAGCCCCTGGGAGCCAAAACGGGTTGCAGGAAAAAAGGGATTTTTTCCTCACTTGAGTATAAGCCAAGGGGAACTTTTTTCGGTATAAAAAATATGTTGAAAAACTCAGTTTATACTCAAGTATATAGGTATTTACTTTCCTTCCATTTGTCTTCAATTGATCTTTCTCAACTTTGACAACTTTAACATGTGGCTTTCGGGATTTGGGGAGATGAAGTTGAGACATAGATGATGGATGGATAGATATAGATAGATGATAGATAGATAGATAGAAAGATGGGTGGATGATGGATGGATAAATATAGATAGATGATAGATGATAGATAGATAGATAGATAGATAGATAGATAGATAGATAGATAGATAGATAGATAGATGATAGATGGAAGGATGAATGGATGGATGGATATACATAGATGATAGAAGATAGATAGATAGATAGATAGATAGATAGATAGATAGATAGATATAGATAGATGAGAGAGAGAGAGAGAGAGAGAGAGAGATGATAGATGACTAGATAGATAGATAGATAGATAGATAGATAGATAGATAGATAGATAGACAGACAACCTTTATTGTCATTTTTTACTGTGGGCACTCTGGCACACATTAAAAACTAAATTCTATTGCCTGCTCTCAAGTGTGTACACATACATTAACAAACATATAGATATACTATAGACATACTGTACATATGCAGTATATACCTTCACCTTAACATATAAATACATATGAATATTAATCACTGTCCATCTTGAATACATAGCGGAAACTTGAGAGTTCACAATGTTGATGCTATATGGAACAAAACTGTGACTGAATCTGGATGTTCTGCTTCGGATACCACAAAGCCTGATTCCTCCCAGAAGGTACCAAGGAAAACAGGTGGTGAAAAGGATGTGTAAGGAAGCCAGATTCACTTAACAACCGTGTTACTAACTTAACAGCTACCGTGAATTCATTTAACAACCTTGGCAAGCAAGGTTGTAAAATGGGGCAAAACTCACTTACAAAGCTGTCTCGCTTAGCCACAGAAACTTTGGATTCTCAATTGTGGTCGTAAGTCGAGGACTACCTGTAACTGCTGTGCTCGTGAATCCCTTGTGGGGGGGGGGCGGGCAGCCCCACATTCAAAAGGGTGGTAGCTATTTTCATCAGAAGGACAAACCGCTTTCCTGTTTCGCATGACTGTAGAGGAAGAACCTGATAGCCCATTATCCCCACTTCAGCCTGACGTCTTGTTAAGAGAGCATCTCCGTCACCGGAGCCTTTGTCATGGCATGAATAAGCCATGCGCTGAGAGGATCTTCTTCGGTCCCAAGTCGGATGGTTGACACACCGCCAGTCTGCAGCTCGATTTGTTCTGGGAAGAGATTCTTCTCCAAGCACCTGAGCTCCCCTCCTGCAGTGGCTTTCCAGGATCTCTGCCTTTTGATCAGCAGGTCCAGAAAGAGAGTGCAGCCGAGGATGGACGAAGAGGGAACTGTATAAAACACAGAGCATCAACCATCTTGACAGACTCGAACACGGGACCCTATCGAACAAAATGAAATTCAACGTAGACAAAAGTAAAGTCTTACACTTAGGGAAGAAAAACCACAAGTACATATATAGACTGGGTGGAACCAAGCTTAATAGCAGCCACGGTGAGAGGGATCTGGGAGTCTTAGCGGACAACCAGTTAAATAGGAGCCAGCCATGTGCAGCGGAAGCTAAAAAAGCCAACGCAATACTAAATTGCATAAATAGAGGGATACAATCAAGATCAAGGGAGGTACTAATACCACTCTATAAAGCCTTAGTAAGACCAAACCTAGCGTACTGCATCCAGTTTTGGTCACCACACCAGTGGTGGGTTCCTCCTGGTTTGGCCCGGTTCTCCTGAGCCGATAGCGGTGACGATATGACGTCACCGAACTGGTTCTGCCCCCCCGCGCCCCCCCCACCCCCGCATTATTCTTACCTTTTATTTGGCCCCACCCCCAATCTATTGCTGCCTCCTGAGTCCCAGCTGATGGCTAGAGGGGAAAAAAACTGTTTAAACTCTTGCCGCGGGGCTTCAAAGGGCCGCCCTACAGCTGATCAGTGTTAAAAGAAAACAAATGAGTAGACCAGTGCCTGCAAAAATACATGAGTAGACCAGTGCCTGCAAAAATACATGAGTAGGTCAGTGCCTGCAAAAATAAATGGGTAGACCAGTGCCTGCAAAAATACAGGAGTAAACCAGTGCCTGCAAAAAATAAATGGGTAGACCAGTGCCTGCAAAAAATAAATGGGTAGATCGGTACAGCTCTGCAAGCAGTTAAAAGCCTGGTAGACCAGTACCTCTGCTAAATCCTAAAGAATTGTCACATGACCATCAAGCCACACCCACAAAATAAGCCACGCCCACAGAACCGCTAGTAAAAAAATTTAGAACCCACCCCTGCACCACACTATAAAAAAGATGTTGAGACTCTAGAAAGAGTGCAGAAAATGGCAAAAAACATGATTAGGGGACTGGAGGCTAAAACATACCATGAGATCGTTGCAGGAGCTGGGCTTGGCTAGTCTAGTGAAGAGAAGGACCAGGGGAGACAGTAACAGTAACAAAGTTGGAAGGGACCTTGGAGGTCATCTAGTCCAACCCCCTGCTCATGTAAGAGACCTGTAGTAGGGATTCGAACGACATGATAGCAGCCTTCCAATATTTGAGGGGCTGCCAGAGAGAGGGGGGGGGTCAAGCTCTTTTCCAAGGCACCTGAAGGCCAGAGAAGGAACAATGGATGGAAACTGAACAAGGACAGATTCAACCTGGAAATAAGGAGGAATTTTCAAAGTCACAAGGCGCTGAAAAAAAGAGACTTATGTCCAATTTTCCCACTTATAACCATTTCAGCATCCCCATGGTCACTTGATCCAAATTCAGATGCTTGGCCACTGACTCATAGTTATGGCAGTTGCAGTGTCCTGGGGTCAGGTGCTTCCCTTTTTGCGACCTTCTGACAAGCAATGGGAAAGCCAGATTCACCTAACAACCCTGTTACTAACGTAACACATGCAATGATTCACTTAGCAACCATGGCAAGAAAAGTCATAAAATGGGGCAAACTCACTTAACCAATGTTTTACTTAGCAACATAAATGTTGAGCTCCATTGTGGCCGTAACTTGAGGACTTCCTATACCGTCCCAGACAAACAATTCAGTTTAAGTGTGATAAATGGAGAGGAAAAAAGAGCTGACCGATAACAAAGAGCCCGAGTGGTGCAGCAGACTAATGCTACTGTTAAAAGGTAGTATTTAGCTTCCAGCTGCCTGCAGTTACTGTAAGTTCGAATCTCGCTAGGCTCAGGGTTGACTCAGCCTTCCATCCTTTCTAAGGTAGGTAAAATGAGGACCCAGAGAAGTCACCCCGACCCTAAATTTGAACAGTGAAAACCATCAACCAATGGAACAGCAGTTGCCTTCGGAAGTTGTGAGAGCTTCATCACTGGAGGCTTTCAAGAAGTGACTGGACTGCCATCTGTCAGAAATGGTGTAGGGTCTCCTGCTTGGACAGGGGGTTGGACTAGATGACCCACAAGGTCCCTTCCAACTCTGTTCATTTGTTAATCCGTTAATCTAAGAAAGTGAAACCAGATTGACACATCTTCCCCCTTCTCTTAATGGTAGCACTTCCAATTCAGAAATTCCCACACCAAAACAAACCAACAAACCAGAGTGATGTTTTGCATGACACATAACTCATTACATTTGGAAGCGGAACTTGAAGCGGAGCTGAAAATGGCTCCTGGGATCTGCCCCTCTTACAGCTTTGTTCTCTCTCTTCTCCTGTTGGCCCGAAAGATCCCTTGCTTGCCAGATTGCTCTGAACTGATTAATTATGGAAGCCCATAATTAATTCATATTTCCCCCCCCTCCCTGAGTAATCGGAGCCAGCGTAGGTGGCCAAAGACCTATCTTGCAGAAACTTGATGAAGGAAGAAATCACCTGGAACGTGAGAGGGGAAGGGAGGGAGGGAGGGAGGGAGGGAGGGCAGCAGCGTAGAGCAGTTAGATCCTCTCTGGATCTGCTGCACAGTGCTGGTGTGAGCCTATAAAGCCCTGATTCTCTCAAGGCTTCAGCTATCAACCCACCAACCCACCCACCCTTCAGATCATTTCTGCTACAAGGAAAAATGGCCACATTTGTTCCGGTAAGAAGCTATTTTTTCCCTTCTGTATTCTGTATTCTCCATCAGTGAAATGTGACCAAATATTTCTGCCATTTGTCCTCTAGCTAAGTAATGTTACCTGTTTACAGCCTTCCCCCCCTTACTTTAAAATGCACCATGAGAGCCCTCCAGGATTTGGGGATCTGCCTAGGTACCCTTCTTTTCTCGTGGCTAAGATCCAAGAATTTGGTCAATGCACGCAGACAAAACAATTGTCCTTTCGAACGTACCCAGCCCTCTGTTGTATGGAAATGCAAAATTGCAGGTGATAGGTCTCATGAACTTTGAATATTCAGTTTTTCACAATCCTAACATGGACAATGAATGAAAACCATCTAACTTCGATTGGATGTTGTTTATTTTTTTTATTTTTTAATCCAAGTTAGGAAGGCTGCAAGGGAAACTGGAAGGCACTTGGGAGAGGCTGTTGGAAAAAGACTTTGGAGCTTGGCCCAGAGCGAGGATTTTAGAATCACAGAGATTAAAGAGGCCTCCAAGGTCTTCTATTCCAACCCCCTGATCAAGGCAGAAAACCTTCTACCATCCCCAGACAAAACTTCTGCAACACAGCTGCCTTTTGTGGCTCTGGGAAGGGCAGCCTTCCTAATCCACTTGGGACTGCAGCTCCTTGAGTCTTCCAGACCAGGTGGCTCCAACCTTGGCAACTTTAAGACTTGTGGACTTCAACTCCCAGAATTCCTCAGCCAGCGGAGGAGCTCTGGGAGTTGAAGTCCACAAGTCTTAAAGTTGGCAAGGTTGGAGACCCGTGTCAGGTTTCGATGTCGTCTCAAATAAAATAAATTGCATTTCCAAACAAATAGTCTTTGAAGAAATCTTTCATTTTATTAAGCACGACAACCTGTCCCCGATTGTGGCGTAGCCAACACTGACTTCCTGACCCCAAACCTTCCCCTTCCGTTCCCCAATTCTCTGCGTCTCATTGGCCCTCTTCCAAATCACTCTCCCCATATCTGGTACTTCAGCTCCCAGGAATGTCCCGCCTCCCATCTCATCTCCTAGGGGATATTATCTTCAGGAAAAATAAGTAGGTGAGAAGTCAAGCGTCCTCTTGCCAGCTGCCCCCTCTTCTCCTTCTTATGTCAGCACTAGAGTAAATGCAGGTTGAAGTGCTGACACCCTGCTCCAGACAGCGTCCTCTTGTCCGCCAAAGGGCTAACCTATTGGAGAAAAGTTTAAATGGGGGGGGGCGTTTTGCAGACTCAGCCACCCCCCCCCCCCGGTCTCCTGGTGCTGAGAATTAGGGAACAGGGACGAATGAAAGATACAACAACCTCCAGCTATACTCCTTGGATCTTAAGTAGGTCCTTGGCTGCTCTAACTAGAGAGGGGAGTACATCTGGTTCCTGTCTGACTACAAACGTAGCTAATTCTGCATCTCAAACTCAGACCACAACCCACAAAATATGCAACTCCCAAATTCTGCAATGCACTTTCAGTACAGGTAGTCCTTGGAGGCTGCCATGGTCGTAAATGTGAAAAATGGTCATAACTCAAGTTTTTTCAGTGCTGTTGTAACTTTGAATGGTCCCTAAATGGACTGTTGTAAGCTGAGGACTACCTGTCCAGTTTAAAAGTGTTTTTCGGAGGAAAAAAAGTTCCGTACACTAAGTGTGTTTAGAAAAGAAGTACTCTTTTAGATGTAGGTATTTGCAAAAACTGTATATTGTGTAAAAGTGCGAACATCCTTGTTTGGAGATGCATGCATCGAATTCAAAAGAAAATTTGAAATGAGGAATGGGAAAGCAACAATTTGCAATACACAAGTGTAAATTAGAGGCAAAAAGAAGCTGACAGATTCCCCCAGCCCTAACCTTAAACTCCTGTGTCAAGTTTCCGAAAGATGCCCTAATTAATTCATGAGTCATGATCCAAACTTCAAAGGAAATATATTCATTTATTAGGCGCACCATTCCAGCAATACTCGGATGCAGTTAGGACTGATCCTACGTAGATTTACGTTCCCCTATGACCCTGTCTCTCCCCTCCTCTCTGGCCATGTCATAAATCACATTCTCCAATTAACCACTTTGGCTGGCTGTGAAACCTAACACCCTCCTTCTGATTGCGGTCAGAAAGAATGTATGGAATTCACTTCAGTTCTCCCTCTCTCCTGCTCATGGCAACTTGAAAGCTTTGCAAGTTGACACTCTGACTTTCTTCTGTGGTGCACAGTATGCCTCCTGCTACAAGAACAAGCAAGCCGTGCAGCTTCTGGGCAGAAACAGCTACTTCTCCCTCTTTGCCAATCCTCCGTGCCTGATCAACCACCGTCAGCGGCTGGCGTGCCAGGCTCCAGAAATGACACTACGGCAGATCAACCAGCTGATTCACATCTTAAGGCAGCTGAACCTGCGGGATGCCAAGAAGAAGCAACTTCCTGGTCAACAAAGGTGAGCCCCCCCCCCCAAAAAAAATGACCATTGCATCCTGACGGGGAGCATAGGCAGTCTCTGCCTGGAGTGGGATAACTCTCCATGGCCAACTCGCCATCGGGCAACTCGCTACAGAACAATTTAACAATTCAATTTCATAATTTAAATTATTTTTTAAAAAATATTTTAGTTTTTGCCATTCACATTTCATTCTGCCCCTCCTTTTGCATCCTGTCTTTAATGATTCTATTCCACTATTCCTTTGATATTAGTGTAAGTCTTGTCCCGTGGCGAGTTGTCATCGATCCATCTCTGCCACCCAACCCACAAGGAGAAGGGAGCAAAATAGGGAAACAGTAGCCCAAAGGAGTGGAATTTATGCATCTGGGAGACAGGGGGGGGGCAGGGGGGCGCTTACTCCATTTTGGGCAGTGGTAGAATTCAAATATTTTCCCCACAGGTTCTGTAGCCATGGCTTGGTGGGTGTGGCAGGGGAAGGATACTGCAAAATCCCCATTCCTTCCCCACTTCAGGGGAAGGATAGTGCAAAATGCAAAACATCTGGTGGCAGAAAAATCAGTTGCAGGAAGCACAAAGCCCTTCCTTCTGTATGCTCAGAATCCCTCTTTTAATTTCAGTGGATCATCTTCAATTTCCAAAATTCTGAGGGGAAGGGAAAAAACGTCCCGTCCATATTTTCCACATTATTTTATATATTTATTTTATTAGTTTGATTTATATGCCGCCCTTCTCCGGAGACTTAGGGTGGCTTACAATGCGTTAAGCAATAGCCTTCATACTTTTGTATATACCTGCTTAGTGGGGCTTTTGGCCCCCCCAAGCGGTGTTCTATTTTATACAAAGTCAGCTTATTGCCCCTACAAACCGGGTCCTCATTTTACCTACCTCGGAAGGATGGAAGGCTGAGTCAACCTTGAGCCTGGTAAGAATTGAACTCGCAGTAATTGCAGGCAGCTGGCACTAAGTACCACTTTAACAGTAGTTTAGTCCACTGCACCACATTAAGCAGGATTTTAGATACAAAAGTAATTAAAACTATATACTCCATGGCCATATCAAAACTCATATAAAGAATGGTTGCAGGAATTGGGTATGTCTAGTTTAGTGTAAAGAAGGACTAGAGGTGACATGATAGCAGTTGTCCAATATCTGAGCATCTGACTCTGCCCCAAAGAAGAGGGAATCAAGCTCTTCTCCAAAGCACCTGAAGGCAGGACCAGGAAAAAATGGATGGAAACTAACCAAGGAGAGAAGCAGCTTAGAACTAAGGAGGAATTTCCTGACAGTGAGAACGATGAATCAGTGGAACAACTTGCCTCCAGAAGTTGTGGGTGCTCCAACACTGGAAGTTTTTAAGAAGAGATTGGATAACCACTTGTCTGAAGTGGTATAGGATTTCCTGCCTGAGCAGGGGGTTGGACTGGAAGACCTCTAAGGTCCCTTCTGACTCTGTTTTTCTTATTATAATTCTAAACTGCCTTTTTAAAGACAGCTTGCAGCATACCAGATTTCAGTTTGGGATGGAGAAAGATTTGTAACGCAGGGCGGGCTGTATCAGGTTTCTTATCTGATAGAGATTGTCTGATTATCTGATGACTTGATTTATCTTGGCACCCCTCTCCCCTTTATCTTCTAGGAGTCGTTCAAGCAGTTCTTCCACAGAATCCCAAACTTCGGACCAGCACTGCCTCTTCTGCTTCCAGCTGAAACGTACTTCCGACCCTCCCTGCGTGGGATGAAGCCCCAGAAACCAAGAGGCCGAGCAAGAAAAGCTTAGCGTGGCCCCCGTTCCCCACTATTTGGCTCTCTCCGATTCCCCTCCCACCGTTTCAGGGAAGCCCAGGCTTAGCTCCCAAGCAGAGATGCAGGTTGTTGTTTTTTTTAATTTGATTTATATGCCACCCTTCTCCGGAGACTCAGGGCGGCTTACAATGCGTTAAGCAATAGCCTTCATCCTTTTGTATATTTATACAAAGTCAACTTATTGCCCCCACAATCTGGGTCCTCATTTTACCTACCTTAGAAAGGATGGAAGGCTGTGTCAACCTTGAGCCTGGTGAGATTCGAACTTACAGTAATTGCAGACAGCTGGTCTTAATCACAATGCTATCAGTCTGCTGAGCCACCAGGCTCTTAAGAATTCCTCACAATTCAGGAAAATGCCTTAATATCAGCACTGCCCTGCCCCAACCAGGTGCTCTCCAAATGCAGAGGAGGATTAGGGAAGCTGAAGTTTTAGAGCAGCTGGAGGAAGGATTTAAACAAATTTTGCCATGTATTCAGAGTTGGGGTGGGGGGAGGCTGAGTTAATTTAGGAGGGAGGGAGGGAGAGAGACGCACGCACACACAAACAGAAGTCCCTTACCCCCCAAGGCAGCCGCATCCCTTCACTAACCTGCTTTCCACCCCCAGGAGCATAACAAATTAAAGTTTAATTTGTGTGTATTGTTTAATGGACTGCTAAATTGGCCACGCCCAGCCAGTCACATGACCACCCAGCCACATCCACCCAGCCGGTCCGGGCCCCCCAACAGTCTGAGGGACCATGAATTGGCCCCCCTGTTTAAAAAGTTTGAGGACCCCTGATTTAGAAACTTTGTTCTAAGACACAGGTACCCAAACTTGGCAGCTTTAGGACTTGTGGACTTCAACTCCCAGAATTCCTGAGCCAATATGAGTCTAATGCAGGGATCCTCAAACTTGGCAGCTTTAAGATTTAAGCTACGCTGGCTGGAGAATTCTGGGAGTTGAAGTCCACAAGTCTTAAAGCTGCTAAGTTTGAAGACCTCTGTTCTAGGATATCCATTCCATATTGCTACCATGGTTAGCTTTCACTCTTTAGGGTTGCATTCCACTTATTCTTTAAATTTTACGGGGTAGCTGAGACTGTCCCCCCTTCCGCCCTTTCAACTACTGCAATGCTCTCTACATGGGGCTCCCCTTGGGGTGCACCCGGAGGCTGCAGTTAGTCCAGAATGTGGCCGCGCGGGGGATTATGGGAGCGACGGGGCGCTCACATATGATACCTCTCCTGCGCGAGCTGCACTGGCTTCCTGTGGTCTTCCGAGTGCGCTTCAAGGTGTTGGTGACCACCTTTAAAGCGCTCCATGGCCTAGGGCCAGGGTATCTGCGAGACCGCCTTCTGCCGCCCATAGCTTCCCACCGACCGGTTCGCTCCTCCTCAGGGTGCCGTCGGCCAGACAGTGCCGGCTGGCGACCCCCAGGGGGAGAGCCTTCTCTGTGGCAGCACCTGCCCTCTGGAATGACCTACCCCCTGAGATACGCACGATATCAGACCTCCGGACTTTTCATCGGGCCCTGAAAACACACCTATTCCATCTAGCCGGGCTGGCTTGATCCCATCCTCTCAGTTTTAATTGAATTCGGTTTTAATTGGGTTGTTTTTAAATCTTGGGCCGAAATTATTTAATTGTTTTTTAAACTGTTTTTAAATTTTATATGCAATATTTTATCTCGGCTGTACACCGCCCTGAGTCCCGCAGGAGAAGGGCGGTATAGAAATTAAATAAATAAACAAACAAACAAACAAACAAACAAACAAACAAACAAACATTTTAGCAATCCAGGAATGGCTGGTGAGACAGACTTTTCTTCTCTAAGTATGCTGGGCTTTTTAAAAGAATCCTGTCTGGGCTGAAGCTAGTAGGGTTTTTCAGTAATTCCAAGAAATGTTTGGCAGATTGGAAAAAAAAAAAAAAAAACAGGCAAGCAAAATGTAGAATGTAGAAGAGACTAGAGCTGGAAGGGACCTTGGAGGTCTTCTAGTCCAGCCCTCTGCTCAAACAGGAGAATCTACAGCGACTGTCCAGTCTCCTCTTCTTCTTCTCTCTTCTTCAAATGGAATAACTGCTGCCTAATAATCCTGGGATCTCAAACTGTGGGCCGGAATCACTCTGGATGTTGTGAACAATTTAGAATAGAGTCCCAAAGGGCCTTTTTCCCCAAAAGGGGAAAAAAATTAGCCGGTTTTCCGAGGCAGAGAGGGAGCCTTATCTGCATTTATACATTGTCACTTAGTTTGAGAAGCCTTTGTGAAAGAGACTAAAATTTGTAAAAAAAAAAAAATGATGAGCCCTTTGTGATGACCTTAGCCACGCTATTAAAAAGGAGGCCTCGTGGAGGTTACCTTGATGTCTTATTTTGGCATTTAACGAAAACAAGAGAATTTCCTGACTCTTGGAGGAATGGGGGTTAAACACACATGCCGCACTTGGATTTACATCCCTGGATGAGCACAAAACTCTCAAATTGGATTCCCATGGAACTGCATCCCAAACGCACGAGAATTTCTCCAAAACCCTCTCCTCCTTTGAAAGGAAGGCAAAAAGCTCTTTTCTGTCATGAAAACAGTGGAGTGAACTGTTGCAGGGGACAGTTCCCCTTCCCCACACAGGCAAACACACAACCAGGCACTCCTGTCAAGATTTTATTAAGCAATCAGACTAGAAACCCTTGCAGATAAGAGTTTTGGCAGTAAACTGTGAAATGCCTGCCAAGTCAGTTTTCACTCACAGTCAGCAAGTTTCTCCTCAGTCTGATTCAGTGGCAAAAAGTAATCCATGAAGCCAGAATTGGCCAAGGTCCAATCCAGATTTCAGGTAACGCGATGCGACTCTCAGGTTTTTAACTTTGACCGTCACAAAGCCTGAAGAGCAATCACACCCACTGTTGAGCCCCAGCTGGGTCTTGCCACTTTTTAGTGGGAGAGAGTGGGAATTTCTGTATGAGGAGATATTTTCAGGTCCAGTTATGGTGCAGGATGCAATTTGGCTTGAAAAAAACCGAGTCTTCCCAATGGAGCATGGTATAGGGCTGTGATGGCGAACCTATGGCACGGGTGCCACAAGTGGCACACGGAGCCATATCAGTGGGCACGTGAACTTTGCCATAGCTCAGCTCCAGTGCGCTGGCCAGCTGATTTCTGGGCCTTCCGGTCCCACTGGAAGTTGGGAAATTGGCTGTTTCAATCCTCTGGAGGGCCTCCAGGGGGAGTGAGGAAGGCTGTTTTTGCCCTCCCCAGGCTTCTAGAAAGCCTCTGGAGCCTGGGATGGGGGAAAAACAGGCCTACTGTGCCATCACGTGCTAAAAGTAGGGGCAGAGCACATTGAATTATGGGTATGGGCACACACCTGAGTCAGTGGTGGGTTCCTCCCGGTTCGGTCCGGTTCGGCCAAGCCGGTAGCGGTGACAATATGACGTCACCAAACCGGTTCTCCCCCCCCCCAGCCCTCCCACCCACCCCCACGTTATTCTTACCTTTTATTTGGTCCCACCCCCAATCTATTGCTGCCTCCTGAGTCCCAGCTGATGACTAGAGGGAAAAAAACTGTTTAAACTCTTGCTGCGGGGCTTCAAATGGCCGTCCTACAGCTGATCAGTGTTAAAAGCAAACAAATGAGTCGGGTCGTAAGTGCGAGGACTGGTCGTAAGTGCGAGGACCTTCCAGAAATGACTCTGACCAGCTAGCCATGCCCACCTAGTCACATGACCTCCAAGCCACACCCACAAAATAAGCCACAGCCACAGAACCGGTAGTAAAAAAATTTAGAACCCACCCCTGACGTGGGTGACCTCCATGCGCTCCCCCCACTTTTGGCAAGCGACGGCAAAAAGGTTAGCCATCACTGGTATAGGGTCTCCTGCTTGATCCAGGAGTTGGACTAGAACAGGATGTCCAACCTTGGCAACTTTAAGACTTGTGGACTTCAATCCCAGAATTCCTCAGCCAGCTTTGCTGAGGTCTTTGGCCATGCGGGGTAGACATTTTGGGTAGTCCAATACAGTGGTGGGTTGCTACTGGTTCACCCCGGTTTGGGCAAACCGGTAGCAGTGGTGGCGGGAGGCTCCGCCCACCTGCCCAGTGCGTGCGCGCCCACAAGCAAACCAGTAGCAACGGCTTTTGAAACCCGCCCCTGGTCCAATACCCGTAGTTGGAGCCTGTTTAGAAAAGGCCAGCTGCCTTCTCGAGGGAGAGTCAATTTCAGCAGGGTTGGGAGATGAAGCATTGTGGGGTAGGCCCTGTCCTTGGATATACGAGCCTTGATAGTACAGTGTTATTAACATAGCTGCCTGCAATTACTGCTGGTTCGAATCTCCCCAGGCTCAAGGTTGACTCAGCCTTCCATCCTTTCTAAGGTAGGTGAAATGAGGACCCAGATTGTGGGGGGCAATAAGCTGACTTTGTATAAAAATATACAAAAGTATGAAGGCTATTGCTTAATGCACTGTAAGCTGCCCTGAGTCTCCGGAGAAGGGCGGCATATAAATCAAATTAAAAAATAAAAAATACGTAGAGTATTGCAACATCACCCCACTCCATCCACCATCTGCATGGTTTGGAATCCTTCTGGGGTTGCTCTTGGGAAAGGCTGCTCCAGGAGTACATTCGAAGTAACTTCCCTCTGTGGACAGCCATCTTTCGATATTTGAGGGGCTGTCAGTCACAGAGAAGAGGGGGTTGACCTATTCCCCTGAGGGCAAGACAAGAAGGAAAAGATGGAAAAGTGATGAAAGAATAGAGTGTAACCTAAAAGTAAGGAGAAATTTCCAGTCAGTGGGAATAATTCAGCAGTTGGAAGGGCCTGCCTCCAGAGGTTGTGGTTGCTCCATCCCTGGAGGTCTTAGATTGGACAGCCATTTTGTCTGGAATGGCACAGGGCAGGCATCAGGGATGAAATGCTCCCGGTTCGGACCGGAACACCCAATCCGGTAGTGATGGTGGCAGGTGGTTTCGGAGAACTGGTAGCAAAAATCCCTGCCCACCCCTCCATGCCCAGCTGAACCGCACAATCATCAAGAGGCTTTTTAAAATTACGTTTAAAAGCATTTCTTCTTATAACCTCTTCGGCTGAACAGGTTGCAGAAAAAAATGCTTTGAAAAGCCTCTGACGATCCCAGCTGTGCCACGCGAGCATCAGGGGCTTTTTTTTTTTTTTTTTACTTTTAAAAGCATTTTTTTCGGCCGAAGAGGTTGTAGAAAAAATGCTTTGAAAAGTAAAAAAAAAAAAAAAAGCCTCTGATGATCGCGCAGCTCAGCTGGGATCGTCAGAGACTTTTAAAAGCATTTTTTTTACAACCTCTTCAGCAGAAGAGGTTGTAGAAAAAATGGTTTTAAAAGTTAAAAAAAAAAAAAAGTTGGACACGCCCATCCAGTCACATTACCCCCCCCCCCCATACACACACCAAGCCACGCCCCCAGAATCAGTAGTAACAACTTTTACATTTCACCACTGGCAGGCATGGCCAACTTGGGCAACTTGTGGACTTCAACTCCCAGAATTCTCCAGCCAGCTAATTCTGGGAGTTGAAGCCACAAGTCTTAAAAGTTCCCAAGGTTGGACACCCCACCTGGTGCAGGGTCTCCTGCTTGAGGAAAGGGTTGGGCTAGAAGACTCCTTTCCAATTCTGCATTGGGGAAAGGAAGAACAACAGGATAACAGAGTTGGAAGGGACCTTGGAGGTCTTCTAGTCCAACCCCCTGCTCAAGCAGGAGATCCCATTGGTGGAAATCCCATTCTCAGGATTCTGTTTCGGGGCTTCACTTACCAGTAGCAGCATGAACCACTTGAGCTTTGCAAATAAGACATTTTCATTTCACCAGCTCCAATGCTCCTTCAAGTGTAAGCCCAGGGCTGGATCATCTCAACTATTCCAAACCAGATTTTCCTTGCGTATCTTTCAGAGCGGAGGCGACCTTTTTGCTAATGACTTTAAATTAAACCAAGCTCGTTCCAATAGTCATTTAGGACAGGGGTCCCCAATCCATGGGCCACAGCCTATTCAGAATTGGGCTGCATGAGCGGTTAGGCAGAGTGGGTGCGCATGCATGCACTCAAACAGCCTGAGCAGCGAGCCGGCAGGCACTTACATGCATGTGCGATGGCCTGTTGCTCACTCCAGGGCTGCCCAGTTCCCCTCTCCCAGCTGGGCCACCAAGCTGCCAAGGTTGGGGAACCCCTGCACCCTCCTTGGAATTCTCCTGGTTTCTTTTCCCACTTGCCGTTTTATTTTTTATTTTTTATTTATTTATTTTTTTTAATTTGATTTATATGCCGCCCTATTCTGGAGACTCAGGACGGCTTATAATGTGTTAAGCAATTTTGAAAACCATGTAAGTTTTATTAAAGATTTTAAAAAAGAAGATAAAATTAATACAAACTAAGATAAGAGCCTTGGTACTACAGTGGTTTAAAGCACCCTGTTATTAACACAGCTGCCTGCAATTTACTGCTGGTTCGAATCTCTCCAAGGCTCAAGGTTGACTCAGCCTTCCATCCTTTCTAAGGTAGGTTAAATGAGGACCCAGTTTGTGGGGGCAATAAGCTGACTTTGTATAAATATACAAAAGTATGAAGGCTATTGCTTAATGCACTGTAAGCCGCCCTGAGTCTCTGGAGAAGGGCGGCATATAAATCAAATTAAAAAAAAAAAAAATTAAGTGGTAAGAAAGGGGGGGGGGGAAATCAAAGATAAAATTAAAGATGCAAGAAAGGGGGAAAGCGAACAAAAAATAGAAAAGAAAAAAAAAAGGAGAAAGAAGTGGCTTCTGATCTCCTTTACAGGAATTTTAAGTACAATTATAAATCAATCTCGGCCTCTATGGTAATTCTCTTCTTTCTATAATCTATCCTACTCATCACAATCATGTTTGGGTTTTTTCTCCACCCTGCCGCTTTAGATTTTGAAACTATTATTTCCATTGCTTAAAAAATGGAGAGATATCAAGCCAAGTCATTTGTTGCCAGGGGCGCATTGGGGTGCCCGTGGAGTTCCTTACAAAACCCAGGCTCACATGTGGTTGCCCTGGAGGCTCTGCCAGGCCGCATATCAGACAAGGGAAAGAGAGAACGAAGAAAAAAAGGGAGGAAACTGGATGCAAACTGTACCAACGGGAGAGGCAGGCCTGGCAGGCAGCGTTTGGGCAACCCGAGTGCTTTGGCTGGCACTGGGTGTGTAATGGGAAGGTTGGTTTGGCAATTGGGAAAGCCTGATACCCTTTTGCTGCAATTCTATGAAAAGGTCCCAGCATTGGACAAATGCATGCATCCCTGTTCCGAAGCGTCAAGAATGCCGTGTTAAATAATAAAAGAACAACGAAATAAAAGTCCCTTTTTGAATATGGGATTCTGGTGGTTTCCCCAGAGCAGGGGTCTCCAACCTTGGCAACTTTAAGACTTGTGGACTTCAACTCCCAGAGTTCCTCAGCCAGCAAAGCAAAGCAAAGCTGGCTGAGGAACTCTGGGAGTTGAAGTCCACAAGTCTTAAAGTTGCCAAGGTTGGAGACCCCTGCCCCAGAGTACCAACGAATACAATATAGGAAGTCCTCAACTTACAACGGTTCATTTAGTAACCATTCAAATAATAATAAATAATAATAATCATTTTATTTATATACCGCCCTTCTCCCGAAGGACTCGGGGCGGTGTACAGCCAGAATTAAAATATAAATATACAATGTCATAGTTGAAATTAATTAAAATAATTAAATAGTTTTGGCCGAATTTTAAAACCCAAAATTAAAACCCAATTTAAAATCATTCAGTTTAGACAGCCCCGCCTGTCGGAACAGTAGGGTCTTGAGGGCACGGCGAAAGACCCGGAGGTCAGAGATGTTACGAATATCCGGGGGCAATTCATTCCAAAGGGCAGGAGCTCCGACAGAGAAGGCTCTCCTCCTGGGTGTCGCCAGCCGACATAACTTGGATGAGGTACCCTGAGGAGTCCCTCTCTGTGGGAGCGAACTGGTCGGTGGGAGGCTGTTGGTGGCAGAAGGCGGTCCCGTAGATATCCTGGTCTTATGCCATGGAACGCTTTAAAGGTGGTGACCAACTTGGAAGACCACTGGGAGCCAGTGCAGCTCATGCAGGAGGAGTGTTACATAGGTGTAACGAGGTGCGCCCATAACTACCCGCGCGGCCGCATTCTGGACCAGTTGGAGCCTCCGGGTGCTCTTCAAGGGGAGCCCCATGTAGAGAGCATTACAATAGTCCAGACGGGAGGTGACGAGGGTATGAGTGACCGTGCGCAAGGCGTCCCGGTCCAGAAAGGGCTGCAACTGGAGGATCAGGCAAACCTGATAAAAAGCCCCCCCCATTCAAAGTTACAAAGGCACTGAAAAAAGTAACTCATGACTGTTTTTCGCAGTTACCACCTGCTCAGCGTGATCAAAATTCAGATGCTTGGCAGCAGATTCATACTTATGACCGTTGCCGCGTCCCGAGGTCAAGCGATCCCCATTTTGTGACTTCCTGGGGGAAGGGGGAAGCCAGATTCACTTAAAACAAACAGGTGACTTAACTTATCAACTGCAGTGATTCACTTAACAACCGTGGCAAGAAAGGTCGTACGGTGGGGCAACACTCGCTTAACAAGCGTCTCACTGAACGACAGAAATTTTGGGCTCGATTGTGGTCGTTAAGTCGAGGACACCTATAGCTTCAACTGGGGGTTCTGATTCACTTGTGGCCCTTCCTCACAACCCAGGCACTACCTAGGAACTGGGGGGGGGAGGGGAAAGAGACTGGTGACCAGTCCTTGCACTTACAACTGCTGTTTTGGACACGTGATCAAAATTTGCAATCAGCAAATATTTACTGCAATTGCAGGTTCCTGGGTTCGTGGCCTCGGCAGCCGGCATCCGACAGACAGAGTCAGTGGGGAAAGTTGGATTTGCTGAATGACTGTGTGATTCATTTAACAACTGTGGCAACAATGGTTGTGGAGTCAGGTGCGAGTCACGTAACAACTGCCCTGCTTTGCAGTTGCGATTGTCACCTTGTGAGCATGCAACCTAGTTCAGTGGAAGCGAACAAACCGGCTGACTCTGGACACGAAGGAAGGCTCCCGTGTTTCCAGCTGAGCCTGGAGTCCTTCAGCTTCTACCCATGGTTCTGGGCGATAAACGAAAGGGAGCCCCCAGGAAGGCCATCGCTTTGCTGCAAGCTCCCTTTGCTCTACCAGCAGCCCACAAGGTAAAGCACGAGGACAGGAAGGCAGCTTCAAAGGCCTGGAGCACTGCAAGGGCCCAAGGGAGGCTCCCCTCCCAGGAAGGAAAGAGACTGACGTGGCCCCATGTTTTTCTGGGGCCCCCTGGACAAACAGCCGGAGAGGAGGACTCCGCAACCCATTCAACCACTCCGGCCCATGAAAGCCAGGGAGCCCCAGGAGCAAGATGGGCAGCAGACAAATTGACTTCACAAAAACGGCAGTGATTGGCTTGAAAATGGCAGTGATTCGCTTAACAACTGCAGTGCTTCACCTGACAATCGCCGTGATTTGCCTGACAACTGCAGTGTTTCGCTTAACAGCTGCAGCGATTCATTTAACATCTGCAGTGATTCAATTGACATTGCAGTGATTCGCTTAACTGCAGCGATTCACTTAACACCTGCAGTGATTTGCTTAACTGCACTGATTCTCCTGACAACTGCAGTGGTTCATTTAACATATACAGTGATTTACTTAACTGCAGTGATTTACTTAACACCTGCAGTGATTTGCTTAACTGCAGTGATTCTCCTGACAACTGCAGTGGTTCATTTAACACCCGCAGTGATTCTCTTAACTGCAGTGATTCGATTGACATCTGCAGTGATTCACTTAACACCTGTAGTGATTTGCTTAACTGCAGTGATTTTCCTGACAACTGCAGTGGTTCATTTAACACCTGCAGTGATTTGCTTAACTGCAGTGATTTACCTGACAACTGCAGCAAAAAAAGGTTGTAAAATGGAGCAAAACTCACTTAACAACAGCCTTGCTTAGCAGTGGAAATTTTGGGCTCCATTGTGGTTGTAAGTTGAGGATTCCCTGTACTCCTCAGTTCCTCCTTGGAAACAAGGGTGCAAGAAGAGGCTTTTTCCTGGACATCCTACAAAATTCTATGCAAGGCACAATTTATTTGATGGGGCCCTGGAACCAGGCTTTATTTCAAATCAGTCTCACTCCTTACTCCTTACTGCAGGAAAACTGTGCGTGTCCACACAGGTGTGCATCTCCTGGCACTGTGCAAAGTTTACTGTGAGTCCACAACTCCAGGCACAAGCCACTGCTGCCATCTATTGGTAAGAATAAGCCATCTCTCACTTCTTTGTGTATCTCTTACTATACAGAAAGATCCTCGTGGACCAGTTTGCTGAAAGGAGCAGTAATAGGCTTTAAAACAGTGTTTCTCAACCTTGGAAGCTTGAAGATGGGTGGACTTCAACTCCCAGAATCCCCCAGCCAGCACTGCTGGCTGGGGGATTCTGGGAGTTGAAGTCCACCCATCTTCAAGCTTCCAAAGTTGAGAAACACTGCTTTAAAAGATCATATATAATAAAATAATAAATACATGCAACAAAAGGCAGCTAATCTTGGAGTCATGTTGAGGGAGGGAGGGAGGACGGGGTTTAACTCTTCCCCCAAATTTGCCAATAACTTCAACAGCTGCAGAACACGGAAATTTTTATAAAACTTTCTTAATTATTCAGTAAATATACAAAAATACACTTCTTCAGCTTCGTGGCTTGAAGGAAACTCTGACATGGTCTCTATGCTTCAGAGATGGTCGGCAAACCGAAATCCAGGCACCGAAGGATCTAATCGAAAGTGGGAGGGCTCAGTCCAGATTCCTGTCGGTACCACAAAGAATTTATAGGGAGCCAGAAACCATCGTTTCCATCGATGTGCATTTCAGCACCAAAAACACAGATAGCTCAGTCCTGAAATTGTTAATCCAAAGCCAAATATTGGCCCTGTTGTTTCAGAATCCAAGCCCCCTTTAAAAAAAATAAAATAAAATAATCTGCTCCTACATTTGTCAAATGAGTCAATTCCAGGGAAGCAATTACAGCTCAGCATCTTTGAAAAAAGGGTAATTTTCCAGTGGCAGGTGAGGTGAGGAAGAAAGTAAATACCTGCCACAGGATAGGTAAACCTCTCCAATTTCTCCAGGGTCCGTGCTGCAGTTGGGCACTCCCTTCCTCCCAAAGGACATGCTGATTCATTCAAGCATCCTACCCTGCAAAGATTGAAGACTTTTTTCGTGTCTTGGTAAAAATTATTTGTTCACTCTGATCTCCTCGTATAATCTCAAGACTTTAGAGGTCCGTCGAAAAAAGCAACTGATGTTGCAATGTTACTGGACAGAAGGCCTTCCAGAAGTACATGTTTTGGAGGGGGGGAAGACGCTGCCCCCCCCCCCCCGTTGTGAACTTTTCATCATACCAAGTTGCTCTTCAGCTTCCGTTCTCTCTTCTCTTCCGCTCGGTTAGCACAGAACATCCTCAAAAAGTTAGGCAACCACCAGGCACCGCATTTCACTTCTGTCAAGAGTGCCCTCAAGGAGACTGGCCATCCGTGTCAGAAGTCACCTGGGGCCTTCCTTGCCGGTCAGCAGGAGATCATCTGGCCTGGGAATGATCCAAGTCAAGCGCCGAAGATGGCCGGTCAGAAAGTGCTCTCCAGCAAGCAGTGGCAGCCGCAGCCCGTGGGACAGACTTCCTGGCTACGGAACCATTCCATCATGTGGCTGGTGTGCCCCCCGTGGCCGCAAGTCAGGCAGAAGTTGGAAGAGCCCCGCACGGCCACGTGGCAGATGGCACACTGGAAGGCAAAGCCTTTGCAGATGGCGCACTGAATGCCGCGCACTTCGCTGCGGCAGTAGCTGCAGAAGACGCCAAACTCTGCCAGGGGAGCAAGAGAGAAGGGGGGGAGTTGATTGGAGGGGGTGTCACAATTAAGCCCCAGTAAAATGGGGGGGGGGCAGTAAGGCCCAAACACTTAAAGGAGAAATGATACAAATGTGCTTTGAAAACAACCACTAACATTCCCTCCTTTCCCTTCTGAAACAGTATTTATATGAGCCAGCCGTGTGCGGCAGAAGCCAAAAAACCCAATGCAATCCTAAGTAGCATTAACAGAGGAATACAATCAAGATCAAGGGAGGTACTCATACCACTCTATAAAGCCTTAGTAAGACCACACCTAGAATACTGCATCCAGTTTTGGTCACCACACTATGAAAAAAGAGGTTGAGACTCTAGAAAAAGTGCAGAGAAGAGCAACAAAGATAATGAGGGGACTGGAGGCTAAAAAATATGAACGGTTGAGGAACTGTGCATGGTTAGTCTAGTGAAGAGAAGGACCAGTGGAGACAGGATAGCAGTCTTCCAATATTTATGGGGCTGCCACAGAGAGGAAGGGATCAAGCTATTCTCCAAAGCACCTTGAAGGCCAGACAAGGAATCATGGATGGAAACTGAACAAGGAGAGATTCAGCCTGGAAATAAGGAGAAATTTCCTGACAATGAGAACAATCAACCAGTGGAACAGAAGCTGCCTTCGGAAATTGTGGGAGCTTCATCCCTGGAGGCTTTCAAGAAGAGACTGGACTGCCATCTGTCAGAAATGATGTAGAGTCTCCTGCTTGGGCGGGGGGTTGGACTAGATGACCTACAAGGTCCCTTCCAGCTCTGTTAATCTGTATATAGCTGCCCAACTCACACCCAGCAACTGTGCAGGGTCTAGGACAACTCGCCACAGACAACTTGCTGTGGGACAAAACACAATTCACCACAGGACAGCTAGCTATGGCCAACTCAATCTGCTGCAGAACCAGAGTTCCACTAATATCGAAGAAATGGTGGAATGGAATCATTAAAGAAAGGATGCCAAAGGAGGGACAAAATGAAATGTCAAAAATTAAAATAATTTCTAACTATTCTAAATAATGAAATTGAATTGTTGAATTGTTCCACAGCATGATGTCCTGTGGCGAGTTGGCCCATTCTGACGCTGCACATACTCTCCTCAACAACAGATGCCCTTTTCAGCAATACAACCACGTCTGGGACACGAAGCTAAAGGAGACAAGGTCTTTCTTCCCAAAGTCAGCCTTACAGGTAGAAGTGCTGGAGGTGACCAGGCTGAGCCCGAGGGAGGGGGCAAACGCATCAGCTTGTAAGAGATCTACGGTCCAGCCCACCTTGAATGCCTCTCTTATCTCCCACTCATTTCCCTTGGCCGTTAGTAGTTCAGGCTCTTGTCAACAGTTTAAGCTTGCAATAAAACTTTATATTTGTTTGAACTGCCCGGATCTCCTGATTTTCCCAGCGCTTGACAAGCAGACAAAACAGGGAGTGCCTTGTTGCAAAAATTGTTACACAAGGCTGAACAAATGAACCATCTTCTACAAAGCTTCTCCAATTTCTCCGATTGGGAATGGGGTCCCTGTGGGTTTAAGGCTTGTGGAAAGGGTCACTCAGGGGGCTTCAGTCAGAGATCCCCACCCACAAGGCATCTCCGTGATTTTTCCCTGATCTTGAAAAAGGGCAGGACGGGGCTTTGGAGAGGATCAGCATGTAGGGAAACAGCTCACACATTCCAACATCTGGAAAAGGAAACTGCTTGTTTTGTCTTCCACTCTCAGGAAGGCCAGAGGTTGCTCGATGCATCCTTGGAGCTCAGTGCTCGCTTCCCATTCCGGTTTGAGGGATGGGTTCTCAGGACACCCTTTTGGCCTAGCTGAATCCCCCAATCCTCGGCTCCCCCGACAAAAAGGAAGCATCTCACCAGGCCAGATGCTCTCCAACAACAGGAAATACTGTAGCTGGGTTCAAATCAAGTCAGTGTTTATTATGGTCAGGGTGGATTTGATTTAAATCACATTGATTTAAATCACAATTTAAATCACTAGTAAAAAGGCTTGATTTAAATCAACTCGATTTAAATCATAATTTTTAAAGAGCAACTGTCATCTCTGCTGTGAAATTGTGTGAATGCATCAATGCAGTGCATGTTATCTCAGCTTCCGGAACTTGGATTCATTGAATGAGTTTACCAAAAATGTAAATATTGCAGAATATACAGCCTCGTGCTACATAACTAAGCTCCAGTTCTTGCTGAATAAACTAAATTGTTAATGTATCTTAAATAGAAAACTCTCTTTAGATAGAGTTTTATTCCAAAAGCATTTTATTAAAATAAATTTGATAAAAATAAAAAAAATCCGATTTAAATTTTAAAAATTCAATTTAAATTTTTTAAAAATAGATTTTTTAATTTTTTTAAAAAAAAATCATTGATTTTTATCCACCCTGATTACAGTCAAAGACAAGTTCAAAACACTCAAGGATTATCCAGTTAAAAATATTCCTGAATAAAATAATAAATAACAAATAAAATCTATATTAAAATCACAATTTGGCATCCAATCGGTCAGTTGTACACAAAAATAAAAACCCAGCATGGCCTAACTACTGTATAATAGAATATCACACTGTGAGGCCCGTAGTCATTAGATACTAAAGTGCAAGAGAATTTGATGCATGAATTGTGTAAAATCACCTGTTTCCGACATTATTTCCACATTGACTCTCTCCTGGATCAGTTTCCATCCATTATTCCTTGTATGACCTTCAGGTGCTTTGGAAAACAGGCAGCCCCTCAAATATTGGAAGACCGCTATCGTGTCTCCCCTGGTCCTTCTCTTCACTAGACTAGCCATGCAAGTCTAGCAAGTTCCTGCAACCGTTCATCCTATGTTTTAGCCTCCAGTCCCCTCATCATCCTGGTTGCTCTTCTCTGCACTCTTTCTAGAGTCTCAACCTCTTTTTTATAGTGTGGTGACCAAAACTGGATGCAGTACTCTAGGTGTGGTTTTACTAAGTTCACATGGGAGATATAATAAGTTTGCAGATTTGTGCGTTAACCTGGCAAGATTCCTGTCAATAAAGCTACTACTCTGAAATATTTCTTTTCCTAGGTTCCTTGGGACTGATGCTCTCTCTTATTTGAATGGCTCCCTCCATAAGCATCCCTGTTCAGCAGAGTCTAAAGGGGAAGAGATGGAAGAGTAGAACAGCTGACTGGATGGGGAGCTGCTGAACTGGAACTGCCGGGCCTTCTTTTCCCTTGAGGAGGACAGGTCCTTCCAGGGGGCCAAGACCTCTCACAGGAAGAGGACTGTTGTGATCCACCAGCAACCTGCGGCACTGGCAGCGGAGTTAAACAGTGAGGAGGCTGGGGAGGAACATGGGCCAGTCCTGGAGTCTGGGGAAGGCTCGGACGAGGGATCTGTGTCGGAGGAAGAGATGGGGCTAGGGCCATCTGGGAGCGATGCGCAGACTCCAGAGCCTCCAGAGTCGGACATCAGAGAAGCAGAGGAACAGAAGGAGCCTGTTCCTAGTGCGCGCATGCGCAGAGCTGCCAGAAGGCAAGAATGGTTAAAAGAAAAGGGACAACTCGGGAGTAAGGCCAGGAGATGATTGGCCCAGAAGGCTTAAAAGAGGAGCAAAGGCATGTGAGCCCTTTGCATGAAAGCAACGTTGTTAATTCAGTTCCCAGTCGGCATCTCTTTTTGATTTTGGACTCCCTGTGGCTTTGCCAAGTAGGTCTTTGGCAGCATGTCAAGGGAGATAAAGGTTGGTGATTATCCCGAAAGACTTCTCCGGAAGGATTTTTTGCAACTAATTGGGACTCAGCTGTGAATGAACGTAATTCACAGCTGTTGCAATAAAAGAGGTTTTTGGGACTACTCAGAACAAGGACTACCTACTGGGGACCCAGAGGCTTCAACTCACCAATTCCTTTATGAGGCTCGGGGGGGCAGGAAACAAACTTGAGGACTTCAGCACGTTTCTCTCGCAGGCCCCAGCGATACAGGATTTCTCCGTAGCACTTTTTAAAGTCATCAAACTGCTGCGTGTTGGCAGGATCCAGAAGCCTGGAGGACGAAATCCACAAACGGGCCTTTAGGTCCCTGATCGGGTTTCCACCCTTGCCTGGCTAATTTTCTTTGGCTCACGATTTTCAGTTCTGGCTTTGCATTATTGCAATATGCTTGATCTCTAATAAAACTATACCTGTCTACTCCACATTTCCTAGCTTACCAAGAAGTAGGCTGTGGTCTACTTTGTAGTTACAGCATTTCGCTGGCCTACTAATTTAGTTACTTTGCCAAAGAATGAAATAAGATTGGTTTGACACGGTCTGTTTTTAACAAACCCGTGCTGGCTACTAGTTATAACTGTTTCTAGATGTTCACACATCTGTTTTTTAATTATTTTTTTCCAGTATCTTCTATTCTCGACAAATGGAGCCAAGGATAGTTTTTATTTAGAAGTTTAAGTTGAGGCAGGTTTGACAGGAGGAAGCTCGCCCTCTTCAGTCATCTGGTCTTTCATGCTGTTTATAAGGAACAGTTTTGAATTGAGAATCTTCTCGTGTAATTAAAACAAAAACTGGACTGGGGTGAGATCTGGGTTACCGTCATTGTGTCAACAAAGTGGGCAATTTTTATCTGATTAGTTTGCCGAAATGTAGACGCAGCGCAAAGCTAAAGGATCTACCAGTTGCCAGCTACGAAGCCTAGTACTTCAATCCTTTCTTTGACGACTGAAATCTTTTTGTGTGAATGCCTCTGCACAAGAGCACCCAAAGTAATGATATCTAAAAATGTGAATTACATGGAGAAGAGGATCAGGAAAGCAAGACAGGCTCCTTCTAGAGCTGTGATGGCGAACCTGTGGCACGTGGAGCCATATTAGTGGGCACGCCAGCTCAGCTCTGGGGCTCATGCGCACGCCGGCCAGCTGATTTTCAGGCCTTCTGGGCCCACCAGAAGTAGGGAAACAGGCTGTTTCCTGCCTCTGGAGGGCCTGGGGGTGGGTGGGTGGGGAAGGCCCGTTTTTCTTTCTTACCTGGCTCCAGATCCTCTCTATTTATCTGGGAAGGGCGAAAACAGCCTTTCCCACCTCCTTGGAGGCCCTACGGAGGCTGAAAGGGCCCATTTCCCGACTTCCGGTGGGACAGGAAGTGACGTTTTTTCCTGTCCCCAGCCTCCAGAGACACCTAGAGAGGCTCCTCCAGACTCCTAGAGACTCCTAGAGAGGTTCTGGAGGCTGGGGACAGCAAAAAATGTCACTTCCTGTCCCACCGGGAGTTGGGAAATGGGCCCTTTCAGCCTCTGTAGGGCCTCCAAGGGAGTGGGAAAGGCTGTTTTCGCCGTTCCCAGTTACACAGAGAGGATCTGGAACCAGGTAAGAAAGAAAAACGGGCCTACTAGGCTATCATGTGCAAGGAGTGGGGGGGGGAGAAGGGGGTTGCACACGCATGCGCGTGGGCACGTGCACGCGCGACCCTCCCCCGCCCCCCCCCTCCTGGCACGCGATGGCAAAAAGGTTAGCCATCACTGTTCTAGAGTATCTATCTTCAAAGAAAGCAAAATTAAGCTCAAGCTCTGGTTCCTAAGCAGTTTAAGAGGTTCCCATAAGTCATCCAAGCTCCTCATGAAACCCAACACTTATCTGAAGGCACAAGACAGCTGAAACCAGAGGTCTGCAACCTTAAATACTCAAAGAGCCATTTGGACTCGTTCCCCACAGAAAAGAAAACACCGGGAGCCACAAAACCCTTCCCATGCCTGACTATTTCTTTAGCAGCCACAAAACTAGCATATGTAGTTGAATTAAATGTTTTATTTTCTTCTGAAGCTTTTCTTTTCTTGGATTTATCCATGGTTGGCCTACCGGGGGTTGAAAAGCTCAATAAATCGCGCACTGGCGGGTGTCGCACATTGGCAGTGGTGACACATATTTTGAGTGACAGGGTGAAAGAGCAGCAGACGGGTGAAAGAGCCACATGTGGCTCCAGAGCCGCAGGTTGCTGACCCCTGGCCTAAAGCAAGGATGGGTAACTATGGCAACTTATGGACCTATGGACTTTAACTCCCAGAATTCTGGGAGTTAAAGCCCATAGACCTTCAAAGTCATAGGTCATAAGGTTACCATAGTTGCCCACCCCAGCCTAAAGAGTCCACAAATCATATTTGAAACTGCAGCTCTTTACAACATCCCAAAGAGGTTGGGGGAGGGGGGAGGGCTCTCCATCATGGCCCCTTGTCTCCACCCAGCCAGGAAGTGGTTGGTGACTGGCTCTGCCCACCTTTTGTTCCTGTCATGCTGGTCTCTCTCTCGGTCCCGGGGATCAGCATACACCAAGTTCCCAAGGCGAAAATCGTCAGGCGAAGATTCGGCCCAGCCTAGCGTGTGTTCCATGTCTTTGTTGGCTACAAAAGTCAAAAGCTGATTAGCTGATCCTAGTGAGGGTGGTATCCAGCAAGAGAATCCCCCTCCCAGCCCAGCAACAAACATTTCTTCCAAAGAACCTTTCTTGCTTACAAGAAATTTACATTTTTCCCCCTGAAATCCATTCCTACTCCCACCCCATTCCAAGGGTGCTCATCCCAAATTGTATAGCTAAAAGTCTGAGAGATTCTCAGCCATCCAGGTCATGGTTGTCCCAAAGGTGCTTTTTCAGGAGCCAACTGGACTTCTCTTTTTTCCAGTTGCCTCCTGAAAAAGCACCTTTGGGATAATGAGACTAATGAATCCTTCAGCTAAATTAAACTGGAATGCCTTTAACAGAATGCCATCTCTCCTTTTCAAAAATGCCAGTCATAAGACAATAGAGGTACTCAAAGCAGTTACAGCACCCCCAAAGGTGGTGAATCTTTGTGATCCCAAAAATCAGAAAGGCGAAGCCCTCCAGGATACCACCCAGGTGGCAGAAGTGTGCCTACCTGTGTTCCAACTGCTGGTGCTCAGTCCAGGATCTGACATGCTGGAACAAGAGCCAGAGGAGGTAAAGCTGGGCTGTTGAGGGCAAAACAAGAGGAAATCACATCAGAATGTCTCCGCCAAAGGGCAGACCCTGGGCTGAGAGGGAAAAGAGCAAGAATGCAAATCGGCTCGTACGTATCGACTGTGGCTGGAGGGGTGCTGAGGAGCCAGGCCTGAGGAGGGGTTTGGAATTCCCTGCGGTCTGGATTGGGTCTCAAAGACGCTGCACAGCATAGCCAAGGTCTGCACATCGTGGAGCTGGCAGTAATGTGCCAACCTGCAGAGGGAAAGAAGAAGAAGAAGGAAAAAAAAAAACAGCCTTCAGCTAATTACAGGTTAAAATTTGGAAGAGAGAGGCTGGCTTTTCTGATCTGCTGATGACAAACCCAACTGCTAAATGTAACAGCGGAGAGTATTGCCTGCGCTCACACAGCAGCTTTCTGCCTGTAATTTACTATATTCAGCTCATGTTTAGGGCAGGAAGGAAGATGGATCTAACTTGATCGCTCCCCAGAAGAGGAAGGCTGGATATGTAAACCTTTACCTACTTACCTACCTACAGTATCATCTATCTGTCTTTCATCTATCTATCTATCTATCTATCTATCTATCTATCTATCTATCTATCTATCTATCTATCATCTGTCTGTCTGTCTGTCTCTTTTTCCTTCCTTCCTTTTCTTTCTTTCTCCCTTTCTTTCTATATAGCTATTGTCTGTCTGTCTGTCTGTCTGTCTGTCTATCCATCCATCTGTCTATCTCTCTCTCTTCCCTTCCTTCCTTTTCTTTCTTTCTCCCTTTCTTTCTATATAGCTATTGTCTGTCTGTCTGTCTGTCTGTCTGTCTATCTATCTATCTCTCTATCTCTCTATCTATTTCTCTCTATCTGTCCCTCCCTCCCTCCCTCCTTCTCTCCCTCCGTCTCATTTATTTGCCCCTTCTTGCTGTGGGGCTACTCTGGGCAACTTCCGTAAAACAGAAAAAAATGTAAATGTAACACTAGTAATTACTTCTACTACATTTCTCAGTGAATCTAAACCTGGCCTCTTGGTTTAAGGGTACAATATTGTGGGGAAGAAAGGAAACAGTCTTCTGTTATTACTAGTTACCACTGTTACTCTAAAAATCAGAATTCTTGTCCATTATTATCCCTCACAGCACTTGGAAATTTTTCACTCATTTTGAAAAGCTTGGTGTTAACCCAAAGAGTTCCAAGAAGCTACATTTCTATGCCTAATAGCGGTTTTCTTCTACGGTTTTGTCCACAAAATGGACCAAAGTTAAGTATTTTCTAAGTATGGCAAGGTAGGCCTCAAGTGCAGCAGGTCAGGTTAAAGAGTCTGGGAGGACACAGGTCAAATCATGAAGAAAAATGCCCAGCAGATCCAGTTTGGCTGCTTGCCCGGAGGCCAGGCTCTAAAGGAGAGCTTAGATGAAACTCTGTGTTATGGAGGGGGGTGGGATACATGGTTTTAGGGGTTCTGTGAGAGACTAAACTGAAGTTCACTTCAGTGCAGCCAACCTCCTATCATGAGGTCTGCCTCTTAATCTAGGACATACAGGTAGTCCTTGATTTACGACGACACTTGAGCCCAACATTTCTGTTGTTCAACGAGAGATTTGTTAAGCGAGTTTTGCTCCATTTTACGATCTTCCTTGTCACAGTTGTTAAGTGAATCACTGCAGTTGCTAAATTATGACAAGGTTGTTAAGTGAATCCGGCTTCCTCATTGGCTTTGCTTGTCAGAAAGTTGCAAAACGTGACCCCCGGGACACTGCAACCGTCATAAATTCGAGTCAGTTGCCAAGCGCCTGAATTTCTATCATGTGACCACGGGAAAAGCAGCAACAATTCGAAGTGTGAAAAAGAGTCAATAAGTCTATTTTTTCAGTGCCATTGTAACTTCGAACGGTCACTAAATGAACAGTTGCAAGTTAAGGACTACCTGTATTCATGGACATATTTCACAGCTTGAAAAAGTTTGGAAACCCCCGCTGTAAAGAATCCCATAATGTAATAAAAGGCCACAGTTTGGCATTTCCAAATAGGTTAATACGGTTACAGTTACACAATCTCGGAATGCCCCTTTTTCCCTTTTCAGTGTGAGTGCCAACCCAAACTTCCTAGGCAGTGACCCAAGAAACCAACACCCTGCAGATCTCCACAACAAGCAAACAGAGCAGCCGCTGCTGGGCCGCCCTCAAATGTTCCCCTTCCTCCTGCCTCCTTACAGAGACTCCAGGAGCTGGCGGCCGAAAGGGTGCTGGGCCCAGGGGGTCTCCAAGTCTGGGTCGGCGTTGGGATCCAGGCAGAGATCGGTCGCCACCGTGGCCAGGGACCAAACCTGGAAAAGAAGGCCACATCAGAGACATGCTGTTATAGGTGAAAACCTCAGATATGATTCGCCAGTCAATAGCACAAGCACTTAGACTTATATACTGCTTCACAGTGCTTTTACAGGCCTCTCTAAGCGGTTAACAGAGTCAGCCTATCGCCCCCAACAATCTGGGTCCTCATTTTACCCACCTTGGATGGATGGAAGGCTGAGTCAACCTCTTGAGCCATTGAGAATCAAACTCTTGGCAGTGGGCTAAGTTAGCCTGCAATATTGCATTCTAACAGGAAGGAAGGAAGGAAGGAAGGAAGGAAGGAAGGAAGGAAGGAAGGAAGGAAGGAAGGAAGGAAGGAAGGAAAGTAGCAATAATACGTAAGACTTATATACAACTTCATAGTGCTTCACAGCTTTCTCTAAGCAGTTTATACAGTCGGCAAATTGCCCCCAACAATTTGGGTCCTCATTTTATCCACCTTGGAAGGATGGAAGGCTGAGTCAACCTTGAGCCTGGTGAGATTTGAACTGCCAAATTGCAGGCAGCCGGCAGTCAGCAGAAGTAGCCTGCAGTACTGCACTCTAACCACTGCGCCACCACGGCTCATTCAGTCAAATCACAATCCATCTAATTAATTAAGATTTGCCCCCCCAAATAAAACCAGCCTAAAAATGACCACGATGCCGTCAAACTCAGCAAAAGAGCACTGTCTTGATTGCTTTCCAGAAACGAAACCACAGGACAAACAGGGCATCTCGATCTCTCTCATTTTCAGAGGGAGTTCTCTACTTGGAGATGACCCTGCACGATCCAGAGGGATCCCTCTCAAATGATATTCAGGAGGCCACTGGAGACCAGGCTGCTCTCCCAGGCCCCAAGATAGGGTGATGGTTGAACCTTTGTTGTCTGGGGGTTGGGTTATACACGGCAGTCCTCGACTTACAACCATTCATTTAGCAATTGTTCCAAGTTACAATCAGTCCTCATGGTTGCAACCATCGCAGCGTTGCCAGTCACGCGATCAAAACTTGGGGGAATCGGCAATCGGCGGGTGTTTACAATTGTTAAGATCATCACTTGCGACCATCCCAGCTGGCTTCCAATATGCAGTCAATGGGGGAAGCTGGATTCAATTAACGACTGCATGATTCACTGAACAATTGCAGTGTTTCACTTAAGAACCACGGCGGGGAAAAAAGGAAGTAAATGTTCTATCCATCTCTATCCTCAAATCCCTGAATTGGACAAGACCCTTGCAAAAGGAAGCTGGGGCGGGGAGGCAGGGGACTCTGCGAAGAGCAAAAAATCCAGTAGGTGAGGTCTGTCTGCGGGAGGCAGGAGGGAGATGTGGATTTTTGCTTAAAAAACAAGGGTCTCCAGTGACATCTCCCCCTCTCAGCTCAAGAGGGTCTCCAGACCGTCCTGTAGAGCAGTGGTCCCCAACCTTTCTGGCTTTGCGGACCGGTGGGGAGGGGAGAGGAAGTGGTTCCGTGTGAGTGGCAGATGTGTGCGCTTGCAGCTCTGTTTTTGTGAGTGGCGGGGACTCGTGTGCATATGTGAAGCTCCATTTGTGAAGCTTCACGTGCGTGTTTGAGTCCCCGCCAGTCGCGAAAATGGAGCTGTGCGCGTTCACCTGCCTCTTATGTGGCTCGGTTCCGAATGGGCCTCAGCCCAGTGCCCGGCCGTGACCCAGGGATTGGGGACAGCTGCTGTAGAGTGATGGAGAAGGAGCAGCACCTGCAAGAGGTCTCGGCGTCCCACTGTCAAGGCTGAGGCGGCGTTCTTCTGGCAGGTCTCCTGAATATCCACCACGTTTAGTCTGAAAGAGAAGAGGGGTTGCTGAGGGATGCACAGCCTGTTCTCCTTCGCAGGAATTCCAGCTGCCAGGTGGAGAACTTTAATTTCCCAGCACCTAGTCTATTGAAAAACAACAACAAAACCAACCTAGGGGAGAGCTTACATCAGGGGTTCCCAACTGGGGGTGGGAGATGATATTCCAGGGGGTGCGAAAACTTGGGTTTAGAAGTTTCAAAATTATAGTGCGGTGATGGCGAGCCTTTTCGGCACCAAGTGCCCAAACCAGAACATGTGTATGTGTGCATGTGTGCCAGAGCACCGAAAACCCAAAAACCAGCTGGTCAATGCACATGCATGCACTGGCCACCTGCTCTTTGGGTTTACAGTGCACATATGCGCACCAGCCACCTGGTCTTCGTGCGCGCCAGAGCGCCGGAAACCCAAAGACGAGGTGTCCAGCGCACGCATGTGCAGCAGCCAACTGGTCTTCAGGTTTCCAGTGCTCCGGCATGCGCAAAGACGAGCTGGCCAGCACACATGCACACGCCAGAAACCAGAAGAGCAGCTGGCGATGGCGTGTGTGCCCACAGAGGGCTCTGCGTGCCACCTCTGGCACGCGTGCCATAGGTTCGTCATCACGGTTATAGTGTATATATATGCATATAATTATTTATTTTTTTAAGGGTTGCAAGAATATATCAGAAGCATTCTGGGGACATGGAGTATAGAAAAAGTTGGGAACCCCTGGCTTACATTAAGCAAAGTGCTGTGCAAACAACCAGATCCACATGTGTAGAGATCAAGTTAACTACTTTGTTATACAGTTTGCCTATTATATGGAATCTCCCCAGTTTGACAGCCTTCTCTCGGGAACAATTGGATATGGTTCCAAGGAACCCAGGGGTGGGTCAGTTCTGGATCTCTTGCAATTGGGTATGGTCTCAAGGCTAAATTCTCAGGTTGGGGCCTCTCCCTTCCCTGGCTGGGTGTTTCCCTACAGGTCTTGTGCATTCCACGTGGCATAACCGAACATATTAGTTGGATTTGCATAGCGGGATGGCCCAGAAATATATATTTAGGGTTTTGGCTTAACAAGGCTGTGTGAAACCAGTCAATGCGGTTTGCAAGCAGCCTTTGAGGACGTGTTCTGAGCAAGTCCAGCCAATTCTGGTTTATGCAAGGTGCGTTATGGCTTGCATCATGTATGCACAACCCCAATCGGTAACATCAGGGACTGCCAGGCAAGCTGTTTCTTGAAAATTTATAATAAAATGAAAAGGGGAAAGGATTTCTATCGGGATGGGCAACATGTGCCAGTCCAAGAAGGGAGCATTCTGGGGAACTCTGTGGCGTTCTGTTCTTCCCTGGGCCTTCACTTTTTAGGGACGATGGGGCGCTTTAAGAAGTCAATCTTCTGAGCAGAAGCCAAATGCCTGGTCCTCAGGTAGATAAGCTCTTGGCACCCCTAAATTTCAGAATACAATCCTCCTGTGATTCCCCTCTTCTTCCCACTAGGATGAGGTGGCCGGGCCTGCCTCTCTCCAAAGGTAGCAATAGTAATAGCGATAGTACTTTTATATACTGCTTCGTACTGCTTTCCAGCCCGCTCTAAGCAGTTTACAGAGTCAGCGTCTTGCCCCCAACAATCTGGGTCCTCCTTTTATTGACCTCGGAAGGATGGAAGGCTGAGTCAACCTTGAGCCTGGTGAGATTCGAACTCCTTGCAGTGAGCAGAGTCAGGCTGCAATACTGCATTCGAACCGCCGCGCCACCATGGTACGAGATAAAACTATACAGGTACTCACATATACATCTCCCCTAATGATTTATGGACGGGGAGCAGGCAGGAGATATCCTGAATGATGACTTTGCCAGCTGCTTTGATGGGCCGGCTGCTGGCCTCGGTCCCCTCGCGTTTGCTCTTCCATCTCCTGGACTTCTGCAGGAGGAGAGATGTCTGTCAGGAATGGGGGAGGATGGAGAGCAGCCCAAATGCAACATCGTCAAGGATCGGAAAGCTTTGGGAACCAAATGATCCCTCCAGACTCTGCTCTACTTAGCCCACAAAAGAACAGCTACTATACCGAGGCTTCAGAAAACAGAAGGAAGGGCTGTGGTATTTTGGGGAGGGAGGGAGGCCTACAGAAGGGAGCTAAAGCAGGAACACAAGAACCATAAACTGAATCACACCACAGTCCAGTTAGCAGCAGATTGCCTAAGATGGGTTTTTCACACATACACCCCTAAAAAGAAACACAACACGCATAAATTCAGGACTGACCTTCTCCATGCAAAGCACGTGCTGTGCCATCAAGCTACAACAAGATTATCTCTGGAGAGACTGCAGGAAAGGACAACCTTCCAGTGGCCAAAGGTGGGTTTCTCCAAGGAAGACACCAATGCAACCTTTCCTGACTTGGAATAGTTAACTGTGCAGGGATTGTAACTCCCAGAATTCCTACTGAGCAGGGAAAGGCTGGTCTATTGCGTGCATTAGAAAGAGAATGGAAAGAAAGAGGCTTTCTGGGAATACAAAGGCTACAGCAACACAAAGCTGGCAAGAGAAATGAGAAGCAGCATCGCACAAGAACAAGCCGGCTTATTTATCTGGGGTTGCAAGTAACTCCTTACAGTTAAGAGCTTCAAAGATGGGATCTGCTGGTCATTTTACTCATCTCATTGGCTACAGTAGTGGCCAAAATGGTGGAAACCTTTTGGGGAAAGTGTATTTTTGAGGTTTGATGGCTAATAACACTTTTTTTTGGAGTTTCAAGATAATTATATTCCACTGCTGGAATGGCCTGGGAATAGCCCAGACCTTCACCCAATTGAAAATTTATGGAGCCGACTAAAGAAATTTGTTAGTCAGAAGTGCCCCAACAATAAAACCCAGTTAATAGAAGCAATCCTTCAATCTTGGTTTCACAGTAGAACAACTACAGAACTAAAAGACTTGGTTCACTCCATGGGAAGACGTTGTAAGGCCGTAATTCATGCTAAAGGTTTCCCAACTATTAACTGACATGGTGATAATTTTTGTATATCTCATTTTTTCTATGGTGATAATTTTTGTATATTTCATTTTTTTCTACGTGTTTCACTTTTCTTTATACTGTAACTGCTATTCTAATAACAAATCCTTCATAAAAGTGATTGCATTACATTCTTGATTCAATTATCTTTCCATCAATATATAATTTTATGGTATTACTGCAAAAAAAGTGGTGTTATTAGCTAGTTTGAGAAAATACATTTTTCCCAAAAGGTTTCCACAATTTTGGCCACTACTGTAGATTTTCTTTTCTTTTTTTTTAATTGAAAAAGTTTTACAAACAACAAATTTTTTCCTCATTTTTCCCCCCCATCCCTCCCCAACCCCCCCAAACCCTCCCTCCCCATGACTTTTTCATAGATTTTCCATATCATTAGATCAGTTCCAAGTGCCCCTAAGGAGGAAGGGAATGCAGGCAGAATAGGAGGAATGGTAGCAATTTAGCCACGTGCTCTGTGGGATCTCCTAGTTTTGACATCTAATTTGTAGGAGAAGGTAGATAAATGCCTTATAACAGGATAAATTTCCCAAAAGAGTTAACGTATTTCCCAATGACTAAAAGTTATTTATTTTCCAGGGCGGTAGGCAAGAAGGGGAATAACAATGGTGACCAGCGACCTTTAAAAATCTGCAAAAAGTCAGCAAAATGTGGCCCAGAACAACAATCCCTATATGGTGATTCCAGGTCATATTGGAGTGAGGAGACCTGCAACCCTATTCCGTAGATTTGGTTGCTTTGCCAGCAAATTTTGGCGGTGTAGTTTTGTGGGTACTGAAGGAGTTGCAAACAGGATGCCAGAAGCCTCTTACTCCTACCTTTAGGGTGCTGCACTCTAAAGTCTTGTTATAAGACTTGGAATAAAACCCTTTAGATTCATTTCCTGTCTGTGCAAAGGGTTTACATTCAAGGTGAGGACTTGGTACATTTCCCAGTTTCCTCTGCGATGTGCCAATGTTTGCTGCAGGGATTAAGAATGCATGCAGGCACAGAAAATCATGCAAAGCTCGTTTCCAAAAAGGTAAAGAGTGTATCAAAGGTCAAACTGCCGGTGCCACCATCACCAAGCAACTTCCAACATCTGGCTAGATATAGAAGAGTGTTGAAATATTTGGGATATGTGGTCTTTGGAGAAGTTTCCTGCTGTGAAAAGTTATAAGTATGACCTCACAGGAGGAAGTCACATGAAGTGATGCTGTGGTCGGAGTTCATGCCTCCCCCTGTGCATTTATGCAGCTGAAATTCTCACGCGCACCTTATGGACAATGGCAGGAATTTGTTAGCTGCTACTGCAGTCCTGTCATCTAAGCCTCCTTGGTTTCTGAATGTGCAGATTGGTATGTGTTCTGTGCTTAAAAGAGAGAGAGAGCATGAAGCAAAATTTGCAATTTATCCCTTCTTTTGCAAATCACGTATGCTTGCGTTAGATTTGTAATCCTGAATTCTTGTTCTGCCTGACAAGTCCTTCCATACTTAATTGACAGGAAGTTGACAGGGAAGATCAGAAAAGAAAATCCGTACTTTTACTGTATTCTCAGCCAATCTAACACAATCCTCTACGTTTCAAAAATAAATCACTTGGTGGTTAAAGTGGCCTCACAGCTCCACAGAGTATAAATCCACACTTGGAATTTCATGAGGTATCACATACAAACTTTCACCTTTAGTTAAAAGTGAAAAGAAATCAACGCAACAGAGCCTATCAACACGTATTTAATTGGGAGCTTGCAATTGGAGATATTTATCTTTAAAAAAAAAATAAAAACCACGATGCAGCCATGGTGGGAGTAGATTGCTCCTCCTATTTATACCCTAAATTTCCTTCTCCAAGTGTTTCTTAAAAATTAAAATAACATCTCTTGAAATCCAAAAACTGTTTGTGTTCTACAGAACAACATTTAGCACTTTTAGCTGCTCTGCAGACAAGAGTTGTCGCAATTAAAGGTGGGAAGCTAGTAACCCCTAATGCAGCCAGAAACATCCATTTTCCAGCAAATATGTTTTTGGCAGAGCCCAGACCTCATTGGCCAGCAATGATCTAGCCTGGCATGGAACCATGGAGGGCAGATATTACAAGACGGGCAAGGGCACTAATGTCTAAAGGATGTAAAGGCACAGGGGAAGGACGAACATCAGCAAACTGGAGTGCCTCGTCTTCTAGAATCAGGAAGAGGTTGCAGGAAAAGAGCTGTGTTAACTTAGGTAGGCGAATATCAGGCACCTGGTAGTCCCTTCTCTAACCAACCAATTTTATTTTAGAAGATCATACCTTTTTAGAAAAACAGTTAGGCAGAAAAAATGCTACCAGACTCCTTGGGATTGCTAGCATCGGAAAAGGGACGCCAGGAGAGGGATGCAAGTAGGGGCTGCATTCCACAAAACCAGGCCACCGTTCACGGAAAGAGACAGCCAAAGCGACAGAATTACGGATTGAGACAAGGAGCCAGCCCAAGAATAAGCCACTGGGGGTTTTTGTAGCACCCGTGAGGATCTTCACACAATCAGCAGAGCAGGTCACATACCGGGTCCTCCCGCTGCCTACAACTTCTTGGAGGAGCAAGCAAGAGGTGAAAACACTAGGATGCCCCTTGGCCAGTTTGGATGGGGAAGGAAATTGGCGTTAAAGATCTATGCTACCTTTTCTGGACTGGAGTGCATTTGCGATTGAGAAGTTTCCGGAAGGGGCTTTACGAAAACAACTTTGGCCCAAGAAAAAAAAAGGCTTTTAAGAGTGCAATGAGTGACTTCAATTTTTACCAGGTGGAAGACCCCAAAACAAGGAGAGAGATGCATAAACCAATGTTTAAGGGCTTAGCCACTTCCTCCAAAATCAGAATGATTGACACAACAAAAAAGACACAGCCCACCCTCTCGTTCCCAGTTCTGGCTAATGACCCCTTAGTCCTGCTGAGCTCCCTCTGTTAAATAGGACCCCAACTATTAACTGCCCTCCTAGCAGGGGTGAAATGCTCCCGGTTCGGACCTGATCGCTCGATCCGGTAGCAATGGCGGCCGGTGGTTCGGAGAACCGGTAGCAAAAATCCCTGCCCCCCCCCCATGCCCAACTGAGCTGCGCGATCATCAGAGGCTTTTTTTTTTTTACTTTTCAAAGCATTTTTTCTACAACCTCTTCAGCCAAAAAAATGCTTTTAAAAGTAAAAAAAATAAAAAGCCTCTGATGCTCGCACGGCACAGCTGGGATCGTCAGAGGCTTTTCAAAGCATTTTTTTCTGCAACCTCTTCGGCCGAAGAGGTTATAAGAAGAAATGCTTTTAAAAGCCTCTGATGATCCCAGCTGAGTTGCCTGATCGTCAGAGGCTTTTAAAAGCATTTTTTTACAACCTCTTCAGAGGTTGTAGAAAAAATGCTTTTAAAAGTTTAAAAAAAAAAAGTTGGCCATGCCCACCCAATTACATTACCCCCCTCACCAAGCCACGCCCACAGAACCGGTAGTAACAAATTTTACATTTCACCACTGCCTCCTAGCTACTTAGGATAGGTCACAGGTCAACAGCAGCAAAAGGGACAGACAAGGATTACGATGCTAAGATTGTCCCACTTCAGACGGGAAGGAAGAGGTTTCCAGAAGATTCCTCCAGGACTGACCACAGGCTAATATAATCCATTTTCTCTTTCACCCAGTTTTCCACAGGAAAGGGATTTAAGTTATTCTCAGTTTGGATAGTTGTTTGTTCATGTTGAAACTGTTGATGGCCTTCAGGAATGGCAAACCGCTTTTCGGTGGAAGCACTAATTCTGTACCCCGAGATACCATACCTTGCATGAGGAACATCTCAGAGGAAGAGGACCTAGATTTCAAGGCCATCATCTGTCTGGGGGCCAGAGTGATGCAATGGCCTAGAGGTGGAGCTCTCGTCTCACAATCAGGAGGCTGAGCGCTTGAGAATATATCTGCTGAATACAACTCCGCATTGGTGACAGGAAGGGCATCCGGCCAGTAAACACTAAGCTCCATTCAGTTGCTCAAGACTCCACCCCACAAGGGGTTAAGAGGTCTTTAAAAGAAGATGATGATGATGATCTATCTGGGGACCAGAAATGTGGCGAGAGGGGTAGAAGCACAAAGGGACACTTTGTGCTTCAACATGCTGTTAGTTGTTTAGGTATACCAGAGTTCTCCAACCTTTCAGATTTTGTGGGGTGGGTGGGGGTTTGGTTCCGTTCGAGAGGCAGGCAAGCAAGCACGCACGCAGCTCCATTTGTGCAAGGGGAGAGCACATGTGCCCGCTGCTCGTGCAAATGGAGTTGTTGTGCGTGTAAATGCCCACTGCTCGTGCAAATAGGGATGCATGCGTCCTGAATGCATGCGTTGCGTGCATTCGTCTGGATGCGTGTGTTCCGGTTCTGAACGGCTGAAGGCCTAGTAGTGGGCCATGGTCCAAGGGGGGTTCGGGACCCCTGGAGTCAACCATATTGCATGAATTGTGCTTTAGAAAACCCGGAAAAGTGGAGTTAAGGATGTCGTGTGGATCCCACATATATGTTACAGAGAGGACCTCACACAAGATTAAGAAGTACGCCCAATAAAATTATAAGGAGGATATTAACTTGGGTGCCTCAGCTACACTGAAAACTATTAGCAAAATAAAATCCACAGACTCCACTCAGCATGGAAAACCGCTCCCCCTTTCAAGAAAGTGGACGCCATTGATTTAACATTTAGGCCCGCTGTAAAATCACCATTTTCTGGATTTAGGGTTCCATGTGAATGACTCAAGTTTGCAGACTTTGCAAAGTGTATTCTCAGAGGGAGAGGTGAGGAAGTCCAAAGGCACTGGAGTCCCACTCTTAAAATAGCCAAAGATCCTGTTAGGCCACACCTGGAACTTCTAACTTGCATCAGGTATCTCCTCATGAGGAATTGCAATTACAACCAGGACAACGATTAAATCAAGTATGGCAGAATTGGGACCTCAGAGGAAAGTTGGGCAGGAAAGGCAACGCTCATATTACCTTCTCTTGAATTTGATCAGTTAAGATTCCACCCAGAGAGTTCCTAGGCCACCATTCTATCTCTTGGTTAGCCTAAATCTTTACCAGCCTAATTTTTTTTTAAAAAAAAGTTGCATATAGGTAGTCTTTGACTTATGGCCACAATTGAGTCCAAAATTCCTGTTGCTAAGCGAGACAGCTGTTGCGAGTTTTGCCCCACATTATGACCTTTGGGTTCACAGCTGTTAAGCGAATCACTGCAACTGTTGTTAGGAACATGGTTGTTAAGTGAATCTAGGTTGCCCATTGACTTTGCTTGCCAGAAGGTCGCCAAAGGGGATCACGTGACCCCCGGACACTGCAACCGTCATAGTCACATGCCAGTTGCCAAGCATCTGAACGTGGATCACGTGACCATGTGAATGCTTCAGCAGTCGTACGTGTGAAAAATGGTCATCAATCATTTTTTTCAGTGTCATTGCAACTTTGAACGGACACTAAATGAATGGTTATAAGTCAAGGACTACCTGTAATACCATACTGATTATATTATATTATATTATATTATATTATATTATATTATATTATATTATATTATATTATATTATATTATATTATATTATATTATTATATTATATATTAATTATATATTATATTATATTATATTATATTATATTATATTATATTATATTATATATTAATTATATATTATTATATTATATTATATTATATTATATTATATTATAATTATAATTATAATTATAATTATACCGTGTTTCCCCAAAAATAAGGCTGTCATATTTTTTTGAACCCTGAAATAAGCACTTGGCCTTATTTTCAGGGAGGTCTTATTATTTTGGGGCGCGTGGAGCAAGACGGGGCTCCTCTTGCCGTCTTACCTGATTTCCAGCTCTGTTTCCCTAACCCTAGCCAGAAGAAATGGCGGGGACCAGCTGTGAATGCAGTTAAATATTTTTGGAGAGGGCTTATTTTCGGGGAAGGCTTATTTTAGTGCATGCGCTCAAAAGCCTGATTGGGCTTATTATCAGGGAATGTCTTATTTTTGGGGAAACAGGGTATTATATTATATTAATTTATTTGATTCTTTTATTCGTTTTATTGTTTTAAATGAGGTTTTATAGTCTGTAAGCCGCCTTGAGTTGCCATGGGCGAAGAGGCGGCAATATGAATTCAATAAATAAATAAATTCAATAAATAAATTACATACATACATACTCTGGAGAGAAGGAAGCCCTTCTTCAGACTCATGGTTCTCCACTGTTGTTTCCAATTATAAGAAGTCCTCGACTTACAACAGTTCATTTAGTGACTGTTCAAAGTTACAATGGCACTGAAAAATGTGAGTTATGACCATTTTTCATACTTATGACCTTTGCAGCATCCCCATGATCATGTGATCAAAAGCCAGCTGCTTGGCAAGCGGTTCATTCTTATGACCTTTGCTGTTTTCCAGGGTCACGTGATCCGCTTTTTGCGACAAGCAAAATCAAGGGGGAAGCCAGATTCACTTAACAACGGGGCTGCTAACTTATCAACTGCAGTGATTCACTTAACAACTGTGGCAAGAAAGGTCGTAAAATGGGGCAAAAACTCACTTAACCAATGTCTCGCTTAACAACAGAAATTTTGGGGCTCCATTGTGGTCGTATGTCGACGACTACCTGTACTGCCAACCCTTAAATCAAGAGCAAACATTTTGTCCCAGATTTGGAATACTGGAAGGCCTGTTCTGAACATTTAAATGCTTCCCTTGCCACAGCAGGTGCAACCAGGCATGAAACTGTCAGAAGAAGATAAATGCCCCCCCTTCATCCTTTAACCTCACAGGTTACCTCAACTTTCTAGCTTGATGGATGCAGTTCCAAGTAAAGCACTGGTCATTTTTATTGTTTAAGGATGCTTACTGCCCCTAAACCAATTGCTTCTCAACTTCAGCAACTTTAGAATGTGTGGAGTCAACTCCCAGAATTCCGTTGCCCGCATGTCTGGCTAGGGAATTCTGGGAGTTGAAGTTCATACAGCAGGGGTGTCAAACTCAAGGCCAGATGTGGTCCGCAGTGTGCTTCAATCTGGCCCACAGGGCCATCCTGGAAACAGTGAAGGACCGGCCTGTGGTGCCTCTGCCATCAAAAACAGAGCTTGCGAGGGCTGCACACGAGCTCCGTTTTTGCTGGCAGAGGGTTGCAGGAGGCCGTCGCAGCTGAAAATGGAGTTTGGGAGCCTGTTTTCACTGGCAGAGCCCTCAGCCACCACAGCCACCCCTGACATGAGTGATGTCGAGCTGGCCACGCCCACCCTGGTCACACACACACCCAGCCCCCCCCCCCCCCCCCCCGAGGTCAAACACAACCCGGGATGCGGCCCTCAATGAGATCAAGTTTGACACCTGTTCTACAGGATGTGTAGCTAAGGGATTCTGGGAGTTGAAGTCTATACATCCTAAAGTATTTCTGGCTAAGGAATTCTGGGAGTTGAAGTCCATCTGGTATATCTCACAGTTGTTGAGGTTGAGAAACACAGCCTTAGAAGACTCGCCTTCCTATCCAAGTCCAGAATTATGCAATTTTTTTTTTTTAAATTGATTTATATGCCGCCCTTCTCCGGAGACTCAGGGCGGCTTACAGTGCGTTAAGCAATAGCCTTCATACTTTTGTATATTTTATACAAAGTCAGTTTATTGCCCCCACAAACTGGGTCCTCATTTCACCTACCTTAGAAAGGATGGAAGGCTGAGTCAACTTTGAGCCTTGGCGAGATTCAAACTTACTTTAATTGCAGACAGCTGGTGTTAAATTACAGTGCCTAGTCTGCAGAGCTATCCAGGCTCCTGGATAGCTAGGAAAATATGGTTTTCCAGCCCATCCAGCCCCAAGCCAAGCCAAGCCAAGCCGAGCTTCTGCCCTGTACTTCAATCCCAAGTTATACAAAGCCAACCAAGTGGCGGGTTATTCTTGGGCCTGTGAGGAGGAGCAGACAGAGTTAGCCAAGGGCGGCAGGAACACAGCACACAGTACCGGGAAGTCGTTAATCGCTTGTATGGACCAACGCCGTCTGGCAGAGCAAGGAGACATCTGTGCATGAGAATGTTACGCCCGGAAGAAGGGAAGGAGGAGGAGAGCCGTGGAGAAAACAAGAGAAAGGAAGAAAAGAACATGCAGCTGAGAAACTCTGGTTTTTAAAGGACTTGGGAGGCCCCAAAGCTGCAGAGAAGTAAAGCATGACCCGGCTGGAGACATTCCTCCCGCTGCTGTTCCTTTTCAAGGAAGCAAAAACGTACAGGGTTGACCCCCTCCCCCCTTTGATGGTCCATTGTCCCAGGACTAGACCTACCGATGGATGGAAAGGAGGGAACTGCAATCCACCCAACTGTTCGGAGGGCATCCGTTTTTGGGTGGCTTAGTTTTCCCTTTGCAGGGAATTCGAGAAAGAGGAGCTGCTAAGATTAAACCCCCCTTTTCCTGCAAGTTCATCTGTGACCTCCTTGCATTCCTTTTAGTCGGACCAAGGAATTCAGAACAATGACGGGCTGTTCGGAGCTGCTTCCACAGAGTTAAGAAAAACATGCACAGGGTTCGTTCTCAATGGAGTTCTGAGTTAGTAGTCCTGCTCACTAATCACCGTGGCTCTGAATTTGCCCGCTGGGCCACAGCTCGGCTCAGGATGGAGCCCCCCCTTTCTTCCCCCCCCCCAGGTTCCAGTGCTTTGTGTTCCCAGCCAAGCCATCTTAGAAGGCAGATACAGTCAGAAGCAAAGAAAGTTATCTTTCCAGACCATTTTATTGACTTCAGGCAACAGAAGCAATGATTAGATAGATAGATAGATAGATAGATAAATTAAAGGATGAGCAACTATCTTCCTTTCCATGCCTAAGTGGAGTTCAGATACAGATACAGATTAACAGAGTTGGAAGGGACCCTGTACGTCATCTAGTCCAACCCCCCGCCCACCAGACCCTACACCATTTTTGACAGATCTCCCCCTGATTTACAGATTAGGCCAGTGTTTCTCAACCTTGGCAACTTGAAGAGGTGTCAACCAACCCACTGAATGATGAGAATTGGAAGTTCACACCTCTTCAAGTGGTAAATGAGCAAGTTTGCATTAGGAGTAAACTTGTTAACTGAAGATCTTACAGCAATAGCACTTAAATTTATATACCGCTTCATAGTGCTTTTTACAGCCCTCTCTAAGCGGTTTAGAGTCAGCCTCTTGCCCCCAATAATCTGGCTCCTCATTTTACCAACCTCGGAAGGAGGGAAGGCTGAGGTCAACCTTGAGCCTGGTGAGATTCGAACTGCAGCTAGCAGTCAGCTGAAGTAGCCTGCAGTATTGCACTCTAACCACTGCGCCACCTTGGCTCTTAGGATCATATGGGTAGAACTGCAGGTGATCCTCAGCTCCTGCCATTCTCTACATTTTATGGCTGCCTGGGGCAGTCATTTCGAACTATGACCTGCGTATCAAAGCTGACATACCACAATGTTTTGGGAGACACACCTATGTTCACCAGACACTCTACCACTATCCTCATCCTGGTTTTGTGCAGTTGTGCAAGAGGTCCATTGCGCTCACATGGCCTCCGGGCCCCCTGAAAATAAGTGTGAGAACAGACTCTGCTTTTGCATGACTTTTGGAGGCTGCGGAGGCCACGTGAGAAGAGAATGCACCTTTGCATTCCTCCAGAGCATCCAAACATCCTTTGAGAACAGGTGTGCTTTTATACAGTTTCGGGAGGCTGTGGAGGCCATGGTGGAGTATTCTCCCAAGCCTTCAAGAACGAAGGCCTCATGCAACCCAGACCAGCCTTGGGTAAGGCACAGGGGCTTGTCAACAGAATACCACTTCAAGCTAAGTAGGTAAGATGGCGCCCCTTGGGGAATGGCACAAGGTGGCCTTTCTGAGTGGCAGCCGAGGTGCCAGGGCTGAAGTCAAGGGCTGAATGTAGAGCTGAAGGTTTCCTTCAGCATCCAGCAGATGCTCAACACACTACAGTGATTACAGGAGTATAGAAAATTGTCTCAAATACTACTCCCCCCCATTCCGCCCCCCCGAGACATTTCTCTCGCAGAAGATGGCATCTGGCCAAAGCTGCTGCTCTTTAGCTGTCAGCTTTCAGCAATGCCTTCCATGCCTTCAACATGCCCTTGCATTATCAGCTAAAGAAGAGGTAGGGAATTATGGCCCTTTCGTGACTTGTGGACTTCAACTCCCAGAATTCCTCAGCCAGCCATGAATTCTGTGAGTTTTTTTGTTTTTTTTAAATTTGATTTATATTCCGCCCTTCTCCGGAGACTCAGGGCAGCTTACAGTGCGTTGTATATTTATACAAAGTTGTATATTTATACAAAGTCAGCTTATTGCCCCCACAAACCGGGTCCTCAATTTACCTACCTTAGAAAGGATGGAAGGCTGAGTCAACCTTGAGCCTGGTGAGATTTGAACTTGCAGTAATTGCAGGCAGCTGGTCTTAATAACAGTGCTTCTGTCTGTTGAGCTATCCAGGCTCCTTGTGAGTTGAAGCCCACAAGCCATAAAAGGGGCCATAGTTCTCCACCCCTGAACTGAAGCAAACCCCAAGTCAGAACTCTAAAGAAATTTCTGCAAATTTCCCTTTTTGACCTCATTTGTCTTAGGACAGCTCAGCTTCAAGGTGTCCCAAAGGTGCTTTTCCCCCCTGAAAGGCAACTTGTCAGATCTGCCATCGTAACCGCTCCAGGCCTGCTTCACTTTGATGGCTCTGAGGGGGAATGCGGGGGATACAGGGAGCAGAGACTTCGAGACCCAGATGTGCCAACCAGAGACAATGGTTGAAAGATCCAAGGACACAGGCATGGGAACTGAATACAAACCCCCACCAAAGAGGAGTCAAACTTTGAAATGGTTACCAAAACACCTTGTTTGAATATCGTTACATATTCACAAGATGACCAAGGGGAGAAGGGCCTGGGAAAAGGGAGAAGCACTGGGTTTACGCAGGAATATTCAGATCCGGCTTTGCTTATGCTATGACCACTTGGCTTTAGTAAAAAAATATACCTTTTGCCACAAATGGAGTCGAGGGTCTTTCTTTCCTAAATGCCCAAGCCGGGACAGGCCTGACACAATTGGACTTTCTTTGGGGTTTTTCTCTTCTCTGAAAACATTTCACTTCTCATCCAAGAAGCTTCTTCAGTTCTAACTAACTTCCATTCCCCACCAGTTGGTTAGAATCGAAAAACGTCTTGGATGAGAAGCAAAATATTAAAAAAAAAAAAAATCAAGGAAGTCCAGTTGCCTTTTGGAAAAAGCACCATTACCTGGATGATTGCAAATCTCCATAAACACTCAGCTTCAAGGCTGGGTTTTTTTCCGGCCACGAGAGGTGACCTTCTCTCTGTCCTATCACAAAGAGTCCTATTAAAGGAGGGTCCTGCAGCTCCTAAGACAATATGGCTATAACTTCCTGGAATCTTTGCTGCACAAATGACCTTCAGGTATTTTTCTCTGAATGTTTGCCCTAAATAACTGTCTAGGGACACCTAAAGAATGACAGTAAATGGAGCTGTTCAGTCTAAGAAGTCAACAGGTGCAATTTTCTACCTATTCAAGAAAGGTATTTCAGAGTTTGCAACTGAGACGGTCTGAAGTGCCTGCAATCCGAAATGGAGGGCGCTCTCCAGCCATTAGGATCCAGCAGGACCAATGCTGAGAAACCTGCCAGGTGTGTGTGTATATCCTCCTGACCAACACCCCCAAAATCCATAGTTGACAGGGATCACTATAGAAGTGCGGGCACTGCCCACCCTGGAAAAACATGGACAAGACCTCCACACAATGGAATTTTCCTAGCAAATAAAAACCTAACAACTGGACCCCAATAAGGAAGTGCCACTGTACTGAATTAGCACTCCAACGAGAACTACAGGTGGTCCTCGACTTACAACCACAATGGAGCCCAACATTTCTGTTGTTAAGTGAGACATTTGTTAAGCGAGTTTTACGACCTTTGTTGCCACAGTTGTTAAGTGAATCACGACAGTTGTTCAGTTGGCCACACGGTCATTAACTGAATCTGGCTTCCCCATTGACTTTGTTCATCAGAAAGTCACCAAAGGGGAAATCACCTGGCCCTGGGCATCTTGCATCTGTCATAAATGTGAGCCAGTTGCCAATTGTTTGAATTTTGATCACGTGATCTTGGGGACGCTGCAATGGTTCGAAAAAACGGTTGTGAGCCACTTTTTTTTAGTGCCGTTGTAACTTTGAATGCTCACTAAGCGAACTGTTGTAAGTCGAGGACTACCTGTAGCAGCCTGCTGTCTGTCTGACCAGTCCAGCTTACCGAAGTAGAATCCTTCAGGATCACAGGGGAAGCCCCTGGCCACCCCTCAGGAGCTGCTAGAAGAGTAAGGGATTCCAGCAGGCTTTGCTGAACCAGCCGGAGTATCGGGCAAGGAGTATCCATTGGCTGTGGGCTTACCCTCTCCTTGTAGTAGAAGGAACTGATGGAGACCTGCTCCTTTTCACTACGCGTGGGACTCCCACCGTACAACCGCAGGTTGCCAGGGTTCTCTGTACGGATCTTCATGGGCGTGATGAGGCCACTGTGGTAGGCCGACAGGGCTGACAAGGATCTGAATAGAAGGGAAGAAGTACTGGTCATTCTTCAGTCAGATGCACCCTCCTTTGCAGAAAAAAAGGTTTGAAGCATCCTGACTGCACAGAATGCCGCAAACATTCAGACATGAATATCCACCCAGAGTATCTTTCCCTGGCGGAGTATTTCAGCCTTCCCCACGTTGAGATCCTCCATGGCATTACAGTCGGCATCCATGGTATAAATCTGTAGAGATTCTCAGTCATCCAGGACACGATTGCCCCAAAGGTGCTTTTTCAGGAGGCAACTGGACTTTCTTGGTTTTTCTTTGAAGGTGTTTCGCTTCTCATCCAAGAAGCTTCTTCAGCTCTGACTGGAGGGTGGGGAATGGAAGGATTTCCAGAGGGAAAAATTGCAGACTACAGGAACCACTTGCACCACTCAGGTGACCCCGAGGACATAGATAAACCTCCAAGTGCTTCAACGACCCTCTAAAAGGATGCAAAGGACCAGCTGTCTGCAAGGAAAATAAACCCTTCCCTTCCCCACCATCCAGTCAGAGCTGAAGAAGCTTCTTGCATGAGAAGCAAAACGTCTTCAAAGAAAAAGCAAGAAAATGAAGTTGCCTCCTGAAAAAGCACCTTTGGGACTTCCATGGTTGGACTACAAGACCTCCAAGGTCCCTTCCAGCTTATTCTATTCTATTCCAACTAGGCTAACAGCTGTGATGGCCTGAAGATATTATGCCATTAAAGCCATCAGCCCTGTTCTCTTTTGTGGCTATTCAAATGGTGAAGACTTGTGCATTACAGGTAGTCCTTGACTTACAACCGTAACTGAGCCCAGAATTATGGTCCTAAGTTATGCTACTTGCTAAATGGATTAGTACGTGGGCGTGACTGATTTCACAACTTTTTTTATTGGCATCACAGTAATTGCTGGCCAATCATGGTCTTGTGAACACTGGACGCTGCAAACGGCCCTAAATTTGTGAGTTGCCAAGTGCCCAAAATGCAATCATAGGAGTGGGGCGGATGGGGGGGGGGGGGAGGAGGGAAGACTGGCATCAAAAATTCGAACCTGAGTCATGAGAAGCCCTTGGGAGGTCTGTTGTACCTTCTAACAGTTGCTAAGTGATCGGTTGTAAGTTGAGGACTAGCTGTCCCCATTTCACAGTTTGAATAGTCTTTGGTGCAGGAAGATATTCTTTACAAAGGGAAGAAAAATTCCTTAGGGTATTTCTGGTAAGAACAGGGTGGTTTTCCACTGCTGTGTCGAATTTCCCAATGCATGGCTGCTTTTCCAACAACAGTTATGCACCACTTGTTTGAAGGCCACGGCAACTGATTGTGAAGGGCAGTCCCTTTTTGTGTTGAATAGAATAGAATAGAATAGAACAGAGTTGGAAGGGACCTTGGAGGTCTTCTAGTCCAACCCCCTGCTTAGGCAGGAAACCCTATCCCATTTCAGACAAATGGTTATCCAATCTCTTCTTAAAAACTTCCAGTGTTGGAGCATTCACAACTTCTGGAGGCAAGTTGTTATTAATGGGTTGAAGTTTGAAGGTTGAACTTAACTCTTTTATCTCGTTCCATGCAAAAGCTTATGACTACATACGCAATAAAAAGGGTCTGGATTTCATACATTGCCAGAGAAAATTTTGACAAGAGTTAGGGTTGCAAATCCGGTAGCATTTTTTTCCCCCTAATGAACCAATTTAATTAAAAAGCCTAAGCTTTTGTGAGCTGCAGCTCACAAACGCTCATGCCTTTTAATTAAATTGGTGGGTTGGAAAAGATGCAACCAGACTCTTCCACTGAAGTCAGTTCTGTCTTCTTACAGCTGGGAAGGTCTGTGAAGGCTGCTGTCTGCCAATACTTGATGCTTACCGCGGTGTTGGTTCAGTAGGTGAGGCCGTACGGTGCATCGTCATTGGTCTGGTGAAGTATACCAGGTACCCTGAAAGAATCAAGAGAAACCTACGCTGGAGAAGTTTGCCTTGAATGAAAAGAGAGACCCAATAGCCATTATTCCATGCGCAAATTGTTGGATGTTCAGAAATTTATGATTCATTTATTATTTTAAAGGAACCAGGTTTGTTCATCAACAGTATAGGTAGTTCTTGATTTACAACAGTAATTGTGCCTGGCAATTAGGGTCATAGATCAGGACCACTGTAAAGTAGGTTGGAGCTAAGGTTTATGATGTTTTTTTGTGGAGGTTGCTATGCTAACGCAACAAACCCATTGTTTGCTGTGTGCTGGTTTTTGCCAGATCTCTGTTTCCAGCAAAACCATCATAAATCACAGTCATTTGTCTGTAGGACACTACAATTAGGGACAGTGGCCGAGTGCCCAGAATATGATCATGTGACCTGGGGGGGGGCAATGTTGGAACTTGAAACCGGGTCATAAATCCTTTTGGAAGGGGGATCTATTGTAACGTCAAACAATTGCTACATTCGGTCATAAATCAAGGACTGCCTTTAGAAGAAGGCATAAACCCCGGTCACGTCGTATCTTTAAATGTAAGCAGAGTTGGAGCAGATCTGTATGGCCTGGGAATCCCAAGGTTGTTACCAGACTGGGGTGGGGTGGGGGTGGGGGTGGGGAAGAATATTTCAGAAAATGGTGCTGGCCAAACATTAGTGGCGCAGTAGTTAGAATGCAGTACTGCAGGCTAACTCTGCTGACTGCCAGCAGTTCCAGTCTCACCGGCTCAAGGTTGACTCAGCCTTCTGTCCTTCTGAGGTGGGTCAAATGAGGACCCAGATTGTTGAGGGCAAGAGGCTGACTCTGTAAACCGCTTAGAGAGGGCTGTAAAGCACTTTATATAAGTCTAAGAGGTATTGCTATTGCCCTTGCTTCCTTTCCTTCCTTCCTTCCCTTCCTTCCTTCCTCCCTTCCTTCCTTTCCTTCCTTCCATCCATCCATCCACCCATCCATCCATCCATTGTTGGCAGTAGTTAGAATGCAATATTGCAGGCTGACTGCCGACTGTCAGCAGTTCGAATCTTACCAGGCTCAAGGTTAACTCAGCCTTCCACCCTTCTGAGGTCGGTAAAATGAGGACCCAGATTGTAGAGGGCAAGAGGCTGACTCTGTAAACTGCTTAGAGAGGGCTGGAAAGCACTGTGAAGCAGTATATAAATCTAAGTGCTATTGCTATTTCTGTAATACTGCCAAAGAAACTACAGGATGCAGTAATCAGAATTCAGGCTGACTCAGGAATGTTTTATTTTGTGGAAGAAGGCAAATTTCTGGATTTCTGAACTTGTAGCATTAGAGCAGGGTGTCAAACTTGCGTCCTCACGTGACGTATCAGGACTTTTTCCCCCTTCACTAAACCGGGCAGGGGTGGGGCCAGTACATGATGCATCCGGCCTGCCGGCTGTGAGTTTGACCCCCTGCATTAGAACAATCGCTGGTTGTAGAGAAACTGTAACAACCCAGCAACGGACAGCTCCCTCTTTCTGATAGAAAAGTTGAGACAGGACTTCCGGCCATTGTCTTTCTCTTTTCTATCTTCCTAGAGCTAAGATTCAACTCACCTGCCCCACAGAACCTCGCTCCAGAAGTTCGAGGAAAGGGAATATTGGAATCTTGATAGGAGCCGTAGGCATTGGAGACCCTCGGAAAGGTTGGCAAAGCCGGCGTTACGGAATTCGGGAGTGCATAGGGGTCAGTGGAGGAGCTGTCTTCCTGGTTCTGAAAAGACATGGAATTAAGACACTCAGGGGTCTTTCCCCCCACTTAACAGCAACCCCTTCTCACAAAGGCCTCCCTGGACATCAAACCAGGAATGGGCAGCATGTGGGTTAGGTATGACTCGCTAACTCTATCTCTGCACCTCCACAATCCAGACACAACATTTGAGAGTCGGTTTGATCTAGTGGTTAAGGGATCAGCCTAGAAATCAGGAGACGGTGAGTTCTAGTCCCGCCTTAGCCATGAAAGCCAGCTGCTAACTTTGGGCCAGTCCGTCTCTCTCTTGGCCACACCTATATCTCAAAGGGTTTTCGTTGTGGGGAAAATAGGAGAAAGACACGTTGGGTATGTTTGCCATCTTGAGTTATTTGTAAAAATAATAAAACCAGGATACAAATAAATAATTATGATGTCATGTGGTGTGATGGAGTGGTACTTCTCACCCACTCCAATAACCATTTAAAGTTTAAGACAAGAGCGTCAAGCCTTTGTGAGGCTTAACCCATTTATTTTGGGTACCAGAAAATGTTTCCTACTCCTGCCAAAGATATAAGCCCATACAAGCTTAAGCAATTTTGTTATGCAGGCCTTCAGGGGGTTAAAAAAAGAGAGAAATGCAACTCTTTTAGGAAACAAATTGCCTGAGGTCCGTTTCACTTGGGCAGCAGAAGAATTTTAATGTTTTTTCTACCAGAAAAAGAGTCTTCAACTCTGATCAGGAGTTTTTTGTTTTGTCCCACTCTGTGACAAAATTGTGGGCTGGAAAAAAGAGGCAGCAGGATGGACAAGCAGCTCACATTGCGAGTGTGCATGGACCATCACTTTGAAATTTAGTTATAAGTACTTTTTGGAGGGTGGAGAAATCTGGGAGCTGAGGTCCACAGGTGTTAAAGTCTTAAAGCGGCCAAGAGTGGATGTCCCTGCTTCAGTCACTAAGCAACTAGTCATAAATTGAGGACTCCCCTACCTAGAAAGCCTGTCAAGAACCTTCCCTGCCCTTTTAAGAACCACAACATCCTTAATGCTTTCCACTTGATTGATATGGGCAGAGCACTTTTGGGGCAAACATTTCCTACCACAACAGACTCCAGGCAGGAGACCAGCTGGCGTAGACATGGCTCCAGGCAGCACTGATTGCGTTTCACTTTCTGCATGGAAGTGTCCTTCAAGATCTGAAAGAGATCCCAGATGTGGGTTAAGTTGTTTTTCCCGAGTCTGCACACCATAATTCAAAGCTGTGGAACTGTCACAGATGGGCAATTAATTTCCCCAAAGGGTCACACGAGGAGTCCTGCTGCAGGCCCCATCGGTCAAGGAACTCTGACTGGTGGGTTCAGGAGAAGGGCCTTCTCTGCAGTGGCTCCTGCCTTTTGGAACACCTTGCCCCCTGAGATGAATAGAAAATTAGAATGGAATGGAATAGAATAGAATAGAATAGAATAGAATAGAATAGAATAGAATAGAATAGAATAGAATAGAATAGAATAGAATAGAATAGAATAGAATAGAATAGAATAGAATAGAATAGAATAGAATAGGAAGGGACCTTGGAGATCTTCTAGTCCAGCCCCTTGCTCAAGCAGAGGGATTGGCTCCCATCCTTCTGTCCTCCTGCAGTAGCCTGAAAACCTGGCTCTGCTGGATGGCCTGGGGCTCTAGTGGAAGAATCACATTGGAGATGGTTGTTGAATAAAGAGGCAATACCATCTCCCCCCCCCATCCTGTTCCCTCCCGACCGATCTTTTAACTATATTTTATTTTGACTGGGATTTGAATTTTTATCCTTTTAAATATGTTTGTTAAGATTTTAATGTTTTGGGACTTCCGGTTTGCGAGCTTCGGCGACGGCGGTGATTTTCTAAGACCGCCAGCCCCGCCGCCTGTAGAGCCGCCCCGCGAACGAGGAGCGGCTCGAAAACTCCGAAATCTTGAAGATTGCAGGAGCAGAGACAGCAGGGCACAGGTTGAGCCCCTGTAACCCCCCCAGGGAATTGTTTCTGGGGGTGAAAACAGGAGCGGCTCCCTTCCAACCTGCGGAGACTCCGGGCGGCGTGGGACGATTCTGCCTTCAGCAGAACAAGCCGACAGCAGCAAACTCTTAAAGTGAGAGGAACTAATTCTAACAAATAGCGGAAATACCAACTTGAATCCAGAAACCTGAAAATTGCAAGTATTAGTGCTTTATTGACTTTTTAAATCAAGAGAAAGTGAGCGAGTGAAAGTGATTTGGAAAAAATATGGCGTCCAGCGCCTGAGTTAACGAGCTAGTGAAAGTGAATTTGTGAAGCCTCTCTGCTTTGCTACAAAGTTGAAAAGTTGCTACAAAGTTGTCTTACCTAAAGGAAAACATTTCTTTTTGCTAAAATTTGACTTTGCTTTACTTCAGTTTTATTTGACTAAATTTGGGGGACTTTTTTAGAAGCTTTTGTGGAAGAGGGAAAGGAAAAAGAACTTTCCTCTCTAGAAAAATTAGCCTACGTGGCACAATGGCTTCAAAGAAGCAGGAAGGGAAGGCATCAGGGGGGGGATCCCCCACACACAAACATCAAACGCAACTTCCCCCTGCTCAACAACTACAAACTCAGAAAAAAGAACTTGATGTGGGAGATTTAAAAGACTTTATTGCTAAAACTTTGGATGAAAAATTTCAAGAATCTCAACAGGAAATAGATCATAAACTTCAAAAATCACATGAGGAATTTCTGCAGGAAATTAATGAAGTTAAAGATATGGTGAAGCAGAATCAAAATATGGTGACCAAAAAAATATCAGAAGTGGCGTCTGGCCTGGCAAATTTTATTGGGAAAGTTGATTTTAAAGTTGAAGAACTCAAATTAGAAGTTAATGTTAGGATGAAAGATAATGACTATAAAATTGAAGAAGCTGATAATAAAATGCAGAGAATTGAAGATGAGATTGTCATGATACAATTCCGGGCGATGGAATTTGCCATACGGCTTCGGGGAATTCGAGAGGAGGAGAGACAGGATTTGAGACAAGTTTGCTCTGAAGCCCTGGCTAAGATCTTACAAGTTAATCCTGATTTGGTATTTCACAAAATAGATAAAATTTACAGAGTCAACTCTTGGGTGGCCAGACAAAGACAATTGCCTAGAGATGTGGTCATATACTTTACTGAGAGAGAAATTAGAAATGAAATCCTCCAAAAATCTTTTCACACCTCTGTAGAAGTGGGGGGCTCACGACTTGTAGTTTTTAAAGAATTACCTCCTAAAATGCTGAAAGCTAGAAAAGAGTTTGGTTTTCTTGTTAAGGAACTGAAAGACTTACAGATACCCTTCCGGTGGGATGCACCAGCTGGGATAATTTTTAGATATAAGGGAGAAGGATATCGATTGAATACCGTGGAGAAGGCACAACATTTTTATAGTACTATTCTTAAGGAAAGAACACCATCTCCACGTACATCTACAGTTTTGGAGATTAAGGAGAGTGAAGAGAGGCAGTCGGAAGAACAGCCCAAGCAAGAATTAGAAAATGTGCAAGGTGCAGAAGGAGGTTTTCTGAGTGAGCCCTTGCTGGATTCTTCTCCAATTTTGGATTTGATTCAGCTGACTGAAGTTAAAGATCAACGTATAACTAGAGCTCAATCCAAGCTACTTAAACAAAAGCAACAACAACAACAGGAAAGACAAGACAAGATGGCAGCTAAGAGTACCCCACAAGAGAGTGGAGCTATGGGAAGAGCAAGATCGAAGCTTTTGGATGAACTTCAAATATTTTGCTCTGCGCTCCAGAAACAGGCCGATGACCCTTAAGTGTCTATCTTGGAATGTTAATGGGTTGAATTCAGCACAGAAAAGGAAGAAAATATTTACATATTTGAAACAATTTAATAATGATATAATTTGCTTACAAGAAACACATATTACAACTCAAGATCAGAAATATTTGATAAATTCAAAATTAGGAGTGCATTATATATCTTCAACTTCGCAGAAAAAGAATGGTGTGGTTATTTATGTAAATAAAAAATTAACAGCAAAAATTATAGAAGTAGATCAAGATGGTAGGTTTGTAGCAATTGAATTGCTTACAGCAAATGGTCAAATTCTTTTGATTGGAATTTATGCTCCTAACCAACAACAGGATTGTTTTTACAAGATGTTACATACTAAAATATTGCAATGGGACTATAGATCTATTTTATTTATGGGAGACTGGAATGGAGTAATTGATTCTAAATTAGATAAAAAGAGCTTGGCAAAGTCTAGAATTAGACTACCGCAGACTTTTTTTGACATGAAAGAAGATATGGAACTAAAAGATGTTTGGAGAATACATAATCCGAATGAATTGGATTACACTTTTTTTTCCGATAGACATAGATCCTTTTCTAGGATTGATTTTATTCTGTTGTCAAATGATTTACTTATTAAGACAAAAAGAACAAAGATTTTTCCAAGAACTTTGACTGACCATAGCCCTGTATGGATAGAAATTGAGATGGATAAGGTTGAGAGACGTTCTTGGAGATTAAATGAGAACTTGTTTAGATATGAAAAAAATACAATAGAACTTAAAAAGCATTTGAAAGAATTTTTTGAAATAAATTTGAATAAAGGTACCCCAATTGAAATTGTTTGGGACGCTAGTAAAGCTTATATGAGAGGGGTACTTATCTACATGAATTCTAAACACAGACTGTTCCGACAAAAGAAAAGATCTGAGTTGGAAATGGAAATAAAGAATAAGGAACAGTTACTTATTAAAAACCCAACAGATGAAAGAATAAGAAGTGCTATAAAACTTTTGAAAGACCAATTTCAAATGCTTATGGCGGAACAAGTTGCAACAAGTTTACAATACGCAAAGCATAATACATTTTGCAATGCTAATAAACCGGGCAGATGGTTGGCTTACACACTGAGGAAAAAACAAAGTATACGGACTATTGATAGTATTGACATTGGAGGGAAAGAAATTTTTCAACAAAAATTAATTAAAGAAGCTTTTGTGGATTATTATACTAAATTATATGCCAAAGAAGAGGTGCAGAATGGACTTATAGAAAAATATTTAAAGGATAAGAGAATTACAAAAATTACTGATCAACAAAAGGAAAGAATGAATTACCCTATAACAGTGGAGGAGATAATAGCAGCAATTAAGCAGCTAAAAACAGCTAAAGCGCCTGGCACGGATGGTTTGACAGCAGTGTATTACAAAACTTTACAAGCTGAAATGGTGGAACAACTTAGAGATTTATTTTGTAATATTCAACAAGGGGGTAAAATACCCCCATCTTGGACAACTGCTTATATATCTTTGATACCAAAGGAACAAGTTGGTCCTAAAAAACCAGAGAACTACAGACCAATATCTCTTTTGAATACAGACTATAAAATTTATGCGAAGGTATTAGCCAACAGGTTGATGCCAGTAATTCAAAAAGTGATTCATGAGGACCAAGCGGGATTTATTGAGGGCAGATATATGAAGGATAATGTAAGGCAAGTAATAGACTTATTGGAATATCTTGATAAGAATAAACAGATTTCTGCAGTGCTGGTTTTCTTGGATGCGGAGAAAGCCTTTGATAGAGTGGATTGGAACTTTCTACTAAAGACTTTAAAAAAGATGGGCTTTGGGGACCAATTTATACAGGCGATTTCAGCAATTTATCAAGAGCAAAAAGCACAGATTATTATTAATGGAAGTTTGACGACAGAGTTTAAAATTGAAAAAGGAACAAGACAGGGATGTCCGTTGTCCCCACTTTTATTTATATTAACATTGGAAGTCTTGCTAAATATAATACGGGACTCAAAAATCTTGAAAGGTATAGTGATAAGGCAAGAGGATTATAGAATAAAGGCATTTGCAGATGATCTGGTTGTTACCCTATCACAACCAATGGAATCAATAATCCTGATGAACGACATTATACAAGACTATGGTAGAGTTTCAGGTTTTAAACTGAACTCAAAAAAGACTAAAATGATAGTTAAGAATATGACACAAGATCGTAAACATGAGCTTGAAAGGAGGGCAGGTTTTGAAATTGTACCTAAGGTAAAATATCTTGGAATTCAGGTTGCAGAATCAAATATGAAATTGTTTCAAAATAATTACGAGGTGTTGTGGCGAGAGGTTCAGAAAGACATGGAGATCTGGAAAAAGCTGCAACTGTCTTTACTTGGAAGAATAGCAGCAGTTAAGATGAATATTTTGCCAAGATTTCTGTTTTTGTTTCAAATGATTCCGGTGCTTAAAAGTGATAAACAACTGAAAGTCTGGCAGTCTGGTGTGAATAAGTTTGTCTGGAACGAGAAAAAGCCGAGAGTGAAATTGAAAATTATGCAAGATGTTCCAGAAAGAGGAGGCCTTAAACTCCCAAACCTACAGTTATATTATGATGCAGCAGCTTTAACTTTAACAAGTGATTGGTTTGGAAATAAAAAGGCTGGAATATTGAATGCAGAAAGTTTTGATCTTGAATTTGGATGGCATGCTTATTTATTTTATGATGATAAAGTTGATAAAGTATTTAAAAGTCATATACTCAGAGATTCTTTGATGAGAGTTTGGAAGAAGCACCGACTCAAATGGGATTATAAAATACCGCTATGGCTGGATCTTGGTCATACCTTGTGGAATACAAATATAATGTCACTCGGGGGGTTTTTATACAAAGAGGTTCTTTTTACAGATGCGGGCAGATGGCAGCTGAAGACATTGCAGACACTGTTGGACGAAGGGATTAATTTAACCTGGTTACAATATAATCAATTACAAATGAGATGGAAAGAGGACCAAAAAACTGGTATTATGTTGCATGAGGAAGAATTGGTTAGACATATAAGAGAGAAAGGTCCAATGCATATTAAAAGGCTGTATAATGTTTTGTTAGAAAGAGATTCAGAAACGGAATTAGTTAAAGATTGTATGATTAAGTGGGCACAGAATTTTGAAGAACCAGTGATGCTGGAAACTTGGGAAAAAATTTGGGTTCAGAATGTTAAATTTACACAGTCGCAAAACCTGAGAGAAAATTTTTATAAAATGTTTTATAGATGGCATTTAGATCCTAAAAAGTTGTCATGTATGTACCCTAATGTTCAGCCAAAATGTTGGAGATGTGATTGTGTAGATGCTACATATTATCATGTTTGGTGGACCTGTAGGAAAGTTAAGGCTTTTTGGATAAAAATTTGGTGGGTCATGCAGAACGTTTTGAAGAAAAAAATTCAATTTTCTCCACAATTGTTTTTATTGGGTATAGTTAAGGGTTTTACACGGGGTGAAATAAAACTAATATTGTATATGATAACAGCAGCTAGATTGTTGATAGGTAAATATTGGAAGAATGAAGCTTTGCCTACTATCGAGGAATGGACTTTGAAGATGGCCAGCTTTGCAGAGATGGCGAAGATTTCAGCGTATCTAAAAGATTGTTCACAAGAGACTTACGAATGGGAATGGAAAAGGTGGATAGAATATGTTCAGAACAAATACCAAACCAGAAAGTATCAAATAGCTTTTATTTGAAAATAATGTATTAGAAATATTTTTATGTAAAGAGACAAAGAGGAAAAATTATATAGGGGGAGGGATGGGTTCAGGTTTATATATTAGTGTTATTAGTTATGAGTATGTAATAGGGAAGTCTGGGGGGGGAGGGTTAGGGAGGGTTAGGGTGGATGGGAAGTTTGGGGAGGGAGGTGGGGGGGTGAAAAAAGGGGTGAAAATGTAATTGTAAAACTTTTGCAATAAAAAAAAAAAAAAAAAAAAGATTTTAATGTTTTAATGATGGAAGTCGCCCAGAGGTGTTCACTAAAAGATGGACAGCATATAAATTAGATACAATGGATGGATGGATGGATGTAGATAGATAGATGATAGATAGGCAGGCAGGCAGGCAAAAATTGGGACTGTTGTGGAGTCATTCAGAGTCATTCACCACAAGATGGACAGCATATAAATTCATTCATTCATTCATTCGTTTATTCATTCAATCAATCAATCAATAGGCAGACAGACAGACAAATGAGAAACTGGGACTGTTGTGAAAGGCCGAACCAAAGTGTGAAGATGCATAGGTGTGCATGCACATATATGTAAATTGAAAAAAAAAATTAGTGGTATCTTCAAAATGAAAGCCATCCATTTGGCTGGACAGGGACCCCGATGTGGCCTGGGGGCCATAAAATGCCTAGGCAGACAAACCACATGCTTGTTGACAATAGCAATAGCCCTTAGACTTATATACCGCTTCACAGTGCTTTACAGTCCTCTCTAAGCGGTTTACAGAGCCTGCATATTGCCCCCAACAATCTGGGTCCTCATTTTACCTGCCTCGGAAGCACGGAAGGCTGAGCCAATCTTGAACCAGTGAGACTTGAACTGCTGAACTGCTGGCAGAGGGCAGAATTAGCTTGCAATACTGCACTCTAACCACTGCGCCACCACGGCTTTTAAAATAAGGCCCTTATCCCTGGTATATGCCTCCCCCCCCCCCACCCCCCAGCTCTTGCTAACAACCTTCTCTCAAGGAAAGCTGCTTAGGCACAGACCTACCTTCAACAACTTGGCCTTCATGGTGGAAGGGATTGTGGTCTGGTTGACAAACTGGAAGGAGGGGGGCGGCGTTGTTAGGATACTGTGCCGGGAACATCACCAACATCTTCACCCTGTGGTTGCTGCAGTGCACCGAGACCGTGCAGTTCCGATTGACTGCGTCCATCTGCCAGAGCCAAGCGAGAATGAAATGTTAGGAGAGGCTAACGTTGGGTCCACACTGCCTTCTGCTGGCATTTCCCTACAAGGATTGGTGGCTAGAAAAGGAGAGCAAAGGTGTCCCTGGCAGGACAAACTGATCCCACACTGTTCTGTCCCCGTCTCACACACAGACACACAAACAGACAGCCGGGGGTTAAATAAACTGGCAGACAACTAATTCTTTCGATAAGAGGATTGGCAGCAACCCAGTAGCTGCTTGCCAAGACTTTACTCATTAACAAAATACACACAGTTCAAGAATTGTCAAGTCCAGTCCGTAATTAAATCCAAGGCAGATAATGTTGTTTCCAAAGATGCAATGTGACTCGATAGTAGTTAGTTTTGTCTGTCACAGAGTCTGAATGGCCACCTCACCCCCTTTTATATCCTGTGGGGTGTGGTCCAGTGACTCAGCCTAATCTCTGGCACGCCTTTTCTTCTGTTGTGCGCGCTTATCTCTGCGACGCTGCCGAGGATCCAGCCAAGACTCATTTCCCTCATCACTGTCCACCTGTAGCTGCGTGGACATGCTTGGCCCCGGGCCTATCTCTTGCTCTTCGGCGGACACCGAAGGCATTGCCAGAGAGGAGGGTCCTGGAGAGGGAGGCCTTGCCAACTCCTCTCCTTCACTCTCGGAGTCCTCTCCTGCCGATGACACAGACTCAGGTAATGGAGCCACAACACACACGAAGTTAAGGAAATGAGACATTATCTGGAAGGATGAAGTCAGTTGTGGTCGTAGGTCGAGGACTGCCTGTATTCTGGACAGGCCCTGGATGAGCTGAAGTGCAACCCAAATTGTTTGGGTTGATCCAGGTTCTGGCCAAGGGAAATCCAGAGAAGTCTCAGGGGGCACTTATGGCAAGTCTGGGTCCCTGCTGCCATGTGCCAACCCAAAGAGCCACCTGTGGTTTGGCCTACTGATTTCTACCACAGAATGCCCCTGCAGAAGACATATACAGCTCAAGGACTAAAAAGCATCCTCCAGATCCACGCACAGTGGAAGCACGTATGCCTTGATAAAAGAGAATATTTATTGCTCAGGGTTGAACTGTGGAGCCCTTGATGTTCTCGCAGTCTGGTGGTTCGTTTGCAGACTTTTCTTTACCCAACCTGGTAACATCTTCAGTGCTAGAAGGGAGTGGGCTTTTCCCTCTGTTTATCTTGGAGAATAACACCAAGAGTAATATTAAACCAACAATCAAGAAGCTGGGACAAGTCACGGGAGCTCACCCCGTTACGTGGCACTAGGGATTCGAACCGCTGAACTGCCGACCTTTCAATCAACAAGCTCAGCACCTTAGCCACTGAGCCACCGCGTCCCCAGGAATTAATAGGCAATTCCAAAATCTTGTGTTCTATCCAGTAACCAGATAAAAGTTTGTTTTTCTCACCTCCATATTTACGTTGCGGATTTGCACGTTGATCAGAGAGAACTCCTGTTGTAAGGTTTGAGGCAGCCCCAGTTGGTCCAGCTTCTTTCCCACCAGGAAGCTTTTATGGGAATCTTCTTTAAAAACTGTAAGAGAGACGAGAATCTTTAGACAGGGCAGGAGGGCTTTGGGCATAGAAGGCGGCATAAACATTGAGGAGAAAGGGAAATGGATTGTTTGGGGAGCAGGCCCAGGCTCTGCAAAATACAGCAGAGGAAAAAGAAACATTCCAGGTAAACAGAACTGGCTCCTTCCTAAACTGTGAAGGAATCTTAGCATCGTCATATTAGGCTTACAGGTCGTAGCACCAGGCTGACTTTGCTAAGCAGGGCTGGACGAAGTTAGAAGCTCATTTCCTGTCATTCAGGATGCTGCTCATAAACACTGTGTGCTTAGAGCTCAAAGCATTGTTAGAGACCCCACACACCTACTTCATGGTCGGTTTCTATTGTCCTCCTCTGGAAAGAGGTTTCAAAGTATTTATTTATTTATTTATTTATTTATTTATTTATTAATTAATTAATTAATTAATTAATTAATTAATTAATTATATTTCTATACCGCCTTTCTCCCGTAGGACTCAAGGCGGTGTACAGTCAAGAAAAAAAATTCTAGCAGGACTGCCAGATTCTGGAACAGCTTTGTCCCCTAAGCCAGCCATCCATCTGGTAAACTTGCAAGATTTGTTTTTCTTGCCATGGACATGTACACATCTGAACTAGACTCTGTTGTTTCTCTGTGTCATATAATATAGGTGTTCATATGCATATTTATTTATTTAGTCTTGTTCATGTAGGGTATATTGAGAGCTGTGTGCAATGAAATTTCATTTTAATGTATGCCGATTAGTGTACATTCAAAGTGACAATAAAGTTGTTCTGTTCTGTTCTGTTCTGTTCTGTTGTTCTGTTCTGTTCTGTTCTGTTCTATTCTATTCTATTCTATTCTATTCTATTCTATTCTATTCTATTCTATTCTATTCTATTCTATTCTATTCTATTCTATTCTATTCTATTCTATTATTCTATTCTACACTCTACTCTACTCTACTCTACTCTACTCTACTCTACTCTACTCTACTCTACATTCCATTATTCTATTCTACTCCATTCCATATTTTCCATTCTATTCCATTCCATATTTTCCATTCCATTCCATTCATAATGTTGCCAGGGAATTATCGGAGAATTTAATGGGCTAACCCAGGAAGTTAAGAACAACAACTGTGAAAGTTAGCAACAATAAGCCATGTTGACAACCTACTACCATAAAAATCACTTGGGCATATCCAGGAGTCAAGCATAATTTGAACGTGTCTTTTACAAGACAGCCACTCTGGGATAGTGGTTAAGGCACTGGACTAGAGACCAGGAGACGGTGAGTTCTAGTGCCTTCTTAGGCATGAAAACTGGCTGGGTGACTTTGGGCCAATCACCAGGAGACTGGGAGTTCCAGTCCTCCCTTAGGCATGCAAGCCAGCTGGATGACTTTGGACCAGTCACTCTCTCAGCTCAACCCACCTCACAGGTGGGTTGTGGGGAAAACAAGAGGGAGGGAGGGAGAATCAGGTATGTCTGTAGCCTTGAGTTATTTTTTTAAAAATAATAAAGACTAGATTACAAAATCTCATACATAAATAAATACATTTTTGTCTTGGGCAGCAATGGTACGATCAAAGTTCCATCTTTTTTTTTTTTTTAAATACACATGTGGTGTCCAAAGATTCTGCAGAAAAAACCACGGCTACCAACCTGCCTTCCATTGAGGACCTGTATGCTGCAAGAGTCAAAAAGAGGGCTGGGAAAATATCTACAGACCTCTCGCATCCTGGACATAAACGGTTTCAACTCCTACCCTCAAAACAACGCTGTAGAGCATTGCACACCAGAACAACTAGACACAAGGACAGTTTTTTCCTGAACGCCATTACTATGCTAAACAAATAATTCCCTCAACACTGTCAAACAAGTTACTAAGTCTGCATTACTATTAATCTTCTCATCATTCCCATCACCCATCTCCTCCCACTTATGACTGCATGACTGTAACCTTGTTGCTGGTATCCTTAAGATTTATATTGATATTGTTTCCTGATTGCTTATTTGTAACCTATGACTATCATTAAGTATTGTACCTTATGATTCTTGACGAATGTATTTTTTTATTTTATGTACACCGAGAGCATATGCACCAAGACAAATTCCTTGTGTGTCCAATCACACTTGGCCAATAAAAATTCTATTCTATTCTATTCTATTCTATTCTATTCTATTCTATTCTATTCTATTCTATTCTATTCTATTCTATTCTATTCTATTCATTCTAATTCTATTTTATTCCATTCCATTCCATTCCATTCCATTCTCTCTTCTCTTCTCTTCTCTTCTCTTCTCTTCTCTTCTCTTCTCTTCTCTTCTCTTCTCTCTTCTCTTCTCTTCCCTATTCCATTCCATTCCATTCCATTCCAATTTCCCACCCCACCCTAAAATGAATTGATCATTTGCCACCACCACCAGCTCACGCCACCCCCCCCAGATACCAGGACTCACTTTCTTCCTCTCCGTGGGTGAAGTTCTGCTGAGGCTCCGTCTCTTGGACTGGCAGGGCCTTGTCTGCCTCTGGCAGGAGGGAAATCCCATCAATCAGCTCCTCCACCCCCTCCAAGAGGTCGCTGGAGCATAACTGGAATAAGAGGCAGTGAAGGTAGCTTGTAAGGCAGCCAAGCGAAGCCAAAGGTAAGCCAACACCATGCGAGTGAATGAGGCATGCCCCAGCTAAGGAGTCTGGAAGGAAGATCAGAGCCTGTGGCTTACGGTAGAGTTTGTTTAGTGACGGTTCGAAGTTACAATAGCACCGAAAAAGTGTCTTTATGACCCCTTTTTCACACTTAACAGCTGTTGCAGCATCCCCAGGGTCCTGTGATCTAAATTCAGGATGCTTGGCCAACTGACTCGTATTTATGACGGTTGCCGAGTCCCAGGGTCGCGCGATCCCCTTTCGCGACCTTCTGACAATTGTGTCGCTAATTTAACGAGGGCAGCGATTCACTTAACTATGGCAAGAAATGGGGGCAAAACTCACTTCACAAATGTCTCGCTTAGCAACAGAAATTTTGGGCCCAATTGTGGTTGAAAGTCGAGAACTCCCTGTACTCTCACCCCTTTGAGTCGGTCTGGAACAGGAAAAAGACTTTACAAGAAGACTAGGACTATGTTCTGAGACAGGCTCAGGATCTTGGCAAGCCTGCTTATGTTTTCCTCCCCTCCTGATGTTCCCCACTGAATCAAGGAGACCGCCTTCTGCCGCATAGCTCCCAGCGACCGGTAAGATCCCACAGAGTTGGTCTCCTCCGGGTCCCGTCAGCTAAACAGTGCCGGCTGGCGGGCCCGCGGGGGAGGGCCTTCTCTGTGGCTGCCCCAGCTCTCTGGAACCAGTTACCTCCTGAGGTCCGGACCATCCCCACCCTATTGGCCTTCCGAAAAGCAGTGAAGACCTGGCTCTTCCGGCAGGCCTGGGGCCGTTGATCTTGCTGCTGCGATTTGGCGAGATCTGGCCATGAATGGTGTGAATGAGTTTTAATTGTTTGTAATGGTTTAACTTTTAATGTTTTATATATGGTTTTTAAATGCATTGTAAGCCGCCTTGAGTCTTCGGAGAAAGGCGGCATACAAGTTGAACAAATAAATAAATAAATAAGGAGGAGGCAGCTCGATCTGTTCCCACCTCCTTTCCCAGCCGTGCTGCTGTCCAACAGCCTCTGAATATTTTCCAAGGTCATTTTCATGGCTGCCTCTACCTACTTGCTCTACTGAGATGAAACGGCATCGACCTCTTTGTCAGCTGATTAATTGCTCTGCAACATCACAAAACTGGTCTGGAGATATTAAAGGTTCCTTTTGTTCACCTTCTCCTTCCTTATTCGCCTGTCTTTCAGGTTAAGATGCGGTTCCCTATCTAACATTCCCAAAACCGTCACGCCACGTTTTGCCATCATTTGTCCTCCTCGCTGTGACCAGGACACAAAGCTAGAGGATGATAAGGACGTTTGCCCAAGAACGCTATGCAGCAGGGGTGTCAAACTCGATTTCATTGAGGGCTGCATCAGGGTTGTGGTTGACCTCGCAGGATGGGGGGAGGGGGCGCGTGGCGTAGCCAGGGTGTGTGTGGCCAGTCCGATGTCACTCAGCAAGGCTCCATTTTTGGCCGCGACGGCCTCCTGCAGCAGTCTGCCAGTGAAAACAGAGCCCGGGAGGGCCGCAGACGGCTGCAGGAGGCTGTTGCGGCCAAAAATGGAGCCTGGGAGGCCCATGCGTGGCCCTCCCAAGCTCCGTTTTCGCTGGCAGAGGCACCGCAGGCCAGTCCTCCACTGTTCCCAAGGTGAGCCCGCGGGCCACATCCAAGCACCCTACAGGCCAAATCTGGCCCGTGGGCCTTGAGTTTGACACCCCTGCTATACAGCAATCTTCATTTTCTTCCACTGCAAAGGTTTGACCCAGTTATTTGACTTCTGACCCTGAATCTGCCATAAATCAACTGCAGGGAAAACACATTTACGGAAATATCTAGGAAACCCTTGGGCTCCAAGATCACCGCAGATGAGGACTGCAGCCAAGAAATTAAAAGATGCTTGCTCCTGGGGAGGAAAGCTACAGCAAATCTAGAGAACATACTAAAAAGCAGAGACATCATCCTGCCAACAAAAGTGTGTATAGCCACGGCTATGGTTTTCCCAGTTGCAATGTATGGCTGTGAAAGTTTGGACCATAAGAAAGGCTGAGTGCCAAAGAATTGAGGCATTTGAACTCTGGTGCTGGAGAAGACTCCTGTGAGTCCCTTGGATTGCAAGGCCATCCAACCGGTCGGTCCTAGAGATCAACCCTGACTGCTCTTTAGAAGGCCGGATCCTGAAGATGGAACTCAAATCCTTTGGCCACCTAATGAGAAGAAAGGACTCCCTGGAGAAGAGCCGAATGCTGGGAACGATTGAGGGCAAAAGAAGAAGAGGACGGCAGAGAATGAGGTGGCTGGATGGAGTCACTGAAGCAGTCGGCGTGAGCTTAAATGGACTCCAGGGGATGGTAGAAGACAGGAAGGCCTGGAGCAACATTGTCCATGGGGTCGCAATGGGTTGGACATGACTTCACAACTAACAATAAAATAGGAGAAGTAACCTGTCAGACCTACAGTGGGAGACAGCAGCCCAGGTAGTTGCATGGACAGAGCTCTTACATTTTCAAGCCAGGGCCAGGAAAGAATTCTGAATGCTTAGGACTTACCCGCTGTAGCTGACAATCCACTCGCCACATCCGAAGGGTCTGATCTCGAGACCAGGTGACCAGCTGATAGTCCTTTGACCCTTATAAAGGAAGAGAGGAAATGCCTGTCATAAGCTACTTAGGCCTTGTTTTTGAATGCAAAGGCAGGAGAAAGTCAGAATCGATAGAAAATGAACCAGGAAAGAATCAGCAATATATTTGCGTATATAATATTGCACAGATCTTCCACCTTTTAGCCTTGGAGCAAAGGAAAGCACACAGGAAGGGCCTCTCGATCTGCCACAAAATTCTGAGAGAAAAGGGTTGGCCTCATAGCAATAGCACTTAAGCTTATATACTGCTTCACAGTGCTTTGCAGCCCTCTCTAAATGGTTTCAAAGTCAGCCTCTTCCCCCAACAATTTGGGTCCTCATTTTACCAACTTCAGAAGGATGGAAGGCTGAGTCAATCTTGAGCTGGTCAGAATAGAACTGCTGGCAGCGGGCAGAGTCAGCCCGCAATACTGCATTCTAACCATTGCCAATGATGGATGGATGGATGGATGGATGGATGGATGGATGGATGGATGGAAGGAAGGAAGGAAGGACAATAGCCATAGCACATACCACTTCACAGTGCTTTATAGCCCTCACTGCCAATCAGCCTGCAATGCTGCATTCTAACCACTGTGCATCATGGATGGATGGATGGAAGGGCAATAGCACTTAGTCTTATATACCACTTCACAGTACTTTCCAGCCCTCTCTAAGCGGTTTACAGAGTCAGCCTATTGCCCCCAACAATCTGGGTCCTCATTTTACCGATCTCAGAAGGCTGGAAGACTGAGTCAACCTTGAACCGGTCAGGATCGAACTGCTGGCAGTCAGCAAAATTAGCTTGCAATGCTGCATTCTAACCACTGCATCACCACAGCACCAAAGGACATCCTTATGTTTTCTTGGGTTAAGTGGAAACAAATCTGGGTTGCCCAAATGCCACTCTAACCATTCTAACTAGTAAAGGATGTATTACATTCTCATTATATTTTTGTCAAATGGAAGGGTTTTTCCAGTATAAAGCAGAACTAAACCCGAGAAATCTCCCAAAGGTGTTTTTTTGAAGAGGCAACTGGACTTCCTTGTTTTTCTTTGAAGGTGTTTCGCTTCTTATCCAAAAATCTTCTTCAGCTCTGACTGGATGGTGGGAAATGGAAGGATTTATATGTGCTTTCTGCAGAAAGTACAGCTACATAACACAGTCCTTTCAACAGTTCCAAGAAGGCTCCACACCCGTTTGCACCACTCAGGTGACTCTGAGGACAGAGGCAAACCTCCAAGCGGCCTCAACGACTCTCTCAAAGGATGCAAATGACCAGCGGTCTGCAAGGAGCATAAATCCTTCCATTCTCCGCCTTCCAGTCAGAACTGAAGAAGCTTCTTGGATGAGAAGCGAAACGTATTCAAAGAAAAACCAGAAAGTCCAGTTGCCTCCTTTGGGACAACCATGACCTGGATGATTTAGAATTTCTATAGACACAAACCTGAGAAATGGTACACAAGAGAAAAGCTGTACATATTCATTTTCAATCATGATGATGCATTTTGTCATCCTAGCATCAGTCTGGGGCTCCTTACTTCTTCGGGCCATTACAGATGGATCCAGCCAACCACAAATGCCACATGAATCAGGCAACGCTGAACTGAAGGAGCCGGTTCTTTGGGCTTGTGCTTTCTACTCTGACTTGAGCTCTACTTCAGCCATTACTCAGCACCACGAGTGCTGTGTAGAGTCCTGAACATCATTTGCAGAAAGACATTGACAGATAAGAAACCTGAAGGTCCAAAAGGAGGCTATGAAGGACTGTTAGGTATGTGAGCTACCTTGAGTTTTAATGTCATGGCTGCCATTCTGCTAGCTTCGTATCGCATCTGGCCACCCTGACAATAGCAACGGGGGGGGTGGGGGTGGGGGGGAGATTGGAATGCAGGAGGACAATAGGGGTGGGGGGTGGGGAGGTTGGGAGCTAAGCTGTGCCGGCCTAAAAAGTGAAACACACCAATCCAGAAAAAGAATGCAGAAATGGAAGAAGGTGCGAACTGAGGGTCCGTTCCCTAAACAACACGAGAATTTTTAATTGGATATTGACTGATAACAGGGGGTGGTCAAGAGAGAAAGGGAAAGATAATTGCATCTTTTGCACGTCAAACTGGCAGATTTGGCTTTGCTACTTCTGTAACCACTTTTGTTTTCAGTAAAAACAATGGAAAGCAATGAGCCAGGAGCAGGGGTGAAATTCACTTACCTTCCCTACCGGTTCGCAAATGTGTGTGCGCTCCGCGCGCTTTGCTCACTTGCGCCGTTGTCTGCGGATGCGCAGGCTTAAAATTGTCGCAAAAAAGTGACGTCATGATATCCGCACTGGTGGACGGAGCCTCTCGCAGCCGCCGCTACCGGTTTGCCCGAGCCGAAGAGAACCGGCTGAATTTCACCCCTGGCCAGGAGCCTTTCTTTGCTAACTAACTTAAGTGGCATGGGTGACATTGAATAAAAACAATATGATATGTCTTCTTAAGTTTTCGCGGGTATGTATATGCAAAAAATTAAAATCTTGGGTGTTTTCCTGCGTCATGTTAAATAAGTTAGTTAAAATGTTTAAAATTCTGGTTAAAATCCTAGCTTAAAATCTTCTAAAAATCCTTACAGAGCACTCTGCAAGGTCCTTTAAAACCTTAGCTAAAATCCTACCAGTACCTTAAAAGTTTTTCTTATATTGGACAGACAAATAGACGAATAAGTGTGCGTTTAGAAGAACATAAAAATGCAGTGAGGAAAGAAGAACAAACTTCTTCTTTGGTACAACACATGAAGGCCACGGGACACAATACTGATTTTAATAAAACCAGAACAGTGGCGAAAGAGGAACATCTCAACAAAAGAATAATCAGGGAGGCCATCGAAATTGAAAAGAGGCCGCAGAATATGAACAGACGAGACGACGCCTCTAGGTTATCAAGTATTTGGGGACCTGCACTGAGAGAAACTCGAGTGTTAACATCAGAAGAGAGGCAGAGATTCCAACAAGCAACAGTGGTGTTGTAAGGCCTGCCAGAATTCTTCCTTTCTTTGCAGAGGGTGGCTAGCAATAGGGAGAGAGAGAGGATCGAGCCAGAAGACAGGCTGAGATCTCAACTAACAATCAAGGGTGCTGGGATTCCTACCAGAATCCTTTCCCCTCTACAGCAGACAGATAATAATAGAGAACCTGAGAAAGTTAGGCCTGTAACACGTAGCCAAACAGCCAGGATGAGGAAGCAGGAAGAAGAACTGCTGTCCTCCAATCACAACATAGAGTTACAGGATAACCAGCATACGTCAGCAGCAGCAAACATAGAAAAGCGACAGCTCCAACCTCACAACACACCCACAGCTTCTAAACTAGATAAGAGCCTGAAGATGGCAGGGTTGTGAGCCTGTCGAAACGTTGCTATAAGAAAAACTTTTAAAGTTACTGGTAGGATTTTAGCTAAGGTTTTAAAGGACCTTGCAGAGTGCTCTGTAAGGATTTTTAGAAGATTTTAAGATAGGATTTTAATCAGAATTTTAAACATTTTAACTAACTTATTTAATATGATGCGGAAAAAGACCTGATTTTAATTTTTTGCATAGGGAATCTGTTCAGTTGAGTCCACTGCTCCAATAAAAAGGAGAGAGGATGGCCACCCCAGTCCCCAATCACACACCTTCCTTCTGTTTCCTCCACTGGAATTCTAGCACAACATCATCATGTCCCACAAAGGTGTGAACCGGCGTGTTGAGATCGCAGACATCCCAAAGGAGGAGGCTGTTCTCTCTTCGAAGCTGGGGCACCATCACCGTTACCAGCCCGTTGCTAAAAGGCTAGAAAGGCGAAAGAAGGGAGGTTAGTGGCTCACTTCCGCTTTGCTTTTCAAGGAGGTCTACAGCTGTACAGGACTGCTGGGCAGAATAGTGTGTAGTGTGTGTCCGTGTCCCAGGATAATGTTGCAGGATCCAGTTTGTGGTTTTGTCTTCCGGGTTTTCAGACTCGTGCTGGAGCCCATCCTCAGAGAACTTGTGTGTGTCCTTTGTGCTGTACCACAAACAGAACAGCACAAAGCAGAGAAGTCCCCTGAGGATGGGCTCCAGCACGAGTCCAAAAGCTCGGAAGACAAAAACTCCGGTCCCGGTGACCGACCCAGATTGGATCCTGCAGGACAGTGTGTCAGGCTTGCCTCCGTTCAAAACTCAAGAAAGAAAACCCTCGACTCCATGTTGGTAGAAAAAGGTACTTTTACTGAGTATGAACTGAATGCAGCGAAAGAAAAGCAAAGTCTGAGGCAATTGGCACGAAAATTACATATTGAAAGCATCCCCAAATCCCTCCCCCCAAGGACCCAGGTTGAGTGTCCAATCTACATCTCCCCAAGGTGTCATATGGGGTACTTCTTCAAATGGCCCCATCTATCTGATATGCCGGGACGGTTGACCTTGACAGCTATCAGCTCTCTCTGCAGCTGCTATGAAGACAGTGAGAATTTTCCTCCCTTTTCCGAGACATCTCCACCAGCTCACTTCTCCCCCCCCACCCCCAAATACCTACAATACCTCCCTCCTCCCATTACAATGGCAGCCGAAAGCAAGCAGGCATCATGAGGCTGACAGTGTGTTTACAAGCTTTCTAACCCCTCACAGCAAGTGGGCAGTAATTAAAGCAAGCTATGGGTTTCCTCCACAATTTTTTCCTTCACATCCTCAATCTGCTTCTCGGTAGCTGGGAGCCTCCTTCAAGCATCCTATCAGTTGCGCCCATGAGCTTGCAATTCTACCTTTGATTAGCAGGCAGAGGTTGAAGATTATGAAGTTTAAGGCAAAAACGTGTGTGGAATTATGGTGAGTATAATAGTAAGCAACACTAGAGGCCACATCAGCGGGCATCTCATACCACCATGATGTACCTCTTGTGGATCTTTCTTGCTCATAGGAACACAAACAAGCGACATGATCCAGAAGACAACACAATTATATTTAAGGCTTCCCCTGCCCAGCTTATCCCAGCCAAGGAATAGTGGAAGCGGCCACCGCGCCAATCAATTTTTTCAGTTTGTCTAGTTTGGCACCATTTGTGCAAGGCTTCAACGTAGTATCTCCCAGATCTGGACTGCAACTTTCTTCTCCAGGGCAACCAAGGATGACAGGAATTGCAGTTAAACCCAACAGGAGTTGGAGTTACATCAACTGACAACAGGTTTCGGGCCACAAACCGTGTCTTTCCCAACCTTGCCAGGAGAATGAACCTCCAGTGTTGGGTATGGGAAGGGTTGTGTATATGTGGGTGATCTACTGTGAGCTGCCATCCCTCCTCCAAGCAAAGGGTGGGCAATTGGGATCATCTGGGTCCACGGATCACTTTTCGCAGCTCCCAGAACATGCCCCAGATCACACTACCAAAATTTAGTGTAAGCCAACAAAAGGCAACTGTAAATAATTTTTGGGGAAAAAAAACATTTTTTAAAATAAAAAAATAAAAAAATAAATAAAGGAAGCGGACTATGCCGCTAGCAGCCCCAAAAAACTTATTTTGTTTTTTGTAATTTTCCTTCTGCTCCATCAAACACCTCAAAAGTAAAACAGATGGGGCCCAAACCTTCACCCCTTCCCTTCCAGTGAAGTCACCATGTAACTGCCACCTCTCCCACAGCATAAGTGGCTCCTGGCCAAAAAACATGTAGCTATAGTGCTTAGACTTGTATACCGCTTCACAGTGCTTCACAGCCCTCTCCAAGCGGTTTACAGAGTCAGCCTCTTTCCCCCAACAATCTGGATTCTCGTTTTACCCACCTCGGAAGGATGGGAGACTGAGTCAACCTTGAGCCTGGTGAGAATTGAACTCCTGGCAGTGGGCAGAGTCAGCTTACAATGCTGCGTTCTGACCACTGCAAAGGATGGATGGATGGATGGATGGATGGATGGGAAGGAAGGAAGGAAGGAAGGAAGGAGGGAAGGAAGGAAGGAAGGAAGGGAGATAGCAATAGCCCTTAGACTCATATACATCTTCACAGTGCTTTGCAGCCCGCTCTTAGCAGTTTACAGAGCCAGCCTCTTGCCCACAACAATCTGGCTCCTCATTTTACCCACATCGGAAGGATGGAAGGCTGAGTCAACCTTGAGCCTGGTGAGATTCAAACTGCCAAATTGCAGGCAGCCAGCAGGCAGCAGAAGTAGCCTGCAGTACTGCGTTCTAACCAGTGCGCTACCACGGCTCATGGAGTTGCTCTCTTCAGATCTGGCCACCGCCAACAGCCCCTCCAGCGCCCCATGGGGGAGTGAGAGCCGTGGCCAGCCTTTCTTTCGGCTCAGCTGGGCTCCACTGAAGCTCTCCTTACCGTATATCTGGCTTTCCAGACCGGAACTTGACAGGCCAAAATGTTGAGGTATTTTCGAGGTTGTCGGTAGTCCCAAAACTTCAAAAAAAGAAAGAAAAGGCCACTAAGGTGAAAGATGCTTAACCGGCGTAACAGAAGAAAACCACCACCGTGTTAAAAACAAATTAAAAGGCCCTAAAAGATTTGTGAAGGGAGAATTCCAGCAGCTGTTGTGGGGGAGAGGGAAGGATTGAAGGTTTGTGAAAATCTTTGGCTTTCCATTTGCGGGATCGGGTATCAAAAGGATTCCACAGAGCAAAACCTCCCATTACTCATCTGAAGAACAGCATTTTTTCCCCTATTGGCAGATATTTGTCTGTAGAGATCATTTCCTGCATATCTCCAGTACTCCTAAAATGACTAGATGATTTCTCCTCTCACGGCTATGACAATATGGCTTAGAAATTCCAGCTGTCTTTTGACTTATGACCCAAACTGGGACTGGAATGTTTGTTGCTAAGCAATACGGTTATTTAAGCGAGTTGCACTCGATTTTTTGCAGTGGTCATTAAGCAGATCACACAGTTAAATGAAGCCGGCTTTCCCCATTGACTTTGTTTCTTGGAAGCTCTCTGGAAGACATAAACAGTGATCATGTGACCCTGGATCAGTGGTGAAATCCAATTTTTTTTCTACTGGTTCTGTGGGCGTGGCTTGATAGGCGTGGCAGGGGAAGGATACTGCAAAATCTCCATTCCCACCCCACTCTGGGGCCAGCCAGAGGTGGTATTTACTGGTTTTCCAGAACCTGTCAGAATCTGCTGGATTTTACCCCTGCCCTGGATACTGCAATCATTGTAAATATATGCTGGTTACCAGGCACTCATATTTTTATCACATGATCACAGGGACACTGCAATAATCCCAAATGTGAGGCCCCACTGTCACTTTTTTTCAGTGCCATCATAACTGCAAATGATCATTAAATGAAATGGTCATCAGTTGAGGATGATCTGTGTTTTCAGGAGAACTATTCATGTCAGCTTGCAGAATGTTTTTTTTTTTAAAAAAAAAACACACACCATTTGAGTACTTACAATGGATAGCAAACATTACAATGACATCTTTATTTGTAGGAATATTATCACTGCATTAGTGGACTTTCCAGGATTTGCTGAGCTTCCCAGAGGAACAAAAAGCCTCAGCTAAACGCTGATAAATGAATACACATATAAGACAAATATAAAGATCGCTGGGCTGCAATGGTCTGATGCTTTTGCCTACAGCATTAAGTGTGTGGCTGAAACACACAATAACAAATTCTGGCAAGGATCCAGAGAAAACAGACCCCTCATTCACCAGGGATACCCACCCACCCCGTTCAAGTCGTTCAAGTCAGGAAACAGGATTCAGTCTCACACTACACTCCTTATTCATTTTCTGGTGGTCCTCATAACAAGCGAAGTAGAGACTGACACTGCTGGGGTCCCATGGATTTTCTGTCCATGGATGCTAAGCAAGCATCCAACCCACCCAATGGCTTCCACTCTGCCGGGATATCCCTGCAAATGCCAGATCCTAGCCTAGCCAACCCAGTCCCCTAACTTACCCTGACTGAATTGTCCTGACTGGAGGTGGCCAAAATATTTTCGTTGTCTGGGTGCCAATCCAGGCCGTGGATTTTAGAGAGGTGCGCGGCCAGATACTCCACAGCGGTGCTTGGTTTCTGAAAGCAGAGAGAACGATTGGGTTGGAAAGTTTCCAGAAGGGGCCACAGCAATCCCACTGGCATGTCACGGGCTGCCTTCAGGAGAAGCATCTTGACTTCTCTTCGGCGGCAAATTCCGGGGTGCGGAGCCACAGGACACTGTTCTGTTCTCTGCCATTTGTTAATGGAAAGCAAGACTCACAAAGCATATCAAGGCCTTTGAAGAGAGGATTTCAGTCATGGAGAAGAACGGTGATAGAAAATAAGTCAAGAATCTTTCAAAGAAACCTAGTATCTTTTACTGGTCTTCCCCAGAGCACAGTTGGGAAATGATCACAATGGATTCAAGTTGAAAAGCCCTACACACAGAACATGTCTGGAATCCAGTACCGTGTTTCCCCGAAAATAAGACCGGGTCTTATATTAATTTTTGCTCCAAAAGACGTATTAGGGCTTATTTTCTGGTTAGGTCTTATTTTGGGGAAAATACGGTACCAAATACATCCATCTGGCTGACAATCTTAACTGGGGCTTATTTTGGGAGTAAGGCTTATATTACGAGCATCCTGAAAAATCATTCTAGGACTTATTTTCCTGTTGAGTCTTATTTTTGGGGAAACAGTAATTGAAAAAGAAAAGGAATACTGGGGCAAGTATGTTTCTGCAGGAATTAGAAGCAAGGAATCTGCAGGAAAAATAAATATGAGCTGGGAGCAAAACTGAAATGTTCCCTCAGAACATTCCCGATGGATGTTCTTGGAACACAACTCAAAACATGTTGAGGATTCTGTTCCAATACTCAAACAAAACTCTTTTTAATGTAGACCAGTGTTTTTCAACCTTGGAAGCTTGAGGATGGGTGGACTTCAACTCCCAGAATCCCCCAGCCAAGTTTGGAACAGCCTGCTTGGAGATGGCTTCCAATGACTGGAACTCTCCGAATATCAGTGCTCGAAAGGGCTCTGTTCTGGGGAGGAGTTTGTCCTGATGTTGAAAAACACAGCTGCCAGAAACTTTATCGAAGAATGCCCGAAGTGCTGTTTTGAGAACAAAACATCTCATGCGTTTCTACAAGCTATAATTGCCACTGGCTACAAAATAGTGCATATCAGATATATCTGGGACTCAGTCACAGAGCTTCTCCTGTCCAAGGGAAATAGCCTGAAATTCCTGGCTTCTCCTGTGCAGCCAACCAGCTTTAGCTGTGCACTAACATAGGTGCCAGAATCCTTTTTTTATAAAAGTTTTTTATTTTTATTTTTCATAAACATATTTAAATGTACAGTCTCTTATTCATCATTCATCATTAATCATTCATCTTATCATTTTACTTCCATTTGTTAATTATTCGGGACTGCTCTTTTACCATTTCCTCTCCTTTATTTTACCACAACCTTTCCTCTTCCTCTTTCTTCCCTTCCCTTCCTTCTTCTATCTCTTTCTACTTTCCTCATTTCTCCTCTTCTTCCCTTTTCTACTTCCTCTCTCCTTTCCCCACTCCTCTCTTCTTCCTCTCTTTCTAACCCTCTCTCCTACTCTTCTTTCCCCTCCCTTTCCTTTCTGGGTGCCAGAATTCTGACTTAGCAGAAATCCATTGGTAAGAGACCCAGTGGAGAAGAGCAATTAAGATGATCAGGGGGGCTGGAGTCTAAAACAAGACTGGCTGCAGAATTTGGGTATGGCTAGTCTAGACAGAAGGACTAGGGGTAACATGATAGCAGGATTCCAGTATTTAAGAGGCTGCCACAAAGAGGAAGGGGTCAACTTATTTTCCAAAGCACCAGAAGGCAGGACAAGAAACAATGGACGGAAACTAATCAAGGAGAGATGCAACCTGGAATTAAGGAGAAACTTCCTAACAGTGAGGACAATTCACCAGTGGAACAGCTTGCCACCAGAAGTTGTGGGTGCTCCATGACTGGTGGTTTTTAAGAAGAGACTGGGCAGCCACTTGCCCGAAATGGTATAGGATCTCCTGCTTGAGCAGAGGGTTGGACTGGAAGACCTCCAATGTCCCTTCCAGCTCTATTCTGATTGACGATTGAAGATATTCCAAAGAAAAACTTAGTGTGAACTGATTTATCTTTCTTAATGGCATGTTTATTAGTTCTGGCTGAAGCCCTACCCTCTTATAACAGGGATGTTCTTGCATTACAAGAGACATATGAATGCTGACTGGTGCCACCATCTGGATTCACACAAGACCACAACTCCCGCTTCAACAGATGGAAGAAGCCTGAGATGCAGGCGGTGGTGGAATTGCAAGACAACTTGGAGGCACAAAACAGGAAATGCCCATGTTTGCATTTCTTGAGGATACAGTGTGGAGGTTATGGCCCAGGGTCCAATGGCAAGATCCAGGAAGTAAGATTTTTTTAAAAAAAAGATAATTGGGTTATTTCTGTGCTGTAAGAATCTAAAGAATTTTCACAGCAATGGTAGGATGATCAAATTTCCCTCCTAAGGGACAAGTTGTTTCCTGCACAGGGAATCTCTCAGAAGATATCTGTTACCATATTCTTTCCTCTAAATCTTAATGCTATTTTTTTGATTTGGGCAATTGTATTGTGTGAACCCAGCCACTGTGGTTTGTCTAAACCATAAGCCATCATTCATCATTGCTATTTACCACAAACCATGGATCTCCCAAAGGTGCTTTATTTCAAGAGGCAATTGGACTTTCTGGTTTTTCTTTGAAGATGTTTCACTTCTCATCCAAGAAGCTCCTTCAGCTCGGACTGGATGGTGAGGAATGGAAGGATTTATATTCCTTGAGGTCATCATTATATTCCATCCATTAAGAATTGAAGGAGCTTCTTGGATGAGAAGTGAAATGTCTTCAAAGAAAAACCGGAAAGTCCGGTTGCCTCTTGAAAAAGCACCTTTGGGACAACCATGACCTGGAGGACTGAGAATCTCCGTAGGCAAACCATGGATCGAACGTATTGCTTGTGAAGTAGACTTCAGTGAGCAAAGGGGTCTAACCAGTTTGCAATATCCACGGTCTGTCTGTCTCTCTCTCTCTCTCTTTCTCTCTCTCACTCACACACACACACACACACACTCCTTAGACAGAAGCAGGGAAAGGAAAGGAACAAGGACTCACCCTTTTGTCCCAAATGCGCACATTCCCATCATGGCTGGTTGCCAAGCAGTTGGCATTTTTCTTATTCCACTTTACCTGGGAGGCTCCAGCTGCAGAAAGAGCAGAGGACTAGGAGTCAACGAGCGCCTTCCAGAAAGAAACATGGTCACTACGATAGAGCTAACCTCTCCGGCTCATTCAAAGCACAAGGGAGTATTGGGCTCTGTCTAGCACAAGTGGTGATTATGGTTAGTGCAGACTTAAGAAGTTTCCAAGATAGGAATAGACCCCAGAGTTATAACATGGAGCAGGGATCTCCAACCTTGGCAACTTGGCAAGCAAAGCTGGCTGAGGAACTCTGAGAGTTGAAGTCCACAAGTCTTAAAGTTGCCAAGGTTGGAGACCCCTGTTCTGGGGAAACCACCAGAATCCCATGTTCAAAAAGGGACTTTTATTTTGTTGTTCTTTTATTATTTAACACGGCATTCTTCAGAAGAGGGATGCATGCATTTGTCCAATGCTGGGGCCTTTTCACAGAATTGCAGCAAAAGGGTGTCAGGCTTTCCCAATTGCCAAACCAAACCTTCCTATTACACACCCAGTGCCAGCCAAAGCACTCGGGTTGCCCAAACGCTGCCCGCCAGGCCTGCCTCTCCCGTTTGTACAGTTTGCATCCAGTTTCCTCCCTTTTTTCTTCGTTCTCTCTTTCCCTTGTCTGATATGCGGCCTGGCAGAGCCTCCAGGGCAACCACATGTGAGCTTGGGTTTTGTAAGGAACTCCACGGGCACCCCAATGCGCCCCTGGCAACAAATGACTTGGCTTGATATCTCTCCATTTTTTAAGCAATGGAAATAATAGTTTCAAAATCTAAAGCGGCAGGGTGGTGATTATGGTTAGTGTAGACTTAAGAAGTTTCCAAGAAAGGAATAGACCCCAGAGTTATAACATGGAGCAGGGGTGTCCAACCTTGGCAACTTTAAGACTTGTGGACTTCAGCTCCCAGAGTTGGGAGTTCTGGGAGTTGAAGTCCACAAGTCTTAAAGTTGCCAAGGTTGGACACCCTGTTCTAGTCCAACCCCTGGATCAACATGGAGCACTGCAGGGGAATCAACTCATGTGGCTGCTCCAAGCTGTCACAGGATGGTGCCACTCCAATGCTAGAACCTCAAGCAACCTTCTCACTGTCCTGCCATGATGGAAGTTTGGTCTCCAGGAGTATGGAACGGACTTCATGCTCTAGCTCAGGGCTCTGCAACCTTATACACTCATAAAGATACATTTGGACCCATTTCCCACAGAAAAGAAAACACCGGGAGCCACAAAACCCTTCCCGTGCCTGACTATTTCTTGAGCGGCCACAAAACTAGCATATGTAGTTGAATTAAATGTTCTGTTTTCTTCTGAAACTTTTCTTTTCTTGGATTTATCTATGGTTGGCCTACCGGGGGTTGAAAAGCTCAATAAATTGCGTGCCAGCGGGTCACACATTGATGGTTGTGACGCATATTTTGAGTGACAGGGTATTACAGCAGAGGGGTTAAAGAGCCACATGCGGCTCCAGAGCTGCAGGTTGCTGACCCCTGCTCTAGCTAGAATTACATGTCTGTCTACCACATTCCTGAGGCCTTATAAGCCAGGTGCTGTCATGGGCTACTAGCTAATTTACACAAGAAACAAGGTACTTCCAAGTACTTCTCCAAAGCACCAGAGGGCAGGACAAATAGGCGGAAGTAGTAGGTGGAAGCTTGTTAAAAAGGTGAACGTAGAAATCATGAGAAATTTTCAAACAGTGAGAACACTTAATGGAATAGCTTGCCTCCCGATTTGTGAATGCTCCATCACTGGAGGTTCTCAAAAATAGACTAGACAACCATTTGATCAGGATGGTATAAGGTCTCCTGCCTTGACCATGGGGCTGGACTGTAAGACCTCCGAGTTCCCTTCTAGCCCTACAATTCAGTGAGCCTATGATACAATGAGAGCAACCAACCAGTGGAACAGAAGTTGCCTTCAGAAGTTGTGGGACCTTCATCAGTGGAAGCTTTCAAGAAGAGACTGGACTGCCATCTGTCAGAAATGGAGTAGAGTCTCCTGCTTGGACAGGGGGTTGGCCTAGATCAGCGGTCACCAACTGGTGGTCCGTGAGAAAATTTTGGTGGTCCGCAGAAAAATTATTTGCATTTTTTATACTGCGCTAAATCAGGGGTCCTCAAACTATGATCCCTGGGCTAAATACATGCAATGAACGTTTGTGTTGCTGCAGAGAGTCTCCCCCTTCGGGGTCTTTTTGTGTGGGTCGGAGGGGGACAGAAACTCCAACTTTGGGGTCTGCTTCAGCCTCCTGGTGCGGGGCTTTGGGCAAAGGCTGGAGGGAAGTGCTGCTGGTGGCAAAGAGCCGGAGGGCCTCGTTCCGGTGGGAGTGCATCATGGCCTGGAACTGGCTGACCATCTCAGCCCGCTGAGCCTCCAGGCGCCTTTACCTGGCCTTGCGCTCCTGCAGGTCTTCCCTTTGCTTGGAAAGCCTATGCTCGTAGTCCTCAGTGAGGTGCTTCTGCTGAGCCTCCTTCTTGGTCAGATCCAATTTGAACTGAGCTGTTTTGCCAACTCTTTCTCGTGGTGGCTGCTTAGCTCCAACAACTGCTTCCAGTTGGGGCCCTAAGGAGCTCGGGCGGGCAGGTGAAGAGTGGCTGGGAGGGGAGGGGCAAGTAGAAGCGCCCCTTGACATGAGTGACATCAAGTTGGCCATACCCACCCAATCACATGACCACCTAACCATGCCCACCCAGCCAGTCATTAGGCAGATCATATTAGTGGTCCGCGGGATTTAAAATTATGAATTTAGTGGTCCCTGAAGTCCGAAAGGTTGGTGACCCCTAGACTAGATGACCTACAAGGTCCCTTCCTGTAATTCTATGCTCTATGTACCCACTCATGACTGGCATATCCAGCACCGTAATGGCATTTAGACACCAACTGCCCCTATGGGCTGTCTGGTTCACTATACTACCGTGTCCTGTTATTACGATACTGCAGCAGTAAATGAAACAATCACAACTTGGGTGAAGGAAAGAGCAGCAGTGGAAAAATTTCGGAACAAAAGATCTGACAGGGGTTTCATGGTGCTGGGGGAGGAAAACCCAAATGACGATCTATGGGAGTCACGTCCATGACCTGTGCAGAAGCCCCATGAAAGGCAAGCAGTGAATATTTCCAACCAGGCTTGTCACCCACCGGTACTTACCAACCGCGGAGAGAGAGACAGTAGGTTTTCGGGTATCTCTGAAAGACAACAAAGCTGCCATAAGAACATACAGCTTAACGACGCTCTCCTAAATGCCTACAACCAAATAATTGGAATTCTATGCATACATCATCATTTAAGGACCCCCATAATCCCTTGCAGGGTGGAGTCTGGGCAACTGAATGGAGCTAGCAGAGCGTTTTAATGGCCGGATGCCCTTCCTGTCGCCAATGCGGAGTTTTTTGTTCAGCGGATATATTCTCATTGTGCCCAGAGAGAGAAATATCTGCCTCTACTTAGGATCAAACTCACAGCCTCCTGAATGTGAGGTGAGATCTCTACCTCTAGGCCACCGCACCACTCTAATTAGAATTCTATGCATACGTTGCTCTAAAACCCAAGGGGGGGAGGGAGTTACTTTCATAGCATATGCACTGGATTAAAATAAACCCACCTACACAGATCACCCTTGCTATTTCTGCGTGAGTCACTGATCAAGGCAGACCCTGCTTGAAAAGAGGCAGGCCCGAAGCTGTGATTCACACACAGATGCAGCTGCAGGAGCTACTCCTGAGAGACCAGCCATCTTCCTGTTGATCTGCACCAGAGTCACAGCAAAACCATTTGCCTCGAGTGCGGAAAATGAAAATCTCTGGCATGTACTGCCGAGATTAAGCAGGCAACTGGGGTTCTTTGGTTGGTCCACAGGACATGGGACAACCTTTGTGGCAAACTGCTGGGAAACAACTGGTTCCAGCGATCACATTATTCCAAAACATGCCAGAAGCCTGAAGGGTCCTCAGGCCAGCAAGGTCCAGGTGGGTCTTTCAGTGTAACCTTGAATGGCTGTGTAACAAATAAATGGCTGTGAGCCAAGGCCCACCTGGACACTGCTGGCATGAGGACCCTGAAGGCAGGTTTATGGCACGTATTGGAATGTGACTCACAACTGATACTCACACTAACAACTGTTGCAGCATTCCCCCAAGTCACCTGATCAAAATTTAGGTGCTTGGTAAATCCGGCATGGATTTAAGAGGGTTGCAGCATCTTGGGGGGGGGGGGGGGGGTGTGTATGTCACATGATTGCCATCGGCAACTTTTCAAATCAGCAAAGTCAATGTGGGAAGCCGGATCTGCTTAATGACTGTGATTCACTTAACAACTGCAGTGATTGACTTAACAACCGGGGCAAAAAGATAGTAGAATTGGGGGCGCCTCACTTAACAACCACATTGCTTAAAAATGGAGAATTCTGGTCCCAATTGTCGTAATAAATTGAGGACAACCTGTAATTCAATTTTAGAGATTTCTCCCTCACCTCATCTACACACATACACCAAAAAAACCAAAACTTGGGTAGAAATTTAACACCTCTTTGCACCATAGCAAAGGCAAACCCTATTCGCTAAGCTATAATAGGAGAAGACAACATTAATAATACCCTAGGTCTTATGGAAGCACCCCACTTAAAAACAGCAGCAGCCGCCACGGGTGCCCTACAGCAGGGGTCACCCAACCCCCAGTCCATGGACTTACACCTTACAGGCCACCAAAACTCTTACTTGATGTCCCAGATGTAGATGTATGTGTCAACCGAACTGGTAACCAGTAGATCTGACTCGAACACCGCCCAGTCCAAATCACTAGAAAAGGCAGAGAGAGAGAAAAAGAGATCAGGGGTGGGTAAGTATGGCCCCCCTTTATGGCCCGTGGACTTCAACTCCCACAATTCCTGAGCCAGCACAACCGTGGCAATTCCTGAGCTTGGCTGGCACAGGGATTCTGGGAATTGAAGTCCACAGGTCATAAAGGCATACCACTATATAGAAGGAGAAGAGAACTTTGCAGAAGGTAGAGGGACAGAAGGTCCCTTCCAACTCTATTATTTCAGGAGCCTTGGTGGCGCAGCAGACTAAAGTGCTGTTAAGTAGCACTTAGGTACCTGCAATTACTGCAAGTTCAAATCTCACCAGGCTCAAGATTGACTCAGCCTTCCATCCTTTCGAGGTAGATAAAATGAGGACCCGGATTGTGGGGGCAATAAGCTGACAATGTATAAAAAAAGAACACCACTTGGGGGGGCCGAAAGCCCTACTAAGCAGGTATATACAAAAGTATGAAGGCTATTGCTTAACGCATTGTAAGCTGCCCTGAGTCTCCGGAGAAGGGTGGCATATAAATCGAACCAACCAACCAATCAATCAATCAATCAATCAATCAATCAATCAATCATTCTAGGTTCATCCCTGACATAGATGAACAGGAGACCTCAACAGTGACAGCTTATAATGATAAGGCTTTGTGCAGTCACTTGCCACCACCTTCTTCACTGTCAGGAAAAACCATACCGGTATTTTGCAAGAAAATCTGGAAACCTGCCCCATTTGGCTTCTCTCTTCCTAGGCTGCTCTTTTCACACAGGGCTACCTCAACGGAATCTTCATGGGAGACTATAACAATTTTTTAAAAAACCAATAACAACTATGCAGTCTATGCTTCCTACATCGGGTCATTCTGGTCCTACAGTTTAGCCAAGGCCGATTTCTGGGAGAACTCAGCAAAGTTTTTCAGAGATAATCAGGAGTTTTTTTCCCAATAAAAACACTGCAAAATAGCTTGCCCTATGGAATCCGGCTTCTGCAACTCCAATGCTCTTGAGCAGTGAAAAGCAGAAATGTGCATCGTGATATTTTGGGAGTTCTTGGAGATGTGCAGCCAAGTTGCTAGGAAGCTGAAGTCCACAGATCTTCAAGTGGCCAAGGTTGAGAAATCCCAGCCTGGCCTCCAGTGAAGACAAGAGTTATAGTTTAGAGATTATAAAGCTAAACTCCTTGTGATATTTTCATGTCTCTTCTAGCGATGAGCTTGCAAACAAGGAGCAGCAGCAGGAGGTCTGATAGAAAGGAGGCCTCACAGCTACCACACCACTGTATTCCTGGCTCATAATGCACCGGGCTCCCTGGGGCAGCCATACCTGATGACACGCGTGTGTCCTTGCAAAGAAGTGCCGATTTCCCCATTACCGTCCTTCCATTTATACAGGTCAACACGTTGGTTGCTCTGAAATTAAGACAGAAAGCATCAGGAGCCACAAACAAAACCACAGAGTCATTTTCCAAAAACGGTGTTTGGCAGCTTGAAGATGTGTGGACTTCATCTCCCAGGATTCCCCAGCCAGCATGGGTGGTTGGAGAATTCTGGGAGTTGAAGTCGCACATCTGCAAGTTCTTAAGGTTGAGAAACAATGTTCGAGAATGGGAGCATTCCTTTAGCTTTTAAAATGAGGGGGGGAATCCTATCCCCAAGAGAAATATGTTCCCCAATATTTAGAAAATTTCCTCACAGTGCTACCTGGCTTCTTCTGATTATATCAGCCAGTTTTGTCTAGTGATTAAGGCACCAGGCTAGAAACTGGGAGAATGTGAGTTCTAGTCCCACCTTAAGCATGAAAACCAGATGGGTGACTTTGAGTCAGTCGTTCTCTCAGCCCAACACACCTCACAGGTGTCAGGTTTCGAGGTCGTCTCAAATAAATTGCATTTCAAACAAAGTCTTTGATGAAAAACTCCCATTTATTAAGCACGACATTCTAACTCTGACTCCATTGCAGCCAACACTGATTTCCTGACCCAAAACCCTCCCTTTCCTTTCCCCACTCCTCTGCACTCATTGGCCATCTTCCAAGTCACTCTACCCCTAATCTACTGCTCCAACTCAAAGGAATTTCCCCCCTCCCATCCCATCTCCTAGGGGATATTATCTCCAGGGAAAATAAGTAGGTGAAAAGACAAACGTCCCTTTCCAGACGCCTCCGCTTCTCCTTCTTATGTCAGCACTAGAGTAAATGCAGCTTGAAGTGCTGACAACAGGATTGTTGTTATGGGGGCAAATAAGAGGAGGAAAACATGTTGGGATATGTTTGCCGGCTTGAGTTATTTGTAAAAACAATAAAGGTGAGATACAAATAAGCAAATATCCAAAACTTGGATGAGATATCCATGCGACAGCTTCTACAGAATAAATGCAGAACAAGAGAATGTGATTTTGGGTACTTCAGATGTTGGGAAGGAACATCTCCCACCCTCCATCCCAGAGTTTACCGATGCAGCAAAGAAGTGTGCGTGGCTCTCGTGGGGATTCCACTGCACAGCCCCAATGTCCCACTTGCTCTGACGGGAAATCTTGCGGTGGCCATCAGTCGGTGCATCCAGGTTCACAATGTAGAGGAAACGGCGCCTGGGAAAAGGCCCACAAACACAGGAAGGAACGTTACTACAGTAGATCCAAAGTGATTTACTACCATGAGGGGCAACTCTTATCCTGAGGTAGGTAATTGAGACTGGAATTATGGTCGTAAGTCATGCTAGTTGTTAAGCGAATCACTACATGACCATGCCTGGTTTTACAGCCTTTTTATGGTGGTTGTTAAGTGAATCACTTTGGACATTAAATGAACCCTGTGGTCATTAAGTAAATCCTTTCTCCACAAACAGTTATAAATGCAGGCTGGTTCACAAGCACCCAAAATATGATCACATATTGCAGTGTGTGCATGTGTGTGCAACTCTTTGTGACACAACTTGCTGCAGAACAAGAGTTATACTATGTCCCAAAGGTGCTTATCAAGAGGCAACTGGACTTTCTGGTTTTTCTTTGAAGAGGTTTCACTTCTCATCCAAGAAGCTTCTTCCGTTCCTCACCATCCAATCAGAACGGAAGAAGCTTCTTGGATGAGAAGCGAAACCTCTTCAAAGAAAACCCAGAAAGTTCAGTTGCCTCTTGAAAAAAAGGCACCTTTGGGACAATGACCTGGATGACTGAAAATCTCCATAGACAAAAGAGTTACATTAATATTGAAGAAATAATGGAATAGAATCATTAAAGAAAGGATGCAAAAGGAGGGACAAAATGAAATGTGAATGACAAAAATTAAAATAACTTTTAAATTATTTTAAATACTTGAACTGTCCTGCTGCGAGTTGTCCCACGATGAGACAACTGCCCTGAGTTGCCCCATTCTGAGCCTGACACCCAGTAATGTAGCCCCCTAAGATTCTAAACCTTTAACATTATCATGTGATTTATATACATTAACGGTATTATATATTTTTGATGAGGCCCAAGACAATTCCTTTTCAGGGCGGTTCAGGCTAGCCAAAAGGTTGGATACCCATGGTTTATAGGAGGGGTCTCCAAATTTGGCAAATTTAAGACTTGTGGACTTCCACAACTACACAAATCTTAAAGTTGCCAAGTTTGGAGACCGTTGTTTAAAGCAAGGATTTGTATATGCGACCATTAAATGCAGCAAGCCCTGGAACTGCCTAACTGCAGAGTACCTGCATAAAGTAGTGTCTCAGGCTAAACTGACACCAAATATGCCAACCATGAAACCGATTGAGCTGCTGCTTGAACCCAAATTCAGATTACAGGTAGTCATCCTCTTACAACAGTTCATTTAGTGACTATTCAAAGTTACAATGGCACTGAAAAAACTGACTGATGACTGTTTTTCACAGTTACAACTTTTGTAGACCCCCCCCCATGGTCATGTGATCAAAATTCAGACGCTTGGCATCTGGTTCACATTTATGACAGTTGCAGTATCCCGGGGTTACGTGATCCTCTTTTGCGTCCTTCTGACAAGCAAGGCCAACGGGGAAGCCAGATTCACTTAAAAACTATTACTAATTTATCAATTGCAGTGATTCACTTAAACAACCGTGGCAAGAAAGATCGTAACGTGGGACAAACTCACTTAACAAATGTCTCACTTAACAACAGACATGTTGGGCTCAATTGTGGTCGTAAGTTGAGGACTACCTGTCCTACCAAAATGTAAGGCTACTTAGGTCCTGCTGCAGGTATTGTTCCAGCAAGAGATCGCCATAGGGCTCAGATGCACATTTCTGTGCCACCAAATGTTGGATTATAATTACAGGAAGTCTTGCACGGAAACTATAAGCCAGAATTTATCTAGCTTCTTACGTAGCTCCTGCAAAAAGCAGTTGACTATGTAAAGTTTCTGAAATAACTTTTTCAGATCACAAGTGGCGTTCCCAGGAGTGATTGTGTCTTCTTCCATTAAAAAAAAACAAACTTTCATTCATAAAATCCAGCAGACGAGGCAGAAATATTCAGCCAATCTTTCTTTTGCAAGGCGCATTCTTCTCCTACGAGAAAGAATGTGTTTAGGGAGGAGCACTCGGTCACATCGTCATCAGAACTAGAGATCAAAGATTCGCCACCTCTTCTGCACTTGGCAAATCTAGGCCACAATTTAGTTGCTTCCGGATTTGAGCTTCTGAGACAGCTTATCGGGCTATTTTTGATCACGGCAAAGTTGCTCAATAATTATTGCATTTGAATTTAACGTGGGTATTTACGAGAGAGGCATATTTGAATTGTTTAAAATAGTGTTACTACTGAATTAAAGTGTTGCAATGATATATATGTGTGTGTGTGTGATATATATATGTGTGTATGTATGTATGTATGTATGTATGTATGTATGTATGTATGTGTATGTGTATGTGTGTGTGTGTGTGTGTGTGTGTGTGTGTGTATACAAAAAAAAAACTCCTGCGAAAGAATAATTAATGTTCCGGAACTGGTTTAAAGTCAGCCATGGGGAAATTTGATGCATGTTCCTGCATGAAGTACATTTGAATTCTCTCCTAAGAATCCATTCTAGAAACAAATGTTTCTAGACAAAAATTAAGAAATTTTGCATCTGTTGTTCTGCTTTTGCTGTATATTTGAAAGAAAGAATTTTGGATAGCTTCGTTTTAATCATCATTATCACTAGCGCAGGACTGTCAAATATCTGTACAACTACGAGGATTAGAAACCTACTCATTTAAAAAGAGTGTCCTAAGAAAGCAAAAACCTGCATATACAGATAGTCCTCAACTTATAACCACAATTGAGCCCAACATTTCTGTTGCTAAGTGAAACATTTGTTAAGTGAGTTTTGCCTCATTTTACGGTTTTTCTGGCCACAGTTGTTAAGTGCAGTTGGTAGGTTAGTAACATGGTCGTTGAATGAATCTGGCTTCCCCGTTGACTTTGCTTGTCAGAAGGTCGCAAAAGGGGATCATGTGACCCCAGGATGCTGCAACTGTCATAACTATGAACCAGTTGCCAAGTGTCTGAATTTTGAGCACGTGACCTTGGAGACGCTACGATGGTAGTAAGTATGAAAAATGGTCATAAGTCACTTTTTCCAGTGACGTTGTAACTTTGAATGGTCACTAAATGAACTGTTGTAAGTCGAGGACTACCTGCAGTGCTACTTTCTTCAACTTTTTTTTGCACATCTGTGAAATCACAGCTGCCACCCGGCACAGAGCTAGGACTCTGGAAGGAAGACCCAAGTTCAGTGGGCGATCTAAAGCAGGTCTTGTTAGGCGGGCTGATAATAACCCGGTTTCCTCTTACATGCTGATAACAAGCCATCTCCTGCAGGGCACTAATAGTGCTATTAAAAAGCCAGCAGGCCTAAAATGAAAAGGACAAAGCGTAGACAATTACTGTAGCCGCTGAGCAAAGGCAACCTTTATCAAAAAAGAAGAGGTTTCGGCTAGAAGCTAGGAAAAAAAATCTTATCTTATCCCTTCACAGAGTACCATTCAATGTTGGATCTAAATGGTACGTCTGAATTCTATCTTTGCTCCATCATTGCCTGGGCGTGGAGTGGGGGTGGGGGAAGCAACTTTTATCCAGTCAGGAACCACACTTCAACTTTTAATAATGATTTGACAAGAGATCAAGGAATATAGTGATGTGCCGATGCAATACACCAATGTAACCAGGGTATGATGAAAAATTCTCAACCTATCTTATTGGGGGGGAGCTTGTGGTGGTCTTAACTGAAAAAAAAAAGGTTATTAAGCTTCTGTGGAGGAGTTAAAAGGTGGCTTTGCTGGAAAATGTCAGTGGCAAAATTTGTGGGGTACAAAAAAGAGGGGTTGCCTGTGGTTTATTGGCAACTCTACTCTCACACGCTTGTTCAAAAGGAGAGGAACTGAGGAATCTTCAATGGAAAGATGGGGCAGGTTTCATGTAAAGAAGGGCAGGTGTTTCTTCACCCGAAACAAAACAAAAGAAAAGAAATAAAGAAATGACGGAGATGGCTTCAGAAGATTTGTAGAGGAAATGTCACATAAATTCAAGGAAGATTTGTCCTACTTGGCATGAAGGCTAAATTTTCAGAGGCAGAGCATGACAGACAATGAGGGATATTTAGTGCCAAATATTTCTAGCAATATTTCCTGCTAGAAATTGAAGGAGGAGAACCAGGTTAGTCTATGGGAGTCAAAAATCAGGAGCATGATAGCAACTTTTGACTTTCATACCAAAGTTAAATTCACACATTTCATTCAAAGGCGTAAACCTTTATGAGCTATTTTATTAAATGAGTCAGTCTGAAAAGCTGCCCCCAGATTCCTTCTGGTTTTTCCTGCAAAGAGATCACTGATGGATCTATTGGGGCAGAGTTCCCCAGTGTTCCCTTTGTGGACTGGCTGGAGTGTGTGTGGAAGAGGAGGATTCTGTGTGAGTGGCGGGCAAGACCGTGCATGCAACTCCATTTGCGTGAGCAGCAGGCACGCGCACATGCTGCTTGTGCAAATGGAGCACACGTGTTGTGACCTGTTGGCCAACCAAGCCCTCAAGCAGCTGAATCAGAGGAGGAAGAGGAGGAGGCATGGGAGTCAGGGTCAGCATCAAGGCAACCTGAGAGCTCCGAGGGGGAAGAGGGAATGGAGCTGGCACAGAGAAAGAGAGAGAGAGACAGAGGCGGAGCCTGGGCCGTCCGTCAACCCTCAGATGGAGAGTCAACAGCCCCCAGGTCTGGAGGTGGCTGATGAGGAAGAGGAGGAACAGCTGGGTCCAGTGCCTGACACGTGGATGCACAGAAGGCAGAGGAGAGGAGAGCAGTGGAAATATGTGGGCTGATCCTTGGGCGGAAGAGCCACCATAGCTAGTGAAGCCCCACCCTAGCTCCGGGGATAAAAGGCAGGGGGTGGAGATGAGTAGATGTAGCAGACAACCAGGGTGGATAAAAATCAATGATTTTTTTTAAAAAATCAAAAAAATCAGATTTTTTTAATTTAAATTGGATTTGATTTTTATCAAATTTATTTTAATAAAAAACTTTTGGGGTAAAAATCTATCGTAAGATAGTTTTCTATTTAAGATACATAAATAATTTAGTTTATTCAGCATGAAATGGATCTTAGTTATGTAGCACGAGGCTATATATTCTGCAACACTGGGACTATCGGTGAGTCAACAGTGGGTCAAAGGAGTAGCAGAGATGACAGTTGCTCTTTAAAAATTATGATTTAAATCGAGTTGATTTAAATCAAGCCTTTTTATTAGTGAGTTAAATCATGATTTAAATCAAATCCACCCTGCAGACAACTATTCATCTCCCTGCCGGACAGACTTGTTAGCCTGCTGTGAGAGATTTTTTGCCAGGGCTGCTGGCGCTCCTAATAAAGGAATCATTGATTTAATTACAGAGGGTTTGTTGTTTTGGGGGAACTGGTTCAGAACAGTGTGCTTGCCTGCTGCTCACACAAGTGTGGATGTGAATGTGCGCACGCTCGCCCGCCACTTCCATGGCCCAGTTCCAAATGGCTCAAGGCCTGGAAGTGGGCTGTAGCCCAAGGGTTGGGACCCCTGTATTAGGGTCATGGAGTCTGATTTTGGATCACTCTTCGTCAACTACTGCTTGTGTTTCAATCTCCTTTTCCTCCACTTCACTGAGAAGACAAAGTTCTGGGAAATGTGAAGACAAGGTTTCCTTCTTCCCTCTGTACCTATCATCAGGTACCAGTCCAGGTGTTGCCAACAGTAACTGCAATTCCACCCTGAAGGTTTTAGCACTCACCCAGAAAGGACCGCATGCTGCCCAAGACAGTCTACGGACATTGCTGTTGCCTGTGAAAATAAGAGAGAAATGAATTTCCCCAGCTTATCAATAATACATTAAAAGTAGCAAAAATGTCCTCGGGTAGCACTCAACTGGCTATATGGTTATGTAGTGTTATTGACAACAATACAGAAAAAGGGTTGACACTGCCTTCCTTCCAACTGTAAATAATACATCTGATAATCAGAGGCCACACGCTATTAAATCAGCCTATTTGATGGGAGGATATGAGGCTAAACCATTAAAGTCAATCCAACAACAACAGACTTGCTAAAAAGATGATTGGGGCGCTAATTTTCCCCCCATCTCCTTGGGAAAAGGTCAGTGATATCAACAGAAATTGCCTTTCGCTAAATATAAATAGAACTCTACTGCAAGCTGTTTTGGAGCACAAAATAGAGAACAGAAACCCATGGCTGCCAATATATAAATCATCTGCTTCTGAGTCATGCAGAATTAAAATTACTTCCTCAAAGTGTTCTAACTGAAGGCCTCCGAATAGCGACCGGAAATCTTCGTGGTTTCATGAAGCACCTTTCTTTGAGACGGCCTTTTCTCTTTCACAACTCGTGTTCGATACTCTTCAAAACAGCCTATTTCAAACGCAAAGTAATTTTCACATTCAAGGAGTCTGAAATCTATGCACACCTCACTTCAAATTTTAATTCTTGAGGGGCAGCAGCTCCTCCTCTCTTAATAATCTTTGGTTTCCATCTGTTTAAGCCTTCGCTATTGAATGCAGGTAATCCTCAATTTACAACAGTTTGTTGAGTGACCATTCCAAGTTACAACGGCACTGAAAAAAGTGACTTGTGACCATTTTTCACACTTATGACCTTTGCAGCATCCCCAGGGTCACTTGTTCAAAATTCAGACGCCTGGGGTCATGTGATCAATCATCTTTTGCAGCCTCCTGTTAAGCAAAGTCAACGAGGAAGTCAGATTCACTTAACAACTGTAGGGACTCACTTAACAACTGTGGCAAGAAAGGTCATAAAATAAGGCAAAATTCACAACAAATGTTTCACTTAGCAACCAAAATGGTGGGCTCAAAGGACTATAGGCTTAAATACCGCTCCATAATGCTTTCCAGCCTTCTCTAAGCAATTTACAGAGTCAGCCTCTTGCCCCCAACAATCTGAGTCCTCATTTTACCCACCTCGGAAGGATGGGAGGCTGAGCCAACCTTGAGCTGGTGAGAATCGAACCGCCAAATGGCAGTCAGAAGAAGTAGCCTGCAGTACCGCACTCTAACCACTGCACCACCACGGCTCTATGATGCCGATTCTCCACAATCCATATTGCAACAGACACCACCTGCACATTCTCAAGCCAAACTGTTGCTTTCAGCAACATCTGGCTCTCCCTGTCACACGCCAGTCTGGCAAGCAGAGTATTATTGACTTGAGCAATCAAAAGCCAGTGCTAAACTTGCCAGGCTCTGCAGGGGGCTCCACCTCAAGCCTCCCCTAAATGAATTTAAATGGGTGAGGGAGAGCTGGTTCCTGTTAGGGTGCTTCAAGTGTACTACAAGATAAAATATGGTTTCGGGAGCTCCAGGAACAGGTTCAGGTTTTCCTCCAAATCTCCCCCCAAGAGCCACTTTCCCTGCTTCAAGAAGCCAGTCAGCTTGTGCAGGCCTGAGCTTTTGGGAAACAGGCCTAGGTGTGTCTGTGACCCGTGTTTGTTCTGAATCACTGCCCCTCGTCTTGGATGCAGCGAGCCTCCCAGCATCTTAAAGCCATTTTACAGGTAATCCTTGACTTTACGACCACAAGTGATTTCCACTGCTAAGCAAGGCAGGGGTTAAGTGAGTTGCACCTCTTTTCACGATCTTGCCACAATTAAGCGAATCACTGCCATTGTTAAGTGAATCACACAGTCATTAAGTGAATCCAGCTTCCCCAATGACTTTGCTTGTTGGAAAGTTGCAAAAGGGGGAATCATGTGACCCCAGGATAGTGCAACTGTCATTAATACACGCCAAGTGCCCAAAATTTGATCATGTGACCATGGGGATGCTGCAACGGCCACAAGTGTGAAAATAGGTCATAAGTCACTTTTTTTCAGTGCTGCTGTAACTTTGAACGGTGACTAAAGGAATGATTGTAAATCGAGTTCTACCTGTACAGGAATAATCCTGCCTGTACCTGTACAAAACCAGATGCCAGAAGGATGAACATGGTTCTAGGTCCGTGAAGGTGAACCTATGGCACACGTGCCACAGGTGGCACGCAGAGCCATATCGGTGGGCACGCGAGCACAGCTCTGGTGCACATGAGCATGCTGGTCAGCTGATTTTCGGGCATTCTGGGCCCACTGGAAGTCAGCAAACATTCCATTTCCGGCCTCCGGAGGGCCTCTGAGGGGTTGGGGAAGGCAGTTTTCACCCTCCCCAGGCTCCTAGAAAGGCTCTGGAGCCTAGGGAGGGCGAAAAACGAGCCTACCGGGCCCACCGTGTCATCGCATGCCAAAAGCAGGGGAGGCACGGGTGTGTGTGTGTGTGTCACACACACATGTGTGGGGGCGGGGCGCATAGAATAATGGGTGCGGGAAATAGGACAAAGCCAGCCAGACGAGGTAGACGCAACACCCCGGCGAGGTGATCACTTTTGGCACGCGATGGCAAAAAGGTTAGGCATCACTGTTCTAGGTACTCCATCCGACCCTGGCTCTTTAGTTCCACATCACCTTGAGGCACAATCTCTCCCCCTCCCCATTCAACAACCCCTAAAGAAGGAGGCTAACTCCTTCAATAGCATCCCCCGCTTTTAATCCCCGCTGGAGGTCCAGAAAGATAGAATGGTCAACATTATCAAAATCTGCTGAAAGATGAAGGAGCAGAAGAATGGATGCATCATCATCACCCCCATTCTGGATCTGACAGATACAATCAGTTTTAAAATGTTTATTTTATAGAACCAAGGAAATTATTCTCATCACCCTTATACAGCTGCTACAGAAGTAAAAATAAATACTGGCATATTTAAAAGTTGTTCTTTTTTAGTTCTCCATTTTGCAAAATATATAGAAACCATACAAAGCACATTCCCTTACATTTCTATACAGTGTATGTCTCAAGCAGGCAGGCACCTCCTTCTCTCCACAGCCCTATGGGAATGGGAACAAGAGTTCTCTCTCTTGTCTTCATTATCAGACAGCAGCCAGGCAATTAAAAAGATTGGCATTCTTGCATTTTTCACCATAACGATCAATTTGCAAGAGAGCAATCAATGGGCAGGCAACACCCCCACCCCTTTATTTGAGAATTTACTTGTCACACATCCTATTTTCCCACAGGTTTATCTCAATGCTGAACTTTATAATACATTTAGGAGGAGATTCTGTCTTTTTTAGATGCTCCCAGTTTGGGAAATGAATCCATTTATACAATCGTGAACAATTGAGGGCAAAAGAAGAAGGGGACGACAGAGAAGGAGGTGGCTGGATGGAGTCACTGAAGCAATAGGCGTGAGCTTATTAAATGGACTCCAGAGGATGGTAGAGGACAGGAAGGCCTGGAGGAACATTGTCCATGGGGTTGCGACTTCGCAACTAACAACAACAAATACAAGCGTAATATTCTCAAATAAGAAATATCTGTGTTGGTAATAATATATTTCCAACAAGGTTCCTGGGTGAGGGTCTGTGCAAAAAGCTGTAAACAAAAATATACTAGTAAACATTATTTTAAAAGGGGACTCTTACTTATGTGCATGAATCTTAGGAACCATCTCAACTTGATGGGATTAGCCTGTCCCACCTGTGCTGGTAGAAGAGACATGCAGTGGACCCTGTCAATCAAGAAATTCCAGCTGGCGGGGGCCCAGGAGAGCCTATTCTGGCATGGTGTGGGCCCTCTGGAGCATCCTGTCCCCCTCCCCCCCCCCAGGTCAGAGCCACATCCTTGAAGACTTGGCTCTGCCAACTAGCCCAGGGCCACAATAGGGAAGTGAAATCCCAGAGATGGTTACTGGGTTAGTTAGATGCCTACCTACTCCACTTATGCATTTTGCTTCCTTCCTCTCCATCTTGGGCAACTGAATTTTAACTAAATTTTAAATTCATGGTCTTTGTTTATTGTTTTAATGTTTTATATGGTATTTTTATGGAATGACTGTAAACCACCTAGAGACGCCTTGGCGAGATGGGTGGCATAGTAAATACACAGTAGTACTTTATAGCCAATTTGCATGAATTGTGTGTGTGTGTGTGTATGTATGTAGCATATGTATGTATGCATGTATGATGTTTGCATGTAACAGTAACAGAGTTGGAAGGGACCTTGGAGGTCATCTAGTCCAACCCCCTGCTCACGCAGGAGACCTATACTAGGGATTTGAATTGCCGACCTTTCTGATCGACAAGCTCAGTGTCTTAGCCACTGAGCCACCTAGCCAGGGTACGTATGTAGGTACGTATGTGTGTAAAACAATATATATAAATAAACTACATTCATGCAAATTGGCTAAAAAATACTACTACGTATTATTTCCCATTGTATTTAGAAAATCTTAATTTCTCATAGTTTTATAATGTACAGTATTTAAGAAGCATTGGCTCTTATAGGTCTCTTTAAAAAACTATCAAAATATGATTTTTCCTCCCTTATTCAAAAGGGGAAGAATAGAGACCTCTTTTCCTAACAACAAAACAACATCTGATTGCTAAGCGTAAGATCAGAGCTGGTATTTCTTCCAAGGGCACTGCCATGGGAATTGATGAAATAATAGCTAGATTTACATACGGTTAAGTTGGTTATTAAACACACCCATTTTCTTGATATCCATAAACCATAAATGAGCAGGTAGACTGCATTTAAAATTAACCAGGCTTAGTATAGTTTGCACACACAACTACTAAATCTTGTAACCCTCTTGAGTATCTTATGTCATTGTTATCAGCAAAAAGACTGGAAAATAAAGGATTTATCAAACTGAATACATCCAGTTGTAACAATGTACAGATTCCATCTGTCCAGAATAATGGTAGTGTTATTCTTTCTTATGAATTTCTGGTTGGTATGAGCAAAGTTTCAACAGTGATGAAATTTTCCCTTTTAGAATATTTACTTCTCAACTTCCCCTTGCCACCATGGTCTTTTGAAGGAAACAGAGGCAGGAGTGATGGCAATTACCATTTGATGACACTGGCACCCAGCATTCAAAGATCCTTAAAGAGAATTTATATTTTATGCCTCAGTATATTCTCAAAAAAACAATATAGAAACCTAATTCGCATACCATGCTAAATCATATTTTTATTTGTTTCCCTGTGGAAGCTCGTAAATAATAGAACACACAGCTTAGCATAACTGTGAGTTCAGCCCATGTATGTTCACATATCACAATATATGACAATTTGTTCACTAAACCAGAATTGGCTAGGTTTCTTCATTGAATTAAACCATAAATATGATTTTATTAACTAGAAAAGTTGGTTCATGTGAAACACAAAGAGCCTAAGTGCAATGTGCAAAATCCAGCCAATAAATATCTTCTCTGATGACTGATTTATAGGCGTGTTTATGAAGATATTATACATCTAGAAATCTGTGTGCATTAGTATTGATTATTTTAACTATTAACCTTATTCAGCAGTGGCAAACACTAGCTGTTAGAAACTTCTGAATACCTCATAGCACAAATTTGTTTTGTAGACAAGACCGCAGTTCGTAAGATATTGTAACATTAGCATAATTGGGTAGGAAAAAATGTACAGTACAGGAGAAGGAATATAAAGAACAATATAAATACCTTAATAACTCATATTATCAGTCTAAAAATATCTTTGTAATATTATCCTAATTAGTCATCCATCTATGGCTTTCTTGTTTTGTAAAACTTATTTTGAAATATTATAACATTCATTTCCATGTTTTATTATCTAGCCATTGGTAAAATAAATCCCATATCTTATAGTATTGTTTATGATATGAGAAACTGGATAATTAGTAAGTTAGGAATATGGTGAGGAAGCACAAAAGACTTGTAACCAACCAACACACTGTTTGCAATTGTAATGGATGAGGGATTTATGTTTTATGTTTTGTTTTAAAATAATAATAAAAAAACCCTTAATAACATTTGTTATGTACCTGTTGGAATCAATCAACTAACAATCCAATTAACCCAGATCGGACCTATATAATGTCTACTGTAGCAATCTTGCCAAAATTCAAAATGTCCAATTTATAACAGAATAGCAAGGCAGCTTTTTAACATGGGTCAGTTGTTAAACTTTTAGCTGTAGCTTAAAGGGGGGAAAACAAATGATCATCTCAGCAGAAATCTGCTCCAATTTAACTCCCCCAGGTCATTGCAGAAGCCTCTGGAGCACTGTTCTTAAAGTGTTTAACAGTGTGTTTCTCAACCTTGGAAGCTTGAAGATGGGTGGACTTCAAGTCCCAGAATCCCCCAGCCAGTGCTGCTGGCTGGGGGATTCTGGGAGTTGAAATCCACCCATCTTCAAGCTACGAAGGTTGAGAAACACTGGTTTAACACAATTACAGGTAGTCCTTGACTTACAACCACAACATTTCTGTTGTGAAGCATGACAGTTAAGTGAGTTTTGCCCCATTTTAGGAGCTTTCTTGCCACAGTTGTTACATGAATCACGGCAGTTGTAAAGTTAGTAAAACAGTTGTTAAGCGAATCTGGCTTCCCCATTGACTCTGCTTGTCAGAAGGTCGCAAAAGGTGATCAAATGACTCTGGGACACTGCAACCGTCATAAATACATGCCAGTTGCCAAACGTCCAAATTTTGATCATGGAGCTGCTGCAATAGGTGAAAAATGGCCGTAAGACTCTTTTTTTCAGTGCTGTTGTAACTTCGAGATGGTTGTAAGTCGAGGACTACCTCTATTCCTTTTCCTGGTCTTCAATAATGTTGTTAACCCACCCATCCATACACAAATATTTTGTTGTTTTACACAAGTGTCACAACAGCAGCTGCCCCCAACCAGATCAGAGGAGGGTTCTAATTTTTTTTAGTACCGGTTCTGTGGGCGTGGCTTATTTTGTGGGTGTGGATTGATGGTCATGTGACAATTATTTAGGATTTATCAGAGGTACTGGTCTACCAGGCTTTTAACTGCTTGCAGAGCTGTAGCGATCTACCCATTTATTTTTGCAGGCACCGGTCTACTCATTTGTTTTCTTTTTACACTGATCAGCTGTAGGGCGGCCCTTTGAAGCCCCAGGCAAGAGTTTAAACAGTTTTTATCCCTCTAGCCATCAGCTGGGACTCAGGAGGCAGCAATAGATTTGGGGTGGGGGCCAAATAAAAGGTAAGAATAACGCAGGGGATGGGGGTTGGCAGAACCGGTTCAGTGACGTCGTATTGTCACCGCTACCGGCTCGGCAGAACCGGGCCGAACTGGGAGGAACCCACCACTGAACCAGATCCTCTACAGCCTAAACCCAAAACAGCCATTTCAAAAGTTATTTATCCAGTTTTTAAAACCACCCATGTTCCTCACAGAGGCTCCATTACTCACAGGATATGCTCCAGACTAAAGCAAATATCCCAGGTTTGTCTGGCTGTTTTTAAGTAACCTTTGCTTACAATTGTTTACACTGCTTGCTTCCCAAGCTCCTTGGGAAGGTGGGGGAAGGTTCTTTATAATAAAGTTCAGAACATAAGTAATTTTGATAATAATGCCAGGAAGAGAGACGGTGGTGAAGGAGAAGAAAAAAGATTGGAAGCAGTGGCCAGGCCCATTTTATTTTTGTTTTCATTTGTTTAAATTCATTTTATATTTTCCATGCCACCCAGTCTAACAGAGAGGTCAGCCGCATTATATTTAATGTATTGTTACTATTGTTTTAATGAGTATATTTTGTAAGCCTCTCAGAGGTCGCTGGAATGGGAGGCTGCATTAGTAAAACTATTATGATTGCCTCAGTCAAGAGAAAAACCAGTCACAACAGCTGGTTGGCTCAGCCTTCCATCCTTCCGAGGTGGGTAAAATAAGGACCCAGATTGTTGGGGACAATAAGGCTGTAAATCTCTTTGAGAGGGCTGTAAAGTACTGTGAAGTGGTATATAAATCTAAGTGCTATTGCCCTCCTTTCCTTCCTTCCTCCATCCTCCCTTCCTCAGCCTCCCACCCTTCCGAGTAAACTGAGGACCCAGATTGTTGGGGGCAAGAGGCTGACTTTGTAAACCGCTTAGAGAGAGCTATAAAGCACTGTGAAGCGGTAGATAAGTCTAAATGGTATTGCTATTGTGCTTCCTTCCTCCCTCCCTCCCTCCCTCCCTCCTTCAGTCTTCCCTCCTTCTGAAGTGGGTAAAATGAGGACCCAGATTGTTGGAGGCAAATAGGCTGACTCTGTAAACCGCTTAGAGAGGGCTGTAAAAGCACTGTAAAGCAGTATATAAGTCTAAGTGTCCTTCCTTCCTTCCTTCCTTCCTTCCTTCCTGTTAGAATGCAGTATTGCAGGCTAACTCTGCCCATTGCCAAGAGTTCGATTTTCAATGGCTCAAGCGGTTGACTCAGCCTTCCATCCTTCCGAGGTGGGTAAAATGAGGACCCAGATTGTTGGGAACAAGAGACTGACTCTGTAAACCATTTAGAAAGGGCTGTAAAAGCACTGTAAAGCAGTATATAAGTCTAAGTGCTATGGCTATCTTCCTCCCTCCCTCCCTTCCTTGCCAGTTCAATTCTCACTGGCTCAAGAGGTTGACTCAGCCTTCCATCCTCCCGAGGTGGGTAAAACGAGGACCCAGATTGTTGGGGGCAAGAGGCTGACTCTGTAAACCGCTTAGAGAGGGCTCATGTGAAGCGGTATATACGTCTAAGTGCTATTGCTCCTCCCCTCCTGCTGCTGGGGATGATGGGAGCTGTAGTCCAGCGCTCCCGAAGACTGCCGGGGCGAGATCCAGGCCAGTCGGCGCGGGGCAGCGTCCCTTCGTGCGACGCCAGGCAGCCTTCCCATCCCCTCAGCGGCTCCCCGCATCTCCCAAGAGGAAGGCGCGGCAGGGATGCCTCCCACCACCCCGAGTGCCAAGGAACGGGAGGGGGCGGGAGAGAGAGAGAGAGAGAGAGAGAACTCTGCCGGCAAGGCAGGTAGGCAGCCCGCCCGCCCGCCCGGGGAACGACGACCGCGCGGCCCCAAAAACGGCCCCGGATACCTGCGAGTCCCTGAATTCCACCACCACATTCTCGCTACTCCAGCGCGCCGCCATTTTGGCTGCCCTGGAGGCGGCGGCGCGACGGCGGGCAGGAAGTCGTCGCGCTCGGAGCGCAGGGCCTGCCGGGAGACGTAGTTCTCGACGTTTAAAGGAGCCGGAGCTACGTAAGAGGCCGAGCTCCGTTTCTTCCATCAGGGTTGGACTTCAACTCCCAGACTCTCCCCTCGCCTGGCTAGGAACCCTGGGAGTCGTGGTGCGACGTCGGTTTGTTTTGATCTTTCTTAAGGCAGCGTGCCTCCCAGTTGCCCCCCCCTCTTCTTTTTTTTCTTTCTTTCCTTGCATACCTTTGTCATTGCATTTGCACAACAGGCTAAATCACACACACAAACACAAATCCCTCTCTTGTAAATTGAAACAAAGCTTACCGTGCTTATGAGTGCACACATTGTATTCTTGCCTGAGTTATGCAACTTTGTGTGAACATAATGTTGAAGGAGGTGGAGATTTATTTATTCATTCATTTATTCATTCATTCATTCATTCATTCATTTATTTATTAGTTCGATTTATATGCCGCCCTTCTCCACAGACTCAAGCGATAGCCTTCATTCTTTTGTATATACCTGTTCAAAGGATTAGATTAGAGGACTGCAAAGTGGCTGTTTTCGTTAATCTATATCACTATTTAGTATATGCATATTTACTAATATGTATTTACATTATAGAGACAGGACAGCCATTTATCTGAAATGGGGTTTCCTCCTTGAGCAGGGGGTTGGACTCAATGGTGGGATTCAAGTAATTTAACAACCGGTTCTCTGCCCTAATGATTTCTTTCAACAACCAGTTTGCCAAACTGCTCAAAAAAATAACAGTCGGTTCTCCTAAAGTGGTGGAACTGGCTGAATCCCACCACTGGTTGGACTAGAAGACATCCAGGATCCTTTCCAACTCTTATTATTTCTATGTAGAAGGACTCCAAATCAATCAATCCAAAATAGACATTGGAGGCAGTGAGTCACCTGGATCACCTTTGAGTTTCAGAAGTGGATCTGAATTAAGCTATACCAACTGTGTTGTTTCCATCTCTGGAAGGAACTTATCCACGCCACTGCTGTGTTTTTGCACAATTCTTCTGGACATGTTTCCTAATGATGATGCATATCTCTACTCATACAAAGACTGGGAAGAGATCTGTCAACCCTCTATTCAAGTTTAGAATAGGGATTTTAGTCAACCTTTACCTATGTGAGATATGAATCTCTTTCCATTCCTGATTAGATAGCACAGTATAACTTTGGCTGAAAGTTCACAACTGCCACTTCAATTACATCACCCAAGTTAATCGCACAAAAGATGAAGGGTGTTGTAAATGACATGTCTCTAGGAGCTTCATTCCAAACAAATATCCCTGGGCCTACTCCTAAATAAAATCAGGTTCTTACAAGTTGGGACAAAACTCTCCTGGCTGCCTACTGACCAGCAAGTGTCCCATCCCAAGGAGTTCCTGGAGTTTGTACAATCACATTTCAAAAGCTCTTATGTCTGGAATTGTCTGAAAGAGCACAAATAAAATGGGCGCAAGCATATTCTCTTCTCAGCGGACAGTGCTCAAAATTTTAGAACCCCTTACCTGAAATTGGTGTTAAGGCTTGTGTGGCCCACTGTAAAAAATTGGTTGAAAACTGGTTCTGTTTTCTACTGTTTTTTGTCCGTTTTTGTCTTTCTTTTATAATCCCAGAACTCCCCAGACTGTATTGTCAGTCTGACTTGGCATCACACCCTCAAAATGTGGAAGTATGATTTATCTTGATAGTGGGATTTTTTTAAGGAGTGCAAAGGAACTACATTGGGTGAATACATACTAGCCTGGTGCAAAATCTTGAAAAGAATGGAACCTAGAATAAGATTCTTATTTCAGAAGTAGGGAGTGATGGCCACCTGTCCAGAAGATAACAGAACACCAAACAGAATGCAAAGTATCTGGAGCAAAGTCAGGATTCATTATGCACAAATGTTTCCACTTCAAACACTCTTGGACAAAGGAAGACACCCCTTTAGGTGTTATTCATCAACAGGCAACATATCTCAATTTTAGTGTATAAAAGAATAAAGTGCTAGTTTATTGTATTTGTGTGCATGTTGAACATTAGCAAGAAAAAAAAACCATGTAGCACAATCAAGTGACTTAAAGGTTTCAATCAGAATAGAGCTGGAATGGACCTTGGAGGTCTAGTCCAACCCCATGCTCAAGCAGAAGACCCTATACCAGTGATGGCGAACCTATGGCACGCATGCCACAGGTGGCACGTGGAGCCATTATCTGTGGGCACACTAGCGTTGCCCTAGCTCAGCTCCAGCGTGCATATGCGTGCCAGCTAGCTGATTTTTGGGCCTTCTGGGCCCACCGGAAGTTGGGAAATGGGCCATTTCTGGCCTCTGGAGGGGTGGGGAAGACCATTTTCACCCTCCCCAGGCTCCAAGAAAGCCTCTGGAGCCTGGGGAGGGCGTAAAACGGGCCTACCAGGCCCACTGGTAACCTTTTTGCCGTCGCGTGCCAAAAGTGGGGGGACCGCAGGAGGTCGCATGCACGGGCATGGGGAACATTGAATTATGGGTGTGGGCATGTGCACGTACGCGACCCCCCCCATTCCCCCCACTTTTGGCACACGACAGCCAAAAGGTTAGCAATCACTGCCCTATACCATTTCAGACAAGTGTCAGTCCAGTCTCTTCTTAAAGACCTCCAGAGAGGTCTTTTGTAGGCTTCTGTTTTTGCCTGCCAAAGAGTCCTCTGCACCAATGGATTATATCTGCTTCTTTAGCCTGTCTCATATTCTTCTCTCCCCCAGGGGTTAGGGCCTAACCCATTTTATGGGTATCAACTGATCGTTGACAGTTGTCTCTGGAAATGTATGTACTCAAGCTGTGAGATTCATGCATCAGGAGGCAGCAACATTTTTAAGATGAGATTTTAACATAACTGACGATAAAAATGGAACAAGAGCCGATTCATATTTTGTGCCAAATCAAAATCTGTTAACCATGGTTTATTAAACTACAAATGGCAAGTCATTGATGAAATTGATAAATCATGCAAGCCACAAAGTAGAAAACCTGTGGGCGATACTTTGTAATTGTTGTTTGTCCTCTTTCCAAAAATGTATCTCCTGAGGTTGTTGTAAAGATAAAATCAAGTGTGAGATGAAGAAATATTGCTCTTCGCAGCAGAACGTAAATGTGCTGAAGACATACACCTCATGTAACCCTAACAGTTTTCAAGGTTATTCAATACATCTTTGATCCAACACTAAGTTTCACTATGTTCTCTCTATTAGGGCTTCATTTGATGCATCCTGTAATGGAGCCTGTACAGATAGTCCTCGACTTACGACAATTGAGCCTAAATTGTTGTTGTTAAGTGAAACATTTAAGCGAATTTTGCCCCATTTTACGACCTTCCCTGCCACAGCTGTTAAGTGAATCACTGGGGTTGTTAAATGAGTAACACGGTTGTTAAGTGAATCTGGCTTCCCTGTTGACTTGTCGGAAGGTCGCAAAATATGAACACAGGATCCCCCGACACTGCAACTGTCATAAAAATGAGTCCGTTGCTGAGCACCAGAATGTTGATCACGGGCACGTTGCAACGGTCGTTAAGTGTGAAAAACATTCGCAGGTCACTTTTTCCAGTCTGTTTGTTAACTTTGAACGGTCCCTAAACAAAGTGTTGTAAATCGAGGACTCCCACTATGAGAGGGCGCAACGTGTTAATCCATAAACCCCGATTAGCCATGGGGCCCGCATGCCCCCATTCCCTCCAGCCCCAGACAGACCCTAGTTTCCACCACACAAGCCAGGATGTGCAATGTGGTGCACATTGGTGGCGCTGCAGACTAAAGCACTGTTAAGTAACACCAGCTGCCTGCAATTACTGCAAGTTCAAATCTCACCAGGCTCAAGGTTGACTCAGCCTTCCATCCTTTCGAGGTAGGTAAAATGAGGACCCGGATTTGGGGGACAATAAGCTGACTTTGTATAAAAAAGAACACCGCTTAGGGGGCGCCAAAAGCCCTACTAAGCAGGTATATATTGCTTAAGGCATTGTAAGCCGCCCTGAGTCTCCGGAGAAGGGCGGCATATAAAAATAAATAAAAATAAAAAATAAATAAATAAAAATATACAAAAGTATGAAGGCTATTGCTTAAGGCATTGCAAGCCGCCCTGAGTCTCCGGAGAAGGGCGGCATATAAAAATAAATAAAAATAAAAAATAAATAAATAAAAATATACAAAAGTATGAAGGCTATTGCTTAAAGCATTGTAAGGGCGGCATATAAATCGAACTAATAAATAAAGAAATAAAGAAATCCCTGCAAGTTGACCAGGCAAACCGGGGTCCAGTCAGTCCAGCCCTTGGAAGCTATCCGGCCGGGGCTCTGCTTATCGACGCCCGAGTTCAGAAAGCGCTCCGGGAGCGTTAACGGAAAAGGCCGGGGACCGTCGGTTAAGCCGTTCCAGGGCTGGCTCCCAGCCTCGGCATCATCCCCGCCTTCGACTGTCCGTTGGCCGGGCAAGCTCGGCAGGGGCCGGGGCGGCCTTCTCCAGCCACAGGAGCCTGGCCGGGGCAGGGGACACAGGCGCGCCCTCCCTCCCTCCTTCCGTCGGTCCCTCCCCGTCGCCGCCGCCCGCTCAGCCTCGCTGCATCCCGCGGCGGCGGCGGAGAAACGGGGCGGGGGGGGGGCGGAGAGGAGGAGACGGGGAAGCCGCGGCGCAGGCGCTGTACGCGGCTCTATTGTCTGGGCTCTGGGAGCCCTCGGGAAGCCCGGCTGGGGGACGGCCGGGGACGCGCCAGCACCAGCCCAGCCTGCCCGGCGCCCTTAAGAGCCCCGACGGGCGGACGGAGCGAGCCTCCCTCCTGCTTGGCCCCCGGACACCGCTCGCCCGTCTGTCCTGCGCTCGCATGCGGAGCGGGGCTCGGGGAGCCTCGCTCTTCTTCCTCCTCCTCCTCCGCCGCCGCCGCCTTCCGTAGGGCGGGACCCCCCAGCCGCCCCCGCCGTGGATGAGCCCGGGAGGCGCGGCGGGCCGCCCGTTGGGGCGAGGCAGCGGCGGCGGCCGCTGCTGCTGCACGGAGAGGCGGAGACCGGGAGCGGGGCCGGCAGCGCCGCTGCTGCCCGCCGCACGATGCCCGGCGCCGCCGGGGGTGGCTTGAGCGCCTAGTGGCCCCGGCGGCCATGGGGGGCAAGCAGAGCACGGCGGGCGCCACGGCCGCGGGGCGCTCGCGAGGAGGAGGCGGCGGCGGCGGCGGCGGCGGAGGAGGAGGCCCCGTGGCCGGAGACGACAGCGCGGGGCCGCCGCCCGGGGGAGGCGCCCCGCACTTCGGACACTACCGCGGCGCGGGCGGCGGAGGAAGCGGAGGAGGAGGAGGAGGAAGCGGCGGCGGGAGCTCGGCGATGGGGCTGCGCAGCCGCTCCGTCAGCTCCGTGGCCGGCGTGGGCGTGGGGATGGGCGGCGTGGAGCCGGCCGGCGCCGGCAGCGTCCCCTTCGGCCTGTACGCGGCGGCGGCCAGCACCACCACCACCACCACCACCACCTCCACCACGAGCAGCGCGGCTTCGGCCGCGGCGGCTTCTTCGGGCGACTCGGAGCGGGGTCCAGGCGGCGGGTCGGGCGCGGACTCCGCCCCTTACGGCCATGGCAACGGTTACCAGGAGACGGGAGGAGGCGGTCACCACAGAGACGGGATGCTGTACCTGGGCTCCAGGGCCTCGCTGGCCGATGCACTACCTCTGCACCTCGGACCCCGGTGGTTCAGTTCACACAGCGGTGAGTGGACGGACTCCAGAGGGGGTGACCTGGCCAGGCGCTCTGGGGAGATGCGGCTTCTAGAGGCCTAAAGTCCAGTCCCGGTGCTGGGTTCGAATCAGGAGCCAAAGGCCAGCAGGCCAGGCAGGAAACAAATAGCCCTTGAGCAGTCTTGGGATGTAAGAGCTGGAGGAAAGGATGGGCTGGACCCATTGACTGAGGTCAGCTTTACTGATCGCCAGCGGTTGAGTTAGCTGGTGGTTGTATAAAGTGCCGATGTGTGGATTTTATGTAAATTGCAATATAGTATTTTCTACCTATGTACAATTTTAATCGACTATAGTCCATATAGATTGGAGCTAAAAAATTTAAAACACATGAACTGTGAGTTTGACCGAGTGGTTTCCACCACTGCTCTTGTTGCCGTTTTCCACTTCAGTCTGGTCGTGTGCCAGCAATATGTCTTGGATGTTTTGGTTTTTTTGGTCTATGACTGCAAATAGCCCTTGAAATCTCAGAAGGCAGAAGGGTAAAACTGCTGGTCAAGGTGTAGTAGTGTTGGGGGTTAAAAGGCCCTCGCGGCTTCCTTCACACGTGCCCTGTTAATCTGGGTCAGGCTTCTGTGCGTGCAGGATAAAGTTGGGTTAAGCCAACCTCTTCCGTGTTCAGGACGGTGTTGTGCGTGTCCAAAAATGGGTAAATACAGTAACCTATTACAGTTTGTTAAGCTGACAATTCTATGCTGTAAGTAAGAGGTCCTTCAGGTGTTCAGAGATTTTATTATAAAAACCATGTGCTGGGAATTAGTTGACTTCGTTGATCTTCTCTTTCCTACTTAGCAAGGGAGGAAGTGCTTACTCTAGCAAGCATCCTGAGCTCTGGATTTGGACTAAGCCTGACACAACTTTGCTCTTCATATATGGCCTGGGTAGCGTTTTTGCCTTGTTTGTTTCTGTGGTACATGAAACCAGGGGGCTTGTGACACTCTTCAGAGAATATTGTGCTCTTGAAGTGACATTCTGGCTAGGTTTGAACTACAGGCCAGGCTAAAATGTGGCAGTGGGATGATACGTTGTGTGTATCTAGATATGTACCATATGGGAATGTAGGCAGTTGGAGTAAACGCCATCTAAAATATTAGCCAAATAGATCCCTTGTCTTCCCAGACAAGGTTAGCTGGGGACAGAGTAAGAAGGGGGTAAGAATGGAGGGTGGACAAAAACTTTGCCAGCTGCTTGTAAATACCTGGAGTAATTTGATTAGTTAGTTCATGCCCTGGAGCCTCCCAGGACTTATTTTCTTTGTTTAATTTTGCTTTAGCTGTTGATTTTAGATCAAAGGTAGGCAATTAATTTCCCCAGATGGCCACATCAGAAACTGGGACTGTTGTGGAATGCCAAACCAATAAGGCTGTGAAGGTACATAGGTATGCACACACATAGGTAAATTGGGGGAAACATAGTTACCTTCAAAATAATAGCAATCCATGTATCCCAAAGGTGCTTTTTCAGGAGGTAACTGGACTTTCTTTTTTTTTATTTTGAAGATGTTTCGCTTCTCATCCAAGAAGCTTCTTCAGCTCTTGACAGGATAGTGGGGAATGGAAGAATTTCCTCCAAGTGCTTCAACGACCCTCTAAAAGGATGCAAATGACCAGCTGTCTGCAAGGAATATAAATCCTTCCATTACCCGCTATCCTGTTAGAGCGGAAGAAGCTTCTTGGATGAGAAGTGAAACGTCTTCAAAAGAAAAAACAAGCAAATCCAGTTGCCTCCTGAAAAAGCACCTTTGGGACAACCGTGACCTGGATGACTGAGAATCTCTACAGACTTTTAGCAATCCATGTGGGCTGGACAGAGGCAGCCGAAGGTCTGGATGTGGCCCAGAGGCCGTAAAATGCCAAGGTTTGGTTTAGATGCATTTAAAAGCATCACTGTAAGGCTCTCCTACCACCATGGCTCCTTTCTTTTTCCTTTTAGTACAGGGGTGAGAAACCAGGTCCAGTCTCAAGATTTCTGCATTGTAGTTCCCTAGATTCTTACCATTGGCCAAAACCATAATAGAACAGCTTTCGAAGGCACTATGTCCCTGGTACTATTAAAACCAGAAAGATAATACGAAAGTATCTTTCCCATTACTCAGTAACTTGGGGGTGTCGTTCTCTCTGATTTGGTCTCCTTTCAGACAGGTGAACTTCAAGTTTCAGAGTTCTCATTTGTGGTCCTACAGTGGAATTCTGGGAGTTGAAGTCCACATATCTTATAATTGAGAAAGGCTAAATTGAGTTGGTGTAAAAGAATGTCAAATTAGGTAAGATTGGCTCTCCTAGATCCTATGGAAAGCATTATTTATTTATTCATTTGATTTGATTTCTATACCGCCCTACTCCCGAAGGACTCAGGGCAGTGCACAGCCAAACAATAAAACACATACATACAAAATTTAAAAGTAGAATTAAAATCAAATTAAATAGTTTTGGCCCAGACAAATTAAAACCCCAAACTATTTAAAACCAATTTTAAAATTTGAATATATAAAATACTAAAAGATATTTAAAATATTAAAATATTAAAATTGTTTAAAAAGAGGGAGAAAATTAGGCCAGGCCGCCAGGTGAAATAATAAGGTCTTTAGAGCGCGGCGGAAGGTGCGCAGATCCGGGATCCTCCGTATCTCCGGGGGGAGCTCATTCCAGATAGTAGGTGCTCCACAGAGAAGGCTCTCCCCTGGGGGCCGCCAGTACGCCCCTCTCTATGGGAGCGTACCGGCCGGTGGGAGGCTATTGGTGGTATTAGGCAGTCCCGCAAGCAATAGATAACCAGGTCCTGAGCCATGGAGCGCTTTAAAGGTGGTAACCAAAACTTTGAAGCGCACCGGGAAGACCACCGGGAGCCAGTGCAGCTCGCGCAGGAGGGGTGTTACATGGGAATAATGTTAATAATGTTACATTATATCATAATGTTACATTATGAGTTTTAGGAAGTCTTGTTTTTTTGTTCTGGTGAGAGAATGAAAAAGGTTAATACTGTGGAAGATCACATTGGCTTACGGAAAGTATACTCGTTTCTGAGGGGGGGAAATGGAGGGATTTTCCCAGCAAACTCATTAGGAGGAAGTTAACAGAAAAAAATATTTCAGACAGAGAATGGGATACGTTTTTTTAGCTTAGGCCTCGGGTAGTCAGTTCCCGAAATTGACTTTGGGGATGCCCCCAGGAGCATGCCTGGAAATGCTGCCAAGAATCTCCATTGGTTGGGTTGCAGGGAGAAAGTATGCTCAAATTAAGCAGTATCCCCAAGCAAAGCAATTTATAACTTAGTTTTGGCAGGAGGTAGAGGAAATAATGTTCCTTTTGCCAGCCAATTGTGCTTCCTTTATCTGTTCAACAGTTCCTTAATTGATTAACTTTTCAATTACACTGGATTATATCAGCAAATGTGAGATACTGTAGCTCATTTTCCCTCAAACTTATTTCCTGCTCTGTTCAGTTCAAGTACGAAGGTTCTGTTTTGCTTCCAGTTCTGTGACTTACAAGAATTGCATTGGCTGCCCCAAGTTAGAGGTGTGAAATTGCTCTGCCGTTGAATTGTTTGCACTTTCCTTTTTATTTAGATGGAGTAGACGTCTTGTGTGCATATTTGTGTGTGTTCTGTGTTCATGTGTATGAGTGCATTGTGTGGATAGGGTGTTCCATGCCAGTTATATTCAATTTAGCTTTGAAGATTCAGTGCATTAAAAGTGAGCTATCACATCAAACTGATGCAAGCCAGTAGATATAAAAGCCTTCTGCACAGATGCAAAATCTTTTTTGTCCAATTCACTAGGACAGGAGTCTGCAACCTTAAATACTCAAAAAGCCATTTGGACTCGTTTCCCACAGAAAAGAAAACACCGGGAGCCACAAAACCAGAGTGGGTGTGGCCAACTCGATGTCACTCACTTCCACCAGTCACATGACCCCCTAGCTATGCCTACCCAGCCGGTCATTAGGTCAGAGAACAAGTTGTTAAAAAACACTGGGAATCACAAAACCCTTTTGACATGTTTCTCTCTGCCCTCCCTTCCTCTCTCCCCTCCTCTCTCCCCCTCTCTCTGTATCTCTCTGTCTCTGCCCTGGCCGCTTCTCCATCCTCTGCTGTAGCCCTTACCTTCTCAGGCCAGGTGAGGAGTGACTGGGAGGGGAGGGCGAGGGGCGGGGCCAGCCAGTGGTGGGATCACCTGACAGGGAGCCACAGCAGAGGGCCCAAAGAGCCGCAGGTTGCTGACCTCTGCATTAGGACTTCCATCTTAACTCAAGTCATAAGTCTACACCGACAGACCAATCTGGATGTTTACATTTTTAACAGTTCTAATTCAGTTGATTGCATTTTCAGATCAATTTTATAAAACATTTTGGATGGATTTGTATGAATCAGGGTGGATAAAAATCAATGATTTTTTTAAAAAAATCAAAAAAATCAGATTTTTTTTTATTAAAATCGGATTTTTTTGATTTTTATCGAATTTATTTTAATAAAAAACTTTTGGGGTAAAAATTTATCGTAAGATAGTTTTCTATTTAAGATACATAAATAATTTAGTTTATTCAGCATGAAATGGAGCTTAGTTATGTAGCATGAGGCTGTATATTCTGCAACACTGGGACTATCAGTGAGTCAACAGTGGGTCAAAGGAGTAGCAGAGATGACAGTTGCTCTTTAAAAATTATGATTTAAATTGAGTTGATTTAAATCAAGCCTTTTTACTAGTGATTTAAATCATGATTTAAATTGTGATTTAAATCAACTTGATTTAAATCAAATCCACCCTGGTATGAACAAATCCAGTTAGCAATTCTTCAAGCCTTCTTGACTTCAGTTTTACCTCTACCATGCTAAAGAGCTGTTTTGTCTTCTGGAATTTTGAATGGTGTTCCAGCTGCTTCTCATGCCTAGTTTGTGTTTCACTTACTCCCACCTACATAGGAGCTGCATTGCTACCATAACTTTGACTCAGAATGATGCACCGCTTCAATATTGATTGATGCATTTTGAGGCTAATGTTCTTCAAACTAAGCTCCAAGGGTAAATCCCTGTATGTTTTGCAAAATCATTGGTTACTGATGTGGTGCCTTCGTCCCTTGACACTGTGGTGGTGACTCTGGTAGTACTAATTAAAAATCCATGTCTTCAGTGTCCAGATAATTAGGTTAATCGTGCAATTAATACATTCCATCAGCCTCCATTTCTCTGAACAGCTGGAGGTTTGCCTGCTTGGCACACGCTCCCTGTGTCGAAACCCTCTAGATGTCTTCTTCGGGAGAGGACTTATTTTTCTCCAAGGGAAAGTGAAAAAGGCCCTGAAGGTCACAGCACAAGTGATCAGAACTCCTTCATAATAATGCTTGTCTAGCGCTCTGGCACAGGCCCTTGTCTGTAGGTTCTTAAAGAATAAGGCAGTGGGGGAAAAAAGGTTTCACTTTGCAATTAAACAACAAGCAAAATTGTATATGGCCTTTGGCCAGGTTAGCCTCCATGAATCTGGTTAGGAGCTCTCCTGATATTGGTTTGCTAAATTCCTTCCTTCTCTGGAAGCTGAGATGAGATCCTCCTGACCAGACTGATTTTAAGATATAGTCAAGATCACAGCCTCCTGGATTTGGTTTGGCTCACAGCTGGTTGCCTCCTGGATTTGGTTTGGCTTGAGAACTTTTAAAGCCCAGGCTTGGACAAAAAGGGATTCGTGTATTACTGTATTTACTTGCTCAGGTATTTGTTTTCCTTTTTTTTAGCTGCTTAAGGTTGGTGGTTTGGCGACCACCTCAAGAACACACTCCGTTCTTGCCAATAAAAGTAGCCTGCAAATTCATATCTAGCAGCCTACGCATACCTAATCTTAGTCTTTTGGGGCCAGAGGGAAAGAAAACCCAAATTCTGCTAAGCTTCCACAGAAATCTCTTACTCACTTGAACTCTGGCAGGTTGCTATTTATAAGCCTGCCCAAAGTGTCTCCCAAAGGTTTGGTGTTATTACTAAGGCGGAAGTTGAGACAGGTGTGATTTCAGCCTGTTTTTAGTGAGGTTGGCTGCGCAGAACCTCCCAACTGCTCTGTCTTCTTGGTCTGGGTTGCAACCTTCGGGTTGGAGAAGACCACTTCTCACATTATTTATTTGTTGAATTTATTGGCTGCCGAGGAGCTACTCCGGGGAGCTTACAATAATAAAAAGGAATAAAATGAAAGGAGTGTAAACAGAACCGAAGTAAAATAATAGGCCAACAAAATAAACAATGACAAAGAAAGACAATGAGAATAATACATCTGTATCGGGGTGAAATGTAAAATTTGTTACTACTGGTTCTGTGGCTTAGTGGTGGCTTAGTGGTGGTGGGGTAATGTGACTGGGTGGGCGTGGCCAACTTTTTTTAAAAAAACTTTTCAAAGCATTTTTTCTAATGCTTTGAAAAGCCTCTGCTGATCAGGCAACTCAGCTGGGATCGTCAGAGAGGCTTTTTAAAAAAATACCTCTCTGACGATCCCAGCTGAGTTGCCTGATCGGCAGAGGCTTTTTTAAAAAATCAGGCAACTCAGCATTTTTTTACCACCTCTTCGGCCAACAGGTTGCAGAAAAAAATGCTTTGAAAAGCCTCTGATGATCCCAGCTGAGCCGCGCGATCATCAGAGGCTTTTTTTTTTACTTTTAAAAGCATTTTTTTGTCGGAAGAGGTTGTAGAAAAAATGCTTTTAAAAGTAAAAAAAAAAAAAGCCTCTGATGATTGTGCGGCTCAGCATGGAGAGGGGGGCACAGGGATTTTTGCTACCGGTTCTCTGAACCACCTGCTGCCATCGCTACCGGATCGGGCGATCCGGTCTGAACCGGGAGCATTTCACCCCTGATCTGTATGATAACCAAAGATGGACCGGTGGAGAACAGCGTGCAAGGCGGGGTGGAGGTGGGGGTGGGGGGTGGAGTCTCCAATCAGTCTAGCAGTCACCTCCAGCAGGTAACTCCTCCATTTGGTCCCCAGGCCACCAGTAAAGCCAGGTCTTCAGGTTCTTGTGGACACAAGGGGTCTCTTTCCTTTCTGAGCTTGCTTGTTTTCTTGCATATTTTTTTGTGGATATGACACATGCGCTTCTCTGGCCTAGCATTCGGTGCTCTTACACAACAGCCCCTTGACATTTGTGGGTTTCAGGAACCCTTTGCTGGGATTTCTTGAGCAGTCCCTCCAGCTGTGCCAACATCTTTTCCTGGGAGCCAAAGACCTTTTCCTCCCAAGTCTCCCAGCGTTGATGAGAAATAAGCAACAATAAGGAAATAGTCATTTTTCTGTTTCTTTTTTTATTCCTCCAAAGTGTCTCAGTAGGTGGGACTTGTGTGTGGGGGTGTTCTTTTCTTTTCTTTTCTTTTCTTTTCTTTTCTTTTCTTTTCTTTTCTTTTCTTTTGCTTTTTCAGGGTGTCATAAGGTACAAGGCTTGTTTTTTTTTTTAAAGACCGTCTCTACAAACATCTGCCATATTGAGTTGATGCATTCAAAGCCAACAATTTTCTGTGCTTGTTGGTTAAATTGGAAACAGCCTTTGGTAAGGAGAAGGCATTTCCTCGAGGTTCCAAGTCTTTGTTTACGTATTTTGTCAGCCGCTTGGGGAGATGGGTAGCCATATAAATGCGATTAAATAAATAAAATCAAACGTTGAGTGCAGAACCAGAGGAGAAAATGTGCTCCTGGTGTTTCCTACTGGATGGTAGCACCTGGCTGACCTTCTGAACTTAGGAGTTAAATATAGCTCCCGGCCTGGTTGTAAATAGATAAGAAAATAGCCCTTAGACTTACATGCCTCTTTATAGTTCTTTACGGAAAATAAGAACATTTGGGTGGGAGATGGGATGGGAGCGATAGGCTGGATGGGGAAGTCAAAACACCAGGCCTAGAAGAAGGGAATAGCAAAGCACTTCCATGCCATTGCTAGGAATCTAGCAGTGATGTGTCCATGCAGCCATTAGGAGTTAAACTCAGTTTGAGAGAAATGTTATCTTAATTGTGTAAGCCTTGCAAATTCAGATAACCAGGATCACATTGATGGTACTAATTCAACTGCCTGGGAATTAAAAGAGTGAAGTTGGTTGTAGTTTTCACCTACCATATAGAACCCTAATGCCAAAAGGGATCTACCAACTCTATCATCACTTGATCAACTGCACAGCCAACCAGCAACGGCACCGACCCTCAACCAACCCAAGCAACCTCCCCCAACCAGCACTTCACCTCCCAATGACCCTCACCTGACATGACCCAAACCTGACCCATTACAAGGACCCATCGCAAGTGTCATCACGTCACACCTGATGTGGCTCTCACCTGATGTGACCTCCCCATCACAAGATCTACTGACCACATGAAGCCCTTATAAGCAGAAGAACACCAATGTTGACATTCCCTAACTTCCACTGAAGATGCCTGGTAATTAAATGTTCGGAAACCTACCCAGAAGCTCAGAGAATGAACCTTCACCCTCACTTGCCAGAGAGATTATGGTATTCACAGTGATGGAAAGATTTGACAATACTATCATGTTTGGTAATCATAATTTATTTAGATAGTTCCTGCCTTTATTATTTTTATGAATAACTCAAGGCGGCCAACATACCTAATACACTTTTCCCTATGAGGTGGATTGGGTTGAGAGAGAAGGACAGGCCAATAGTCACCCAGTTTTCATGCCTAAGGTGAGACTAAAATTCACTGTCTCCTGGATTCTAGCCTGCTGCTTTCTCTACTAAGCCAAACTCACTCTAGTGATGGTGGACCTGTCTGATTGGAGAAAAGGCAACATCTAGGCTTATTGGTATGATATGCTATGATCATGATTTCTCACTTATAGCTTTTATGTACAATGAGAGTTTATGCACTGGACAAATCCCTTGTGTGTCCAATCACACTTAGCCAATAAAGAATTCTATTCTTCATTCCAATTATTCTATTCTATTCTATTCTATTCTACTCTACTCTACTCTACTCTACTCTACTCTACTCTACTCTACTCTACTCTACTCTATGACTGGAAATCCCTTAAAGACTTTTTATGTATGAAGGCAAACTCTTTTTTTACATAAAACAAATACATGAATATATGGTTTTGATGACTAGATAGGCTAGATTATAGAAAGAAAAAAATCACAACGTAACTCTCTAGAGAAAGAGGTAAAACTACAATTGTCCTTAGAACTACGGTAAAGACGTTCAGAAGCCACTTCATTATGTTTTGTTCTTTTCTATTTTTATTTTACCTTCTTTTCAGCTTTCTCTTTTATTTTCTTTTTTTCCATCTTTATTTTAATTTGCATTATATTTTATCCTTGTTTCTTTCAACTCTCAATTAAATCACATTGCAAAAAGAAAACACTACCAGCGTACGCAGTGGCTAAAGGGGCATTTGAGGCCATGGAAAAACTCTGCCTTATTGTTGAAAAGTGCCATTGTTTATGCAAAGACAGACAGGCAAATTCAGAGAGTGGCCTGTGAAAGCAGCTAGGTTGGCACTGAGGCAGCCAACGGTGATGAGCTCATTTGGCAGCCTCACAGGGACTGTTGGAAGAAAAGCAGACATAACCTTGTTCGATACGGAAAGAGAAGAGTTGGTTGTAAAGGCAAAATCCTAAATAGCATTAACGGAAGGATTCAATCAAGATCAAGGGAGGTACTACTACCACTCTATAAAGCCTTAGTAAGACCACACCTAGAGTACTGCATGCAGTTTTGGCCACCCCAGTAAAAAAAAAATGTTGAGACTCTAGAAAGAGTGCAGAGAAGAGCAACTAAGATGATTCGGGGACTGGAGGCTAAAACATACAATGAACAGTTGCTGGAACTGCATAGCTGGCTGGAGAATTCTGGGAGTTGAAGTGCACAAGTCTTAAAGCTGCCAAGTTTGAAGACCTCTGGTGTGGCCTCTTCTTCTTGAGCAGGCGGATGGACTAGGAGACCTCCAAGGTCCCTTCCAGCTCTATTCTGATTCTAAAATCCCAGGAAGGATTAGAGCTGGCAAATTAGTCTTGAATTAGGTGTACGCCTGGTGCAATTATGCCTTTTCTTCTTTTGAGAAGCGGCATATTTGTTGCGCTGGGTAACTGGTGCCACCCAACAGGAGGGGGCCAGGCGCTCGGCATGGGTGAGCTGCAGGAAACCGCAGGTGTATGTATGGTTTAAGGCTTCCTCCTGGAGAGGAAGTGGGCAAACTGCCAGAGATGGTTTACCTGTTCGTTCCAGCTTGTGAGATGCAAGTTGGGCGTTTCTCAGAGGTGCTTTTAATTCTGCAAATCTTTCTCACTGTTTTCCTTTTGAAATGTCTTTGAAATCCACACTCCTCCTCCATTTGGGTGGGTAGGCTTCATGTGGAGTTCACGGTGGAGAAGAAAAATGGCATCTATCAAAAAAAAGCATGCCATTTTGGACAGAACGGACTTCTTTTTCCCCTTCTTTGCGATTTTCATAAATATCTGTTTATTCTAGCACAAAAAGGGTTCAGGGTTGTTTGTGACTCCTGAAAACTTTGGGTGTAACTGCCCGTGACTTTCCATTAAGCTGCCAAATTGTGACTTTAATGCAGCAGAACAGAAAATAATTTTATGCTCTATTTCAGTGTTTCTCAACCATAGCCACATTAAGCTGTGCAGACTTCAACTCCCAGAATTCCCCAACCAGCATTGCATGTTACATATTACATATAGTAAAATTTTGGTGTTCGCCCGGAGCCCACCTACTCTTTTGGGCCTCTTGAGGGTTAAGATAACACATCACAAAGTCATTTTGCTCATCTTCCTTCATGCTTGACCCATGTAGAGCTTTATTTTGGATTAAAACGTCACCTCTGCTGCGATGAATCCAGATGAAATCTGAACCCCAGGGAAATATATTTGAAACGCTGAAGACAATGACAGTTTGACCTGCTGAACAACATATTGAAAATCCTAAAGTATTGTACAGGAAGTAGTCCTCGACTTACAACAGTTCATTTAGCGACCGCGTGAAGTCACAATGGTGCTGGAAAAAGGGACCCATGACCATTTGTCACACATGATCGTTGCAGCATCCCTGTGGTCACGTGATTAAAATTCAGACGCTTGGCAACTGTCTCACATTTATGACGGATCCCCTTTTGTGACCTTCTGACAGGCAGAGTCAATAGGGAAGCCAGATTTGCTTAACAACCGTGTTACTAGTTGAACAACTTGCAGTGATTCACTTAACAAATGTGGCAAGAAAAGCCGTAAAATAAAGCAGAACTCAGTTGATAAATTTCTCACTTAGCAAAATAAACTTTGGGCTCGCTTGTGGTCGTAAGTCGAGGACCACCTGTATCTTGGTTGGCTCGTAACAAACATCCCAATTTCAAAGGGGTTGGGAAATCCTGTTTTGTAAATTAGGAAAATTCTCTGTGCCTTTTTCCACCTTGGTTCCTATGGAGTCTGATTTGGGTGCCTGGCTATTTTTCCCAAAGGAAGTGGAATAAAAGGGTGAATTTGATCGCTGTTGAACATGATTTGGTGCGTTGAGTAAGGGGATTTCATTGTCTAGCAAGATGTTCAGGAAGCTCAATTTCTACCCACCAATAAACAAGAATTTGGGGGCTGATGGAGACTTCATTTTTGGAGATCCCATGATTATTCCCTGGGGTTCCGAAACTCCTTATCTGGCCTGCATTATTTCCATTTGTTCAAAAGATTTTATCTGTGTGTTTTAGGGTAGAACACAAAACCGTACGAATTTAGGCACAGGTATGACAGTGTGCAAACTGCATTTTCAGGTAAGAGAAACCTGATAGTTTAGTATTGTGGAATAATTAGAACAGTTGCAGAGGCTCACCATTGCACAGGTAGTCCTCAATTTACAACAATCCATTTAGTGACCGTTCAAGTTACAACAGCACTGAAAAAAATGATTGATGATTGTTTTTTTTTATTTCAGTCAATCAAACTTAACTTTAAATGCATTGTAAGCCACCTTGAGCCTTCAGAGAAAGGCGACATACAAGTTGAACAAACAAACAAACAAACAAATAAACAACTGTTCCAGCATCCCCACGGTCTTCCACGTGATGGAAGTTCAGATGCTTGGCAATGTCATGTGATTCCCTTCTGAGATAAGCAAGATTCACTTAACAACTGTTAAGCAAGAAAGGTTGCAAAATGGGGCAGAAACTCACTTAAACAAATGTTTCACTTAGCCACATATATTTTGGGCTCAATTACGGTTGTAAGTCGAGGACTACCTGTATAGGCAGGGTTCCCCAAGGTGCTTCAGTGCGTTATTTACAAGCCTTGTGTTTCCATTTGCTAAACCGAGTCACCTTGGTGAGCTTAGCAATATAGTCTGTTGTGCAGACACAGCCTGTTTGATTAGTGCACTTTATGGTCCAAATCCACCTAGAGAGACAAGCCGGGATTTGTAGATAAGGCAATGGGCTCGCCTTTCCTCATTCCAAACCCGGTTTCACCATCTCAACTAAACAGCAAAGGGGAAGGGTGTTTGTTCATTTATTAAGCTGAGAAGGTCACCTGCATAAGACTCTGAAACATCATGTGACGTCCATGGAAAGTTATTCCCCAAACAGATAAAATCCTATCAGGCCTCAGTACCTGCCCAACTCCAAGGCTAGGGGAAAATACAGGTAGTCCTCAAGTTAAAATGATCTTGAATATGAGCCAGCCTTGTGCAGCAGCAGCCTAAAATAGCTAACACGATCCTGGGTTGTATAAATAGAGACATAGAATCAAGATCACATGAAGTATTAGTACCGCTTTAGAAAACCCTAGTAAGACCACACCTGGAATACTGCAACCAAGTTTGGTCACCATACATGCTACAAAAAAAGATGTTGAGACTTTGGAAAAAGTTCAGAGAAGAGCAACTAAGATGATCAAAGGCCCCTGGAGACTAAAATATAAGAACGGCTGCAGGATTTGGGTTTGGCTAGTCTAAAGAAAGGAAGAATTAGGGGTGACATGATAGCAGGATTCCAGTATTTGAGGGGCTGCCACAAAGAAGGGGGGGTCAAATTATTCTACAAAGCACCAGAAGGCAAGAGAAGAACCAATGGGTGGAAACTAATCAAGGAGAGATGCAACCTGGAATTAAGGAGAAACTTCCTAACAGTGAGGACAATTAACCAGTGGAACAGCTTGCCACCAGAAATTGTGGGCGCTCCATCACTGGAGGTTTTTAAGAAGAGACTGGACAGTCATGTATCTGAAATGGTATAGGTTCTCCTGCTTGAGCAGGGGGCTGGACTAGAAGACCTCCAAGGTTCTGTTCTGTTCTGTTCTGTTCTGTTCTGTTCTATTCTAATTCTAATTCTAATTCTAATTCTAATTCTAATTCTAATTCTAATTCTACAACATTTAGTGACCATTCAAAGTTACAACGGGACTGAAAAAAAATGATTTATGACCATTTTTCATACTTACGACCGCCTAAGTAGCTCTTTCCAATGCTGAAATATCAAAAGAGCAAAGTGTCCTTGATGTGTAATTTTTTTTACAAGTTTGTTTCTTTAATGTTTTACCAAAACATCCAACACAAAATTGGAACAAAGGCTGAGAAAAAACAAAAAAACAAAACAAAACCCTACATAAAAAGAAAAAAATGACAAGAAGGAAGGCAAAGTGTGGATCTGTTTAGACATTTATTAAAGCACTCGTCTACAAAAAGGAATATGTCATGTATCCATCAAATATTAAACAATATTTAAAAGTTTCTAAATTAAAGAGAATACATTCATTCTCCTGAGATGTCAGGACATCTGTGCCAACGAAAAATCTATTGGATCATTTTTTTTGCAGAGTGGATAAAATTGCCTTTTCATAACCAGATAAATTACACAATTCCACTCCTTAAAATATTGGGAGTAATTCTACTTTTCCAATTTCTCCAAATTATTCTCTTAGCAATAGTCCCACACCCAGAATAGTCACATATTCCTCAGAAATAATCAGATTCCAAAGTTGGGAATCTAATTTAGCATAACATTCACATCTAAAAGATTTATATTTCTTTAAACGTTTACAGATTGCCCCTTAAATGACACCTTGATGGGTAATGTTGAAAATTTACACAGGTAGTCTTTAATGTACAGCCACAATTTAAGCAAAGACTGTTGTTAAGTGAGTTTCACCCCATTTTACAACCTTTCTCGCTACAGTTGTTAATAGAATGAATAAAATAGAATTTTTATTGGCCAAGTGTGATTGGACACACAAGGAATTTGTTTTTGGTGCATACGCTCTCAGTGTACATAAAAGAGGAGATAACATTCGTCAAGAATCATAAGGTACAACACTTAATGATAGTCATAGGGTACAAATAAGTGAATTAGTGTAGTTGTTACACATTTGTTAAGTGTGTTTCACTTAAGTGAAACAAAATTGGGCAATAAAATGTCATACAATGGAGCAAAACTCACTTAACAAATGTTTCACCTAGCAACAGAACTTTTGGGCTCCATTGTGATTGTAAAACAACAACTACCTATCTTTCACATGATTTTCCATCTGGGAGACAAGTAGACTTTGGAGAGTGGTGCACTGACTTAGAAGTGGAGCTCTCGCCTCACAATCAGGAGGCTGTGAGTTTGATCCCAGGTAGAGACAGATCTCTCTCTCTCTCTGGGCACACTGAGAATATATCTTCTGAACAAAACTCCTCATTGGTGACAAGAAGGGCATCCAGCCATTAAAACACTCTGCTATCTCCATTCAGTTGCCAAGACTCCATCCTGCAAGGGATTATGGGGCCGTTAAATGAAATGAGAGAAGCAGACTTTGGCCAGGATCCTACATGACATACCTCAGATTGCATCCCGTTTCACAATTCCAGAAGGCTTAAAGATAGCATTCTTTAAATTGGGGGCAGATCCAGCCCCAGACCGGAGGTGATGGTTGGTGATTGCTCAGTTGCATCTTTTCAGAACTGAAGATCACCAGCTCATCACATCTTTCAAGGGAGGAGATGACGGACTCCAAAACAAACAGACAACAACAATAAAAAAAACCCTATTATCTGCTGTGTGGCAATCCCGCAGCTCCCTTTGTTTCTCACCAGAGCCTTCAAGGTGTTCTTGATTGGTTCCTTACAAAGACCTTGGAGTCTTGACGGGACTTTTCGGTTTTTCTCAAACCGGATCTTCCAAGCCAAAAGCACACCTGGTTTTGCTCCTCTCCACTTTTGTTCTCCAGGCAGCGAGATTTAATTTTAATCGTTGCTGTGAGCCGTTGTAGGAGCAAAGCACCTGAGAGCCTCCTGGGCTGTTCCCAACACAGTCTGGATTTTTGTTTTGGGTTGGGTTGCCTTGGTTGGTTGAGATTGGGAAGAATTAGGTGCAAGATATAAATTCTATAAACTGTTTAAACTCTTGCATTTTTTCTGGCTCGAGGAAGGGTGAAACACCTCGCCATTAACTGCCCCAGAGTCCAGTGGTGCTCCAGAGCCCATAAAAACCTGTCCACAGTAGGGTTCAAACCTGGACTTTGTGCCATCTTCCTTAACTTGCATCCTCCAGATATAAGGAGGCCAGAGGTCCCAAATCCTTCAGCCGGTCCAGGGAGCTCCTGGCTCAACTTATTTGAAGGGTGCCAAACTGGGTGAAGCTAATTTAAGCCTGGGAAGATGGTGGTCAGGAATCCAGGAATGCCGTACCCTGGATTAATTTCTGTATTTTGTGTATGTGTGTCAATGCAAGATGGAAGAGGCAAGGTGGTTGTTACCACAGTTCCTGGGACCAGTGTAGGGAAGGCTGGATGTTGGTGATAAGAGGTGTTCTCCCTTTGTATCATACCACTGTAGGTTGAAGCAGAAACGGGGGTGGGGATTGGGAGAGAAATCTGTGTGTTTAGTTTTCCACACCGAAGAAAATCGTGTATCTGCTGGCATCACGCAGCTGATCCCAGCTATTTTAGAGGTGTGAGTTTCTGTGCGTACACGGGCAGGCTCCCATATGTCCTGGTGTCTATCCGAATGTGCAAGAGACAGAGAAACCAGGATTTAGACTTAGAATAACTTTATGGTCACTTTGAATGTACACCAATCGGCATACATTAAAATGAAATTTCGTTGCATGCAGCTCTCAAAGGGTCACCACCACCTCCAATATATACTACATGAACATGACTAAATAAATAAATACATACCGTGTTTTCCCCAAAATAAGACCCTGTCTTATATTTTTTTGAACCCCGAAATAAGTGCTGGGCCTTATTTTTGGGGAGGTCTTATTATTTTGGGGTGCATGGAGCAAGATGGGGCTCATCTTACCTGATTTCCAGCTCTGTCTCCCTAACCCTATCCAGAGGAAATGGCAGGGACAGGCTGTGCATGCTGTTAAATATTTTCAGGGAGGGCTTATTTTTTTGGGGTGGAGGTATTTCAGCGCATGCGCTCAAAAGCCCGATTGGGCTTATTATCAGGGGAGGTCTTATTTTCAGGGAAACAGGGTACATACATACATACATACATACATACATACATACATACATACATACGAGAAAGTGAGCTCAGAAGGCCTCCTGTCTGCCAGCCTCAACTTCCCCAACTCATTTTTAAAGATTTGAAACACACCCAAGCATCAGCATGAATCTAACTCTTCTCCATCTCTTCCACCCCGTTGATATTCGCCCAGAAGTGCAAGTTGTTGTTAGTTGTGAAGTCGTGTCTGACCCATCGCGACCCCATGGACAACGTTCCTCCAGGCCTTCCTGTCCTCTACCATCCCCTGGAGTCCATTTAAGCTCACGCCGACTGCTTCAGTGACTCCATCCAGCCACCTCGTTCTCTGCCGTCCCCTTCTTCTTTTGCCCTCAATCGTTCCCAGCATTAGGCTCTTCTTCAGTGAGTCCTTCCTTCTCATTAGGTGGCCAAAGGATTTGAGTTCCATCTTCAGGACCTGGCCCTCTAAAGAGCAGTCAGGGTTTAAGAGGTGAGCAGAGACTGAGTGTGGCACTTAAGGCAATCAGTTGGTTTCTGGGAACGTTTTAAAATACAGGTAGTCCTCAACTTACAACCACATTTCAGCCCAAAATGTTGGGAGTTGAAGTCCACAAAGTTGCCAAGGTTGGAGTCCCCTGCTCTAGAGCAGTGCCCTGCCCCCCCCAAAAAAAACCTTTTATATACCAGAGATCGGTTTTGGGAAAAACAATTTTTCCGTGGACCAACAGCGATGGCAGGAGAAGGGAGGACGGTTTCTCATGCTACCTAGATCCCAAGTGTGTGCGGACGAAGCTTGGTTCGCTTGCAAGGCCCAGTTCTTAACAGGCCATGGACCAGTATTGGTCTACAGCCTGGGAGTTGGGGCCCCAATCTAGAGCATAACTGATCTTAGTTCCCTATGTCCAGGAAGTCTAAGGAGCCGAAGCATGCCTGTCCCCTTAAATAGTCTCCCAGTGCCGATCAAACTGGCCCATCCAGAAGATGCTGAAAATCAAAACTGTTCTAGATAATACTCCCAAACTAGCTAGGGAGCTTCTTTATTTTTTTACCTTATTGTTGCTCCTTTCTGTTTGCTTTATCATGATTCACTTGGACTCTGGTTTATTTAGTTGGAGTCTGGTTTATTAACCTGAGGACAGGATAAGAGGCAATGGTTGGAAACTAACCAAGGAGAGAAGCAACCTAGAACTAAAGGGAAACTTCCTGGCAGTTAGAACAATTAATCAGTGGAACAACTTGCCTCCAGAAGTTGTAAATGTTCCAACAGTGGAAGTTTTAAAGAAGATATTAGATAAACATTTGTCTGAAATGCTATAGGGTTTCCTGCCTAAGTAGGGGGTTGGACTAGAAGACCTCCAAGGTCCCTTCCAACTCTTCTATTCTATTCTATTCTATTCTATTCTATTCTATTCTATTCTATTCTATTCTATTCTATTCTATTCCATTCCATTCCATTCCATTCCATTCCATTCCATTCTTTTAAATAGTTTACTCTAAAGACTTAACAAAATGTTTTCATCCACCACGTGTTTCTGCAGCTGAACTGGGAATGCCACACCTGGAATTTCTAGCCAGGGGTGAAAAAGAAGGGAAAATGCCTTCTTCACTCAGGCCAGGAAAACAAGTAACGAAGTGCGATGAGATTTTGCCCACCCAGGTTTAAGACTTGCTGGCCAAAATAACTCTGAACTGCAGCTTTCCTCCCGTTCTCCCTACCCACTGGAACCCCCAAGAGTCTTTTCTTGTTTCACCTAGTAGTCCAGTATTTCTCAACCTTGGCAACTTGAAGTTATGTGGACTTCAGCTCCCAGAATTCCCCAGCCAACAAACATGGCTGTGGAATTCTGGAAGTTGAAGTCCACACATCTTCAGTTTGCCCAGGTTGCAAAACACTGTACTAGTCGCTTTATGCAACAGAATAAATTTCCATCTGGATGCTTTATATCCGAATTGCAAACCTCATCAGTCCCTTGGACTTGTTTCAGAATCCCACTCCGCCCTATTTGTAAGTATGTATGTATGCACCTATGTATGTATATGTTTGTGCATGTTTGTATGTTCCTTCAGTTGCTGTCCCACTGCAATCCAATCAACATGACAGCTTTAAATAATGCAGAAATTTGAAAACAGCCTGAGCAACCCTGCCCCAATGAGAGTTCCCATCTTCCAAGGGTGGAAAGGGGAAAATCCAGAATTAGAAATGATGTTTTCAAAGGACAAGTTTGGCTCGGTTGCCAGGTCCCCTGATTCTCTTCTGTTGGGACAAAAGGCGTTGGAGAAGAGACCTTCCTCCTGAAAATAGGAGTTTGAAGCACAAGGGACACCTTCTCCCACTCCCCAAAAGATTAAATACCAGTGCAGTTTGGACAAAAGGGCAGCGCGTGGGTGGACTTCCAAAAGGAACTTACGGCCTCTCGAAATTCAGGGGTGGGGATGGACGCCGGGAAGTTGGCAAACCTCAACAACCCCATCCAGCTTATGATTAACTCACTTGCTTGGGTGAACATTGTTCTGTTGTGATAGCGTGTTTGATGAGAAAGATCCTGCATCTCGGAGCTAAGGAGAAGGAGCTTGCAGGAAACCCATTTGTTTTGAAAATGCTGTCAGGCATAAGTAATTTTAAAATTAACTTTTGGTTGATAGAACTGACGAATCAACCTATCTGCTTCTCTTGGAAGCCCACATCCCTGGCACATCACACAGCCTATTCATGTATTACAGCAGGGGTCCCCAAACTTGGCAGCTTTTAGACTTGTGGACTTCAACTCCCAGAATTCTCCAGCCAGCTATGTGGCTGGAGAATTCTGGGAGTTGAAGTCCACAAGTCTTAAAGCTGCCAAGTTTGAAGACCTCTGTATTACAGATAGTCCACATCTTACCACAGTTCATTTAGTGACTGTTTGAACTTACAACGGCACTGAAGAAACCGTTGTTCACACTTACAACCGTTGGAGCATCCCCATGGCCACTTTATCAAAAATTGGACGCTTGGCAGTTGACTAATATTTATGACAGTTGTCGTTTTCTGGGGTCATGTGATCCCTTTTTGTGATCTTCTGACCAGCAATGGGGAACCAGATTCACAACAACTGTGCTGCTAACTTAACAATTGCAGTGATTCCCTTAACAACTATGCTGCCCCTTTCTTTCCCGAAGAGATTTGCCCGAAAGGTCGGGCAAATCTCACTTAACAAATCTCCCACTTAGCAACACGAAGTTGGGCTTAATTGAAGTCGAGGACTAAGTGTTGTAGGTTAAATGTTGACTTTTGGGGGCACTTGTTGACTAAACCAGTTTAAAGAAGGATGAACTGTGTAGGATTAGTTTAATAAAAGCCATGCTGATTTCTCAGAGTCTTCCTATGCTGGATAAACCTATTTACCTTTTTGCTTTTCCTGATGGACGACTTTGTAATTTCATGGGTTGTTCTCCTCCTGAATGGTCTAAAAGTAGAGCAGTAATGGTTTGGGTTAAACAAGGAGCAGAGGAAGCAATCTCTCTGCAGGGCCTTCTGACCCTGGAGGTCTGCTCTGTAATTAAAAAGTAAAGGTGTGGAAAAGCAGATTGTCAAGGGTGTGTTACTTGCAGACAGAGGCAAAATGCAGGCATAGCCCTCGAGCAATCCAGCAATCACAGCCTTGTTTCTTAGAAAATCCTTTTATCCATCTATCTCTCCCTTTCTCTTCCCCTTGCATTCCGAAGTGACTAATATGCAGGCCATTAGAGTTGCATCAGAAATGAACCAATCAGAGGAGGTAATAATTAGTCAGCAGGTAAAAACTGTTAAAAAAGAATGTCAACGCCAGAAAGGTGGGGCTCCAAGATTTGAGGCCAAACCTCAGAGTCACTTGAACAGAATTGCTAGGCCGCCTGTCGCATTCCGCCCAATGAAATCTATACCCATGGTGGGTGCCACACAATGGCCGCCTTCACACAACCTGCTAAATCAGTGTCTGGATTCCTGCAAGGCGCTGAGATGTAGATTGCTTCCTCGGCTGGGGGAAACACAACCTTAGCAATAATAATAATAATAATAATTTAGGACACTTGCACGCTCTCAAGCAATACTGAGCAGCAAACCATGCCAAGCTCAAGAAGGCCAAGGGCCAAGGAACGTTTTAGCATGGCAATACAAGCCCTCTTGTAGGAGATGATCAGTATGAGCCTGTGGGAGAGGTCAAATGTGTCATTAGTCACGAGCCTCTTCGTGACCACAAGAGATCTAAGTTCAACCCACCCTGAATTCCGTTGACTCTTATCAACCGCCTATTTGCTTGGACCATTAATAGTACAGATTCTTGAGTGGTACAGTGGCCTAGAGGTGGAGCTCTCGTCTTATAATCAGGAGGCTGTGTGTTCGATCCTAGGTAGAGGCAGATATTTCTCTCTCTGGGCACAATGAGAATATATCTGCTGGGGAAAAAATTCCACATTAGCGTCCAGAAGGGCATCCGGCCAGTAACACTCTGCTAGCTCCATTCAGTTGGCCAGACTCCACCCCGCAAGGGATTATTGAGTCGTTAAATGATGATGATTAATAGTACAGATTCTTCTAGAGAGCGTAAGCCAGTGGTGGGTTCCTCCTGGTTCGGTCCGGTTCGGCCGAGCTGGTAGCGGTGACGATATGACGTCACCGAACCGGTTCTTCACCCTCCCACCCCCCCACCCATCCACGTTATTCTTACCTTTTATTTGGTCCCACCCCCAATCTATTGCTGCCTCCTGAGTCCCAGCTGATGACTAGAGGGGAAAAAACTGTTTAAACTCTTGCCGCGGGGCTTCAAAGGGCCGCCCTACAGCTGATCAGTGTTAAAAGCAAACAAATGAGTCGGGTCGTAAGTGCGAGGATTGGTCGTAAGTGAGAGGACCTTCCAGAATTGACTCTGACCAGCTAGCCACCCCCACCTAGTCACATGACCTCCAAGCCACACCCACAAAATAAGCCACGCCCACAGAACCGGTAGTAAAAAAAATTTAGAGCCCACCCCTGGCGTAAGCTTGTAATAAACCTGTATATTTATTTGATCCGCCTGGACTCCTGATTTCCCTGGCATTTGACAACTTCACTCTCAAGGTGAAATCCACACAGGACAAGTTGTTTTACAGCTGAAGGGAGTCTTAAGATAGGCAGCCATGGACCAGATGCCATAAAATTGTTCCAGGGGCTTATGAGCTTCCCATCAGAGGAGCTTTAAAGTCTGTTGCAAGATTTTAACAAAATGACCTGTGAGTAGAGGAATCAGAATGCCATTTGTGAAATCACTGCCTGCCTTGGAAAGTTGCCTCTAAATGTTAGAGGTTGCATTCGCAGTAAGCCCAGTTGAAACTGACGTCACCTAAGCTTTCCTTCGTAACTAAGCTTCTTTGGGTGCCCTTTCAGAATCAGTTTTACCTTCTGGCTGGACTGCCTGGTTTGCAGACAGTGGTTTGCAACTATCATCTTCTTCCTAGGGGTGGAAGAGGGGCTAGGCCCAAGTCGTCCAGCTGCCTGCATGCCTAAACCAGGATTAGAACTGGTTCTAGGCTTCCTATCTTGAAAATAAACCTTTGGCTTTGCTGGAGAGAATAGAATAGGAATAGGAATAGGAATAGGAATAGGATAGAATAGAATAGAATAGAATAGAATAGAATAGAATAGAATAGAATAGAATAGAATAGAATAGAATAGAATAGAATAGAATAACAGAGTTGGAAGGAGCCTTGGAGGTCTTCTAGTCCAACCCTACACCACTTCAGACAAATGGTTATCCAACATCTTCTTAAAAATTTCCAGTGTTGGAGCATTCACAACTTCTGGAGGCAAGTTGTTCCACTGATTAATTGTTTTAACTGTCAGGAAATTTCTCCTTAGTTCTAAATTGCTTCTCTTCTTGATTAGTTTCCACCCATTGCTTCTTGTTCTACCCTCAGGTGCTTTGGAGAATAGTTTGACTCCCTCTTCTTTGTGGCAACCCTTGAGATATTGGAAGACTGCTATCATATCCCCCCGAGTCCTTCTCTTCATTAAACTAGACATGCCCAGTTCCTGCAACCGTTCTTCATATGTTTTAGCCTCCTAATCCTCTTTGTTGCTCTTCTCTGCACTCTTTCTAGAGTCTCAACATCTTTTTTACATCGTGGTGACCAAAACTGAATGCAATATTCCAAGTGTGGCCTTACCAAGGCATTATAAAGTGGTATTAACACTTCACATGGACATTCTACTTTGGCCACTGCTGAGTGTTTCCTGCCTGTCCCTTCCTGTCAAGCTGCCCATCCCACAATTTGAAAGGATCCCTTGACATGCTCATGGTTGTAGAGTGACAAAAGTTGTTGATTGATAATGGTGAATAACCTGTAGCTCGGGTGTAGGATGAGGCTGGAGGTTCATTCTCCAAACATGTGGGTTGATTTCCAAATGTTTAGTTAACCAGACCCTTATAGCAGAATTTAGGGGGTGTTTACTGACCACACAATGCCCTTATGAGTAGACGGACATCAACACTGACATTTGCTAAACTCCGCTGAAGGTGTTAGCTAGCCTGGTAACAAAACATTTGGAAACCAACCCACAAGCTCAGAGAACGAAACTCCACCTTCATTGTTGACTCAGCTGGCAAATGGAGTCATGGTATCCACCATTACTTATTTGTAACTCTAGATTTATAACCCCAGATCTAAGGGTAACTGGACAGACTCCCTGGGTTCCAATCAGAGGTGGTATTCAGCCGGTACGGACCAGTTCAGGTGAACCGGTAGCGAAAATCGCAGGTGGGCTGAAGGTTGACTCAGCTTTGCATCCTTCTGAGGTTGGTAAAACAAGAACCCCGATTGTTGGGGGCAAGAGGCTGATTTTGTAAACTGCTTAGAGAGGGCTGTAAAGCACTGTGAAGTGGTATATAAGTCTAAGTGCTATTGCTATTGCTCTTCCTTCCTTCCTTCCTTCCTTCCTTCCTTCCTTCCTTCCTTCCTTCCTTCCTTCCTCCCTTCCTTCCTTCGTTCCTTCCATCCATCCATCCATCCATCGTTTGCAGTGGTTAGAATGCAGTATTGCAGGCTGACTCTGCCCACTGCCAGGAGTTCAATTCTGACCAGATCAAGGTTGACTCAGCCTTCTATCCTTCTGGGTTGGTAAAACAAGAACCCAAATTGTTGGGGGCAATAGGCTGATTCTGTAAACTGCTTAGAGAGGGCTGTAAAGCACTGTGAAGTGGTATATAAGTCTAAGTGCTATTGCTATTTCCCTTCCTTCCTTCCTTCCTTCCTTCCTTCCTTCCTTTGTTCTTCCTTCCTTCCTTCCTTCCATCCATCCATCCATTGTTTGCAGTGGTTAGAATGCAGTATTGCAAGCTGACTCTGCCCACTGCCAGGAGTTCAATTCTGACCAGATCAAGGTTGACTCAACCTTCCATCCTTCTGAGGTCGGTAAAACAAGAACCCAGATTGTTGGGGGCAAGAGGCTGATTCTGTAAACTGCTTAGAGAGGGCTGTAAAGCACTGTGAAGTGGTATATAAGTCTAAGTGCTATTGCTATTGCTACTTCAAGCCCGAGGAATAATGCTATGTAAGTCAGTTCTACTTTTATTGTAAAGCTATACAGTCGTAACAGTACCTTGCAAGTCTGAATGCGCTTTCTCAAATTACTTTTCTGCCCCCCGAGTCAGTGCTCTTTTATCTGACTGTTCTCTTGGTTCTTTCAGGCTCTTTCTCCTGTTCCTCAAGGTTATTCCAACTTTCCACTACATATACATCCACAAGCTTACTGAAGCTCACACATTCGTCGTTTTGCCCTTGCCTTATCACGTTTGCATTGTTTTATTTTTGTTTGGATAGAAATTAACTATTAAACATGGTGGGGGAGGGGACCTGATGTATTGGGAAGACACCACATTCCACTCAGGACAAATTTCTCTGAGATCTCCTCCCCTTTGAAAGATCTTCCTATATTTCGATTTATTTCCCGTGGGAGAAAAGCACTCCGAAAATATTCTCTGGGCACACTAGACTGGATTGGCGTGGGGGTTGGTTAATCTGCTAGAAACCCCCCCCTCGAAATCTTAGCCGCTCCTTCCTGCTCAGAGGCCAGAGAAAGGTCAGCACTGCCAAGTTTGTGTGTGTGTATGTGTGTTTGTGCGATGTGCAGGCCTCCGATGCATCTCAAGAGCACATCTAAATGCCCTCTGCTCTGCTCGGGCATGCCAAAACTGTGAACCTGGGCAACTGGCCAGCTGCCCACCTGGGCATGTCTGTCAAAGCAACATCCCTCTGTTGGGAGAATTATCGGGCGTGTTGTTGACACAGTATTTTGCCCCCTCCCCTCCCCTCCTTATTTATATCCCGTGTGGCCACATCCGGAAAGGGACTGGAGCTCCTGCTTCAGAGGGTCGGGTGGTCCCTGGTGATTTTCTCCCTTGGAGGGGCCAGGATGGTTCTCAGGTGGTTCTGGCGTTTGGCTGCCTTCCTGCTCCGAAGAGGTGAGCGCCTCGGATTCCCCCATGGAGTTTTGGGTCCCTTAAAACAGGGGATCTCCAACCTTGGCAACTTTAAGACTTGTGGACTTCAACTCCTAGAGTTCCTCAGCCAGCTTTGCTGGCTGAGGAACTCTGGGAGTTGAAGTCCACAAGTCTTAAAGTTGCCAAGGTTGGAGACCCCTGCCTTAAAAGACCTATTGACTGCAACGTGGTGCCTTGCGTGCATCTCGGGAGGTGGGGACGGCATGGTGGGCCACCCCTGGCCTTTTCCCAGGGAACGGGAATTGACTAACCCCCAGGCTGCCATCAGTTTCATGTCTCCCTTTAATCCCGCCATGGTCTCCGGCTGATGCTGTTGTTCTTCTTTTTTTTTTAAAGATTATTTTGTTCTGCGCAACTGGACTTAGGCATAGACTGAAGTTATAAAAATAGAGGATGTTTGCTTGGTTGCTGGGCGATGGGAAAGCTTTGCTCCTGGTTGCCCAGGTAAAAGTCTACTTGACAAACAGGTCTCCCTTTGCTGCTCGGGCTTGTTTTCAATGGTTGGGAAGCCTTTTTGACAGTCTGCGATTGCTGTCTTGGGTGTATCAGCCTCGATAGGGTCCCTCATTCTTTGGGTCAACCCCAGGTGGAATTCTCTATGTCAAGGGTGTCAAACTCAAGGTCCGCAGGCCGGATGCGGCCCATGGGGTGCTTAGATCTGGACCGCGAGGCTGCCCTGGAAACAGCAAAGGACCAGCCCACGGTGCCTCTGCCAGCGAAAATGGAGCTTGGGAGGGCTGCGCACAGCCCTCCCGGGCTCCGTTTTTGGTCGTGAAGGCCTCCTGCAGCCCTCTGCCACTGAAAATGGAGCCTGGGGCCCCCCATTTTTGCTGACAGACGGCTGCAGGAGGCCATTGTGGCCGAAAACAGGGCCTGGGGGGGGTCGCACATGGGGACCCCCGGGCTCCGTTTTTGCTGTCAGAGGGCTATCAAAACAAACTAAAAAGAAAAGAAAAGAAAAGGAGAAAGGTTTCCCCTTTTGCATTTGAGCATGCAAGAAGGGACAGGAATGGAGAAAGGGAAAGAGCAAAGAAAAAGAAAGAAAGATGGGAAGAGAGTGAGGAAGGAAAAGGGAAGAGACGAAGGAAGAGGAAAAAATGAAGAGGGAAGGAAGGAAGGAAGGAAGGAAGGAAGATGTCAGCACTTCAAGCTACATTTACTCTAGTGCTGACATAAGAAGGAGAAGCGAAGGCGTCTGGAAAGGGACGTTTGACTTTTCACCTACTTATTTTCCCTGGAGATAATATTCCCTAGGAGATGGGATGGGAGGGGAGGGGGGAAATTCCTTTGAGCTGGAGTAGATTAGGGGTAGAATGACTTGGAAGATGGCCAATGAGTGCAGGGGAGTGGGGAACGGAAAGGGAGGGTTTTGGGGCTGGAAGTCAGTGTTGGCTTCGATGGAGTTGGGTGTAGAATGTTCGTGCTTAATAAATAGGAGTTTTTTCTTCAAAGACTTTGTTTGAAATGCAATTTCTTTGAGACGACCTCGAAACTTGACAGAAACTTTAGTGAGAGTGAGTGAGGGTCTAAAAGGGAAGTCCTGCCTTAGCACTTGGCCACCACAGGTACTCCTGACACGAGTGACTTCAAGATGGCCATGCCCACCCTGCCCATGCCTACTCCAACCCCCCCCCCAGGTCAAACACAACCCTGATGCAGCCCGCAATGAAATCGAGTTTGACACCCCTGCTCTAGGTTGGAAAACAGCCATCTCACCTGGATGAGAGTCCACAACCTATAATACAAACCTACTTTGAAATAACTGCAAGCAGAATATATGGGCGCTCATGCTGCTAAGATGACCTCATATCGATTTACAGAATTATAAATCCATGGAAGCATTTTAACTTGTCTCTTAGGTGCACACAAAAATTCCTGATTTAATTCGCTGAACTACGGTACAGTGTCAGTCAGTCGAAGTTTATTTTGGTCAAAGACCAGGATGGAACAAAACAACAAACTCTTGAAAAGTAAAAGAAGAGGACCAAATATACAACTTCAAGCCAAAGGATTAATACAGAATATTTTTACTGCTATTACCAGTGTATGCTATGTCCCTAGAACTAAGAAAGATGTTATTTGTCTAAAACGAAGATATATAGCTAATATTCCAAGATAGCTGTAGGATAAAATAAAATTATCTAGGAGTATATACTTACTTAATATTGAACTGTGGCTCAATAGTTATGCATAGTTATAATATATTAAGGAATGACGATTAGAAAATTTGAATCTTAATTGAACTTGGCAATGTCTAGAATTTGTTTACATTGCAGTTGTGTCTTCCTTGATTTTCCTTCCTTCCTTCCTTCCTTCCTTCCTTCCTTCCTTCCTTCCTTCCTTCCTTCCTTCCTTCCTTCCTCCCCATCTCATTTTACATGATTCTAGGCACCTTACAATAAAACGCACAATATCAAAAATAAAATGCACAGTAGCCAGACATTATCCAGCCAATCAGCAGTGCAGCCAAGAGACAGGCTCTATGCTGACTTTATATATGACACAGTTGTTGAAGAATAGATGTCTGAATTTTAAGATTTGATACCATGCTGGTGATAGCTGAAAAATAAATGTCTATCTTTGGCTTAGGGGCATTTATTTCTGTGCTTAATTGAGGTATTACATGTATCGGTATATCCTACATTTTCCCAAGAGTTAAGGGTAGCTTACCTGGAGATTGTCCTTTATTTCGTATTCACACTTGTACTCCTGTGAGATAGGTTGAGTGAGAGCCAGAGGCTGTCTGAAAGTCACGTAGTGGGCTTCCATGGTCAGTCCTAATCCTGGTTTCTCTCTGGTTCCTTGCACAAGAGCACCAGATAACTGAAGAATGAATTGACCCAGGGGCAAAAGCTTTAAGGAACAAGCAAAAAGACAGATTTATAGCGGTGTGGCATGGAGAGCACCAAATGTGTTGTTATTAATTATAATGCAGAATGTGTTTGAATATTAGTAGCTCGGGTTGGTAGTTAGGCTGTTGGCTTGAGCTCCGAGCTTGGCAATTTGGTTGCAAACGTTTGGTCACCATTCGAGGAGACATCTTCTGACGAGCACAACTCAAAATGCACTGACGATGTCTCCTCAAATGGTGACCAAACGTTTGCAACCAAACTACCAAGCTCAGAGCTCAAACCAACAGCATAATGCAGAATATTGAGTTATGTTGGGTTGATGTATCATACACTCTTTGCATTCGAAGTTTAAAACCTTGGAGTTTAAAAGCTTTACAAATCAATGTATACAAAGCTCTGCGATATGGATGTGTTCCAATATTGGAAAATGCCAAAAACAGCAAGAGGTGGTTGTTATGTGTCACACCATTGGTTGCACTTCATTTTTCAAGGATAATTTTTTTTAAAACTTTTCCTGTGATATCTCAAACCAACCTTATTTGGAGGAAAGGGGTCCAGATTTTTCTCGTTGGTTTTTCTAGGTGAAACCCTTTTGATGCTATTAGTCAAAAGCCATTGTGCAGCTCTTCTTCCTAGGGTATTTTTTGTGGGAGTGGGGAATGTATGCCGCCTTGAGTCTTCAGAGAAAGGTGGCATACAAGTTGAACAAATAAATAAAAGCCTAAAAGCAGCACTGAAAAGATGGGAAGTCATCAATGGAACATGACTTTGTCTAGATTGCCTGCAAAATTGCCCAGATGTTGTTTTATTTAGAACTACCTTTTGGGATCCAGGTAAAGGAGCCTTGAAGAGCCTTGGTGGCGCAGCAGACTAAAGTGCTGTTAAATAGCACCAGCTGCCTTCAATTACTGCGAGTTCAATTCTCACGAGGCTCAAGGTTGACTCAGCCTTCCATCCTTCCGAGGTAGGTAAAATGAGGACCCGGATTGTGGGGGCAATAAGCTGACTTTGTATAAAAAAGAACACTGCTTGGGGGGGGGGGCGAAAGCCCTACTAAGCAGGTATATACAAAAGTATGAAGGCTATTGCTTAACACATTGTAAGCTGCCTTGAGTCTCCGGAGAAGGGCGGCATATAAAACGAACCAATAAATACAATAAATAACAATAAATAAAGTCCCGTAGACCAGTATTTCTCAACCTCAGCATTTTAACATGCATGAGACTTCAACTCCCAGAATTCCTCAGTCACCATGAATTTCTAGGGAATTTGAAGTTGAAACCTACACATCTTAAAACTTATTAGCTGGGGAATTGTAGGAGTTCAAGTCCACACATCTTAAAGTTGCTGAAATTTAAAAAAAAAAAAACCCAAAACTTTGCCTTACAACATCCTGCATTTTGAGAAATGAATTTTAAAAGGCCTTTTGACAAGCAATTCTGTGGCTCAACCTACAGATAGTCCCTTCCATCCCATCGGTCTTTCTTTCAATGAGGTTGGGTTGTCTTCTCAGGCAATCACTGTCTACTTTTCCACATTTTTCTCTTGCAACATATCAATTACGGCAAGGAAAAGGGACGAGAAGCAGCACCATAATCTTTGCACAAGCCCCTTTCAGTTCTGAAGCCGGCTGAGCTGGAATCTTTTCCAAATGCAATTGCTGCTGTGTAGGCATACTTAATGAATTTGCAGATGACACAGAGCTGACAGCGCTAATACTTTGGGAGACTGAAGAAGAAATTCAAGATGATCCCGATCTCTTAGAGAAGATAACAGAATGAAGTCGAAGGGGGACAAATAAAAAAGCTTTCATTTTTTGAAAAGGGAAGGAAATGCACAGGTCGAGGAACAGACCTTAAAAGTAACAGGATAACAGAGTTGGAAGGGACCTTGGAGGTTGTCTAGTCCAGCCCCTTGCTTAAGCAGGAAACCCTACACCATTCCAGACAGTGGCTGTCCAGTATCTTCTTGAAAGCCTTCAGTGATGAAGCAACCACAACTTCTGAAGGCAAGCCATTTCACTGGTTAATTGTTTTCACTGTTAGGAAATTTCTCCTTAGTTCTAGGTTGCTTCTCTCCTTGGTTAGTTTCCATCCATTGTTTCTTGTCCTGCCTTCAGTTGTTTTGGAGAATAGCTTGACTCCCTCTTCTTGGTGGCAGCCCTCAAATACTGGAAGACTGCTATAATGTCACCCCTAGTCCTTTTTTTCAGTAGACTAGACATGCCCAATTAAAAAGGATCTTGGCATTTTACTTAAACATAAGCACATAGGATGGGATGGCTGCTATAAAGCCAATGTAATATCTAAATATGAGTAATAATAGGACCAGCATCTTCAGCATTGATGAACCTAACCTACCCTATCCTGGGCATCAACCATCTTAAGAAAAATTCAGAGGAAATCCAAACAGATGCCCAGAATGAAATGAGAATGAGAAAGAGACGATGGAATTGTGCATGTTTAGCTCTGAAAAAAAATGAGCAGACAGGAGAATCTGACAGGGCTTTTCAAATACTTAAAATGATGCCTTGCCAAAAAGAAAAAAAGAACAAGAGTTGTCTCTTGCTGTCTGGGAATTCTGGGAGTTGAAGTCCACCCATCTTAAACTTGCTGAGGTTGAGAAACATTGAGTTACAGGAAATCAGATGCTGAAGCCAGAGTAATTGGAGAATAGAACCAGTAACAAAAGACATTGGTTTCACCCTCTCTGGGTGTTTTAATTTGGATTCCTGCCTTGAGCCGAGAGGATGATACTTCACGGTCCCCTTAAATGCTGTGAAACGTGTGGAATTTGGAAAATGGAGAAACATCACACAGATACACTTGATCTCTACAATGCTCTCTACATGGGGCTCCCCTTGGGGTGCACCCGGAGGCTCCAGTTGGTCCAGAATGCAACCGTGCGGGGGATTATGGGAGCGACGGGGCGCTCCCATGTGACACCTCTCCTGTGCGAGCTGCACTGGCTTCCTGTGGTCTTCCAGGTGCGCTTCAAGGTGTTGGTGACCACCTTTAAAGTGCTCCATGGCTTAGGGCCGGGGTATCTACGAGACCGCCTTCTACCACCAATAGCCTCCCATCGGCCAGTACACTTGCACAGAGAGGGACTCCTCAGGGTGCCGTCGGCCAGACAATGTCGGCTGGCGACCCCCAGGGGGAGAGCCTTCTCTGTGGCGGCACCTGCCCTCTGGAACGACCTACCCCCAGATATACGCACGATACCAGACCTCCAGACTTTTCGTCGGGCCCTGAAAACACATCTATTTCATCTAGCCAGGCTGGCTTGATCCCATCCTTGCGGTTTTAATTTGAAATTGGTTTCAACTGGGTTGTTTTAAATTGATGGCCAAAATCATTTAATGTCTTTTAAACTGTTTTTAAATTTTATAAGTTGTGTTTTACCGTGGCTGTTCACCACCCTGAGTCCTGTTGGAGAAGGGCGGTATACAAATTAAATAAATAATAATAATAAATAATAATAATAATATTGCAGGAAGTCAAAGGTGCCTGGACATTGTATTTTGTCATTTGTTGACCTAGAACGAGCACATGTCACATGGCACCAATTGTCCTGGAAACAGGAGTCACCTACATGTTTTTCCTTGCTGTTGTGAAGAAAGGGACGGTAAATCTGAGATTATGATGATGATGATGGACAGCAACAGCAACAACAACCTGGCAATGGCTAAGAGCAGGAAAGTTGAAGAAAGAGACCAAGAGAATAATTCTGGCTGCACAAGACCAAGCCTTAAGGACAAATGCATACAAAGCCAGAACTGAGAGAACAGCAACAGACAGTAAATGCTGCCTATGCAAAGAAGCTGAAGAAACAGTTGCTGCAAGAAGATCACCCAGACTGACTATAAGCATGACAAAGTAGCAACATTGGTGCATTGGAAGATCTGCAAGAAATATCACTTACTTGCAAGCAAGAACTGGTGGTACCAGAAGTGGGTTTCAGTAGGTTCTGACCAGTTCTGGAGAACCGGTAGCAGAAATTTTGAGTAGTTCGGAGAACCGGTAGTAAAAATTCTGACTGGCCCCGCCCCCATCTACGCTCTGCCTCCCAAGTCCCAGCTGATCGGGAGGAAATGAGGATTTTGCAGTAACCTTCCACTGCCACGCCCAAGCCACGCCCACCAAGGCACGCCCACCAAGTCATGCCACCCCATCAAGCCACACCCACAGAATCGGTAGTAAAAAAAATTGAAACTCCCCACTGGTGGGACCATAAAATAGAGAAAGTCGTAGAAAATGAAGAAGTTAAATTGCTCTGGGATTTTAGAATCCAGACAGACAGGCACCTGCCACATAACACCCTGGACTTAACAGTTGTCGATAAGAAAGGCAAAAAAAGTCTGGATAGTGGATGTGGCAGTGCCTGGAAACAGCAGATTAGAAGAGAAAAAACTGGAGAAGATAACAAAATACAAAGACCTACAAATAGAAATAGAATGACTATGGCAAAGGCAAGTAAGGGTAGTACCAATAGTAATAGGCGCCTTGGGTGCAATCCCAAAACAACTGGAGCACCAATTGAGCACCATTAGGATTGGCAAATTCGCTATCAGTCAATTGCAGAAAGCAGCTTTACTTGGAACAGCTTCGATCCTACGAACCGTGGTGCATTGGAATATCTGCAAGAAATACCGCTTGTCTGCGAGCAAGAATTAGTGGGACCACGAAATAGACAAAGTTGACAACCTGGGTTCGAGATCTGAGTGCTGCACTCAGCTCCTGCCCTCCTAGCACTTTGAAAGTATGCAAATGCAAGTAGATTAATAGGTACCACTTCGGTGGGAAAGTAATAGCATTCTGTGCGCCTTGGCATATATAGTCATGCTGGCCACATGACCAATGGAAGTATCTTTGGACAATGGTGATTCCCTTGGCTAAGAAACGGAGATGAGCACCACGCACTAGAGTCCCCCTGGACAGGGGAAACCTTTATGAAGAGCTAAAGTGTCCCCGGACTTTAGAATTCAAACAGATAAGCACCTGCCACATAACACTCCAGGTTTAACAACTGTCAGTAAGAAAGACAAAAAAGTTTAGACAAAAAAGTAGACATGATAGCATTTGGAGACAGCAAAATAAAGGAGAAAGATCTGGAGTGGGGGGACCACAAAATACTAAGACCTGTAAATAGAACAACAATAGCAAAAGAAAGCAAAGTTAATACCAATAGTAACAGGTGCCTTGAGTGCAACCCCAAAAATCTGGAGCACAATTTGAATACCATCGGCATTGACAAAATCCCTATCAGTCAATTGCAAAAGCAGCTCTACTCAGAGCATCTTACATCCTGCAATGATAACCTTTAACATAATCAAAGAACAACATCTGTCTATCTCAGGTCCTTGGGAAGTACTCAGTAAGGTAGATAAAAATGCCAAACGCTGACTGTGTGACCAACCATAACAATAATTGAAGAGTCACAATTTGCTGTCTGGGAGTGCAGTGAATTATATCTTCAGCAAGAACAGTCCTTCTTTTTCTTCCCTTGCAAACGTTGTCCCCCTCCTTCGCGTGGCGTCCAAGGACAAGGTGTAAAAAAATGCTGCGAAGCAGGTTCTGCTGCCGTAAACCTTCTGCTCCAGTGGAGAATTACTTGGCTGGATTGGAAAAGAGAGAACCCAGCAGCATAAAAACCAGCCTGAAAAGTTACAGGAAGGAGAAGCCCCAATCAATAAAGGGCGAAAGAACCTCCAGAATCGGTCCGGGAGCAAGCACCATGCATGGAAGGGTCCTGCATCACAGTCCCGGGATAAAATGCTCATGTAACAAAATCCTTGGTTAATTTTAGCCAGCCCCTTCATTCTGCAAACATCCTTAGTTCCTGGGAGCTGAAAATCCTGAAACAGAAACACCAAACCTATCACACAGCCATGAGAAGCACAATTCTATCACTGAGCAGTCTAGTTGGGGCAGTTTAGTAGAGTTGGAAGGGACCTTGTAGGTCATCTAGTCCAACCCCCATCCAAACAGGAGACTTTACACCATTTCTGACAGATGGCAGCCCAGTCTGTTCTTCAAAGCTTCCAGCGATGAAGCTCCCACAACTTCTGTTCCACAGGTTGATTGTTCTCACTGTCAGAAAGTTCCTCCTTATTTCTAGGTTGAATCTCTGTTTGATCAGTTTCCATCCCTTATTCCTTGTCTGGCCTTTGCGTGTCTTGGAAAACAGATTGACCCCCCCCCCTCTCTGTGGCAGCTCCTCAAATATTGGAAGGCTGCTATCCTGTCTCCCCTGGTCCTTCTCTTCACTAGACTAGCCAGGCCCAGTTCCTGCAATGGTTCATCGTATGTTTTAGCCTCCAGTCCCCTAATCATCTTTGTTGCTCTTCTCTGCACTCTTTCCAGAGTCTCAACCTCTTTTTTATAGTCTGGTGACCAAAACTGGATGCAGTACTCTAGGTGTGGTCTTACTAAGGCTTTATAGAGTGGTATTAGTACCTCCCTTGATCTTGATTGTATCCCTCTGTTAATGCAGTTTAGGATTGCCTTGGCTTTTTTGGCTGCTGCCGCAGACTGCTGGCTCATATTTAATTGGTTGTCCACTAAGACTCCAAGACCCCCCTCACAGCTATTGCTATTAAACCTGGTTTCACCCAGTCTATATGTGTATTTTTGGTTTTTCTTGTATAATTTTACTTTTCTCTACATTGAATTTTATTTTGTTAGATAGGGCCCAATGTTCAAGTCTGTCAAGATCCATTTTGACAGCATGAAGGACATGTTGGTCTTCCTGTTGGTGGAAGCAGATCTGGACCTGTTCCTGGGTTTTGTCGACAGAGCTTTCCCCTTAGGCTGCGTCTGCCCTTCCTAGTCTGATTTTTGCAATTCTCCAGCCGAGAGCCTGGCCGGCAGCCTTGCCCTCTGCCAGATGAGCTGGCCAATTTTTTGCAGTGGGGAAGAGATGCCAGCCAAGATTCCCAGCCCAGGATGATGGCTTTTTGGTGGAAAAGCACGACTGAAGGCTAAGTAAACTTGCGAATGATAAGCAGAAAGTCATTTTTGCTTTCGGTCTGACTGGATCCGGTCCTCCTCTTTTCCAGGACTGTGACAGAGCGAGATAATCAAAATAATTTTACTAAGGAACCTTGAATGGAAATGGTTCTGTATAGAGATCCCCATTCGTCACCTCTCCTCGTTGGTTAGATTCTATCCTCCTTTTTAGCACAGGGTAGATTCCACACCGCTGTCCCTTCCTATTTTCCCTATAGCAAGAGCCCTGACAGGTGGGTTGGGCTGAGACCAACAAGGAGATTGTGTGGTGGAGAGGGAGGACTTGAACCCAGATCTGCCCTGGTGTAGGAGATGCCGAGGCTGAGCCCAAGGGAGGAGTCAAACACATCATCAGTTAGGAGTCCCTGCACCCACAAGAGACCTAAGCCCAGCCCACCTTGAATTCCTTCTCCTCTTATCTCCTGCTAATTTCCCTTGACTGTTAGTAGTTCAGATTCTTGTAAAGAGCTTAAATTTTATACTATTTGAACTGCCTTAATCTCCTGATTTTCCTGGCATTTGAAACCTAGGCAGTTACCACTATACCAGATGGGCTTTCTGCTATATAAGTTGTGGCTCTGTAGCCCCCATGTTTGTGGCAATGGTTCTGGGGATTCAGAGGAGTTCTGGTCAGGGTGTTGCATGGCGCATTTCCCGTCCTCTTTAAAATAAATCAGATTATCCCACATAGATTTCCCCCCAGTTTCATACCATTGCTAGTAAGCCTAGTAATAGCTGCAGAGGTGCTTAAAAGTTTGTGAACCCTTTTAAATTTCCCATATTCCTGCATAAGCATGTCCCCAAACGTGATCCGTTCTCCACACACAAATCCTAAAATGAGAGAAAGAATATCCCGTTTAAAACGAGGCAGAAACTTGGCCATTGTTTCTTGTTGTGGCCTGCCAGCGGCCTGCGCGGATCGTGGCTGATCCCGATGACGAGGAGGCTGGTGTGGGGTTGCGCCAGCAGCCGGCACAGCCAGCGCTCGCGTCGGACAGCGAGGAGGCTGAAGAGGATGTGGTGTCAGAGGCAGAGAGACTCAGCCTGGGCCTTCAGAACCTCCAGAGGCTCCTTCAAGTGGAGAGAGTGAAGTGGAGGAGCCTCTCCTCAATGCTCGAGCCCACAGGGCTGCCAAAAGGCAGGAGTGGCTACTCAGGAGGAGGAGGTCTCCTCGAGAGTAAGATTTGAGGATAATTGGGGAGAAAAGGTTCTTCGGCCAGCTGAAATGGAAGTGCTGTGCAGGATCTTTGAAAAGGGAGTTTACCCAGATAACCTTCATGGAAAAAAAAAGATGATTTGTGAAGGAGACAAGCATTTTGCTCAACAACTGCAATCCTGGCACTCCTGGTTACGGTCGTTAAGCCATCTCTCAGGTTGTTAAGCAGATGGGGCAAAAGAGCTGCTTGCTGAGTTCTACCCGGAAAGGAGCTGCTGCAGAAACGGAGCTCCGCTCTTTAGCTTCTGAGCTCCGTCTCTCTATCTCCACAAGAGACGTCCATTTCCCCTCCATGCACAGAAGAAAACGGCTCAGGTGGGAATGGAGCTTGGAGGAGTTGGTCTCCTCTCGATACACAACCCAGCGCCCAGAGCCGAGAGGGAGTCTTACCTGTAATATATCAGTGTTTTCAGAACCTTTTGATTTTTGTTTGTTTGCATTTGTTTGTTTTTGAACATCAGTTGCCTGTTCTGAAAAAAAACAAAACAAAATTGGGTTGGACTTGGTTGAAAGGCCACTAGTAAATCTCAGGGTTGCAGGCCAGAGTAGAAAATCCAGAAATTACTCTGGAAGAAATCAGCGGCAACCACCCTTTTTACATTACAGGTAGTCCTCAAAGTACAACGGTTCATTTAACGACTGTTCGGCACGAAAAAAGGGACTTGCACGTATGACCGTTGCAGCATGCACCAAAAGTCATTCAAACAGAATTTGGGTGCAGGGCAGCCAGCAAGTACTTAGGATGGTTGCAGAACCCCGGATTCCTGTAATTGCCGTTGGTGACTTTTCCTTGTGGCATCTCAACCAGCAAAGTCAAAGTCGTTTAACAGCTGCAGTGATTCACTTAAAACCAGGGGGGGAAAAAAGATTGCAAAATCGGGTGCGACTCACTTAATAACCTCCATGCTTAGTCGTAGAAATTCTGGGCCCCATTGTTGTTGTAAGCTGACACTGCATATTCTGAGCCTTGCTTGCCTGGCTAATAGAGTGGCGTCAAACCAGGGGTGAAATCTAAAATGTGTTACTACCGGTTCTGTGGGCGTGGCTTGGTGGGGGGGGTAATGTGACTGGGTGGTCGTGGCCAATTTTTTTTTTCTTTTAAAACCATTTTTTTCTACAACCTTTTTGGCTAAGAGGTTGTAAAAAAATGTTTTCAAAAGGCTCTGAGGATCCCAGCTGAATTGCCTGCCGATCAGGGAACTCAGCTTGGATCATCAGAGCATTTAAAAGAAAAAAAGGGTTTTTTTCTTTTAAATGCCTTTGACGAGTTGCGTGATCATCAGAGGCTTTTTTTTTTTTTACTTTTAAAAGTATTTTTTCGGCTGTAGTTGTAGAAAAAATGCTTTTAAAAGTAAAAAAAAAAGCCTCTGATGATTGTGCGGCTCAGCTGGGCATGGAGAGGGGCGGGGATTTTTGCTACCGGTTCGCCGAACCACCCGCCTCCATCACTACCGGATCGGGTGATCCGGTCCAAACTGGGAGCATTTCACCCCTGCATCAAACTCAATTTCTTTTTTTTTTTTTTTTTTTTATTGCAAAAGTTTTACAATTACATTTTCACCCCTTTTTTCACCCCCCCACCACCCTCCCCAAATTTCCCATCCTCCCTAACCCTCCCTAACCCTCCCCCCCCAGACTTCCCTATTACATACTCATAACTAATAACACTAATAAATAAACCTGAACCCATCCCTCCCCCTATATAATTTTTCCTCTTTGTCTCTTTACATTAAAATATTTCTAATACATTATTTTCAAATAAAAGCTATTTGATACTTTCTAGTTTGGTATTTGTTCTGAACATATTCTATCCACCTTTTCCATTCCCATTCATAAGTCTCTTGTGAACAATCTTTTAAATACGCTGAAATCTTCGCCATCTCTGCAAAACTGGCCATCTTCAAAGTCCATTCCTCGATAGTAGGCAAAGCTTCATTCTTCCAGTATTTACCTATCAACAATCTTGCTGCTGTTATCATATACAATATTAGTTTTATTTCACCCCGTGTAAAACCCTTAACTATACCCAATAAAAACAATTGTGGAGAAAATTGAATTTTTTTCTTCAAAACATTCTGCATGACCCACCAAATTTTTATCCAAAAAGCCTTAACTTTCCTACAGGTCCACCATACATGATAATACGTAGCATCCAAACATTCGCATCTCCAACATTTTGGCTGAACATTAGGGTACATACATGACAACTTTTTAGGATCTAAATGCCATCTATAAAACATTTTATAAAAATTTTCTCTCAGGTTTTGCGACTGTGTAAATTTAACATTCTGAACCCAAATTTTTTCCCAAGTTTCCAGCATCACTGGTTCTTCAAAATTCTGTGCCCACTTAATCATACAATCTTTAACTAATTCCGTTTCTGAATCTCTTTCTAACAAAACATTATAAAGCCTTTTAATATGCATTGGACCTTTCTCTCTTATATGTCTAACCAATTCTTCCTCATGCAACATTATACCAGTTTTTTGGTCCTCTTTCCATCTCATTTGTAATTGATTATATTGTAACCAGGTTAAATTAATCCCTTCGTCCAACAGTGTCTGCAATGTCTTCAGCTGCCATCTGCCCGCATCTGTAAAAAGAACCTCTTTATATAAAAACCCCCCGAGTGACATTATATTTGTATTCCACAAGGTATGACCAAGATCCAGCCATAGCGGTATTTTATAATCCCATTTGAGTCGGTGCTTCTTCCAAACTTTCATCAGGGAGTCTCTAAGTATATGACTTTTAAATACTTTATCCACTTTATTTTCATAGAATAAGTAAGCATGCCATCCAAATTCAAGATCAAAACTTTCTGCATTCAATATTCCAGCCTTTTTATTTCCAAACCAGTCACTTGTTAAAGTTAAAGCTGCTGCATCATAATATAACTGTAGGTTTGGGAGTTTAAGGCCTCCTCTTTCTGGAACATCTTGCATAATTTTCAATTTCACTCTCGGCTTTTTCTCGTTCCAGACAAACTTATTCACACCAGACTGCCAGACTTTCAGTTGTTTATCACTTTTAAGCACCGGAATCATTTGGAACAAAAACAGAAATCTTGGCAAAATATTCATCTTAACTGCTGCTATTCTTCCAAGTAACGACAGTTGCAGCTTTTTCCAAGTCTCCATGTCTTTCTGAACCTCTCGCCACAACACCTCATAATTATTTTGAAACAATTTCATATTTGATTCTGCAACCTGAATTCCAAGATATTTTACCTTAGGTACAATTTCAAAACCTGCCCTCCTTTCAAGCTCGTGTTTACGATCTTGTGTCATATTCTTAACTATCATTTTAGTCTTTTTTGAGTTCAGTTTAAAACCTGAAACTCTACCATAGTCTTGTATAATGTCGTTCATCAGGATTATTGATTCCATTGGTTGTGATAGGGTAACAACCAGATCATCTGCAAATGCCTTTATTCTATAATCCTCTTGCCTTATCACTATACCTTTCAAAATTTTTGAGTCCCGTATTGTATTTAGCAAGACTTCCAATGTTAATATAAATAAAAGTGGGGACAACGGACATCCCTGTCTTGTTCCTTTTTCAATTTTAAACTCTGTCGTCAAACTTCCATTAATAATAATCTGTGCTTTTTGCTCTTGATAAATTGCTGAAATCGACTGTATAAATTGGTCCCCAAAGCCCATCTTTTTTAAAGTCTTTAGTAGAAAATTCCAATCCACTCTATCAAAGGCTTTCTCCGCATCCAAAAAAACCAGCACTGCAGAAATCTGTTTATTCTTATCAAGATATTCCAATAAGTCTATTACTTGCCTTACATTATCCTTCATATATCTGCCCTCAATAAATCCCGCTTGGTCCTCATGAATTACTTTTTGGATTACTGGCATCAACCTGTTGGCTAATACCTTCGCATAAATTTTATAGTCTGTGTTCAAAAGAGATATTGGTCTGTAGTTCTCTGGTTTTTTAGGACCAACTTGTTCCTTTGGTATCAGAGATATATAAGCAGTTGTCCAAGATGGGGGTATTTTACCCCCTTGTTGAATATTGCAAAATAAATCTCTAAGTTGTTCCACCATTTCAGCTTGTAAAGTTTTGTAATACACTGCAGTCAAACCATCCGTGCCAGGAGCTTTGGCTGTTTTTAGCTGCTTAATTGCTGCTATTATCTCCTCCTCTGTTATAGGATAATTCATTCTTTCCTTTTGTTGATCAGTAATTTTTGTAACTCTCTTATCCTTTAAATATTTTTCTATAAGTCCATTCTGCACCTCTTCTTTGGCATATAATTTAGTATAATAATCCACAAAAGCTTCTTTAATTAATTTTTGTTGAAAAATTTCTTTCCCTCCAATGTTAATACTATCAATAGTCCGTATACTTTGTTTTTTCCTCAGTGTGTAAGCCAACCATCTGCCCGGTTTATTGGCATTGCAAAATGTATTATGCTTCGCGTATTGTAAACTTGTTGCAACTTGTTCCGCCATAAGCATTTGAAATTGGTCTTTCAAAAGTTTTATAGCACTTCGTATTCTTTCATCTGTTGGGTTTTTAATAAGTAATTGTTCCTTATTCTTTATTTCCATTTCCAACTCAGATCTTTTCTTTTGTCGGAACAGTCTATGTTTAGAATTCATGTAGATAAGTACCCCTCTCATATAAGCTTTACTAGCGTCCCAAACAATTTCAATTGGGGTACCTTTATTCAAATTTATCTCAAAAAATTCTTTCAAATGCTTTTTAAGTTCTATTGTATTTTTTTCATATCTAAACAAATTCTCATTTAATCTCCAAGAACGTCTCTCAACCTTATCCATCTCAATTTCTATCCATACAGGGCTATGGTCAGTCAAAGTTCTTGGAAAAATCTTTGTTCTTTTTGTCTTAATAAGTAGATCATTTGACAACAGGATAAAATCAATCCTAGAAAAGGATCTATGTCTATCGGAAAAGAAAGTATAATCCAATTCATTTGGATTATGTATTCTCCAAACATCTTTTAGTTCCATATCTTCTTTCAAATCAAAAAAGGTCTGCGGTAGTCTAATTCTGGACTTTGCCAAGCTCTTTTTGTCTAATTTAGAATCAATTACTCCATTCCAATCTCCCATAAATAAAATAGATCTATAGTCCCATTGCACTATTTTAGTATGTAACATCTTGTAAAAACAATCCTGTTGTTGGTTGGGAGCATAAATTCCAATCAAAAGAATTTGACCATTTGCTGTAAGCAATTCAATTGCTACAAACCTACCATCTTGATCTACTTCTATAACTTTTGCTGTTAATTTTTTATTTACATAAATAACCACACCATTCTTTTTCTGCGAAGTTGAAGATATATAATGTACTCCTAATTTTGAATTTATCAGATATTTCTGATCTTGAGTTGTAATATGCGTTTCTTGTAAACATATTATATCATTATTAAATTGTTTCAAATATGTAAATAGTTTCTTCCTTTTCTGTGCTGAATTCAACCCATTAACATTCCAAGATAAACACTTAAGGGTCATCGGCCTGTTTCTGGAGCGCAGAGCAAAATATTTGAAGTTCATCCAAAAGCTTCGATCTTGCTCCTCCCATAGCTCCACTCTCTTGTGGGGTACTCTTTGCTGCCTTCTTGTCTTGTCTTTCCTGTTGTTGTTGTTGTTTTTGTTTAAGTAATTTGGATTGAGCTCTAGTTATACGTTGATCTTTAACTTCAGTCAACTGAATCAAATCCAAAATTGGAGAAGAATCCAGCAAGGGCTCACTCAGAAAACCTCCTTCTGCACCTTGCACATTTTCTAATTCCTGCTTAGGCTGTTCTTCCAATTGCCTCTCTTCACTCTCCTTAATCTCCAAAACTGTAGATGTACGTGGAGATGGTGTTCTTTCCTTAAGAATAGTACTATAAAAATGTTGTGCCTTCTCCACAGTATTCAATCGATATCCTTCTCCCTTATATCTAAAAATTATCCCAGCTGGCACATCCCACCGGAAGGGTATCTGTAAGTCTTTCAATTCCTTAACAAGAAAACCAAATTCTTTTCTAGCTTTCAGCATTTTAGGAGGTAATTCTTTAAAAATTACAAGTCGTGAGCCCCCCACTTGTACAGAGGTGTGAAAATTTTTGGAGGATTTCATTTCTAATTTCTCTCTCAGTAAAATATATGACCACATCTCTAGGCAGTTGTCTTTGTCTGGCCACCCAAGAGTTCACTCTGTAAATTTTATCTATTTTGTGAAATACCAGATCAGGGTTAACTTGTAAGATCTTAGCCAGGGCTTCAGAGCAAACTTGTCTCAAGTCCTGTCTCTCCTCCTCTCGAATTCCCCGAAGCCGTATGGCAAATTCCATCGCCCGGAATTGTATCATGACAATCTCATCTTCAATTCTCTGCATTTTATTATCAGCTTCTTCAATTTTATAATCATTATCTTTCATCCTAACATTAACTTCTAATTTGAGTTCTTCAACTTTAAAATCAACTTTCCCAATAAAATTTGCCAGGCCAGACGCCACTTCTGATATTTTTTTGGTCACCATATTTTGATTCTGCTTCACCATATCTTTAACTTCATTAATTTCCTGCAGAAATTCCTCATGTGATTTTTGAAGTTTATGATCTATTTCCTGTTGAGATTCTTGAAATTTTTCATCCAAAGTTTTAGAAATAAAGTCTTTTAAATCTCCCACATCAATTTCTTTTTTCTGAGTTTGTAACTGTTGAGCAGGGGGAAGTTGCGTTTGGTGTTTATGTGTGGGGGATCCCCCCCCTGATGCCTTCCCTTCCTGCTTCTTTGAAGCCATTGTGCCACGTAAGCTAATTTTTCTAAAGAGGGAAGTTCTTTTTCCTTTCCCTCTTCCACAAAAGCTTCTAAAAAAGTCCCCCAGATTTAATCAAGTGAAGCTGAAGTAAAACAAAGTCAAATTTTAGAAAAAGAAATTTTTTCTTTAGATAGAGCAACTTTGTAGCAGCTTTATAACTTTGTAACAAAGCAGGAAGGCTTCACAAATCCACTTTCATTAGCTCGTTAACTCAAATGCTGGGCGCCATTTTTTTTCAAATCACTTTCACTCACTCACTTTCTCTTTTAAATTAGAAAATCAACAAAGCACTGATACTTGCAGTTTTCAAGTTTCTGGATTCAAGTTGATATTTCCGTTGTTTGTTAAAATTAGTTCCTTTCGCTTTAAGAGTTTGCTGCTGCCGGCTTGTTCTGCTAATTAGCAGAAACGTCCCACGCCGCCCGGAGTTTCAGCAGGTTGGAAGGGAGCCACGCCTGTTTCCTCCCCAGAAACAGTTCCCTGGGGGGTTACAGGGGCTCAACCTGTACCCTGCTATCTCTTCTCCTTCAATCTTCAAGATTTTGGAGTTTTCGAGCCGCTCCTCGATCGCGGGGCGGCTCTACAGGCGGCGGGGCTGGCGGTCTTTGAAGAAACACCGCCGTCGCCGAGGCTCGCAAACCGGAAGTCAGCCATCAAACTCAATTTCATTGAGGGCTGCATCAGGATTGTGTTTGACCTTGGGGTGCCAGGTGGTGTGGCTGGGACGGGGTGCCCAAGCTCCATTTTTGCTGGCAGAGGGCTGCAGGAGGCCGTCCCGGCTGAAAATAGAGCCTAGGAAGGCCATGCATGGCCCTCCCAATAGGGGTGAAATTCACTTACCTTCTGCGCATGCACAGAGGGTCAAAAATGGGACGTGATGAAGTCTGGGCGGGTGGACGGAGCCTCCCAGCACTGGTGCTACCGGTTTGCCTGAGCCGGCAGAATTTCACCCCTGCGCCCCAAATTCCGTTTTCCCTGGCAGAGGCACCGCAGGTTGGTCCTTCACTGTTTCCAGGGCGGCCTTGTGGGCCACATCAAAGCATAACCCAGGCCAGATGCGGCCCGCGCGCCTTGAGTTTTGACACCCCTGGGCTGATAGAATATTCTGGCTTTGCCCACGATTGAGCATAAATGCCGAACCCAAAGAAACGCGCCTAATAAGACGAAGAAGCCGTTGTGGGGAATAACAGCATTTCCACTTAAGACATCTGAGAGCCATCACTGCAGAGGGCGGAAAGCATTTTTCTCCCTCACGCGCAGAGATCATTGTTCGTGCTTCTATTCTTTGAAATCCTGGCCAGGATTATTCAGATTGGGCTGGTTGACATATGCGATTTAATATCCGTTTAACAGCGTCTTTAGCATGAGCTATTGAATCCGCGGTAATTGGGTTATAATTCGCACCGGGCGAGGAGTGGGGGCCCTAAGCCCTAAGGAGACGGCAGCTGTGGCCAGGCCATAATATTTTAAGAAGGTGCTGGGCCCATCCGGAGGGTGGAGAGAGCTAAGCTTTTTTTTTTTTTTGGTTATATTCTATTTTCTGGTTTGTGCAGCCAGCAACATTCTCTGCAAAAAAATAAATATTGCAACCCCCTGCTTTTTTGACTCTCGGTTGTCTCACATGGTTTTATATAAACTGAGTAATTTTCAGCACGTCGTCTTACATAAGAATAATAATAAAAAAAAAATCCCAGCTCCCTTTGCACCACTTATGTTGAATCTTCCCATCCTTCCGGAGAACCAGCTGTAAGGTAGTTCCTTTCCCTCCTTCGATTGCTCGCAAAAGAGCCTGCAATTGCAGACACACGGAAATTAAACATTTCCCTTTGCATTAAACGCTTGAAAGGACCTGGATTTTAAAGCCACTAGAATCCTGTCTTTTAATTTTTCTTTTCTTTTCTTTTTCTTTTCTTTCTTTTTTCTTTTTTTGCTCTTGTCAGATTTTACCGTACAATATTAATCCTTGGGCAAAATGTCATCTCAGATCATGGAAGTAAGGCGGCATTTAAAAAAAAAAAATAGTTCTTTCTTGTGTAGTCTGAGCATTCGGGGCTCTTTTGGTCATGTTCAACTTTGCAACTGTTTTGTTCCATTTAACGTAGTATTATGTGTGGTTCCGGGAATTCATCACCAAGCTATGAAAATCCGCTTGGCATCCTTGTAGGAAGTTAACGCAGGTAGTCCTCGACTTACAACATCTCATTTAGTGACCATTCGAAGTTATAGCGGCACTGAAAACAAGGGACTCGTGACGGTTTTTCAAACTTACGACCGTTGTAGCATCCCTATGATCAAAATTCGGATACTTGGCAACTGTTTCATATTTATGACGGTGGCAGTGTCCCGAAGTCACGTGATCCCCTTTTGCGAGCTTCTGACGAGCAGAGTCAAGGGGGAAGCCAGATTCACTTAACAACCCTGTGACTAATGTAACTACTGCAGTGGTTCGCTTAACAACCATGACAAGAAAGCTCCTAAACTGAGGCAAAGCTCACTTAACAAATGTCTCACTTAACGACACAAATGTTGGGCTCAGTTGCGGTCGTAAATTGAGGACTGCCTGTATAACCATACTCTGTTTCCCCCAAAATAAGACATCCCCGCATGGCAATAAGGCCAAGCGCTTATTTCAGGGTTCAAAAAAATGTAAGACAGGGTCTTATTTTCGGGAAAACACGGTATTCCTGTATATACCTTTATACCTACACCTGTACATATGCATGTCAGCCTCTTCTCGCAAACCGCTCTGCATCTGAATGGGGATGATAAGTCTGCCCCCTAACCTGCTTCCTCCCCCCCAACTTCTTTTCCAGGTTTCAAGTGCCCCGTTTGCTCCAAATCAGTGGCTTCCGATGAAATGGAAATGCACTTTATCATGTGTCTGAGCAAACCCCGTCTCTCCTACAATGGTGAGTTCTCCTTTGCGGCCTGCGGAGGAGCCCCGTTTGCCAGGCCTGGCAGTGGCTGCGGGGGGGGGGGGGGGGCAAAGCTGGGGGGCAGCGAGAGCAGGTCTTCCCGCCTGGCCTTCCAGCCGGTGTCCATAAAGCCACCCCGGCTGGTCCCGTTCCTCTCTCCATCAGCGTTCTCGCCATCTTATGCCCTGCCCTGTTCTCCTGGTGTCTCCCAACTTCTTTGTATGTGGCATGAGCCACAATCTGCCACGCTGGTTCAGAAAGGCCGAGCTGGGCATCGGGTGAGGTAGGGAGAGAAAAGGGGCACGACAGCCCAATTTCTGCCTCCGTGCGAAGAGCAAGGCCGTTCATTTTTCAGAAGGCAGTTGTTTGAGTTGCTGCTTCTGCACTGGGCACCAACTTCTATTCTTGCCCTGCCAGCCCCCAGGGAAGATGACCTGCCCATTCGCGGCTCCTCTGTCCTCTGGCAGGCAGCAGGGACGGGAGGGGAGGGGGCTGCCAGTCTTGTCTCAGCCTGATCCAAAGGGCTCCGGAGAGGACTCTGCTGCCATCTAGGGAGGGGCCTGGGATGCAGCAGCCCAGTCGGGCAGAGTTGGGGGAGGGAATAGCTGTCGGTGAGCTGCTCCCCCTTGTGCCCATCCTCCGTGTCCTTCTGCCTGGCACGGGGCAGCCAGAGGGCAGGGCCGGCTTCGTCCAGCGTTGCTGTCTCAGGCAGCTGGCCAGCTCCCAACACAGGGAGGAGCCCCTGCTTTCCAGGTGCAGGAAGGAGCCTGCCGGCTCCCAGGGAGGAGGGGCCCTGGTGGGCGGGCGAGGAGACATCTGCTCCAGCAACAGTGCCAGCCCGTGTCAGCCCTGCAGCGTGCCGTTGTTCTATCCAGCCAGGTCGAGACGGCAGGGATGGCGCCAGGCAGCCCCTCAGGGGGCCAGGGGGAGGGCAGCAGCGTGGTTTGGGGATGCAGCCAGAGCGATCTGCCCAGCCTCCGCCGGAGGGCCGGTGCCAGCCGAGCCAGCTGCGATGCAGCAGAGCCTGTCTTCCTTGCCCTCAGGGAGGCCCTTTCCTTCTCCCTCTCCCTCCCCACATGCATCTGACATGCGCCTTACTTGAGGTTGTCTCAGGTCAAGCACTGGGGGGGTGGGGGGGAGGGGAGGCAGGAGGGATCGGTGCTAGCAAACCCCCAACGCTTACGGTAACAACCTTGCTATCCTCCCCCCTCCGTCCCCCCCAATTGCTGTCACCTTTTGGGCTTATTTTTGGAGCTGCCGCACCAAGGTGGGCTTCACAGCAGCTCCTTTGGGGAGACGGCAGGGAACAGGTGCTGCATCTGGTCTGCCCCAGATGCATGGGGACTACCGCGCCCAGCGTTCCCAGTCCCCAAGGATTTGACATGTCCTTTTTTTCAAGCTTTGGGCATCCTTGGCAGGTGGGACGGCCGATTTGGGCCAAGAGGGTGTCTGGATCCCTCATTCCAACGGGGCAAGCTTTATTCCTAGGGGCCAGAGGAGTTCCTTCCCTTGGTTGCCAATTCAGACATTAGACTGAGCGGTGGACCAAGGAGGAACTTAGTCCTGGGTTGGGGGTCAAGTCTAAAGTGAGCCCATGATTTGCAATGGGAGAAATGTCAGATTATTTTCATTCTCCTGCATTCCTAACCTCCATCTATCCTGATGGGTTTATTTTCTAGAATCCAACTTGGATAGTTCTGGGTCTGTTTGTTTTTTTAATGTAACTGGGATTAATTTTAACCAAACCTTGGACAACCTGATTACTCATGGAGACTCTGGCTGCTCACAAAAAAACCCCAACCCAATACTGAAGCCAATAACCCCCCACACCCACACCCACACCCACACCCACACCTGGCAACAGCAATCAGACCAGCCACTTGATGGGCTTGATACCACTCTGGGGCCCCAAGGCCTCTTAGCAAACCAGTAAACTTCAATCCTGGAATGTCTTTTCATGTTAAAAAAACAAACAAACCCTGTTCTTACAAGCTTGGGATTGAAGCCCCGAGTTGAGAGGACATTCTTATAGGACAGGGACGGGGTGAAATGCTCCTGGTTCGGACCGGTTCACCCGATCCGGTAGCGATGGAGGCGGGTAGTTCGGAGAACCGGTAGCAAAAATCCCTGCGCCCTCCCTCCCCCCACCATGCCCAGCTGAGCCGCACGATCATCAGAGGCTTTTTTTTTTTTTACTTTTAAAAGCATTTTTTCTACAACCTCTTCCGATGAAAAAATGCTTTTAAAAGTAAAAAAAACAGCCTCTGATGATCGCGTGGCTCAGCTGGGATCGTCAGAGGCTTTTCAAAGCATTTTTTTCTGCAACCTCTGGGCCAAAAATGTGGTAAAAAAATGCTTTGAAAAGTCTCTGACGATCCCAGCTGAGTTGCCTGATCGGCAGAGGCTTTTCAAAGCATTAGAAAAAATGCTTTGAAAAGTTAAAAAAAAAAAGAAAAGTTGGCCACGCCCACCCAGTCACATTAAACCCCCCCACCAAGCCACGCCCACAGAACCAGTAGTAACAAATTTTACATTTCACCCCTGGACAGGGATGTCAAACTCAATTTCATTGAGGGCCGCATCAGGGTTGTGGGTGACCTTGGGAGTCCGGGGTTTGGCGTGGCTGGGGTGGGCATGGCCAACTTGACGTCACTCATGTCAGGGGTGGCTGTGGTGGCTGAGGGCTCTGCCAGTGAAAACAGGCTCCCTTGCTCAGTTTTCAGCTGCGGCGGCCTCCTGCAACCCTCTGCCAGCAAAAATGGAGCTGGGGGGGGGCCGCAGCCCTCCTGGACCTCATTATCGGTCATGATGGCCTCCTGCAGCTCTCTGCCAGTGCCCCCCCCCCAGCTCCATTTTCTCTGGCAGAGGCACTGCATGTCAGTCCTTTGCTGTTTCCAGGGCAGCCCCACAGGCCAGATCTAAGTACCCCCCCCCCGGGCCAGATTCGTCCCCCGGGCCTTGAGTTTGACACCCGTGTTATAGGAGGATTCACATCATGTGGTGTTTCTTCCAAAGTGCCTTGGTGTCCCCTGGCCTGGTAGATCCCAAACGTCTCTCCTTCCTCACGCCTAGTCGACGGGGGTTGTATGAACGCAGCTGCCCTTTCCTGCCCCGGCTCACCCTGCCTTCTCTTTCTCTCCCGCAGACGACGTGCTAACCAAGGATTCCGGCGAATGTGTCATTTGCCTAGAGGAACTTCTGCAAGGAGACACGATAGCTCGGCTGCCCTGCCTCTGCATTTATCACAAGAGGTAGAGTACGAAGAGCCTTGGGCCCCTCGAAGAAGGGCCCCTGTTGGGCCTCCTGCTTCAGATGGGTTGAGAGGCTGGGAAACGACCCTGCTGATCTCCCAAGGCTTCTGTGAGCTGCTCCTCTCCAAGGGGGCCATGCATGGGGGTCCTTGTCTTCTGCCCCAGCAGAAGCCCCTGCCGTGCAGGGAAGTGAGGGAATCCCTTTTCTCTTCTGCAGCTGTATAGATTCCTGGTTTGAAGTCAACAGATCCTGCCCAGAACACCCGTCAGATTGACCGTGGGATCCCACCCGGACCTCTTTCCAGGTGAGGCTCTGCCTCTTGGTCTTCAATGTGCCCACTGTAAAGAATCCCACTGTCAGCCCTGGAGGCCATCTTTTTCTTTGGATCTTCAGGGCTGCCACACTTGGTGCTGTGGGAAACTGGGAGGGGGGGTGTTGTATGGAGTTGGAGAGATATCTAGCCAAAATAACATTCTTTTCTCTGAGAGTCAAGGACATCCTGCTCTGCACCTGGAGTGGCGTGACTGGGAGGCATCTCCAGTTGGGACGGTGCTGTGATTGGGCCATGTGATGGACATGTGGGTGCAGGGGAAAGGACTTGGAGTTTCTTTTGGGTGGGGAAAACCTGGAAGCTTTCAGATTCGGGTTTTCCCAAATGTGCCAATATGACATCTCTAATGAAATGGAACTTTGAGGAACTATTAGCCTTGGAGTCTCCTTTCGTTGGGAGTGTTACTTGGAATCAGGGGTGAAATCCAGCAGGTTCTAACAGGTTCTGGAAAACCGGTAGCAGAAATTTTGAGTAGTTTGGAGAACCGGCAAATACCACCTCTGGCTGGCCCCCGAGTGGGGTGGGAATGGAGATTTTGCAATATCCTTCTTTTGCCACTCCCACAGAACCAGTAAGGAAAAATTTTGGATTACACCTCTGCTTGGAACCCTGACACTCACTTCCTAAATAGAGTCTCTGCTAACTCCCAGTTTAACCTGGAAAAAAAATGCACTCTGGACTAAGATGGCCGATCCATTTATGGTCACGCTGGCTGAGAATTTGGAAAGTCTCTGTCCCAGTCGAGATAGGAGGTGCCCACTGAGTTTGGGAAGATTTAGGGAACGGTATGTCGCTTTTAAGGGAGGCATTTGAAAGCAACCAAAATGTTTTGTGCAGGCAAAAATGGAAAGAAATGCCATCAGCCCACATAATAAAGGAATTGGTTATTAACAAATGAGAGGGGAAAAAACCATGCTCTTTTAAACAGTTCTGTGACTTGTCAGTAAGAATTACAAACAGGAAGTAAATTCTCAAAACTAATACTTGTTTTCATTTTTTCCTAAACAAAACTAAGTAAGTAAAGTCCTTGAGCCAGCCTTCATTTGTTGGCAAAAGGACAGAACCGGGTTGCCATCGGAATCTTCCCAGATTATTTTTCAAATTTTTGGCACAACCCTAGATTTTTCTGGTGATTTCCCAACCAAGCTCAAATCAGTTTTGACTCAGCTTAGCTTTTGAGACCATTAGGGGCTGTCTTAACACCGCATGTGTAGCCAGAACCTCTGAATTAAACCTTGCCTGATTTCATGTTGGGTTCAAATGTTCTCATAAACCTTGAGACGCATTTCAATGAACCAAAATAGAAAGATTCTCCCTTGGGCCTAGTGATGTATTGTTTAATAAAAGTGTTTCCAAAACAGGATATTTTCCAGGTTCATTAATTTTGGTGTAAGATCGTTGTCATATCTGTTCTCATGACATGAGCCCATTTATTCTACGCAATCCCCACAGGATGTACACATTCTGGACTTATTCTTCTAGTATAGGGTTGAATGAATCTTTGTACTTCTGTAAGGTCATTCTCCCCATCTCTCTTTTTCCTGCTGATTGAAATACCACCTTGCTTTTAATCTAAATGTACACAACATTTTGTGTGTCACAGGAGGGTAGGGGGTGGGAGAACGTTGTCTACTCAGCCCAAGAACTTGAGAAAGATCATAGGTTGAAGGCCACCTGTAAGAAGATTTATGGAAGATTTATGACTTAGGAAAGATCATAAGTCAAAGACTATCTATAGAAGATTTAGGGTTGTGTTTCTCAACCTCTCTTGAGGTTGAAGAGTTGGATTAGAAGACTTCCAAGGTCCCTTCCACCTCTGTTATTCTGTTAACCTTGAGAACTTTAAGATGTATGGGCTTCAACTCCCAGAATTGCCAATCCAGCATGCTGGCTGGGGAATTCTGGGAGTTGACGTCCATGCATCTTAAAAGTCATCCAGATAGGGAAACATGGATATGGAGAAACAATTGACTTTGTTGCTGGTGCATAACAGTTGGGACTCAAAATCCTTTTCATGTCAGGGATCGACCAAGATCTGCCTTTGGCCATCAGAAGATCCTTGCAGGGCCAGTTGGAAAGCTTAACTTACTCTAGTCAACATTCTGTTTGCATAGAAGCTAGTTAAGCGCCAATCGGAAACCTCTAATTCAGTGTTTCTCAACCTTGGTAGCTTGAAGATGGGTGGACTTCAACTCCCAGAATTGCCAATCCAGCATGCTGGCTGGGGAATTCTGGGAGTTGACGTCCATGCATCTTAAAAGTCATCCAGATAGGGAAACATGGATATGGAGAAACAATTGACTTTGTTGCTGGTGCATAACAGTTGGGACTCAAAATCCTTTTCATGTCAGGGATCGACCAAGATCTGCCTTTGGCCATCAGAAGATCCTTGCAGGGCCAGTTGGAAAGCTTAACTTACTCTAGTCAACATTCTGTTTGCATAGAAGCTAGTTAAGCGCCAATCGGAAACCTCTAATTCAGTGTTTCTCAACCTTGGTAGCTTGAAGATGGGTGGACTTCAACTCCCAGAATCCCCCAGCCAGCGCTGCTGGCTGGGGGATTCTGGGAGTTGAACTCCACCCATCTTCAAGCTACCAAGGTTGAGAAACACTGCTCTAATTCATCCTTCCCTGGATTTTTTTGTAAAAGGCAAATTTCCCAGAGTGGAGAGGGGAGTCAAGAAACCCCAGCAAGAAGCAGTGATGTTTATGGTTAGCATAAACTCTTCTTTATTGTTTGTTAATTCACCAGTGGAACAGCTTGCCTTCTGAATTTAATTAATTTAATTTAATTTAATTCATTCAATTTATATGCCGCCCCTCTCCGAAGACTCAGAGACTTCTGAAGTTGTGGGTACTCCATTATTGCAGGGTTTTAAGAAGAGACTGGACAGACACTTGTCTGAAATGGTATGGGGGTCTCCTGTTTGAGCTGGAGGCTGGACTAAAAGATCTCCATGGTTCCTTCCAACACTGTTATTCTTTTATTCCTTGAAAGACATAGACATGAAATAAATTGGGGGGCTGTTCAGCACCAACGCTTCTTTTTTTTTCTCTCTCTCTCAACAGGTCCTCTCACCATCCATCCTTCTTCCACACACACACTCCCAACTTCCTCCAAACCAGCTCTGGGACACCCCCACCCCAATGGCAGCCTGGGCATTTTAGTGTTCAGTTCTGGACTTCAGAGGCAGAGAAGACCCTCAACAAGCAACTGTCGCTCCGCAAGGCCATACATGGGGAACCATCCTCAAATCCGGGTCAGAGGGACGAAGAAGAGGGCCTGGGGCAGGAGCCAGTGGCCGCCGGGCCCCACCCCACAGCCACGCCATGATGTTTGTTTGGGCTAGAGCCAGCCACGAGCGAAACGGAGCACGACATGCGTCGGTGCCATTCAAGGACCCTTCCTTCCTGCCCACATGCGGGTCCCTTTTTGCACGGGGGTGGGGTGGGGTGGGGAAAGTGGTAGTTTACCCCTCCTTTTTTATTTTCTTGGAACAACAAGGCCATTTCCGCCCCCTCCCCTCCTGCCGCCCCCCCCACCTCCCCAGTCCTGAGGAGGAGGAGGAGAAGAATCAGATGTTTTCTGTGGCATTTTCCTGAAGGCATTGTAAGTTTGTCTTTTCAACTGTTTACAAAACAGCCACGTCGTGTCAACCAGTGAGCCAGGTGATGTTTATAAGGCTGCATCCTCGGGCAGGTGGGGAGCAGAACTTCCAAGACCTTTTTCTTCGCCTCTCCATCAATACCCCCTCCCCATTGCCAAGTCCTTTTACTCTTTCGTCTTCCTCCTCCTCTTCCTCTTCCTCTTCCACCCCCCCTCTCGACCTCCGTGCTGGCCCCAGAGGCTGCCGTCCTTTGCAAGTCTCCTGCAACAAGGTCAGAACAGTTTTCAGCCCTTTTGTGGACCGCAGGACTGGCCTTTTTCTTAAAGCAACACACACACACAGAGGATACGACACACACAAACTCACACACCCCCTCCTGCCCTGCCAGTCCACAAATGAGCACGAAGCAAAGCCTGGCTGAGCCACAGGATTGGGGGAATGCGGTGGGGGAAACCTCTGATGGACGGTTTTGATCCGCAGGAAAAGTTATCTGTATTTATATAGGAAAAAAAAACGAAAAAAAAGAAAACAAACTTTAAAAATGACAAAAAAGAGAAAAAAAAATCAAAGCTTGGGAAGGGAAACTTCCCCTATTAGTCAAGTGTTTTGATATGGTATTCAATAATGCTCAATAAAATAGTCACTGTTATTTTATTTCCAGGTATTCTTATTTGTCTGATGGATTTGGGATGTGAAGGGATACCTTGAGCATTTGGTGGGTTTCACACCTCTTTTTAAACTCAGACATGCGAGTCCCTCGAAGTGGGCATGTATTGGGGTGTAGCAATGTTTGGGAGCAATGCTCTGGTTAAGCCACAATCTGAAAACATGGTTGTTGTTGTTTTTTTTTAAAGAAAATTATCTATAATGAAATTGCGGCAGGATTTAAATGACTAGAGATTACCATTTTTAAAAATATAAATAATGTCTCCATGGCCAGCTGGAGAGATGCATAAAGGCTGCAATTACACCAACTCCAGTTTGTTCAGAAAAAGAATTAACACCGTAGCATTAAAAAAAACTGAAGTTATACCCAGCCTAATTTCTGGCTAACCACATTACCTATTCCTACAGAAACAGCCATTTTGGAAGCAAAAATTCCTCAGTTTGCCTCATCTGGAATTTCCCAAATTCTTGGAAATTCCAAATTTGACCCATAAATGCCAGGAACCATCGGAGTCCCGTTCTCCCTGGCCTCAATTCACAGTTTTTCTCAAGTTCTGCCTCTTGATTTAAAAGGATCAAACTTTTTCAGCCATCAGTACAGGGAGGGCTTGGCGTATGTGACAAGGAGCATCTCTCCTTCATCGGGATGTATATTCTGAATTTGGATGGCCTCTTGCAAATATTGTGAATGTCGGCTGAGTGGATTACATTGCCAACAGGTTGAAATTCTGCAAGATCGTGTTTCCTTAATATAGGAAGAAACTTCAATAACCTGCACCATGCTGGCAACTCTCCCCGATAACTGAAAATGAAAAGGAGCTTCAAACTCTGGTAATAAAAGGAGCAGTATGGGGAAAAAAAAATGGGACCAAAATTAAATATAAAGACCGATGACAACAGGTGTAACAACCAGAATAAGACTTCTGGTTATAGTAAGAATATATTATTATAACAAGAATAATATATATACAAATTTATTTTACGATCTTTCTTACCACATTGTAAAGTGAATCATTGTAGTTGGTAAATTAGTAACCTGGTTGTTAAGTGAATGTGATTTCCCCATTGCTTGTCCAAAGGTTGCAAAAGGTGATCACAGGATCTTGGGACACAGCAACGGTCATAAGTATGAACCAGTTGCCAAGCATCTGAATTTTAATCATATGTTCATGGGGATGCTACCGAGGTTGTAACTGTGAAAAATGGTTATAAGTCACTTTTTTCAGTGCCGTTGTAACTTTGGTCACTAGCAGTCAGCAGAAGTAGCCTACAGTACTGCACTCTAACCAGTGGTGAAATATAAATTTTGTTACTACCGGTTCTGTGGGCGTGGCTTGGTGGGGGTGGTATGACTGAGTGGGCGTGGCCAACTTTTTGTTTTTTGTTTACTTTTAAACCCATTTTTTTCAAAAAATGCTTTTAAAGCCTCTGACGATCCCAGCTGACTTGCCTGATCGGCAGAGGCTTTTTTTTCCTTTTAAAAACATTTTTACTATAACCTCTTCAGCTGAAGAGGTTGTAGAAAAAATGCTTTTAAAAATTTTAGAAAAGCCTCTGATGATTGCGCGGCTCAGCTGGGCAATGGGGGGGGCAGGGTTTTTTGGTTACTGGTTCTCTGAACCACCTGCCTCCATCGCTACCAGATCGGGTGATCCAGTCCGAACCGGGAGTATTTCACCCCGACTCTAACCACTGCGCCACCATGGCTCTAACTATATTTTTATCTCCATTGCTTTGAGTTTTTCAAAATTCTTATGTAATTATTTTTATTATAATTACATATCTATCTTTGTAATTAAAATAATAATAATGTAAGGATTTCAAAGTGATGGAGAACTTCTGCCTTTTTGAATCAAGCATCCACTGCAAAGGAACAAGCAGTCAAGAAATAGGCCACAGGTTAGCACTTGATAGAGCAGCCACAAAGACCTTGGAGAAAATCCTCAGCTGTTGTGATGCGTCCATACCAGAGATGGGTTCTACTTACCTTTATCACCAGTTCGCAATGGGATCGTGCGCACCTTCTGCGCATGCACAGATCGCTGATGACATCCAGGGCAGTGGGCGGGGCCTCCCGCCGGTTTTACTACCGGTTCCTGCGAACCGGTCCGAACCAGGAGCAACCCACCACTGGTCCATACCTACAAAGATCTGAATCCTGCAAGCCACCATATTCCCTGTGGCAGTTTGTGGAAGTGACACTTGGACTTTGAAGAAGCAGGATAGAGGAAGAAAGAGTATTGATGTGTTTGGAGGCTGGAGAACGACTCCCGGGAATACCATGGACAGCCAAGAAAGCTAAAGTGATAAGACTATCAAACAAGCCAGGGGTCATATTCCCTTTCCTTCACCACCGGTTCACAAATGTGAGCGCTCAGGGCCTTCCGCAAATGCGAAGAGCATCAAAAACGGGACGTGATGACATCCGGGCGGGTGGGAGCCTCCCACAGCTGCCGCTACCAGTTCGTGTGAACCGGATAGAACCGGCTGAATACCATCACTGAAACAAACCCAGACTTCTCAAGGAAAGGACCACCGGAACAAGGTGGATCAACTTAGTTACTGCAGCAATGGGTACAGTGTCTAGCTCTAGTCTAGGGTGGCCTCTTCGATGCCATGGCCTGAACAGAAGAATTGCATTAAAAGATGAAGGATCAAGGAATAACCAGGTTATTGAAAAGAGATCGGACAACCATCTGCCTGAAATGATACGTTTCCTGCTAGAGCAAGGGGTTGGACTAGAAGACCTCTAAGGTCCCTTCTGACTCATTCTGTTCATATTAGAAGATCTGGCTGGAGGATCGGACCTCCCTTATACTACTTGGAGGTTCCTGAATACCGTGTTTCCCCGAAAATAAGACCCTGTCTTATATTTTTTTGAATCCCAAAATAAGTGCTTGGCCTTATTTTCAGGGAGGTCTTATTATTTTGGGGCGTGTGGAGCAAGACGGGGCTCCTCTTGCCATCTTACTTGATTTCCAGCTCTGCATTTAAATATTTTCAGAGAGGGCTTATTTTCAAGGGGGACTTATTTTGGCACATGCACTCAAAAGCCCGATTGGGCTTATTATCAGGGGAGGTCTTATTTTAGGGAAAACAGGGTAGGTTAAGAGTTGCAGTGCTTAAGGGTAAAACTCACGGGCTTAAGTGCAGGATTTAGCAGATAACAACATGCTGTGTGAATCTACTGGTATGTCGACTACTACCAGAAAAAGATGGCTTCCTTCTGGCAGTTTAAAGTCTGATCTAGACACGGAAGAAGCAGCAGGACCAGCAAAAGTTCTGTATGTTCCCTGATGGATGAATCCTGCATTAATCCAGTAGGAAAAACCTGGATTCGTCCTGCTTCAATTCACTGCAGCTTTGACAAAAGCAAAATAAAATAAAGATCCCAGGAGATGAAGAGGTGGATCCAAGTAAACCGAAAAGCTGGGGAAAACATGGAATTTTGCTCCCAGGCTTATCCAACAAACACTCGGCCTCTCACTGCCAACTGTGCATAAGCCAGCTTTGCCCTTAAGGCAATGTTAGCAAAGAAGGAAATAAAAGAGATTAGAGGTTCTTCGAACGAATGTTTTGCAACCTCCAGTTTCAGTGAAATACATTAAATCGACGCTGAAGCATCTGGGGAAAGGTCTGTGTGTGATAATGATAAAGATAGCATTGCTTTTTGTATGGGTGTTGTGACATCTCGCAGTTATCCCAAATTAGTGGAATTTGTGTTGTATTGCCACAATGGATTGGATCCAACAGATGCCTCTGGAACCGTTTCCAAACTTTGGAGACTCCCAGTGTGTGGACTTCAATTCCCAGAATTCTCGATAACAAGCATGCTGGCTGAGGAATTCTGGGAACTGAAACCCCCAGGTTGGAAAATGTGGCATAAACTTACTTCCTGCGACAGGCCAGCCTGGTTCAAAAGGCTCTGACCTCGAATTACACCTGAGCATTTCCGTATTATGTGAATAAACACACATAGCTGCAGCTCTCGCCACACAAACACACAGCATTAATTTTAATATAGATTTGTAAGACAAATTCAGACAATTGCCAAGTTCCATATGCTTACTGTTCCTATCAGGGGCATGGCTGCCAATGCTACCTCACCCTTTTCAAGTGGGTAAAAATCCAAAGGAAGCTGACAGGTGGCTGTAGTATTTAAGATGCATGAACTTCAACTCCCAGAATTCCCCAGCTAGCACAGTTGCAGCTAGACTTTTGGTGGCGCAATATTGGAAGAAGGAAGATTTGCCTACTATTTTTTTTTATTAAAAAGTTTTACAAAAGGTTTACATATTCCCCCCTTTCCCTACCACCCCCACCCCCTACTATTGAAGAATGGACATTAAAAATAGCGAATCAGGCAGAAATGGCGAAGATTTCAGCATATTTGGAAGATCACTCACAAGAAAGATATATATCGGAATGGAGAAGATGGATTGATTATATTCAAAACAAATATCGGACTAAAAAGTATCAAATAGCTTATGAATGAATAGAAAATTAAAGAGTATTTATATTTAGTTAAGTAAAAGGGGACTTAAAGTGTGAAGGGCGGGATAGGAATCCTTAGTTTATTAGCTTAGTTTAGCATATGATTGTTAATTGTTATACCCTGTATTTTGTTCTGGGAAGTTTGGAGTGGTGGGGTGGGGAAATACTTGTAAAAAAAAATTGTATTTTTTTCTTTTTGTAAAACTCTTTAATAAAAAAAAAGAATTCTGGGAGTTGAAGTCCACTCATCTTAAAGAATGACAGCTGGGGAATTCTGGGAATTGAAGCCCACGAATCTTAAAAGCATGCCTGCTGGGGAATTCTGGGACCTGAAGTCCATGCACCTTAAAGTTGCCAAGGTTGGGAAACACAGATTTAGAGAGTTTTCAGGTTTTGCTAAGCCATTTTCTTGGCTTTGAGTTATCATGTCCTGTGAATCCAGCTAACTGTCGTTTATTCAGCAGACTAGAATTAAACATAGTTTAGTATGAGGTGTTCGTTGTAGGCACCTCGGGAGAACAACCACAACACTTGACTTTGGTTAATTGTTGTATTTCTGACTCTGCTGGAAAGAGGAGATAAAAGCAAAGACGCCTCACTCCGGACTTCTCCGGCAAGGAAAGCAAATTCAGGAGAGTCTCCCAGCCAAGCCTTCCTGTGGTTAGAGCACCTTTCCAGGGTTCATGAGATTTTTGGGATCCAAGGCCATCTTGATCTGCCGCATGGTGGACAGGGCCACTTCTCCTACTTCCTCGCGCAAAAGCTGACGTTTGCCCAGGCCGATGCCATGCTCCCCCGTGCAGGTGCCACCCACTGCCAAGGCTCTCCTGGTGAAAAGGGGCAAAAGAGGTCAAAATACGCACCCCAAATATCACTTCCAAGGTAAGACAAGTAAAGGAACTAGGCATTTTTCCTCCCTCCCTCCCTCTCCCTCTCCCTCTCCCCCTCTCTCTCTCTCTCATTAACAGAGTTGGAAGGGACCTTGTAGGTCATCTAGTCCAACCCCCTGCTCAAGCAGGAGACCCTACACCATTTCTGATAGATGCAGTTCAGTCTCCTTGAAAGCTTCCAGTGATGAAGTTCCCACAACTTCCAGAAGCAAATTTGGTTCCACCTATTAATTATCTTCACTATCAGGAAATTCCTCCTTATTTCTGATCATCTATCTATCTATCTATCTATCTATCTATCTATCTATCTATCTATCTATCCATCCCTCCCTCCCTCCCTCCCTCCCTCCCACCCTCTATCATCTCTCTCTATCATTTCTCTCTCTCTCTCTCTCTCTCATATCTATCCATCCACCTGTCATCTATCTAATTTCTCTTCCTGCCCTCCCTTTCTTTCTCCCTTTTTGTTTCCTGCCTTCCCTTCCCTTTTTTCTCTCTCTTTCTTTCTTTCTTTCTTTCTTTTTCTTTCCCTCCCTCTCTCCCTCCCTCCCTTCTTGAATTTATCCCTTCCCTTAGGAGCCTATTCTTCATCATCCAGAAAACACTTTATCCCTAAAATCTTCAGCCCAGGGATAAAGGATTATCCAAAGGGACTTGGAGAAAAGACGTGCAAGCTGCTAAAGACCCTTGGAGGGAAGATGACTCGGCCTCAAGACAAAGGCGAGAGTGGGAAAGAAACTCAGAAGGGCCCACCTTAACTTTGTTGGCCTAAGAGGGGAACCGGGAGCACCTTTGAAAATGGACACACTACCCCAGAGGTCTTCAAACTTGGCAGCTTTAAGACTTGTGGACTTCAACTCCAGTCCACAAGTCTTAAAGCTGCCAAGTTTGAAGACCTCTGCACTACCCCTTCCAGGTAGGCTAAGTCTACCTAGCCCTTGAGTCTTCGGAGAGGGGCGGCATATAAATTTAATTAATTTGATTAATTAATTAAATTAAATAGTAGGAATTCCAGTAATGTTTCTTTATTCTACAAGGTAGAATAACAGAACCTTGAAAAGCTTGACAAGATTTCTTTCACACCATCTTCTATTAAACCAAAATCAAGGCAGATTATTTTGAGCCTCCCACTCTTCTCTCTTTTTCCGGATTGGAGAATCAAAAATCTCCCAAGATTTTTTTTTTCTAAATTCCTTGTCACTTGTGCCTTCCCCCAACATGGACCGGAGGGGGATGTCCCTGGCTACAAGGCTTTTAAACCCCACCTTTTCTGTTGTCCAACCTGTGTGGGCAAGGGGCTCTTTCGTCCACCCCACAAAAGGCTTCTCCCACCCACCCACCCCCAGCCCCCCAGCCTACCTGCCCAGGCGTTTGACAAACTCAGCCACCCTCTCCTTTTCTTCCACGTCTTCAGGATCAAGAACCAGCAGGCAGTGGAAGTTGCCATCCCCAACATGGCCAACAAGAGGACCTGGAGACGTGAAAAGGACAGCACCCCTCGTTTCAACCTTCCTGAAACATGTTCTTTGGGATTGCAGCGCCCATCGTTTTGCGAATCAAGGAGGACACCCTTTTCATCTGGAATACACCCAATGTTGTGGTCCGCCAGCAGCCTGCGGAGCTGGCAGCAGAGTCGGACAGTGAGGAGGCTGAGGAAGAACATGGGCCAGTCCTGGAGGCTGGGGAAGGCCCGGATGAGGGCTCTGCGTCAGAGGCAGAGATGGGGCCAGGGCCATCGGGGAGCGACGTGTGGACTCTGGAGCCTCCAGAGGCTGATAGTAGAGAGACAGAGGAACAGGAGGAGCCTGTTCCTAGTGCATGTATGAGAAGAGCTGCCAGAAGGCAGGAGCAGCTAAAGCAGCTAAAGCAGAGATGGTGACTCAGGAGTAGGGCCAAGAGATGATTGGCCCCTCCCATAAGGCTTAAAAGGCTCGGTGCCTTCCGCCGTGCCCTTAAAACCTTCTTTTTTCAGCAAGCCGGGCTGGCTTAACTTTTTTAAATGTTTTAAATTGGTTTGTTATTGTTTTTAAATTACAGGGCCAAATTTATATATATTCTTTTAATACTATTTTAATGTTTGTAATTTATGTTTTTATTCGGCTGTACACTGCCCTGAGTCTCAGGGAGAAGGGCGGTATATAAATTGGATATAAAATAAAATAAAAATAAATAAAATAAAAGACCAGCAACGGCTCTTGGCCTCTTTGCCGGAAAACAGCCGTTGAGAGATTTGCTTCTTCTTTGGCTGTAGTTATTTCTTCAGTTCCTGAACTGTTGCCAAGAAAAGACTTTGGCAGTTTGGCTAATTATCCCAAGGTCAGAGATAAACTAAAGATTGGTGTTTTAAGGATTTTGCTTTCATTTCATTTAGAATACGCTGAGAATGAGTTAATTCTCAGCTGTTTTAATAAAATCTGTTTGTTTTTTGGAACTGTTTTGCATTTAATATCAACTACGTGGGCCTGAGTCACAACACCCAACCACTCCTTATACTGTACCAGAACTGGCCAGTTAATATACGATTTTGGGTAGTCCTCAAGTTATGACCCTAACGAAGCATGGTCTTAAGTTGTAAAAGCCATAAAACATGATTTTGCCAGGGTTTTTTTTTTGTGGCCATCATTTGCCGCCATCATTAAGCCAAACCCCTGGTGCAATTTTGCCGAAAATCTGAAAAACTGTGGGAGGATAATTTTCTGGCCACAGTGAGACTTGACAAGTCCACCTTCCAACTGAAACTCTCACTGGCCAGAATGGGGTAGTTTCTGCTTCAGTGTCGTGTGATCCCAGCTAAGGTTTAGCCGTAATACCGTTTTATTTGTTTGCAGAAAATCTGTTAATGTGCAACCGACTTTTCTTTGACCTGTCTTCAGAGCTCAGTATGTTGTGCAAACCCAGCTTCTGTTAATTATTTCTTTAAATGACACCAATTGAGAAAGACTTCTATGCAGCCAAGATTAATATGTTTGTTTTGAACTTGCCTTCATTCTCCCATGTCCTGGGCTGGACCACCAAACAGCCTCGTGACTAAAGTGTCCAACCCACATTCAGCTCACCTGTAAGGTTGGAGTCCAGCAAATCTTTCTTGGTTTCTAGCAGGACCTCAGGGAGGCGTGAGAGGGGGACACACACGTCTGTGGAGTAGCCCTGTGGGAAGGGAGGAAGGGTAAAAGGTTGCATTAGAGTGGGGTTTCCCCACCTCAGCCACTTGAAGATGTATGGACTTCCAACTCCCAGAATTCCTGGGAGCTGGGCTGGCTGGGGAATTCTGGGAGTTGAAGTCCAAACATCTTCAAGTGGCTGAGATCATAATAATAACAACAGATTAATAACAGATTAACAGAGTTGGAAGGGATCTTGTAGGTCATCTAGTCCAACCCCCGCCCAAGCAGGAGACCCTACACCATTTCTGACAGATGGCAGCCCAGTCTCTTCTTGAATGTCTCAAGTGATGAAGCTCCCACAACTTCCGAAGGCAACTCCTGTTCCATCGGTTGATTGTTCTCACTGCCAGGAAATTTCTCCTTCTTTCCAGGTTGAATTTCTCCTTGTTCAGTTTCCTTCCATTATTCCTTGTCTGGCCTTTGGGTGCTTTGGAAAACAGGTTGACCCCCTTCCTCCTCTCTGTGGCAGCCCCTTAAATACTGGAAGACAGCTATCCTGTCTCCCGTGGTCCTTCTCTTCACTAGACTAGCCATGCCCAGTTCCTGCAACTGTTCTTCGTATGTTTTAGCCTCTGATTTCTGGTTGCTCTTCTCTGCACTCTTTCTAGAGTCTCAACATCTTTTTTATAGTGTGGTGACCAAAACTGGATGCAGTACTCTAGGTGTGGTCTTACTAGGGCTTTATAGAGTGGTATTAGTACCTCCCTTGATCTTGATTGTATCCCTCTGTTAATGCAATTTAGGATTGCTTTGGCTTTTTTGGCTGCCGCTGCACACTGTTGGCTCCTATTTAGCTGGTTGTCCACTAAGACTCCCAAGATCCCTCTCACAGTCACTGCTATTAAGCTTGGTTTCACCCAGTCTACATGTGTACTTTTGGTTTTTCTTCCCTAAGTGTAAGGTTCAGAAACACTGCTATAGACCCACATCATCAATCAGTTTTGAAACTCAGAACTGGGATCAGGGAAAGTGCAAGGCAAGGAGATCACTCTAGATCACTCAGAAAAGTGAGCCAAACTGCAAAATAGGGGACTGTTCTTCCAAGATAACCTGGCTGCCCTCCAGCTCACCTTTTTGCCGGGACGAAGAGCCAAAGCTGCATACCAAGCATTGTGTCGAGCTGCCCAGAGCTGCCCACGGGCCTCCGGTTCCCGGGCCCACGCAAAATCCGAGCCCCCGTTGGACTGCAGAATCGCCTCTGCAAAGGGAGACTTGCATTAAATCCCACTGCTGCCACCAAGGCAATCTGGTCCTATTGATCTAGGTTATAGGATGATTCCACCCTGATCTACTGAATCATACAGGTAGTCCTCGACTTACAACCATTCAAAGTTACAACAGCACTGAAAAAAGTGGCTTGTGACTTTTATGACTGTTATGACCACTTCAGCATCCGCATGGTCACATGATCAAAATTTGGACGCTAGGCAAATGGCATAGGGTCTCCGGCTTGAGCAGGGGGTTGGACTAGAAGATCTTCAAAGTCCCTTCCAGCTCTGTTCTGAATGATGGATTGAATCACTGCAGTTGTTAAGTTAGTAACTTGATTATTAAGTGAATCTGACTTCCCCCTTTGACTCTGCTTGTCAGAAGGTCATAGGAGGTGGCTTTTATGACTCATATTTACAATGATTATGACCGTGATGGCGAACCTATGGCATGGGTGCCACAGGTGGGACACGGAGCCATGTTGCCTGGCATGCCAGCTCAGCTCCGGCGCGCACGTGCGTCCCGGCCAACTGATTTTCGGGCCTTCTGGGTCCACCAGAAGTAGGGAAACAGGCTGTTTCCTGCGTCCGGAGGGCCTGGGGGAGGGGTGTGGAAGGCCCGTTTTTCTTTCTCATTCCAGATCCTCCAGATCCTCTCTATGCATCTGGGGAGGATGAAAACAGCCTTCCCCACCCCCTCGGAGGCCCGAAACAGCCTATTTTCCAGCTCCCCAGATGCATAGAGAGGATCTGGAGCCAGGTGAGAAAGAAAAACGGGCCTACTGGGCTATTGCATGCCAGGAACAGGGGGGGGGGTTGCGTGCGCAAGCACGGGGCACATAGAATTATGGGTGTGGGCACGCGCACGCACGAACCTTCCCCGCCCCCCGTCCCTTCCTGGCACATGATGGCAAAAAGATTAGCCATCACTGGGTTATGATATACACAGGATCATATGATCTTTATCATTACGACCTTCTCACAAGCAAAGTCAGGCCGGAAGTGAGATTCACTTAATAATCAAGGTACTAATTTAACAACTGCAGCGATTTAATCCATTATTCAGAATAAAGCTGGAAGGGACCTTGGAGGTCTTCTAGTCCAGCCCCCTGCTCAAGCAGGAGATCCTATACTATTTCAGGCAAGTGGCTGTCCAGTCTCTTCTTTAAAACCTCCAGGGATGGAGCGCCCACGATTTCTGGTGGCAAGCTGTTCCACTGGTTAATTATTCTCCTTGTCAAGATTGTTCATTAACTGTTAGTTAATTGTTTTCGCTGCTCGGATTTTCTTAACAGCTGTGGCAAGTAAGGTCATAAAATGGGACAAAATATTCACTTAATATCTGTCTTGCTTAGCAATAGAAATTTGGGGATCAATTGAGGCCATAATTCAAGGAGTACACAGGACTACTTATGAGTGGTGTGGTGACCAAGAGGTGGAGCTCTTGCCTCACAATCAGGAAGGAGGCTGTGAGTTCAATCCTAGGTAGAGGCAGATATTTCTCTCTCTGGGCACACTGAGGAGCCTGGTGGCGCAGCAGACTAAACTACTGTTAAAAGTAGCATTTAGCTGCCAGCTGCCTGCAATTACTGCAAGTTCAAATCTCACCAGGCTCAAGATTGACTCAGCCTTCCATCCTTTCGAGGTAGATAAAATGAGGACCCGATTTGTGGGGGGGCAATAAGCTGACTTTGTATAAAAAAGAACACCGCTTGGGGGGGGGGCCCGAAAGCCCTACTAAGCAGGTATATACAAAAGTATGAAGGCTGTTGCTTAACGCATTGTAAGCCGCCCTGAGTCTCCGGAGAAGGGCGGCATAAAAATCAAACTAATAAATAAATAAATAAATCTGCTGGGGGGGAAAAAAACTCTGCATTGGAGACAGGAAGGGCATCCGGCCAGTAAACACTCAGCTCCATTCAGTTGCCCAGGCTCCACCCCGCAAGGGATTATGGGAGCGTTAAAAGATGATGATGAGTGATTCCCTTCACTGAGCGATGCATAGCCTAGAGGTGGAGCTCTCCCCTCACACTCAGGAGGCTGTGAGTTCGATCCTAGGTAGAGGCAGATATTTCTCTCTCTGGGCACAGTGAGAATATTTCTGCTGAATAAAACTCCGCACTGGCGTCAGGAAGGGCATCCGGCCACTAAACGCTCTGCTAGCTCCACTCAGTTGCCCAGATTCCACCCCGCAAGGGATTATTGAGTCGTTAAATGATGATGATATACAGGACTACCTATACAGAAGCCACTGGGGTCCATGCATCGCCAAGCCCTACGCAGAGCTGAATTCACACACCTCGCTAAGGCAACACCAATCAGAGAGAACAGTTTCATGCGCTGTGCAAACCAGGTCCAGCCATACGCCCCCCCCCCATTCCCAGGCCCCTCTACATGGGACATACCTGTCGCCCCTACTTGCTCCTCCACGCTCTGCTGACTGCCGTGGAACTCCAGGAAGAGGGTGGGCAGTTCTGCATAGCTCAGGCCACTGTAGCGGTTACAGGCCCCCATCATCACCTCATCCAGGAACTCTGCGGGGGGAAGGAGGCTCCGAAGTAGGAGAGGGCCCAGCCAACCTGGCTTACCAAAGACCGGCAGCCAGTTTTTGAATTGCACACTACAGGTAGTCCTCTACTTATGACCGTAATGGAGCCTGCCCAGTTCCAGAAGACCCTCCATAGTTTGAACAATGAAATGCAAGCTCCTCAGACACAACTCCCTCTTCCTCCAGAACTGCCACCACAGTCCCATCTGATTGCAAATTCTCTTTCCTCAAACAACACGAATGGAAACCTTGTGCCTCCTCTCTGCCCAGTTCTGTGGTTGCGCAGTGGTTACACTGCAGTATTGCAGGCTGATTCTGCCCACTGCCAGGAGCTCGATCCTGACCGGCTCAAGATTGACTCAGCCTTCCATCCTTCCAAGGTCGGTAAAATGAGGACCCAGATTGTTGGGAGCAATTGGCTGACTCAGTAAACCACTTAGAGAGGGCTGGAAAGCACTGTGAAGCAGTATGTAAGTCTAAGTGCTATTGCCCTTCCATTCATCCATCCATGATGCACAGTGGTTAGAATGCAGCATTGCAGGCTGATTCTGCCCACTGTCAGGAGTTCGATCCTGACTGTTCAAGGTTGACTCATCCTTCCATCCTTCCAAGGTGGGTCAAATGAGGACCCAGATTGTTGGGGGCAAGAGGCTGACTCTGTAAACCACTTAGAGAGGCCTGTAAAAGCACTGTGAAGCAGTATATAAGTCTAAGTGCCCTTCCTTCCTTCCTTCCTTCCTTCCTTCCTTCCTTCCTTCCTTCCTTCCTTCCTCCCTCCCTCCCTCCCTCCCTCCCTCCCTCCCTCCCTCCCTTCCTGTTAGAATGCAGTATTGCAGGTTAACTCTGCCCACTACTAAGAGTTCGATTCTCTCTGGCTCAAGAGGTAGACTCAGCCTTCCATCCTTCCAAGGTGGGTCAAATGAGGACCCAGATTGTTGGGGGCAAATAGGCTGATTCTGTAAACCGCTTAGAGAGGGCTGGAAAGCATGATGAAGCGGTATATAAGCAGGGCCGGATTTAGATGAAAAGAGGCCCTAGGCTATTCCACTTATGAGGCCCTTTCACCTATAGTGAAAGTGTAATTTTAATTTTGCTAACAATTTGAATGTAGGCCCCTCTTGATCTTGAGGCCCTAGGCTGAAGCCTAGTTAGCCTATAGGAAAATCCGGCCCTGTATATAAGTCTAAGTGATGCTGTTGCTGTTACTCTGCCTCCCCCCTCCCAGTTCCCCTTCCCCCACGAACGTCTGGGGTCCTACTCACCAATGCGGGCAATGGGGAGCCCGGCTTGGAGAACCTGCACGGTGCTGTCCACAGCTGCTCGGATGTTGGGGAAGGCACAGATGGCTGCCACGGTGGCCTCAGGAATACCATGCAGTCGCAGCGTGGCCTGGGTGATGAACCCTAAGGTCCCCTCCGAGCCCACAAACAGCCCCGTTAGGTGGTATCCAGCAGCGCTTTTCCTGCAGAGGAAGGAAGAACCTGGTGAGGTCTGAGAACGCAACCTAGGTGTAAGGCCCGGCCTCCCCCCCCTTATTCAAGAAAGTAAAGGCTCTCGAAACTTAGCATTTCAAAAGGAACCTTTTATTGAATACAGGGGATAGCAGGGCGAAAAGAAAGCAGGCTCTGAAGTCCCCTCAGGCCACACAGTTAGAATAAAAGAATTAGAAACCCTTCCCCAACAGTCCAATGTGGATTCAGCCAATCCGCAGGTGCGAAGATGTTATTGTGCCAGCCACTCTGAGAAAGTGATAAGGGAACTTTCTCAGGGTCATCCTCCGCTGGATTTCCAGCGATGTAGCCCACATGGCCCTCCCCCCCCAGGGGGCTAGGGGGACCTTTGCACAGGTTCGCTTGGTGCACCAATTGTGACCCTGCTTGGATCAGGAGCCTCTCCTCAGTGTCACTCATGCCCTTGTCACTTCACGGTTAGATTATTGCAACATGGGGCTACCCTTGAAGAGTGTTCAGAGACTACAGTTGGTCCAGAACGCAGCCGCGCGAGCTGTCGTGGGTGCACCTAGGTACACCACATTACACCAATTCTCTGCGAGCTGCACTGGCTCCCTATTGGTCTCCGGGCATAATTCAAGGTGTTGGTTATTACCTTTAAAGCCCTACATGGCTCAGGGCCAGGTTATCTTCGAGACCCACTTCTACCGCATAGCTCCCAGCGACCGGTAAGATCCCACAGAGTTGGTCTCCTCCGGGTCCCATCAGCTAAACAATGCCGGCTGGCGGGCCCGCAGGGGAGGGCCTTTTCTGTGGCTGCCCTGGCTTTCTGGAACCAGTTACCTCCTGAGGTCCAGACCATCCCCACCCTATTGGCCTTCCGAAAAGCGGTGAAGACCTGGCTTTTCCGGCAGGCCTGGGGCCGTTGATCTCGCTCTTGTGATCTGGCGAGATCCGGTCATGAATGGCGTGAATGAGTTTTAATGTTTTTAATGTTTTTAATTTTTAAATGTTTTTTATAATGATTTTTTAAAATGTATTTTGAGCCGCCCTGAGTCTTCGGAGAGGGGTGGCATATAAATTGAATTAATTAAATTACATTACATTCCCCAAAAGGTGCGAAAATGCCTGGGTGCTTAGGCGCCAGGCTAGAAGTTATAAATCAATAAACTTCAGGATATAGGATACATAGGAAAGAAAGTAATAAGTAAAGAAATTAATTAAAGATTCCCCCCCCTTCCCCTGAAGAAATGGCAGATACACAGATATGACACTGGGTCTCCTTTCCTGTTTTTAGCACCCTGTTGGTGAGAGACCCCCTGACTGGGTGGCCACATCTCACTCAGCTTTGCTGATCTCCAAAGGGGAAGTAGGGCTGGATAGCCATAGCCATAGCGTTTAGACTTATATACCGCTTCATAGTGCTTTTACAGCCCTCTCTAAGCGGTTTACAGAGTCAGCATATCACCCCCAGCAATCTGGGTCCTCATTTTACCGACCCTGGAAGGATGGAAGGCTGAGTCAACCTCTTGAGCCAGGCAGAATCGAACCCTTGGCAGTGGGCAGAGTTAGCCTGCAATACTGCATTCTAACAGGAAGGAAGGAAGGAAGGAAGGAAGGAAGGAAGGAAGGAAGGAAGGAAGGAAGGAAGGAAGGAAGGAAGGAAGGAATAGCACTTAGACTTATATACCGCTTCACAGTGCTTTCCAGCCCTCTCTAAGTGGTTTTACAGTCAGCCTTTTGCCCCCAACAATCTGGGTCCTCATTTTACCAACCTCGGAAGGATAGAGGGCTGAGTCAACCTTGAGCCGGTCAGGATCGAACTGCTGGTATATGGGCAGAGTTAACCTGCAATACTGCATTCTAACCACTGTGCACCGAGGAACGAAGGGAGGAAGGGAGGGAAGGAGGGAAAAGGAATAACAATAGCAATAGCTATATTGCTTATATACCACTTATATACCACGTCACAGTGCTTTCCAGCCCTCTCTAAGCGGTTTACAGCAGTGGTCCCCAACCCCCGGTCTGCGGACCGGTGCCGGGCCGTGGAGTACCTGGCACCGGGCCGCGCAGCGGCCGGGGGACATAAACGCTGCAGCGCAAAGGCTCCTGGGCCGTGCGCAAAAGCTCCTGGGCCGTGCGCAATGGGCCGTGCGCAAAAGCTCCTGGGCCGTGCCCCCACCCCTGCGCGCGCTCAGCGGGCCGCGGCGATAAAAAGGTTGGGGACCACTGGTTTACAGAGTCAGCCTCTTGCCCCCAACAATCTGGGTTCCTTATTTTAATGACCTCGGAAGGATGGACGGCTGAGTCAACCTTGAGCCTGGTGAGATTTGAACTGCCGAACTGCAGCTAACAGTCAGCTGAAATAGCCTGCAGTGCTGCACTCTAACCACTGGGCCACCTCAGTTCTTTTGGATCTGATGGACGTGCGTGGAGAAGGCCGGGACTACAGAAAAGGAATTAGCCAACCTCTTCCGTGTCACAGCCAAGAAACTTGTGTGTGTGCATTGTGTGTGTGTGTGTGTGTGTGTGTGTGTGTGTGTACCTGGGCAACCAGACCTGCTCTGTAAATATCCAGAAGAACAGCCGATGGCAGCCAGAAGGTACCGACAACGGAACCGCATTGGTCCCAAAGGTGCTTTTTCAAAAGGCAACTGGACTTTTGTTTTTGGCTTGAAGACCTTTCGCTTCTCATCCAAGAAGCTTCTTCAATTCTGGGAAGACTTGGGAGAACTGAAGAAGCTTCTTGGATGAGAAGTGAAACGTCTTTTACGGAAAAACAAAGAAGGTCCGTCTGCCTTTTGGAAAAGCACCTTTGGGACAACCACAACCTGATCTCCATATAGACACTCAAGAGCTTTTATTGAGTTTTTTTTTTTTAACCAACTGGAATTCATGTAGCCATGTGACCTGCTCCTCCTACTGGCCATGCCCTGCAACTGCAGGGCATTCTAAATAAGGACAGAGATCAGAAGGGAAGGGAAAATACACAACTTGGGGTTAAAACAGTTCTGGGGGTCCTCTCAGCTTGGTGGGCATGAGAGGACCTCCTATGTCAATACCCATTGTAACAGGATTTGTGTGATGACATCTTAACATGCAGGACCTCATTGTGGTTCTCCAACATTTTTATCAATTCACATGCACCAACCCATTGCCTTGAAGGCACACTCTTTTTAGTTTCTGTATTTATTTTTATCCCATCTTCATTACTTTTATGACTCAAGGCAGTGAACATAATTAATACTCTTCCCTCTTTGTATTTTTCTACAACCTGCAAAGTGGGTTGGACTGAGAGAAAGGAACTGGCCCGAAGTCAACCAGCTGGCTTTCATGCCTAAGGGGGAAACTAGAACTCACCGTCTCCTGGTGGTTAACCCACCCAATTGGCTTTCATGCCTAAGGCAGGACTAGAACTCACCGTCTCCTGGTGATTGGCCTAAAGTCACCCAACTGGCTTTCATGCCTAAGGCAGATGTCAATTTCTAGAACAGTTTTCAAGTTGCCATAAGCAGGAGTGGGGAGAACTGACGGAGCTGCTTGGCTACCCCAACTGAAAATACATTCCATACATGCCTTTCTCCAGATTGTATCCTAGGTTACCAGAGTCGGCAGGAGGGGTGGGGTTTTTACAGCCCGCCAACATGGTCCATTGGAGAATGTGATTTATGACATGCCCAGGGAGGAGGGTGGAGACATGGGCATGGGGTCCCGTAACTTACGTGGGGTCAGAGCTGACTCCACTTGAGTAATTGCCGGAATGTTGCTCTTAATAAATGATTGGATTTCTTTTGAAACTTGGCTTGAGGCTCATGAATTAATTAGGGCATCTTTCGGAAACTTCATAGCAGGCCTAGAACTCAACATCTTCTGGTGATTGGCCCAAAGTCAACCAGCTGGCTTTCATGCCTAAGGGGGAACTAGAACTCACCATCTCCTGGTGATTGGCCCAAAGTCAACCAGCTTTCAAGACTAGAACTCAAGACTCTCCCGGTTTCTAGATTGTCGCCTTAAATGCTAATCCAAACTGGTTTAAACATTCCTGAGCAAACCTCAGTGCGCTTGCTGCCAGTGGGGAAGACATGCATCTCTGAAGGGCACCACAGAAGGGGAATCTTTGGAAGATAAGAGCTCACCCCGAGACATCTGCCAAGAGAGTTCCCTGGCTGCCACCCACCCAGATGTGACCCAAGGGGGAAGAGAGAGGGAGGCGAGGGAATACCTGGGCCGCCGGCTCTGCCCGGCTGTGTGCAGGATTCTCCCATCTGGCAGGACCACTTGTAAGTTGAGGACATTCTGGCGCATGGTGCCATAACGCACCGCGTTCGTCCCAGAGGCTGCAGTGGCCACCATGCCACAAAGCGAGGCGTCGGCCCCGGGGTCTGAGAAGGAAGGGAAAAGCAAAGGGAGAGGAGAACCTGAGACCCTCGCCCACCTCCCAACAACTGCACGAGCCTTATGCTAATTCTTAGGCCAAGATCAAGGGAGGTACTCATACCACTCTATAAAGCCTTAGTAAGACCACACCTAGAGTACTGCATTCAGTTTTGGTCCCCACACTATAAAAAAGATGTTGAGACTCTAGAAAAAGTGCAGAGAAGAGCAACCAGGATGATTAGGGGACTGGAGGCTAAAACATACAATGAACGGTTGCAGGAACTGGGCATGGCTAGTCTAGTGAAGAGGAGGACCAGGGGAGACACGATAGCAGTCTTCCAATATTTGAGGGGCTGCCATAGAGAGGAGGAGGTCAAGCTATTTTCCAAAGCACTTGAAGGCCAGACAAGGAAGAATGGATGGAAACGGATCAAGGAGAGATTCAACCAGGAAATAAGGAGAATTTTCTGACAGTGAGAACAATCAACCCATAGAACAGAAGTTGCCTTCGGAAGTTGTGGGAGCTTCATCACTGGAGGCTTTCAAGAAGAGCCTGGACTGCCCTCTGTCAAAAATGGTGTAGGGTCTCCTGCTTGGGTGGTGGGAGGGAGGGGGTTGGACTAGATGACCTACAAGGTCCCTTCCAACTCTGTGAATCTAAAATCTAAATCAGAGGTGGCAAATCTTTTTTTTTTTTTAATTTGATTTATATGCCGCCCTCCTCCGAAGACTCAGGGCGGCTTACAAAGTGCTCAGCAATAGCCTTCATCCTTTTGTATATTTATACAAAGTCAGCTTATTGCCCCCACAAACTGGGTCCTCATTTCACCTACCTTAGAAAGGATGGAAGGCTGAGTCAACCTTGAGCCTTGGCGAGATTCGAACCCTGCAGTAATTGCAGGCAGCTGGTCTTAAGCAGCTTAATAACAGGGTGCCTTAAACCCTTGTACTACCAAGGCTCACCGAGTGCCGAACAGGTACGCACTTCAAGCGTTTTGCACATGTGTGTACTGTCCGTGCTAACGCGTGGCTCCTCTCCCATGCACTGTGCATGCAAGTGCTCCATCTGCGCATAGCTTTTGAGTGGCTCCCCTGTGCACTGCGCATGGAAGCGCACCGTCTGCACATGTGCATGGTTTTGCATGGGCAATGCACATATGTGAACACCATCTATGCATGCGTGCGCTGTGCACAAGTACTCTCGCACGCATGCGCCTGCGCAGGAGAGCTTGGAAGACCAGCTGGGTCCCCTGAATTGCACGCATGCGCACCAGAGGCCCCAACACCACCTGATGCGCGCGCACATGTCCAGCTGCAGGTGACAGCTCGTGTGCCCAGAAAGATGGCTCTGTGTGCCACCTTGGGCACGCTGTTGTGGCCCGCCAGTGGCCTGCATGGCCTGTGGCTTATCCCGACGACGAGGAGGCTGGTGTGGTGTCACACCAGCAGCCTGTGCAGCCGGCGCTCGCATTGGACAGCGAGGAGGCTGAAGAGGATGTGGTGCCAGAGGCAGAGACTCAGCCAGGGCCTTCAGAACCTCCAGAGGCTCCTTCAAGTGCAGAGAGTGAAGTGGAGGAGCCTCTTCTCAATGCTCGGGCACGCAGGGCTGCCAAAAGGCAGGACTGGCTACTCAGGAGGAGGAGGTCTCCTCGACAGTAGGGCTTGGGGCTAATTGGCCACTCATTGGTGACTATTTAAGTCGCACGCAGTTAGCAATTGTTGCTGGAAACGTTTAATTATTACGCAGAGCATTTTGGAGAGTGAGTTTCTTATCACATCTTGGTTTCTGGGCTGATTGCCAACCTTTGTCGGACTTTGTTCATTCTTTGTAACTTTATAGCAGGCTGATAAGGACATGTTCCAGAAAGGGGAGGTCTTAAACTTCCAAACCTACAGTTATATTATGAAGCAGCAGCTTTGACCTTAGCAAGTGATTGGTTTGGAAGGAAAAAGACTGGAATACTGAATATTGAAAGTTTTGATCTTGAATTTGGATGGCATGCTTACTTATTTTATGACAACAAAGTGGATAAAGTATTTAAAAGCCATATACTCAGAGACTCTTTGATGAGAGTTTGGAAGAAGCACCGATTCAAATGGGATTATAAAATACCACTATGGCTGGATCTTGGTCATATTATGTGGAATACAAATATAATGTCACTCGGGGGGTTTTTATACAAAGAGGTTCTTTTTACAGATGCGGGCAGATGGCAGTTGAAGACATTACAGACACTGTTGGATGAAGGGATTAACTTAACTTGGTTACAATATAATCAGTTACAATTGAGATGGAAAGAGGACCAAAAAACTGGTATTATGTTGCATGAGGAAGAATTGGTTAGACACATAAAAGAGAAAGGTCCAATGCATATTAAAAGGCTTTATAATGTTTTGTTAGAAAGGGATTCAGAAACTGAATTAGTTAAAGATTGTATGATTAAGTGGGCACAAAATTTTGAAGAACCAGTGATGCTGGAAACATGGGAAAAAATCTGGGTTCAGAACGTTAAATTTACACAGTCGCAGAATTTGAGGGAAAATTTCTATAAAATGTTTTATAGATGGCATTTAGACCCCAAAAAATTGTCGTGTATGTACCCTAATGTTCAGCCAAAATGTTGGAGATGTGATTGTTTAGATGCTACATATTATCATGTTTGGTGGACTTGTAGGAAAGTTAAGGCTTTTTGGATAAAAATTTGGTGGGTCATGCAGAATGTTTTGAAGAAAAAAATTCAATTTTCTCCACAACTGTTTTTATTGGGTATAGTTAAGGGTTTTACATTGGGTGAAACAAAATTGATATTGTACATGATAACAGCAGTGAGATTGTTGATAGGTAAATACTGGAAGAATGAAGCTTTGCCCACTATCGAGGAATGGACTTTGAAGATGGCCAGTTTTGCAGAGATAGCGAAGATTTCAGCATACTTAAAAGATTGTTCACAAGAGACTTATGAATGGGAATGGAAAAAGTGGATAGATTATGTTCAGAACAAATATCAAACTAGGAAGTATCAAATAGCTTTCATTTGAAAATGATATGTCAAGACAGTAATATTTTAATGTAATGAAGATGAAAAATTATACGGGGGAGGGAGGGGTTCAAGTTTTATACAAAGGGGTTTTTTTTTACTTGACATGAGTATATTGTGTGGAAGTCCGGGGGGAGGGGTGGGCTAGGGAGGGTTAGGGAGGTTGGGAAGTTTGGGGTGGGTTGAGGGGGGGGGGGAAAAAGGGGTGAAAATGTAATTGTAAAACTTTTGCAATAAAAAAAAAAGGACATTTGCACTGAAAGCCTGCATTTTGAAAGGGGTCTGTTTGTAATAAACGGAGTATTTGGAGCTTGGTGTGTGTCACACTCCTTGGGATCCGGAGCTGGGGCAGAACACACGCATGCCATAGATTCACCATCATGGATCTAGACCCTTCCCCCAGGGGCCCTGCCTGAGCCTCAGCTGGAGCACCTGGACAGGTATACTGACACAGCCCCTCCCAACTTTGCTAGGGGAAGCCCCCCTCAACCTTGGCCCACTGACACCCCACCCCCACCCACCTCCGTCTCCAAGTTGCCGTACCGACAGGGAACCAGAGGCCATTCCCTCGCAAGTATTTGTTCAGCGCCTTCCGCGTCACTCCTGCCTCTACAGCAACCGTGAAATCTTCAGGGTTAAGCTCCGAAATTTGGTCCATTTTCGTCAGGTTGACACACATACCTCCCTGGTGGAAAAAACACAGGCAGGGTTCACACAACTCCAAGACCCAGATTATAAAGATGCAGTTGATATTAGCAACAGCAATAATACTTAAGACTTATATTCCCGCCCCATAGCACCTTACAGCACTATATATGTAAATAAGATAAGCATTATTTGCATATTCCCCCCCCACCCGCCCCAAATCTGGCTCCTCATTTTACCGACCTCGGAAGGATGGGGGGCTGAGTCAACCATGCCGGTCAGAATCGAACTCCTGGCAGTCAGCAGAGATTAGCCTGCATTGCTCCATTCTAGTCATTGCACCACCAGGGTTCATATCTCTTACTTCAGGTAAAGTTTCTTAAAATCAAATCTCCTGCCTGAGCTGGGGGTTGGACTAGAAGACCTCTAAGGTCCCTTCCATAGACTCTGTCATTCCGTTAACACTCCTACAAATTCCTACTCTAGGCTGCAGCCATGGAATCTCCTGGTGGTGTCCACTCCTAACTACTCATAGCTCTGTCTATCTTACTGACATGCTACAACAACAATCATGTCTCATGTAAATATAAGTTAGGAATATCACTGCGTTTTTGTATTTACCAGATGAGCTATTATTTTTGGGCTTTCAGACTTACCGTAGCTTGCCAAGTTCTTATCAGTAACTGATACTGCGCATGTCTACATTCTTTCACTTTCTTCTTACTTTCTTTGTTCTCCTGCCAAGAGGTCTGGCCAGGAGAGGTGGCCGGCAGGAACGTTGCCAAAATATAATTAATTAGACTAGTGAGATGTTTTATTTTCTTTATAACAAATAAGTGAGTTTTTCTTAGAAAATATATCTTCGGGTTTATTTTCTTAATGTATACTTCAAGGAAAGGTCTCGATCCACTTCTCTAAATCAAGGTGCAATTACCCAAAAGCAGAATGGGATTAATTAGCACCCTGACAAGGAAAACCCACCTAGAATTCCAAACTGGGGGGGGGGAGGGCTGTAGTCTCTCATAGCCCTTCTTAGCCCCCACCTGCTAAAACAGTCTGTTCTTTTCCTAATTAAGACGGCTCACCCAGCTAAAAGCAGAACCTGGCAGGGCCATTAAGCAGAAGACTTAGGTGCAAAAGGGAACCTGGTTATCAGGCTGATGGAGACCGACCCCCTCCCCTTATTTGTCTCCCCCTTTCTAGTAACGGGACTTGAATCTGGATCTCTCTCCTCGTGGTTCAGCCTTTCAATGCCCGGGGAAACTCTGGATTCTGGACTAGGATCCCAAGCCATTCGGGGATGGTTCACCCAACACACCAAATCCTAATGTGGTCTGGGGTGGGTTGGAGTGCCTGGGAACCCAGGCATTTGCAGCTGGCAAACCAGGTTTTAAGGCTTGGGGGATGCTGCGTGTAGCTTATCCAAGAATAAAAGAAGCCACAGCTTAAGTGCCAAGTGTCCAACCTGGACAGTCACTTATCTGAAATAGTCTAAGTTCTCCTGCCTGAGCAGAGGGCTGGACTAGAAGACCTCCAAGGTCCGTTCTCTCTATTCTGAATTACCGTATTTTTCGGAGTATAAGACGCACTTTAGTTTTTGGGGAGGAAAATAAAGAAAAAAGCTGATTGGCAGGTGGATCGGCCTCCCGGAATACCCCCAATCAGCTGTTCCCAGAGGTGAATTTTAGCAACAGGTTCCTTGGTTGTGAGCTCTGTGCTTTGCTTTTTTTTTCTGCCTCTGAAACTTCTGAAACTCCGTTTCAGAAAAAAACGTTTTTTTTCTGCCTTTGAAACAGCTTCAGAAAAAAAGCCTCTGAAGCTCTGTTTGGGGGCTTCTTTTCTGAAGCTTCGTTTCTGATGCTTTTTTCAGCCTCTGAAATCGGCGGGGCTACATTCAGAGCAGGGGTGAAATGCTCCCGGTTCGGACCAGATCACCCGATCTGGTAGTGATGGTGGCGGGTGGTTCGGAGAGCCAGTAGCAAAAATCCCTGCCCCCACCTCCATGCCCAGCTGAGCAGCGCGATCATCAGAGGCTTTTTTTTTTTTAACTTTTAAAAGTATTTTTTCTACAAACTCTTCAGCCAAAAAAATGCTTTTAAAAGTAAAAAAAAAAAGTAAAAAAAAAAAGCCTCTGATGATCGTCAGAGGCTTTTCAAAGCATTTTTTTCTGCAACCTCTTGGCTGAAAAAATGCTTTGAAAAGTCTCTGACGATCCCAGCTGAGTTGCCTGATCAGCAGAGGCTTTTCAAAGCATTAGAAAAAATGCTTTCAAAAGTAAAAAAAAAAAAAAGTTGGTCACGCCCACCCAGTCACATTAAACCCCCCCCACCAAGCCACGCCCACAGAACCGGTAGTAACAAATTTTACATTTCACCCCGATTCAGAGTATAAGACGCATCCAGATTTTCACCCTCTTTTTTGGGGATAAAAGGTGCGTCTTATACTCCGAAAAATACGGTAAAATTGATCCATACCTACAGCTGTCCCAGCTGGCCAACCGAAGCTCAGAAGGTCCCACCAACCAACATTGAAGAAACCACATTGACTTAAATGTAGACCAAGCAGAGTCAGCAGATCCAGGCCCCGAGGTCTAGCTGAATTAGAGCGACCCCCATTTAAGACTCCGGCCAGATCCCATGCAGGATTAAGCCCCCAGAGCCTCTGCTCTACCTGGCCGCAGTTCCTCCAGTTCTTACCTGCACGGCGGTGACCCCCCCTTCCAGCCCTGTGCCCGTCCCGAAGGGGATGACGGGAACCCCTCGGCTGTAGCACGTCGCTGCCAGCAAGCTGACTTGCTCCACGCTCTGGGGCCAGACCACGGCATCCGGGGGGCAGTTCCTAGGAGGGAGGAACATAGCAAGCCTCTATACAGGTAGTCCTCGACTTATGACCAGAACTGAGCCCAAAATTTCCGTTGTCAAGTGAGACATTTTTTTAAGTGAGTTTTGCCCCATTTTACGACTTTTCTTGCCACCGTTGTTAAGTGAATCACTTTCAGTTGTTAAGTTAGTAACACAGTTGATAAGGGAATCTGGCTTTCCCCACTGACTTCGCTCATCAGAAGGTCGCAAAAGGAGATCACGTGACCCCGGGACACTGTGACTGTCATAACTGTGAGTCAGTTGCCAAGCGTCTGAATTTTGATCACGTAACAATGGAAATGCTACAACTGTCGTAAGTGTGAAAAGCCATCCTAAGTTACTTTTTTCAGTGCCGTTGTAACTTCGAATGGTCACTAAATGAATTGTTGTAAGTCGAGGACTTCTTGTACAGAGGAGGCTGGGAGCACCTTAGCTGAATAGCAACTTTTAATAAATAATAATGAGTAACTTTTTTACAGGGACGTGGTGGCTCAGTGGCTAAGATGCTGAGCTTGTTGATCGAAAGGTCGGCAGTTCAGCGGTTCGAATCCCTAGTGCCGCATAATGGAGTGAGCTACCGTTCCTTGTCCCAGCTTCTGCCAACCTAGCAGTTCGAAAGCACGTAAAAAATGCAAGTAGAAAAATAGGGACCCCCTTTGGTGGGAAGGGAACAGTGTTCCGTGCGCCTTTGGTGTTGAGTCATGCCGGCCACATGACCACGGAGATGTCTTTGAACAGCGCTGGCTTTTCTGGCTTTGAAACAGAGATGAGCACTGCCCCCTAGAGTCAGGAACAACTAGCACATATGTGTGAGGGGAACCTTTACCTTTTAAAAAGGCTTTTGCAAAACAGCCAGCCCAGCTCTGCCCTCACCACAGCAGATGGAACCATTTGGGGGCCGGAGCAACAATTCTTCCAGGGACCCCAAAAGAAAAGGGCTCATCCAACATACAATTCGGGATTTGAAAAGATCGAGAGATACAGGGAGAGCTCGCTTACTGAATGCCTTGTTTAGTGACCATTCCAAGTATAGTTCTGTGAGCAATCCTCACATTTCTGACCACCTGTAGCATCCTCCCCCGTGGTAATGCAATCACCATTTGCGTGTTTAACAACTGGCTTCCGACAAACAGAATCAAGGGAAAAGCCGGCCGCAAAATTGTAAGTTATGGCCATGTGATGGCTCACTTAACGACCAGTGACTTGTTTAATGACTGAAGTGGAAATGAGGTCATACATGTTATTGAGGTCATATGCTGAGTGACCGCGGCACTTAGCAAGGTTGCAATTGTGGTCGCTAAGCGAGGATTACCTATATATCCATTTTTTTATTCCCAGCCATACCAGAGGAAATATAGCCCCAAATTATTTCAAAAGTCTGAGATTTCCCATTTCCTCAACATCCACAGAGGACCAAACAGGAGACACCAGATTTATGACTAGGATCTATGACGGGGGGGTCAAACTCGATTTCATGGAGGACTGCATCAGGGTTGTGTTTGACCTCCGGGTGGGGGGGCGTGGCCCTCTACCAGTGAAAAGAGTTTGGGGGGCCACCCGCACGTCCCCTCGGGCCCTGTTTTCGGCCATCGCGTGCGCCGCATTTTCTGGCCTCCCGATGTAGAAAAGACATACCTGTGCATAGACTCGTCCTGCCCATGTTGCTCGCGGACAACAGTGGCCGTGGACACATTGGGGCCCCCCACAATCGCTCTGAGGGAATTGAGGAAATCCTCTGTCAGCCACTCCTGCGGAAGGAAAGGAGGCCATGTGGAGATCATGACAGAAAGATGGAAGCCCGAATTTGTTTGTGGCTGTCTCAACTGAAGCAGTGGCAACTCTACATTGTATTATTTATTTTTTTTTAGTTTAATTTATATGCCGCCCTTCTCCGGAGACTCAGGGCGGCTTACAATGCGTTAAGCAATGGCCTTCATCCTTTTGTATATTTATACAAAGTCAGCTTATTGCCCCCACAATCTGGGTCCTCATTTTACCTACCTTAGAAAGGATGAAAGGCTGAGTCAACCTTGAGCCTGGTGAGATTCGAACTTACACTAATTGCAGGCAGCTGGTGTTAATCACAATGCTTTTAGTCTGCTGAGCCACCAGGCTCTGGCCTCACAAGCAAGGGGGAGGGAAGCCGGTGGGGTCCCAGGCCTGCCCTATCTCAGCCCCAGTTTCGGGCTAAGAAAAGAGGTCTGCCTCTGAGCGGGGGAAGGACTACAGGGAGTTCTCGAGTTTATTTATTTATTTATTATTTATTTATTCATTGGTTCGATTTATATGCCGCCCTTCTCCGGAGACTCAGGATGGCTTACAGTGCGTTAAGCAATAGCCTTCATCCTTTTGTATATTTATACAAAGTCAGCTTATTGCCCCCACAAACCAGGTCCTCATTTTACCTACCTTAGAAAGGATGGAAGGCTGAGTCAACCTTGAGCCTGGTGAGATTTGAACTTGCAGTAATTGCAGGCAGCTGATGTTAATAACAGTGCTTTAGACTGCTGCGCCACCAGGGCTCCTATTTATTCCCCATGGGTACCTCTCCTTCCCAGCGTGGGTTCAGCAGACCCACAGAGTCTTCATCCTTTCCTTTTTTACGATTTTGTACCAATTTCCCCGAGGCACTAAAAGAGACCCCAACCAATGGGAATTTAAAATTCCTAACAGTGAGGACAATTAACCAGCTGGCCTTCAAAATTGTGGGCGCTTCATCTCTGGAGGTTTTTTAAGAAACGACTGGACAGTCACTTATCTGAAATAGTATAAGTTCAAGCAGGAGGCTGGACTAGAAGACCTCCGAGGTCCCTTCCAGCTAATTCTAATTCTATTTCTGTTCTGTTCTAATTAGATTCTACTCTTATTCCTATTCTATTCTATTCCTATTCCTATTCCTATTCCTATCCCTATTCCTATTCCTACTCTATTCTTCTAAAGCGAAAGCCTCTGTCCAGTGGAGCTCAACTCCTGGTGGCTTTGTGGACCTCCCCTTACAATGTTCTTGGGAACAAGATGACTTTTCCATTTCCAAGAACTCTCTAGAGGATTCCCATTCTAATATTAACCAGGCCTGGCCCTGCTTAGCTTTAGAGGTCAGACCACAGAAATAGCTTCAGTCCCAAATAAAACCCAGCTGCAATGCTTCTGATGGGGATCTCTAAGTGTGTGTGTGTGTGTGTGTGGGGTGAGGGTGGGGGGCAGACTGGAGATCTAGTAGATCTCTACTTCTGATCAGCATCAGATACCCAGTTTGCCGGGCTCAGACTGTTACATGCTGGATCTCTTGTAGACCTAATCTTGTCTGCACTGCAGCTGTAGACTAGATTTGTGCAAAGATCTATTGTGACATCAATATCTGGCTGGACAAGGAGAGAGGTGACTTGTCCCCAATAGATCCTGCCCCCCCCTCCACCTGAATCAATTGAGAATGTCTACTGAAGATCCCCACATACCAAAGCAGGATTTCCCTTCCCAGGAAGAACGCCGGTCTGGAGGAACAGAGCGTGCCACTGTGCATGTACAGAGGGCTGTCCCCTTCATCTTGTTAACAACTTTGAGAAAGTAAAAGTGGGTGTTTTCTCTATGTGGGGGCTCCCTCCTCTGGACACCCCCCCCCCACTCTTTTGGGAGCTATTCAAAATCTGGCTCTTCTGGAAGGTTTTTAAACACCAGAGTTATTAAAAATTCAATTGTTAACATAGGTAGTCCTGGACTTATAACCACTCATTTATTGATCCTTCAAAGCACTTGTTAGGAAATGGCTATTGTCTAACTAGTTGGTCAGGCAATATAGAAACTATCAATACATGTTTGTCAAAAGGTATTATATTGCTTTAAGACTGTATTGCATCATCCTGTATACTGATTGGCTAAGCTCTGTAGCCAATGTACTTAAGGGGAAGCCTGAATCATGGCTTGTGTGGATACTACACCATTTTACCTGCTTATTTGCTGTTATTCTCCACTTGTTCTCTCTGCATGATCACTGTTTGATCATTGCTACTTGTAGCTTTCTACTATTTATTGAATGCTTTAATACTGAACTTGTTCCTGTTTGAAACTCAAGAAGAACTGTTTTATTGTGTAATGACAACAACTGGTAAGAAGACTTTGTACTTGGAATATCCCTGAATTGATATTTTAACTATCGCCTTATCTGTGTATGACTTGGATTGTTATTGGACTTTGCTTTACTTTTTTCTAAAAGTAAGACTACCACAACTCAGTGTGTCAGTATATTAACTGTGGTTATTCACTCTCAGCTGCTTTCATGTGCATACTTAAGGGATACTCTGCTCAATAACCCATAACATCGGTTATGAACCAAGAATATCCTTAACAGCACTGAAAACAATGGTTTATGACTCACTTACAGCCATCCCCACAGTCACGAGATAAAAATTCGGGTGCTTGGCAACTGGCATGAATTTAGGATGGTTGCAGCATCCCAGATCTGACAAGCAAAGTCAATGGGGGAAGCTGGATCCGCTTAATGACTATATGATTCACTTAACAACAGGAGTTGTTCCAGTGATTTGTTTAACAACCATGGCAAAAAAAAAAAAGGTTGAAAATTAGGCATGGCTTGCTTAGCAATTACTTTGCTTACCAAGGGAAATTCTGCTCACAACTGTGATTGTTAAGTAGCAGACTACCTATAATTGAATGTAGTTTTGATTTATTGCATTCTGTGTGTATCTACTTATTTCTGCACCTGGCTTGTTGTCAACTTCCCCAAGTGACTTGCACCTGAAGTGGCTTAAAAAATCTTATAAACAACTACAGTAGTGGCCAAAATTGTGGAAACCTTTTGGGAAAAGTTTTGAGGTTTCATGGCTAATAATACCACTTTTTTGGGGGGGGAGTTTCAAGATAATTATATTCCACTGCTGGAATGGCCTTGGAATAGCCCAGACCTTAACCCAATTGAAAATCTATGGAGCCGACTAAGGAAACTTGTTACTCAGAAGCGACCCAGCAATAAAACCCAGTTAATAGAAGCAATGATTTAATCTTGGTTTCACATTATAACAGCTGCAGAACTAAAAGACTTGGTTCACTCCATGGGAAGACGTTGTAAGGCCGTAATTCATGCTAAAGGTTACCCAGCTATTAACTGACATGATAATTTTTGCATATCTTATTTTTTCTACGTGTTTCACTTTTCTTGTTTATACTGTAATTGCTATTCTAATAGCAAATTCTTCATAAAAGTTATTGCATTACATTCTTGATTCAATTATCTTTCCATTGATATATAATTTTATGGTACTACTCCAAAAAACAAAACAAAAAAAAAACTGGTGTTATCAAACCTCAAAAATACTCTTTTGCACAATTTTGGCCACTACTGTAAATATGCAATGGGCAGAAATCCAACCAGTGAAGCTTTAGGGCCCTGTTTTTCAAACTTGTCTACTTTAAGATGAGCCAGATTTGCAACACCCTGTGGGGTGGGGCATTCTGGGAGTTGAAGTCCACCCCTCTTAAAGTAGCCAAAGTTGAAAAATCATGCTTTAGGACCTCTTTTGTGTGGGAAGGGGGGAGTTACTATCATCATGGCAACTTCGTGCAATTGTGAAAAGTAATCGCAAACCACACTAAACACCACCACACTTTGCACAACAGCCCAAGTCAAGACGCAACCTCATTAATCTCATCAGGTGGGAACTATGAGAAGCCTGCCAAAGCAACACCTTTCTCTCTACTCCAGGAATGGACAACTTTAAGACTGGTGGACTTTAACCGAGACATGGCTGGCTCGGGAATTCTGGAAGCTGAAACCCACAAGTCTTAAAGCTGGCACGGCTGCCCACCCTTGCTCTAATAATCCAAGGGTGGGAAACTGTGGCCCTTTAATGACTTGTGGACTTCAACTCCCAGAATTCGTGAGCCAGCCAGGAATTCTGGGTGTTGTAGTCCACAAGTCATAAAGGGGGCCAGAGTTCCCCGACCTCTGCTCTATCCCAAACTAACTTCATTCTCTAAACTTCCCTTACGGTACAATCTTGCTTTCCAGCGACTGGGAGGCCAAGCGCACCTGGTGCAACCAGGAGCAGCAGAAAAATCCGAGAGAAAAAAAAAAATCAAATAATTGGGTTTTGTACGGGGGAGAAGCCAAAAAAAAAAGAAGCAAGAACCTGGCTCAGGTAGGCAGGCAGGCAGGCAGGTAAGCAAGCGACCAGAAAACTCCCTTGCAGTACAAGGTTTACAAACTGGCGTTCCAGCGACTGGGAGCCCAAACGCACCGGGTGCAACTGGGAATTGCAGAAAACTCCGTGCGGGGGAAAAAACAAAACCCAAATAACTGGATTTTGCAAAAGAGGCAAGAACCCGGCTCAGGTAGGCAGGTAGACGAGCCAGCAGCTGACCCGCGCAAGCTTTCTCCGTGCAAGGGGTGCAGCCGTCTCCCCCCAAGCCTTTGCTGCTCGACCCGGGTCTCTGGAAGCCCCCCAGCCCTCCCGAGAGGGGCCGCGCCGGGCCACCCTTCCCCGCCACCCGCCTACCTTGGCGGGCGCTGCAGAGAAGCGCCTGGCCGCGCAGCCCAGAGCGCGGCCCAGAGCCATGGCTGTTCGCGGGGCGTGCCGAGGAAGGGCGGCAGGGAGGCGGTGCAGCCCGGCTGCGGCTTAAGGAGGACCGGGAGCCCGAAGGCCGGACCTCTGCGCGAGCCCCGCGCGTTTCTTCCTCGCCTGATTTCTCCACGCCAAAAAAAAAAAAAAACAAAGATGTTTGCAGTATGCTGCAACCGTGGCATTGCATGCATTGCTCCAAAGCAGCCTGGCCACCGGCTGTCAATTGGGAGATTTTGCAAAAGCGCCTTTCTTTTCTCCGCAATTGGCTTTATTTATTTATTTATTTTAATTTATATGCCACCCTTCTCCGGAGACTCAGGGCGGCTTACAATGCGCTAAGCAATAGCCTTCATCCTTTTGTACATTTATACAAAGTCAGCTTATTGCCCCCACAAACTGGGTCCTCATTTTACCTACCTTAGAAAGGATAGAAAGCTGAGTCAACCTTGAGCCTGGTGAGATTCGAACCTGCAGTAATTGCAGGCAGCTGGTCTTAATAACAGGGTGCTTTAGACCAGTGGTCCCCAACCTTTTTATCGCCGCGGACCAATCAGCCTTTGATAATTTTACCATGGCCCGCTGAGCGCGCGCAGGGATGGGGGCTTTGGGCCACACGTGCGTACCTGCATGGGGCTCTCTTCCCTGGAGCCTTTGCGCACGGCCCAGGAGCTTTTGCGCACGGCCCAGGAGCCTTTGCGCTGCAGCGCGGCCCGGTGCCAGGTACTCCACGGCCCGGCACCGGTCCGCGGACCGGGGGTTGGGGACCACTGCTTTAGACCACTGTACTACCAAGGCTCTTTTGTATATACCTGGGTAGTAGTGTTATGGAATGATGAGACTGAACAACATTCCTGGGTCAGCCAGAGACAGTTTATTGCACAGTTTCAGAATCAGATTTGTATCTGCAATTCTGAACAAAGAAGAGCTCTGATACAACTGCTTTTATACATCTCCAAGACAAAGGATTTTGTGAGCACAGCAATTTTCCATATATGGTTAACATACATTTGTTACATTATAATTGACACTTTCTAATTACTAAATTCCTTCATTATTTTCTAGTTCATAAGATTATCTTAGCTAAACAACCTTCCTCAATTCTGTGACTGCTGATGGGTAGATTCATGGCTGCTTTTGGATAATAAGTAACTTTTGCTTCATATGGATGTCCTTGCATTTTTGACAACTAGGCCCCTCAGAAGATATATTCCTTGACAGCTAGGCCCCTCAGAAGATATATATTACCAAGAATGGAGTTTAGCTGACTTAGTGTAATCTCTAAACAAGCACATTTCTTTCTTATAATAATGTGAATAAAGAGGGTCCTTCAGTGTTCATATAGCTGACCCTGTACTATTCCTACATCATTCACATTAGTAGGGCTTTCGGCCCCCCTAAGCGGTGTGCTTTTTTTTTTTATTGAAAAGTTTTATAAGAAATACAAACATTTTCTCCCCCCCACCCTTTCCCCCTCCCCTCCTTCCCCCCACCCCCCTCCCTAGACTTCCCAGAACAGGCACAGGGTATAGCATTCACAAACATAAAGCTAAAATATGCTAACAAATTATTGCATTCATATTCTCCCTAAATCTTTAACTCCTTATAACTCAAAAACTATAAACATAAATACTTAAAAATATTTCATTCATAAGCTATATGAATCTTCTTGTTCGGATACTTTTTTTGTATATAGTCAATCCATCTTCTGAAGGGGGCACCCGGACTTGAACGGTGTGCTTTTGTATACAAAGTCCGCTTATTACCCCCACAATCCGGATCCTCATTTTACCTACCTCAGAAGGATGGAAGGCTGAGTCAACCTTGAGCCTGGTGAGAATTGAACTCGCAGTAATTGCAGGCAGCTGGCAGCTAAGTACTACTTTAACAGTAGTTTAGTCCACTGTACCACCAGGCTCATTCTATCCTCCCCCCTTCTCTCCCCCACCCAGGAAAGTACGCTTGCAAACCTCATAAACATATAACTGCCTAAACAGGCTGTAGAGATTCTCAGTCCTCCAGGTCATGGTTATCCCAAAGGTGCTTTTTTTCAGGAGGCAACTGGACTTTCTGGTTTTTCTTTGAAGATGTTTCCCTTCTCAGCTCTGAGAAGCTTCTTCAGCTCTGACGGGGTGGTGGGGAATGGAAGGTGATCCCCGAGGACTCAGATAAACTTCCAAGTGGCCTCAATGACTCTCTAAAACAGTGTTTCTCAACCTTGGTAGCTTGAAGATGGGTGGACTTCAACTCCCAGAATCCCCCAGCCAGCGCTGCTGGCTGGGGGATTCTGGGAGTTGAAGTCCACCCATCTTCAAGCTACCAAGGTTGAGAAACACTGGTCTAAAAGGATGCAAACGACCAGCTGTCTGCAAGGAATATAAATCCTTCCATTCCCCACCGTTTGGTCAGAGATGAAGAAACTTCTTGGATGAGAAGTGAAACGTCTTGAAAGAAAAACAAGAAAGTCCAGTTGCCTCTTGGAAAAAAAGCACTTTTGGGGTATAACTGCCTAGTTGAGGAAAGTATGACTTTGTTTGACAAAATGAGTCAACCTTTTCCCCAAAGCACCTGAGGGCCAGACAAGGAATAATGGATGGAAACTGAACAAGGAGAGAAGCAATCTGGAAATAAGGAGAAATTTTCTGACAGTGAGAACAATCCACCCATGGAACAGAAGTTGCCTTCGGAAGTTGTGGGAGCTTCATCACTGGAGGCTTTCAAGAAGAGACTGGACTGCCATCTGCCAGAAATGGTGTAGGGTCTCCTGCTTGGGTGGTGGGAGGGAGGGGGTTGGACTAGATGACCTCCAAGGTCCCTTCCAACTCTGTTAATCTGTATCTGTACGCACTCATTTAGACTAGAAGTGGTATGGCAGCACTTGGGGGCTGTCGCAGAGAAAAGGGGATCAATTCATTCTCCAAAGCACCTGAGGGCAGGACAAGAAGTAAAGTGGGGGAAGGTCGAAAAAGAGGGATCCAACCCAGGAGGAATTTTCTGACAGAGAGAACTATTCTGAGCCTGGTGGCGCAGTGGACTAAACTGCTGCTGTTAAAGTAGTACTTAGCTGCCAGCTGCCTGCAATTACTGCGAGTTCGAATCTCACCAGGCTCAAGGTTGACTCAGCCTTCCATCCTTCTGAGGTAGGTAAAATGAGGACCCGGATTGTGGGGGCAATAAACTGACTTTGTATAAAATAGAACACCGCTTAGGGGGGGGGCCAAAAGCCCTACTAAGCAGGTATATGCAAAAGTATGAAGGCTATTGTTTTACGCACTGTAAGCCGCCCTGAGTCTCCGGAGAAGGGCGGCATATATCAAACAAACAAACAAATAAATATTTATTAAGCAGCGGAACAGCTTGCCTCCAGAAATTGTGGGTGCTCCATCGCTGGAGGTTGTCAAAAACAGACTGCTCTAATTTTTGAATGTGGGTGCATATAGATCCGTGTTTCTCAACCTTAGCAGCTTGAAGGTGTATGGACTTCAACTCCCAGAATTCCCCAGCCAGCAAGGAAATGACTCATTCAATGGAACACAACCCTACTTAAGTCAGAGAGCAATGAAATTTCAGGGGCAGAATTTTAGTCAGTGCTGCTGAAGGACCATATCTGGACTGCCTGATGTTTGTAAACTGGAGGAGAAGAAACGTTTAGCTTTGCAAGTTTTTATTACCCTCGTTATTTGTGGGTCCCCCTCCACTCAATATGACCCATTAAAGTTCAATAAATGTTGGACGTTTTGCTGTGTTTTTTTAAAGTGCCGGTTAACTTGGGTTGTCACTTTCCTTGCAAGTAGGAGTTGGTGTTTCCCCACATTCTGTGTCTGCAGAAGAGAGAGGGAGAGAGAGGGGGGAGGGAGGGAGGAAGAGGGAGAGAGGGGGAGGGAGAGGGAGGGAGAGAGGGGAGAGGGGGAGGGAGGGAGGGAGAGAGAGGGGAGAGGGAGAGGGAGGGAGGGGGAGAGAGGGAGAGAGAGAGGGGGGAGGGAGGGAGAGAGACAGAGACAGACAGAGACAGAGACAGAGACAAAAACCAAGACCTGATGGCCTAGAGGTGGAGCTCTTGCCTCACAATCAGGAGGTTGTGAGTTCGATCCTAGGTAGAGGCAGATGTAGGGTCTCCTGCTTGGGCAGGGGGTTGGACTAGATGACCTGCAAGGTCCCTTCCAAATCTGTTAAATCTGTTAAACACACAAACACATATCACACCCTTGTCCTCCAAGGTAATAAAATAATTATTAACTTCCTTGTCCTTTGTTTTATACTCAAGTCTTTGAAACAAAACGAAATCCACAATTTGTTTCGAAAGGTGATTGGAAAGGAAAAAGAAATAAACTTTGCAGCTCCTTAATCACGTGGTTTCAAACTGGACTTCAATTCCCCAGAATTTCCCCAACCAAGCTTTCTGGGAATTGAAGTCCACACATCTTCAAGCCAGCCTTGAGAAACAATGGACCAGACTAGAGTAACTCTTCTTTCTTGGTAAGAATTGTTCACTTTTGCCTATCTTGGTGTAGGCAAGCACCCACCCCTTTCCTGGAAGAATGAAATATTTTGGGAAATATTAAAAAGGCAGAATATTATGTTTCCCTGGATGGGAAATGGAGAAGCATGTTTTAAAGACAAAGCAGCTCCCATCTTCCTGTCTCCCCCCCCCCTTTTATCAATGGACCAGAGGCAGAAACCCAATCCTTTGTTAATGAACCATCATCTGCAACACAATGGGACCCATCTAGCAACAGAAACTCACAAAATAGGACCCATCTAGCCACAGAAACTCACTGTCAACTTGCAAAGCTTTCAAGTTGCCATGAGCAGGAGGGCATCTTTCGGAAACTTCACACTCACCACATGGCACCTGGGAAGATTACATCAGCCAGCAAGGCTAGCTAAGACCCCCCACCCCCTGGGAGTCTGACAAGCAATCAGGATACTCTTTTGGGGGTCCAGGAAGTTCAAAGCCAGAGAGGGCATAAAACCCGGGGACTCACACCATCTCTGCCCTTTTCTGTTCAGGAACTCAAGCCATGTGATCCTGTCCACCATTAAACCATCTTTCCAAGCAGTCTCCATGTTTCCAGTGTCTTTTTCCCCACTTGGAGCAGAACCCAGAAGGATATTTCTTCCTACATTGGCACAGTGTTTCATATCTATAAAAGATACAGGACATTATAGTTGGAAGGGACCTTGGAGGTCTTATAGTCCCAACCCCTGGTCAAGTAGGAGACCCTACACCACTTCAGACAAATGGCTGTCCAGTCTCTTAAAAGCCTCCAGTGATGAAACACCCACTACTTCTGCAGGCAACCCGTCCCATTGATTAACGCTTCTTATTGTCACCCCAGTCTTACTTTTCACCAGACTACATACGCAATTCCTGTAATTGTTATTCATATGTTTTAGTCTCCAGCCCCCTAATCATCTTGGTTGCTCTTCTCTGCACTCTTTCCAGAGTCTCAACATCTTTTTTTATATTGTGGCGACCAGAACTGGATGCAGTATTCCAAGGGTGGTCTTACTAAGGCCTTATAATTATCATATAATTATATACTAGCTGTACCCCGCCACGCGTTGCTGTGGCCCAGTCTTGTGAGTATACAATATTTTTTCACCGAGTGCCAATAATGTCCCTCTGTAGCTCAAGTCATGCCTACTTTGCCTCCGTCCCAGTTTGCCGTGGGTGTAAGAGCTGGTTTCCCAGCTTGCCGGTATAACCGCCTTCACCTTCGCAGCTCTCCGCATCACAGGCGGCATCGGGGTCCCTGCCAAAGGTACAGCATACTCCATTAGTCAAGAGGACGCTTGGCGGCGGTTGACATTTGCCGCCATTTTGCTTGTGGGTTTGGCGGCGGCGGAGCTGAGGGGAAAAGACCCGCGCCTACCATTGTGGCGCTGCGACGTTAAAGATCGCTGAAGATAGTATAGCGTTGCTTTTACGTCCAACAGATGGCGCTGATTTTCAAAAAAGCATGTTTTTACCTGTCACAGGTGTGACATCTATATAATATAGGTATATAAAAACACATGTGTATTTGACTGCAACGTTGTGTTAAAATTTCAAAGCAATCGGTGAAGAACTTTCAGAGATTTAGGATTTTGAACAAAAGAACATTTACATTTTTATTTATATAGATTATAGGCAGGAGCCTGGATAGCTCTGCAGACTAAGCACTGTAATTTAACACCAGCTGTCTGCAATTAAAGTAAGTTCGAATCTCGCCAGGCTCAAGGTTGACTCAGCCTTCCATCCTTTCTAAAGTAGGTAAATTGAGGACCCAGACTGTGGGGGCAATAAGCTGACTTTGTATAAAATATACAAAA